>NC_059433.1:11428573-12093573 GCF_021028975.2 Sphaerodactylus townsendi
CCATAGACAGAACTAATGATTAAGTGCCAGGGAGCAGCAGTGGCGTAGGAGGTTAAGAGCTCGTGTATCTAATCTGGAGGAACCGGGTTTGATTCCCAGCTCTGCCGCCTGAGCTGTGGAGGCTTATCTGGGGAATTCAGATTAGCCTGGGCACTCCCACACACTCCAGCTGGATGACCTTAGACTAGTCACAGTTCTTCAGAGCTATTTCAGCTCCACCTACTTCACAGGGTGTTTGTTGTGAGTGGGAAAGGGCAAGGAGATTGTAAGCCCCTTTGAGTCTCCTGCAGGAGAGAAAGGGGGATATAAATCCAAACTCCTCCGCCTCCTCCTCCTCCTCCTCCTCCTCCTCCTCCTCCTCCTCCTCTTCTTCTTCCTGATCTGTAGGTTCCATTTTTCATGGCATCTTTGGTGTGTTGGAGATTGTGCTGTCAGGGTGTCCTATTATTTATATGAACTTCTACATTTCTTAGTGTAACCTTGCATTTGGTCCCTAAATGGCTTGAATAATCTGTGTCCTGAAGGTTCTGAAGATTTTATAAAACCTCAATGACACCACAAGTTGGGAGCTTTACAGTCTGAAGAAAAGTTGCTAGGTAAGAAGATTTCCCCTACCCCGTCCCATTCCTCTGCCATAATTGAAAATATCCCTCCAAACCTGCAGGATTTTTTTTAAGGGTGGGGACACATGGAAGGTTTTTTTCCCTCCCTCAACACAGAATTAATGGCAGGAATGGGAAGATTTTTGCTCAGAGTGATTTCTGGGTTCATTACATTTATTTATTTATATTTATACCCCAACCTTCTGTTGGAATAATTATTGGGATAGGCAGCCGATCTGTGGATCTATCCGCTTGTTTGAGGAGAGCATCTCATAGAAAACGACAGTCACTGCTCATGGGTGACATTACACTCCAAACATGTTATTCTAATCAAAGCAGCTGTTTTGAGCCTTTTTGAGACATTCTTCCAATACTAACACTGCCATGAATCAGTATTTGTACAAATTAGTTCTGAAAAGAATATTTGAACAGGCTTCTAGAATTGGTTAATTTTACTATAGAGCATGTCATCTGCCACATGACCTTTATGTATTTGGTTCAGGCCAGCATAGCAGACTCCATTTGAGAAGAGACAGAATGTTTGGCAGATTGATCCAGGGAACATATGCAGTGGTTATCTTATTTTGCCGGAAAATGCCAAGGCCGTGACACGAATGAATCATTTCAAAAATGATATTTTAATGGAGTTCCAACGGACAGAGAAGAAATGTGGGTGATCATTTGGCAATAGAAAATATAGTCTAATAAACTCTGCAGTGATAGAAACTATCGCTTCTCCTTTTTCAATACTTTTCACAAAGAGTAAGGTCTCTTTATTTCCTTTCTTCCTATTTATTTCTTATCTGTTCAGAGTTACATGGTCATATACAAACAGTTGAAACCACACTTGTTTGTTTCATACTATCATGTGGAGAGTGTCAGGGCAGGAACATATTGCATATAAACAACAATTGTGTATTTTAAAATATATTTTTGACATTTTTTAGATATTTGGAAACCTTTTATAGAGGCTTGTTAATGTTATATTTTGATATTTTTAATTTTACTTTTGTTTGGGGGATTGACGGGCTGCAGGAGAAAGTCCATTTTTTAACATTGCAGTTCTGTCTGCAGCCACTATTGTTTACAGTCAAAGGGAGGAAGAAAGGCCTGGGAGCCGGAAAATCTCTTAATTGGCTCAGGCACCCTGCACTCTGATTGGGTGAAGCGTAGTGATGTCACCAGGAGAGAGGAGGATATCTCCCTATGTAAAACTACCTGAGAGGCTTTTGGTCTTTGGCATACCTGCTGTTGAGAGCTGTCTGCTTTAACTGTGTTTTTTTTAAAAAAATAACAACTCTGAGGGGAGTAGTTGAGTCAAAGTATGTGACTACTACTGATAGCCCGAGAGTTGTGGTGAAAGCACACATACCCAGACTAGAAGGACTGGTGGACAAGTTTATTAAGGGGCCAAGCTGAGGGGCCATATAAACCAGTGAGAAATATTCCAGAGAGGGAAGGATTCCTATATATCAGTTGGTCTGGGGTTTTGCTTTGGTTTACCTTAGCAGTTTATTTTATATTTTGTCGAGGGTTTTCTAACTGTGAAGGATTAGTGAAGGTATTGGAAATACATACCAAGCATTTGTAGGGACCCTGTATGTGAACAAGCCACTAGTCTGAACATCTAAGTTTAACAAACTGTACAATCTGTGAATCATCTGAGAAACTGAGGACATCTAAGCTGAACTGTAATTGAGAACTGAAACTGAACAAGTATTCCTAAGTCTGTGCTGTGCCAATTACCACATATTGCTTCTCTGCCAAGCTCTTTTGTAAATATATATTTATCCTGCCTTATTCATTCCTTTCTCCAAGTTTTTCATCTTTCTTTACCATCTCCTCCATCTGTTAATAAATATTTAATCTGTTTAAGTTTAATTCTGCTTACTTAATTACTTTAAAGTGCCTTAGTGAGGAGTGTGTCTGGAAAGGAATAGTCACTGGGCAGCCTTTACCTTCTGGGAGTAAATCAGGGCTAAGGGAAATTAGCCCTGATTTACTCTTATCATCAAATGCCACCATTCCTGAAGCACCTGAAGGAAATAGGTGGGAAAAATGTGACAAGTCTGGTTTCCCTGCCTTGGTGATATTGGAAGATGTGGGGGGTACATCCCAGGAGATTTGCTTTTATAATATATATATTTAAAAACTTAGCAGTAACCAAATTAAGTATATTAGTGAAGTAACATCTTCATATAGTTGTGGGGGGTACATCACAAAGGTTTGCTTTATAATATTTTTTTAAAAAAAACCCTTTGTAGCAACCAAATTAACTATATTATTGAAGTAATATCATATAGTTGCAAAAAGAAGGGCTACAAACTATTTGGGTATTAAGTGATTGTTCACACTGAAATAACTATATATGGGAGCGGCAGTGGCGTAGTGGCTAAGAGCAGTGGCTAAGAGCAGGTGCACTCTGATCTGGAGGAACCGGGTTTGATTCCCAGCTCTGCCGCTTGAGTTGTGGAGGCTTATCTGGGGAATTCAGATTAGCCTATGCGCTCCCACACACACCAGCTGGGTGACCTTGGGCTAGTCACAGCTTCTTGGAGCTCTCTCAGCCCCACCTACCTCACAGGGTGTTTGTTGCGAGGGGGGAAGGGCAAGGAGATTGTAAGCCCCTTTGAGTCTCCTACAGGAGAGAAAGGGGGGATATAAATCCAAACTCTTCTTCTTCTTCTTCTTCTTCTTAAATAATATCAAATTCATTTTAATTTATGAATAGGTGCTACAATTATTCACATTTAAAAATAAACATGTTTTATATGTTTACAGTGTACACAGGAATTATAATTTATCTAATGCTTTAGTAGATCCTGAATTAATACTATTGTCAGATTCCAGGTAGCACCTGCAGATCTCCTGTTGTTACAGTTTATCTCCAGACAACCAAGTTCAGTTCCCCTAAAGAAAATGGCCTCTTTAGAAGGTGAGCTCTATGACATTATGCCCTGCTGAAGCCCCTCCTCTTCCCAAACCTTGCCTTCCTCAAGCTCCACCCCTAAAACGTTAAGGTGTTTTCCAACCCAGAGCAGGCAACCCTATCCATTGAAAATGCTGATTACTCATATTGCATGAGCAAAACCTTGTCTTCAAAGGTATTTCATTCATTGCATTGCAAAAGACGTAATATTTCAAAGGAGTGCTCCCCAAACTTCCCATCAGAAAAAATGGGGAAAGTGAAGTGCCTCAAGGAAAGGGGGGAAAAAAGTTCTGGTTTTCACATTAGTCTGGCTTATGTTCATGCTTTTACATCTGTAGTCCCAACCAAACCCTAGGCTTCATTTTGACACTCGAAAACAGGATGACTCATAATTTGTCACTTGCAGGAAAACAGCTATTGCCGTTGTCACACATGCCTGCAGTAATGATCAATTAATGATCAAGACAAAGACATGCTCTTGTCAGGAATACGGGTTTAGCCATGGCCTGCAGAGCAGTGAGGCGTGGAACACCTCCACCTGTCAAGAGGAGGAATAGTATGGCTTTCCACACTTATGGGATGGCATCGCTGTAGACATTTTCATTTGAGAGGTATTTAAGCTTAATCTGAGAAAGCAAGCAAGGACGGTGTTTGGGTAACGTTTGGAAAACGTTGGAATGTAATAGAGACATCTGTTTAACCTCGTTCAAAAGCCTACCTGTTCACAGCCGCCACACACTCAAATTGGAGCAGTGTGCCGGAAACCTTGCTTAACAGGGCAATATTTTTAGCTCCTACGTTTCCTCCCTGTGCTCCAAACGACAAGGTCAATTGTGTGATTCCCCTCATCTAGCTATTAAACTGGGTTACAAGCTGTGACCTTCACAGACATTTTCATCTAGGATTGTACACCCAAAGAGTTTCCCTGCTGCCTTCTGAGAACAGACCGTAGCTTTTCAACTCCTCCTCTAAGCTGCTCTTATGTTGCCAGGGAACCTCGCTTGTGACCCCGCATCAGTCGCTTTCTAGTCGCTCTCTGCACAGTCCTTCCAAATAAGTGGCAGTTTGAGGCACTTGAAATGTGGGGCAAAGTTAAGAAGGCTCATTTCTGGTGTGTTTCTCTGCTTCCTCTTTCCATGTGGTCTGTTCTGCTTACATTCTCAAATCAACTCCATTTTCTCTCTTCTTCTGCTCTCTTAAGTATCATCTTAAATGCAGCATTAGGGTCTTAGAACCTACCTTGAAAGCTTATGCAGAGGTTTTGGTCTCCGCCACAACATTAACACTCTCTGCAATGAATCTGGAAGATATCCTTAACTGTGATGAGGAACTATAGCAGAAAGATATCACATCAGGGCAAACCAGAGCACTTCAGCTAGTGCCTTCATTTAATTAGGGATGCTTCTCAGCACTTCACACTTAGCATATTTATGATAGGAAATATTGGTGTAGAGTTTATTATTATTATTATTATTATTATTATTATTATTATTATTATTATTATTATTATTATTATTATTATTATTATTATTATTATTATTATTATTATTATTATTATTATTGTACTACACATAACAACATAGCACAAGTGTCTGGAATTCATCTCTGAATATCGAGTCCTTCCCAAGGACCTAGGATATTAGAGGTATTTGCGTAGAATATGTGCACTTCCTAGAAGTGCTGCTTTCTGCAGCATGTGGACTGATGTTCTGTCCAAGTTTAGGCTTTCCAGATGTTTTTCAAGATTTCTTGGGATTCCTCCTATAGCACCGACTACTAGTGGGATTACTGTTGTTCTTTTTTGCCACAATTGTTCAACTTCAATTTGTAGGTCCTTGTATTTTGTGATCTTTTCCAGCTCTTTGTTCTCTACCCTGCTGTCAACTGGCACAGCAACATCTATGATCCGAACATGTTTTTTCTCTATCACTGTTATGTCTGGGGTGTTGTGTGCCAGGTGTCTGTCTGTCTGTATTCTAAAGTCCCAGAGTATTTTTGCTTCTTCATTTTCTTATTCTTATTCTTATTCTTATTTTTATTCTTTAGATTTATAGGTCGCCTCACCCCCAAAGGCCTCGAGGCAGCTCACAATACAGCTGTTCCAATAACGGCACATAAAATACATAGCTAAAACTTAACCCCATTAAAACAAATTTCCACAGCAGCAGTTTCTTGAAATTTAAATAACAAAGTTAAGAGCAAGCAAAATTAAAGACAGGCGCCCGATCAAAAAGGCTGGGAGGGGAAAGGCAGGGCCCAAGATGGAAGCAAGGCCCTGCCAAGATGGAAAACTGGCAGCCTCAGTGGGGGACGGTAGATCCACAGACAGCCTCACCAAAGGCCTTGTGGAACAGCTCTGTCTTACAGGCCCTGCGGAACTCACCAAGGTCTCGCAGGGCACGGACAGCTGCAGGGAGAGTGTTCCACCAGGCAGGGGCCAGAGCCGTAAAGGCCCTGGCCCAGGTTGAGGCCAGCCGCATCGTCGCAGAGCTAGGGGTTTCCAGCAGTTCCGCTACTGCTGAACGTAGCGGTCTATGCAGGACATAAGGGGTGATGTGGTCCCGCAGGTATGAGGGCCCCATGCCACGTAGGGCCTTAAAGGTCAATACCAACACCTTGAAAATGATCCGGAACTCCACTGGTAGCCAGTGCAGGTGGCACAGCATGGGAGTGATATGGTCTAAATAACCACCACCCGTCAAGAGCCAAGCCGCCACATTCTGTACCAGCTTCAACTTCCGGATCAGTCGCAAGGAAAGGCCCACATAGAGTGAGTTACAGTAATCCAACCTCGAGGTGACCGTCGCATGGATCACAGTTGCCAGGTCGGATTGAGAGAGATAGGGAGCCAGCCGCCGGGCCTGGCGAAGATGAAAAAACGCAACCTGGGTAACATGGGCCACCTGGCCCTCCAGCGATAGTGAAGAGTCCAGGAGGACCCCCAGGCTGCCAGCTCCAGGTTTGGAAATTCCTGGAGATGCGGGAATAGAACCTAACAATGGCTGGGTTTGGGGAAGGAAACTACTTTAGTGGGATATAATGGTATAAAGATCACCTACCAAAGCACCCATTATCTTTTGGAGCACCGGCATATGTCGTCTGGAGATTGAAATTCCAGATATGCAGGCTCCTGGAGGCTGGCAACCCAACAAAGCCACAGGAAACACAATTATCAAAATGTGTGGCGGGCCCCTTACTGTTGATATTTGATTTGTGTCTGCCATTTTAGGGTAGGCACATTATACCCAAACTCTCTCCACCACTTAAAGTAGTTAAATCACCACCAGATGAAATTCTTTGAGGTTATTATCTGCGCCTCTCTCCACAATAGCACAAATTTCCTTTTTTTTTTGTAGGACTAGTAAACCAAGTAGGATTATCTGTAGTGGCACATTTCCACAGACCACGAAAAAAAAAGTTCAAACTCTTTACAAGGCTTTCATAGTCTGGTTTCCTGGTCTGTATTTACAGAACGGACATAAATATGGAAAGCATATTTTCAAAAGGACAAAGAAACACCTGGCGGCTTAATCTGAGTGCTTATTGATCTGCATTTGATGGGAAATGAACGAATCAGTAACAAATTTATGGAAATTCAGCAAGGAGAGTAACAGTGAAATCCTAAACAGTTACATCCATCTAAACTGATTAATGAATATAGAAGGCTGTAACTGTATGAGCGAGGAGCCCCATGACACAAAGTGGTCAGCTGCCGCACTGCAGTCAAAACTCTGCTCATGACCCCAGTTCAATCTGGATAGAAATTGACTTCAAGTAGCCGGCTTTAGGTCAACTCAGCCTTCCATCCTACCAAGGTCAGTAAAATGAGTACCGAGCTTGCTGGGGGTAAAATATAGATTTACTGGGGAAAGAAATGGCATACCACCCCATAAGAACATAAGAACATAAGAACTAGCCTGCTGGATCAGACCAGAGTCCATCTAGTCCAGCACTCTGCTACTCGCAGTGGCCCACCAGGTGCCTTTGGGGAGCTCACGTGCAGGATGTGAAAGCAATGGCCTTCTGCTGCTGCTGCTCCTGAGCACCCGGTCTGCTAAGGCATTTGCAATCTGAGATCAAGGAGGATCAAGATTGGTAGCCATAAATCGATTTCTCCTCCATAAATCTGTCCAAGCCCTTTTTAAAGCTATCCAGGTTAGTGGCCATCACCACCTCCTCTTCGTGGCAGCATTCTTCCAAACAGTAATCACTGTCACATTGCAGTGAAGAGAGGTGTTTCCTTTTATTAGTCCTAATTCTTCCCCCCAGCATTTTCAATGAATGCCCCCTGGTTCTAGTATTGTGAGAAAGAGAGAAAAATGTCTCTCTGTCAACATTTTCTACCCCATGCATAATTTTATAGACTTCAATCATATCCCCCCTCAGACGTCTCCTCTCCAAACTAAAGAGTCCCAAAGGCTGCAGCCTCTCCTCATAAGGAAGGTGCTCCAATCCCTCAATCATCCTCGTTGCCCTTCTCTGTACTTTTTCTATCTCTTCGATATCCTTTTTGAGATGCGGCGACCAGAACTGAGCACAGTACTCCAAGTGCGGTCGCACCACTGCTTTGTATAAGGGCATGACAATCCTTGCAGTTTTATTATCAACTCCTTTCCTAATTATCCCCAGCAAAGAGTTTGCCTTTTTCACAGCTGCCATGCATTGAGTTGACATTCCCATGGAACTATCAACTAAGAACATAAACGTAGTCTGCCTAATAAATGTTGTGATGTGGGTCAGGAAGAACTCAGTTTTACCCAAAATGGTAGGGTCTGTCGCTTTTAGCGGTGTGAAAACGGTATAAAAGGATTTAAAACAGTGTAAAAGAGTTCACACTGTTTTCACGCCACTATTTTTGGCCCATGAAGAATCCGCCTTTGAGTTGCAGAAGGGGGTAAAAGAGTCTTTGCCACCTGAGTTTGCAAAGGTCTTTCTCCATCAGAAAACCTCATGAGTCCAAAAAGTAAAGTTTAACTTTTTTAAAAAAGAAAAGAATAAACATACACATGCACAATTGGTGAAATATATGCACACAGATAATTTAGGAGATTCCTAGGACATAGAAAGAGGTAAGGGGATAGGTTTGGCAGCAAGTAGGTCATTGCAGGACGGGTGATTGCTATCTGTGTTGTAGAAGAATAGGTGCAAAAGGGCAGAGTCCAATGACTGTGCTGAATTCCAAAAAGTAGATGTCTGGAAAGCAGTAACTTGTCCCACCAAGAACAAATGATGATATAGATCTGGATAAGTTATTGATTAGTTAGTAGGGGGGGAGGTGTTGTTGGGAGGGTTACATAATGAGAAGACAAACAGTCACCAGAAAGACAATAATGCTAAGAAAGGTTGAAAGCCACAGTGAAAAGAGGATGATCCAACATGAGATGGATAGACTCTATAAAGGAAGCTATGCCCTTCATTTACAAAACTTGGGCAAGACTGTTAATGATAGGGCATGTTGGACATTGATTCATAAGGTTGCCATGAGTTGGAAGTGACTTGGTGGGATTTAACACACATACACAGAGGCCAGTATTTTAAGAGTGCCCAAACTCTCTTATACAAGTCTTGGCTAACCTACTTTCTGTCTGAATAATAGTTTCACCCAAAAATATTTTTTTTTAAATGATTCATTAGGCTCCTAGAGAGGATGGTTGGCTGGAATTTCATTGCTTCAGAGAGCTGGAATGCTCCTTAATGCAGTTCCTCTCTTAAGAGATCTGTAATGTCTACATTTATATAGCACCTTGGCTCCCAGAGAAACATAAAGCACTCTGCAGACATCAATAAGTTATACACTCACAAGAATTACTCTGACCACTTGTGAAAAATGGGCTTGAAGCGTTTTAATATCAAAGCAATGTGACATATTTCATTTTCCTGTTGCTTTCTTTGTGGGAGAGAGGTGGGGGGTGGGTGGGTGGGGGGAAGAGATGTTTGCCTTACTTCGGTCTTTTTAGTATTCTGATTTAGTTTCCTTTTTCTAGAGATATGGATTATTGTCTCCAGGAATAACTTGCACTTTATAAGGGAGGGAAAATGGGCCAGTCGAATGACACTCGAGGAACGATGGAATTGTTAAGTGCACAGCACAACGTGGAAAAGACTAGAAATGGGATCATTGCAACCATTAAGCATCAAGTATCAAAATATTTGCAGGTATTGTTCATTGATGGATGGGACTGGAATGATAAGCTGTTATGACTCATGTAGTTGGTTCAGTTAGAATAAGACATAAGGAGGTACCAAATATAAAACCACAGAACTGTCACTAAAAGTAGTCACCCCATGTTCAGTCTCCCCTTCCTAGGCACACTCAATAAAATTGATTCCATATTATTTTAGGGATAGGGCAATGGCTCAGAGTGTTTCTTCATGCCGAAGACCCCACATTCAGTCTCCAGCATCTCCAGTGGAAAGGATCAGCTGGTAAGACGACACAAATGATGTGTCCATATGGAACTGATAAACTGGAGTGGACACCGTTGACCTTGGGCGATTCCGCACACAAGTAAAATAGGTTTGATCCAGTTCCCTGAGAAAGGTACTAACCTAGGTCGAAGCCATTGTTGTTTCCCACTGCAACCAGCTTGATCCCAGCTCGGAGGGCGGAATCATCTTCGCCGCTCCGTTCCGATTGGCTACTGTTCTACGGCCAAGTTCCGTCTATCCCCACGCACGTTATTAAAAAACTGCCACAGGAATGGAGGGACGAAGGTGGCGTTTTTTGATTGGCCAGCTGTATGCATGCCTGAAACACTCAGCTGTGATTGGCTGAATGGGGGACTCCTGGCACCAGAGATTCCACACTTTACAGGAATCGAGCTGAGTTCGAGCGTGGTTCCCTGAAAAAGTAGTCGTTCCCAACTGGAGTTGGAAATTTGACCGTTACAGGGGGCGAAGCTGGTACAAAACTACGTCGATCCCAGTTGTTGGGCGGAGCACTTAGGTCAAACGCAGCTCAAACCCTAACACAAGTGCAGAATCGACCCTTAAGTGGCTAATGGCTGGCTTCCAAGCATAACTGAGGCAGCTTTGGTTGCCCACCAGTTATGGGACACACCACAATGGTTTTACCTATCTTAATGGAATAAGTTACTATGAAGATAGTGCTCCTATATTTCTGTGTACAGGACACCATTAAAAACTGATGAAGTGGAATTCATGATCCACAAAACAGAAAATAACTGGGATACCTGTCTATATGTGTGAGCCTGGAACTTTATAAATGTATGTACCTGTTAGTACACCTTGAAACTGACTTGAAAAATTCAATTTTTCTTGTTTTTTTGAGGCCCTGCTTGTTATCCAATTTATGGACTTATGTATTTGTATGACTCTTGGACCTTTATGATTTGTTTGACAGAATTTATAGGAATTCTTTTTTTGTTCATGTTAAATATGAGTTAGCACACATATATTATATCTTTGTACTGTCGAAGGCTTTGAAGGCTGTAATCACCAGAGTGTTGTGGGCTTCAGAGGATCTCTGAAGATGCCAGCCACCGATGCTGGCGAAACGTCAGGAGAAAATGCTACTGGAACACGGCCATACAGCCTGGAAAGCCCACAACACTATATTATATCTTTACTAATAGCCATCATATAGTGTTTTGGGTTTGTTTGTTCCCTAATGCTGGCTTAATGCAAGACAGCATCATGGGTTCATATGGTATCATTACAATGAGAATTCCACTAAGAGAGAATTCCATTACAATGAGAACTCCACAAATGCATCCCTAACATATTGGTTAAGGGTGAAATCTTTTCAAGCTGGAAAGAAAAATGTTTCCCTTGATGCTAAACTGGTCGCCACATCTCAAAAAGGATATTGAAGAGATAGAAAAAGTGCAGAGAAGGGCAATGAGGATGATTGAAGAATTGGAGCACCTTCCATATGAGGAAAGGCTGCAGCGTTTGGGACTCTTTAGTTTGGAGAGGAGACGTCTTAGGGGGGATATGATTGAAGTCTATAAAATTATGCATGGGGTAGAAAATGTTGACAGAGAGAAATTTTTCTCTCTTTCTCACAATACTGGAACCAGGAGGCATTCATTGAAAATGCTGAGGGGAAGAATTAGGACTAATAAAAGGAAACACTTCTTCACGCAACGTGTGATTGGTGTTTGGAATATGCTGCCACAGGAGGTGGTGATGGCCACTAACCTGGATAGCTTTAAAAAGGGCTTGGACAGATTTATGGAGGAGAAGTCGATCTCTGGCTACCAATCTTGATCCTCCTTGATCTCAGATTGCAAATGCCTTAGCAGACCAGGTGCTCAGGAGCAGCAGCAGCAGAAGGCCATTGCTTTCACATCCTGCACGTGAGCTCCCCAAAGGCACCTGGTGGGCCACTGCGAGTAGCAGAGTGCTGGACTAGATGGACTCTGGTCTGATCCAGCAGGCTAGTTCTTATGTTCTTAAACTCTCTTCAGTACTTCCCTATCCTGTCCAAATATTCTTTATGCTCATCCAGACCATTAAAAAACTCATTTACAGCATTGTTGTGGGGGAGGGGTAGAGCAATGCTGAGTATATTTTGCATGGCACAATTGGCTGGAATTTTTGGGAGCCGTTTCCCAAAAAAGCCTTCTGATCTTAATTTCTAATGGCAAAAGCAGGGAGACGCTCTGATTGTTTTAAACCCTGAAATCTCCCTTCACATTTCCAAGTAAAACCATAGTGATTAGTACTCTTCCAGAGCTAAAAATGGGACTGTCTTCTCAGAGAGATCTTAACTCAGTCCCGACTGACCTTTCGTTAAAGAGTCTGTTTCTTGTATCATAGGCAATCCTTTACAATCCTCACGTAACCATTCCTCATAAAACATCTTTCTCCTCTGAATTCTGCCACACAGTGTTTCTGTAATTTGCATTCCTTGGTATTAATATGAAACTCATTTCAATGACAAAGACACCAAAGGTGGTGACATTTTTGTTCCCCATTTCACTAGGACGGAATCTGATCACATGCCAAGAGTCCTTTCTCCAAAATTTCAGGGGGATGAGAGAAAGGAGACGAATTTTATAAGCAAGTGCAGACAGCAGGCATTCCCAGATCTGCCTTTTGCAGCCAATTTGGATGACATTTTCAGGGACTACAGTCATTGACTCAAACTTTCTCTTTTTGACATATTTCAGACAGATGAAAGAGACAGCTCGAATTTAACAGGCAATTAAAAAGAAAAAAGGGGTGTGGGTGGTAAAATAAATGGCATTTGTTCACTCCTGTTCCTGTTCCAGTTCAGAAATTCAAGTCCCTGTATGCTAAAACACATGGACAAATAAAAAAGTCCCAAATGATCAAATATTATTTAAAAAAATTCAATACCCAGGTTTAGATGATAGGCGTGTATGTATAAAGTGCTGTCAAGTTAAAACTGATTTACATCAACCCCAACAAGAGGGCAAGTGTGAAGCAGAGGTGGTTTGTCATTGCCTTCCTGTGCAGAGCCTTCCTTGTGTCAGGCTCTCGTACGTGGAAATAACAAAGACCGTAGGAAAGTCCTAAAGCAGTTTATTTCTAACAACGCGTAGAGTAACAATAGAAAGCTGAATCTAAGCACTCCAGCTTAGATCCAGAGATTATATCCTTCAAACCCCCCCCCCCATTTGTCCCACACCAAATGTGCCTTACAAATTCTAAAACATTTGCACTACAGAGCTTCAAAGAACCTGGGAACCGTTCACACCTTCTTTCAGGGGAGCTGGCGCCAGGGAGTTGCCAGGAAGGGAAGAGGGAAACAGAAAAACAGTTACAGGAAAACATGTGTAAGCAGCAAGACATCTGGGCACTGACAGGCCTGATCCTGACACCTTGGTGGTTTCCCTTCTATGTAATGAGCCTGCTTAGCTTCCAATTTATGGTGACCCCAGCAAGGGGTTTGCAAAGCCAATGAGAAGCAGAGGTGGTTTGCCATTGCCTTCCTGTGCAGAGCCTTCCTTCATTGTCTGCTTTCCAAGTATCAACCTTGCTTTGCTTCTGAGATCCGTTTTGGGACCAGTGCTCTTTAACCTATTCATAAATGACCTGGAAGTAGGGGTGGGTAGCGTGGTGACCAAGTTTGCAGATGATACCAGGGTGGTGAGAACCACAAAGGATTGCAAAGAGCTCCAAGCGGACCTTGATAAATTAGGTGAGTGGGCCCAGAAATGGCAAATGCAGTTCAATGTAGCAAAATGTAAAGTGATGCACATAGGGGCAAAAAATCCAAACTTCACATACACGCTACAGGGGTCAGTGCTATCAGTCACAGACCAGGAAAGGGATTTAGGCATCTTAGTTGATAGTTCCATGGGAATGTCAACTCAATGCATGGCAGCTGTAAAAAAGGCAAACTCTATGCTGGGGATCATTAGAAAAGGAATTGATAATAAAACTGCAAAGATTGTCATGCCCTTATATAAAGCAGTGGTGTGACCACACACTTGGGAGTACTGTGTCCAGTTCTGGTCGCCGCATCTCAAAAAGGATATTGAGGAGATAGAAAAAGTGCAGAGAAGGGCAACGAGGATGATTGAGGGACTGGAGCATCTTCCTTATGAGGAGAGGCTGCAGCGTTTGGGACTCTTTAGTTTGGAGAGGAGACGTCTGAGGGGGGATATGATTGAAGTCTATAAAATTATGCATGGGGTAGAAAATGTGGACAGAGAGAATTTTTTCTCTCTTTCTCACAATACTGGAACCAGGAGGCATTCATTGAAAATGCTGAGGGGAAGAATTAGGACTAATAAAAGGAAACACTTCTTCACGCAACGTGTGATCGGTGTTTGGAATATGCGGCCACAGGAGGTGGTGATGGCCACTAACCTGGATAGCTTTAAAAAGGGCTTGGACAGATTTATGGAGGAGAAATCGATTTATGGCTACCAATCTTGATCCTCCTTGATCTGAGATTGCAAATGCCTTAACAGACCAGGTGATCCTACATGTGAGCTCCCAAAGGCACCTGGTGGGCCACTGCGAGTAGCAGAGAGCTGGACTAGATGGACTTTGGTCTGATCCAGCTGGCTTGTTCTTATGTTCTTATGAGATCTAGTGAGATTGGTCTATACCGTGCAGTCTTCCTTCCTCTGGATAATGCAGACTAGCTCTTAATTTTAAGAGCAGAAAGAATACATGTGATCACAGAGAGAGCAACTCCCTTATCACTACCAGCCAAGGGAAATAGAACGTGAACATCAAGTACGCAGACTGAAATATTAGACTTCTATCAAGCCTTTTTCCCGATCAGGGTTGGATCAGGGCAGCTCACAATTTAAAATATTAAAACAAATATTTAAAATATTTAAACCATCCCAAATGCATATGTATTAAAAGCTGGTTTAGGACAGTAAGATGTTCCCACTTGAGCATAATGCCCTTCAGAAATTATATTGGGAGATATGGTGCTGCAGGGACAATCGTCCCGGACCATTTAGGGCTTTAAAAGTTACAACCAAAACCTTAAACCTGACCTGGTATTCAACTGGGAGCCAGTACAGCTGGCTGAGCACTGCCCGTATACAAGATCTCAACACTCTTGTTGTTGCATTCTGGGCCAGTTGAAATGTGGCCAGCACTGGAAGGGAGAAGCCTGGAAAGTGATATTCTGCCACTGCAAAATATGGCCTGAATACAACCTACCATGTTTCCCCGAATATAAGACAGTGTCTTATATTAATTTTTGCTCCCAAAGATGCGCTATGTCTTATTTTCAGGGGATGTCTTATTTTTCTGTGTTCTGTTTGTCGGGCATGCTTCCAGACAAAAACTTTGCTATGTCTTACTTTTGGGGGATGCCTTATATTTCGCATTTCAGCAAAACCTCAACTATGTCTTATTTTTCGGGGATGTCTTATATTAGGGGAAACAGGGTATTGTTACCATTTATTTTGCTTTTAAAATGAACAAAAAGGGGACATTTTGCTTCCTTTCTTTCCCATTCGTGAGAATTCCTCCCTTCATGTTCCTTTATTATTTCATGCATTCTCACTGCCCTGAACTTCACTCTTTTTGAATTCTGGATTTTTTTTATTTATTTTCTGACTTTCCCCCCAAAGGACACCCAAACATTTCAGTCTGGGGGGGGGGGGGGGAACCGCCCCAGCTTAAATGCCACTGTGAGGTTTCTTATGGTGGAGAAAAGCAAGCTATAAAAACCCAATCGTTTTTCGTACAATATATTTTTTTCTATTTTTATCTTCACAGATTAGGCCAAGTGTGACTGACAGAGCCAAGGTCATCCAGCAGACTTCCATGGCAGAGTAGGGATTCGAACATGGGACTCTTAGGTTGATTCTGCACTTGTGTTATCAACCTAAGTTTGAGCTGCATTTGACCTAAGTGCTCCGCACAACCACTGGGATCGATATGGTTTTGTACCAGCTTCGCCCCATGTAACGGTCAAATTTCCGACTCCAGTTGGGAACTACTACTTTTTCAGGGAACCACGCTCAAACTCACCTCGATTCCAGTAAAGTGTGCAATCTCTGGTGCCAGGAGCCCCCCATTCAGCCAATCACAGCTGAGTGTTTTGGGCATGCGTACAGCTGGCCAATCAAAAATGCCACCTTCATCCCTCCATTCCTGTGGCAGTTTTTTTTATAACGTGTGTGGGGATAGATGGAACATGGCCGTAGAATAGTAGCCAATCAGAACGGAGCAGCAAAGAGGCACAGGATGATTCTGCCCTCCGAGCTGGGCTCAAGCTGGTTGCAGTGGGGAACAACAATGGCTTCGACCTAGGTTAGTACCCTTCTCAGGGAACTGGGTCGAACCTATTTTACTCGTGTTCGGAATCGTCCTGAGATCCTAGTCTGATGCTCCAAGTCTGACGCATCAACCACTATACAGGGGAAACCCAGAAAAGTTCAAAAATCAGTTCTGGAATTTGTGGCATTTACACAGTTGCTGGAGCTTTCAGTTCCCAACAGTGAATTTCCATATTTTCTGTCTGATACTTTTCACAAAAATACTGTTGATACTGTTCACAAAAATATTGCAAAGTAAAATAATCTTGCTGGTGAGCATATGTATGATTGCATACAGATTCTCTTTGTGTCACTCCTGTAGACTGGTAAAATATCTCACAAAAATGCAACTATATGTACAATTACTTTGAGATTTCATCTAGCGGCGAATTCTTAATACTCACGTTTGTACTGGTAATTCAGAGGGGGGAAAGAAGTGAAGGATTTGAAAGTGATATTCAAACGTGCACAGCACTCAAATCAAAATAGGAAATAATAGTTGGAAGATTCCCAGTGCAGCGGTTCCAACTGAGGAACACGGACAGGCGATTCAGACTTTCAAAATCCAGGGAATTTTGAAAGCATCAACAAATATTAATTAATTGGTCACTGATATCGCAGATCCCCTCGAACATTAGAACATCATATGCATATGAGATTAGGAGGAAATTGGGAACCTATTGTCCATAGTTTAAAGAGGGGAATGAATTAAGGATTTTGCTGGCATCTTCTACTGAAGGAAGGCTTCTTCTATTGGATAAAATCTCCTCATTTAAGAAAGGAAGTAGTTGGATTGAATCCCATCTTGTCATAAGCATTTGCCAGACCAGTGTGAAGGTAGTTATAGTCACCCATTAAAGTTACCCATAATTTCTCCTTTGGCTGTCGTTTTGATTCCTATATCAAGATCACCCTCAGGGTGAAACGCTCTCCTAATATACACCGAGTAAATTATTGATTTGTATGTTTCCTTTAATTACTTCAAATTGTGGTTTCAGAGATTTTCCCCCTTTTATACTACCAAAAGAATCCACAGTTGCCCTATTCATCAATATGAGGAAGTCCAGCAAGCCAAATAAGATCCAAATGGAAGTTTATAATCGGTTTCTGGATTAATTTTCTTTAATGTTTTCATGCTTCCATTAGGATGAGTATAAACTACCCTGAGTTAGAATAAATGGCTTCTCATCAATTTCTTTCTGGCTTTATTGGAAATTGATTACACCGATTCACCTAATGATATGCAGACATTGTTGATTTGGCAAAAGGACTGCTTTGCAAAGTGATATGAAGTTGTTCTGTGCTTGCTGTTGCCTATTATATCATTTCAATATGGCCCTGAAATGCGTCAAAAGATGTTTAAATGATTTCTTGTGTATGTGAAAGGAATATGAGCAAGTATTTGTTTTTGCATTTGGTTGGCTCAGGAGTGCTCATAACCAGTGGTGGGATTAAAATAATTTAACAAATAGCAGCCATCGATTCACCGGTGGCAGCCATTGCGGCAGAGGGGAGCAACAGGAGGCAAAGAGGAAGGGGACATTCAGCTCATAGGGTGCAGTTGCAGGGAGCTGCAACGATTGGCCCGAGCTGAAAAAGGCGGGAGCAGCAGGACGCATAAAAGAGCCACACCCCGAGCCTCAGCCTTCTTGGCTTGCCGAGGCTCAAGAGCGACGTGACCTACCCACGCTCCCTAGTTTCAATGGTTAATAGTTGACTTGTTATAATGATTTATTGCATAACTGTACTTTGTCGCAGCCTGGCGGGTTGGCAATGGGAATTGCAACATCTGGGGGGAGAAGCCGAGCCAGGCAGCTGGTCTTCTCCATGATTGTGCCCTTAACAAAGGGCCGAGGGGTGGGGCGGGCCGGTCAGCAAGCCGGTAGGCTTAGCCGGTGCCCGCCACCCCAGCAGGAAGGGTTGAAGCCAAGGGGTATCCACCCCGGTGGCTCCCGGCTTCCTGCCCAATGCCCCAATGGAGATTGGGGACAGCATGATGTTGCGACCCGTTTGTCTGCCCAGCTTCTTAAGTGTTTGATGTTTTTACTAATTAATAAATTGGGCTGCGGCCCAATCTATTTCCAAGCTCTGGTTTGATGTGTTATTTGTCAGGGAAGTGTCTACACCATCTGCACGCAACTGGTTGTTTACAAGCACCGTTTTAACAACCGGTTCTACTGAAGTGGTGCGAACCAGCTGAATCCCACCACTGCTCATAACCTTGTGTATTACCCAGGGACAGGGCTGCCTCCCAGCACCTGACAGCCTGCTCCACCCTCCTCCCTGTTGCAAATGCCTGCCCAGGAACTTCAGGACGTCCCACAATTGGCAGCCCTGCCCCAGTTGCCACAAGGTGTGTGTGTGGGGGGGTGCCTTCTAAAAATTTATTAGGACCTTCAAGGGAAGATATAAAGAAGAGCTACTTTGTTTTGAACAGTTGGCCAATCCCCTTGTATAGGTCGTTTCCCCACTTACCTCGACCACCTGTTGATGCCCGCTACTCTCAGCGCGCGTCATTTCTTGCGTGCTCCCGAGCTTCCCCACGTCATCAAAAGGCGCCATTTTGAGGAGCGCCAGGAATGACGTGTGCTGAGGAGGCGCCCATGGGCTTCCCCACATCATCAAAAGGCACCGTTTTGAGGAGCGCCAGGAATGACGTGTGCTGAGGAGGCGCCCATGGACTTCCCCACGTCATCAAAAGGCGCCATTTTGAGGAGCGCCAGGAATTACGTGTGCTGAGGAGGCACCAGAGCAGCAGCGACGGGGCAGCTGCATTGTCGCCGCCCCTGTAGTGGGGAGTGCTGCGGGACCCCGTGCTACTTGGGGAGAGTAGCGCGCAGCAGACGGTAAGTGGGGAAACGACCATAGATACATTAACTTGTGCGGGATGGATTTGTGACGGAACCTGCCTGGGCTAGACACATCTATCTTTAATCTAGTCATGTTATCCGACTGTCCCAAGTAAAATGTGAATGAAAAGAAGTGGTAAAATATGAGTACTTTTCTGTTGTTTCAGGAAGATTAGAAAAAAAAAACCTGAAGCATAGATGCTACTCAGCAAGCAGAGATCTTTTTTTCATCCAGCCATGCTGAACGTGTAATCCACTGTGGCCACTGGGCAGATCATCTAATTAAAGACACATCCTTCCAAAGATGCTGCTGCCACCAAATAGACCTCATCCCGATAGCCTGCTTTGTGTTCTGCGAAGATAATTGCCTGTCTGTAAAAGTGACAAGGATAAATGTCATTAGTCCCATGTCATGCGGGAAGATAATTTTAGCTGTGATGAAGACCTGTTGATGCCTTTCTCTTGCCCTTGCCTTCCCAGAGTGTAAAGAAAGGCAGTTCTTGTGTGGGAACTCAAGGTCGGAGTCCTGCCATGGTTTCTAATGGAGTAACAGTGTCTTTTGTGCCAGATCTATGTGGCTAAGTTTACTAAAGAAGCCTGCCAACTGATTTTATAAAGACTCTGTATTCCCTGCACTTCTATTGACTGCCACATCCAACTTAAAATGGCATTAGGAATACACACTGCACTCTTTCTCCTGAAGAAGTTTACTTTGAGACCCTGTTAAAAGTAAAAATTAAGAGTGCTCACAGGAGTATTTCTTAAACAATTGTTCTGGTCACACATTGTCTTAGAGCTTGTGAGTTTCAATTCTTCTCTGTGAAATGTGGGAAATGTACTTTCATGGCCAGCTGATTTCTAATAAAGGAACAGTTCTCTTTGGTGGAGTCCACACAGCACAAATATAATCCATTGTAGGATTTTGTGTTCCCACAGCACAGGAGAACACAAACATTATCAATCAAAATGGATAAAAGGAGATGAATAAAGTTCATTTAGCCAAGCGATCCCATGCATGTGTCATTTTTCCTTTTTTTTTGTTTTGAGGGGGTTGTCTGCAAAGCTACGATAACACTAATATGTGCATTATCCAGCTTCTCTCATTGTGTTGCTGTAGCTTTGCAAATAGCCCCCTAAATAAAAAGAAGAAGAAAAGACACATGCATGGGATCGCTAGACAAAACAAACTGTATCCATCTACTTTTGACAGCAAAATAGCACTTCAATGAGCTGCAAGCAGGGGAAACCTCCATGGGGAATCTCCATGGAGAATCCCCTGCAGTCCACGAAATTGCAGGTGCAAGTGGCAGAAATGTAAGGCTCATTCCGCACACGCAGAATAATGCACTTTCAAGCTGCTTTCAGGGCTCTTTGAAGCTGTGCGGAATGGCAAAAACAGTTGTGAAAGCAGCTTGAAAGTGCATTATTTTGCGTGTGCGGAATGAGCCTAAGTAAGCGGTTTGGGCGTGAGAAATAAAACATTTCCTGCCTGCTTATGTTTGCTCAGCAGGCAGAAAACATCTTCAACCCAGGGTGGGGAGAAAAGGTAGCTAGTTCAATGATTTCTGAAAAACCCAGGCTCATTCCGCACATGCAGAATAATGCATTTCAAACTGCTTTCAGTGCTCTTCGAAGCTGTGCAGAATAGCAAAATCCACTTGCAAACAGTTGTGAAAGTGGTTTGAAAATGCATTATTTTGCATGTGTGGAAGGGGCCCCAGGTTCAGAGGAATAAAACTGGCTAAAGTCATTTTGAGGAAGAGAGGTGTATGAAGTTCTTCCCCCAAACCTTATATATAACATCCTAAAGACGTTATATCTATGCGGAGTCCACCTTTGTGTTGTATCCTTGCAGACAGATGTATAAGCGCTGGTGTCTATCAGCTGGTGTTAAGCTATGTCATTTTCTGAATAGTCAGCACAAGCTTTTAAAATCTGCATTAAGCTGAAAAGCTTTCCTTATGCAGTATGTATAAGAATATCCTGCTCTCAGATCAGCATTTCTATATAAGTGACTGTTCTGGGTATGCCTTTTCCAAGGGCTCTTTTAAAAGCCAGCAATTCTGTTTCAAGTCTGCTCGAAGAGAGCTGAATGATACAATCACACCTGATGCAGAAATATGGAGAAATTACCCATCTGCAGTGCAAGCTGATTCCAAGGAACATTTAATACAGTACTTTGGCTCTTCTCGGGCCATTCCACACTGTAGGATTTGACCTTAGTTCGACTTGGGTCCGACCTGGGTACTCCGCACAGCCGTAGCGTTGGACTCGTGTCTGACTCGACTCACCCCCCTCTCACTGTTACATTTTTGAGCTCGACTGGGAGGTAGAATTTTCTGGCGAACTCGAGTTGCCCTCAAGCCGAAGCCGGCGGAGTGCGGAATCTCCCTCGCCTCGACTCTGCCAGCCAGCCAATCACACTGCAGTATTTTCGGCCATGCACAGAATGGGAGACTCGTGGCGGCAGCGAGAAGCACGCCTTTAAAAAATCCTCCTACGTAGCTCCTATGTATTTTTTTTTCAGAAAAGTGAGAGACAAGAAAAAGAATGAAGCCTTTTGGTATTGGTAATGTCTTCTTCTTATGGGAAGGCAGTGTGCCAGATTTGACAGAGCTCTCCCAAAACTGAATTTGGAAACTTGCAAATATGAATTACTTATGGATTTTCCCTGGGAAAATTGCATTGGGAAATAAGCATTGAAAAATCCTAACAGCCAAGGGAAAAGGGCAGGGTTTGGAAAGGGAGGGGAAAAATTATTTATTGCCAGCTGTTGCAACTGCAAGAACCGGTCATATCTGCCTTCTGTCTTTTGGTGAAATAGGTATTATTATTATTATTATTATTATTTTATTATTATTATTATTATTATTATTATTATTATTATTATTATTATTATTATTATTATTATTATTATTATTATTATTTGTAGTAGTAGTAGTAGTAGTAGTAGTAGTAGTAGTAGTAGTAGTAGTAGTAGTGTTGTCTGTGTCACTTAATTGATACCTTTAGAAAATGCATGGAACAAAAGCTTGACTTTGGAAAAAAAAAAGCTACTCTACTTTGATCTGGTATTTTTGCCCAAGAAAATCGAAGCAGTTTAAAATATTCATTATGCCTCCTAACCCTTCCTTTGAGGAAGGTTACCAAAAAACCCAAGAGGCAGCCTTCATGTCAAGATAAATTCTATTGGCGTTTGTCTTTCTTTTTTTCTTTCTTGTTGTCGTTGTTCATCTGTATTCTAATCATTTACAATGAGGGAAGGAACCAGAGCCAGTCTTCCAAAGGAGTGCTGTGCGGTTTGAAGGAGGGCTGCAAATCGTGAGGGACCATCTGGCCATCCAGCTTGCAGAAGCCAGCTTGCTCTCCAGCTGTGCAAGAGGATGGGCTTCCGTAGTGCCAACTTCAGGGAACAGTATTGCTGTGCCTCGCATGAAAAACAAACTTGAAGGGGCTTCACAGCAGACAACGCCATTACACTGTAAACCCTTCCGCACACGCAAAATAATGTGTTTTCAAACCACTTTCACAACTGTTTGCAAGTGGATTTTGCCATTCCGCACAGCTTCAAAGAGCATTGAAAGCAGTTTGAAAGTGCATTATTCTGCATGTGTGGAATGAGCCAAAGGAGTTGGGGTGGACTGATACAGAACCCCAAAAGCAAAGAGGATAGTAGAACTTTCTTGGGATGCAGAAGAACATGGTCTTTCTTTTAATGAGAGCTACGGCTGAGTAATGAAAAAAATAGTGCATTTCCTCTCTCCTTCCCTCTCTCTCAACCCATAACATGTTGGCAGGCTTTATTCTGTCCTACAAACAAAACACCACAGCACCTAATGAAAGAAGGATTTTTTTTAAAAAAAGAGGGAAACTTCATCTCCATATATCCAGGAGTTTCCCAACCTGGACCTGGTATCCCTACCCACCATCCCTTGCTGGTGGGCCATGGGGGAATCTGGGAAAACTAGTTATCCAACATGGAACCTCCTAGAGTTGAGCATGACTTACAGGACCTTTGGATGAGGACCCTGTAATCATTCAAAAAACATTTTTTAAATACTATCAAACCAAACATAGTCCCTAATTATGTATTGTTGCTTGCCATGAGATTTGCCAGTTGCTCATTCTGCGATCTTAGTGTAATGGCCTTGCTGGTGAAAACTGTCCTTTGGAGAGAATATTATATAATAATAAGCCTTTATTTGGCATAACAATCATCATAACACAATAAAAAACCTGAGATAAAAGGTACACAAATACAAAGGTTTAAGATAGAATATAAATTATTGATTGTGCATCACCTCCAGTAAAAATCGTGCTACCAATTCACAAGTTTCACCGTCAGAATTGTCCAGAAGGAAAGGAAGTCTACCTGATTTGGGGAGAATATTCAAATCCTTTCAGTATGGGCCCAAGGGAGAACAGCTAACTGGTTAACAATTTCATAGATTTTATGTACACGGAAAGAACTCCAGCTAAAGGGAATGACTAACACTACACTTTTTTTGACTCTTTAAGACTCCCTCCTTAATTATTTTCTCCAATGATTGCTCCAACCATTCATGCCCATCTCTCCTTTCATGGTCAAAACCCCACAATCCAATAGGTTCTGCCTTCATCTTACCTTAACTTTCTACAAACAATTATCTTCTCTGCATTGTCGATTATCTTCTCTGTATTGTCGAAGGCTTTCACGGCTGGATTCAACTGGTTGTGGTAGGGTTTTCCGGGCTGTGTGGCTGTGGTCTGGTGGATCTTGTTCCTAACATTTCGCCTGCATCTGTGGCTAGCATCTTCAGAGGCGTATCACAGAGGGAAGTCTGTTAAGAGGAGAGAGGAAATGGACTTCCCTCTGTGATACACCTCTGAAGATGCCAGCCACAGATGCAGGCGAAACGTTAGGAACGAGATCCATCAGACCACAGCCACACAGCCTGGAAGACCCACCACAACCAGTTGAATCCAGCTGTGAAAGCCTTCGACAATACAACGTAAAAGTCCTTCATTTCCAACACTTCTCATGTATGAAAGGGGTGCAGAAGACACAGGGCCTTTCCCCACTTACCGTAAGCCCCGCACTACTTGAGGAGAGTAGTGCGGGGTTCCTCCTCCCTCCCCTTTAATTTGCCAGCGCTACAGCGCAGTCATTCCGACGCTGTCGGGCTGTTATGCTCCCTTGAAGCGCACGGCATCCCAGGTGCTCTTCCGAACGGCGCCTTTTGACGACTCCCCGCATTGTGAGCTGCTGGGTCGTAATGCCTACGCGCACCTTAGATGTCACAGACTGAGAGCAGCGCGCGGCATAGGGGGGATGGAAGGGAGTGGGGAAAGGCCCACAGATAAATCCAATGGATTGAAAACTGTACCAATGGTGCATAATGCAGACAAATAAAACAGACTGAAAGTTGTGCCGACTGTGTGTAGGCATACTTCCAATTCTTCAGTTGCACTTTGAAAACATGAGCAGCTCATTCAGAACAACCAAGGGAGAAATTCAGTCGAGAGGCTTGGAACCAGATTTTTTTGAGCATGCACAGATTCCATTTTTTCTCTTGGTTAAACCTGCACAATCCATTTATTCTTCAAGAGCCACATGATGACAACTACCAGCTGTGTTTTTCAATGAGCTCCCTTTATTCAGAACTCTTCTCCCATCTCCGAAAAAAGAAATCACAAAATCTATGGGGTTTTTTTTTTTTGTTATTTGAACCTCCAGCCACATCTCTGCAAAACTGCATCATAGGCCGCTTCCACACTGAGGCGGAAGCGGCCGGGTCGGCGTAGTCAATGCCGACCCGACGCCGCTGGGACCTTCTGCATGGACGGTCCCAGAAAGAACCAGGAAGACGGGGCCCCTGGGCGCCATCGCCCTTTGGACTTAACTTGTCTCCGGCCCTCTGGCGCGTCGCCGGGGCCTGGGGACACGCCTCCCCTGCCCTGCACGCCTACTTCAGTGTCACAGAGCAGTGGAGCATGTCCCCAGGCCCCGGCGACGCGCCAGAGGGCCGGGGACCAGGTAAGTGAAGGGAGGGAGTGGGGGGGGGAGCGCCTGGAAGCCACTGCTGTTCGCACGGCAGCGGCTCCCAGCCGGCATTTCCAGGAAAGTGCGCTTCTAAGCGCACTCTGGAAATGCCGGCTTGGCGCCGGTCGGGCGGTGCGAGGGCGGCGCGGCTGTGCAGCAGCTGCACCCCCTGTCCGAATGGCTCCCTGGGGACGGCGTTTTTGCTGTCCCCAGGGCGCCATAAAATGCCCATGCGGAAAGGGCCATAGATTTTGTTTTGGGGTGAACATCAGTGATTGTATTGTCAAAGGCTTTCACGGCCGGAATCACTGGGGTGCTGTGTGGTTTCCGGGCTGTATGGTCATGTACTAGCAGCATTCTCTCCTGACGTTTCGCCTGCATCTGTGGCTGGCATCTTCAGAGGATCTGATAGTAGGAATGGAAAGCAAGTGGAGTATATATACTGTGAGGTCAAAAGGTGAGGCCATACTTCTATTCAGATGCATTCACCTATTGACCTTGCTATCTTCATTATTACTCACATGCTACAGACTTCTTTGTGACTCACATGCCAGGCTACTCTATTCAGATGACCTCACCTTTTGACCTCACAGTATATATACTATATACCCCCAGAGTTTGTTGCCTTGCCTGATTGTCTTTCGTGATGCTCAAGGAAATAGCAGCCACAGATTCAACGGTGGCAGCGGTTGCGGCTGGGGTGAGCAGAAAGGCAAAGAAAGGAGAGCTTGCAGCCCAGGGCACCAAAAATTGCAGGGAGCTGCAATGATTGGCTCTGGGCGAGAAAGGCGGGAGGAGCAAGAATATAAGAACACCACACCCCGAGCCTCGGCCTTCTTGGCTTGCCGAGGCTCAAGAACGACGTGACCCACCCACCCTCCCCTAGTTCAATGGTTTAGTTGGATTTGTTAGAATTTTACTGCATAAATGTACTTGTCGCAGCCTGGTGGGTTGGCAACAGGATTCACAACGTCTGGGGGAGAAGCCAAGCCAGGTGGCCGGTCTTCTCCATGGTTGTGCCCTTGGAGAAGGGCCAGGGGGTGGGGCGGGCCGGTAAGCAAGCCGGTAGGCTTAGCTGGGGCCCACCACTCCAGCAGGTGGGGGTGGGGCGGGGCAGTAGGCAAGCCCGTAGGCTTAGCCAGTTCCCGCTACCCCCAGCAGGAAGGGTTGAAGCCAGGGGTATTCACCCCTGGGGCCCCCAGCTTCCTGCAGAATGCCCCAATGGGGATTGGGGACAGCATGATGTTGCAACCCATTTGCTGCCCAGCTTCTTGTTGTGTAAAACCTGTTATACCAGTTAATAAATTGGGCTGCTGCCCAATCCATTTTCCAAACACGGGATTGGTGTGTTTATTTGCCGGGAAAGGGTCTCACCATCTGCACGCAACATAGAATACCTCAGTGGGGAAATAGGCCCCAGCCACAGGGTCTTCACACAACGTTTATCAAATTTGATGGTCACTGCATGGAATAACAATAGTTTATTTAGTACATTTTCTCCTGCCCTTCTTCCAAAGGAGCTCAAAGTGGGAGACTGAGTTTGTAAGCTGCTTTGAAATTATTTGCAGTTGAGCAAAGGGGGATATAAATCCACTCTTCTTCGCCTCTTCTTATGTGAGGCATGGTAGACTGGTAGGCATCAGTGCCAACGTGATGATTTAAACCAGGTCTCCATATCGAAGCCTAATACTCTAGCCACTATGACACATTGTCTTTCTTCTATAAATTTCAACCAGCTTTAATCTGACACTTTATGTATGTGCATAGAAAGCGGGACTAGTGCAGTTTACCTGGCATTAAACGATAAGTATAGATAATATCCAGAAATGCATTTCTAGGTTATCAGTAAGCCTGATAAACAAGCTACCTTCCTGGAGCAAGTGAATTGCGTAAGATCGGAGAAGCCGCGAGGCTTAGAGACAAACTGTTTCTCATCAATAAGTCCGCAATCCCTTGCTAAGGAGCTTTGCTTGTGAAACCCTCTTGGGGTTTAGTAAATGAATTTAAAGCAATACAGATACCTCCCAAATCCCATGATGGAATTCACAAGTAAGCCAAATAAGCTGGAAAAATTCTGTTAGTAGCAGAAGGCACAGCTGAATTATCCCCCACTCCCCAAGTTGGTTTTAGCCAATCATAGGAAAAGACTCCTGACTACAGAAGGTGAACTCTGAGAATAGCGATGCTTCTGCCGGCAATTCTTTATTACTTACTGAGTGATAGTAGAGTGTCAATGACATCACAGAATACTGCAGCTCTGAATAACACAAACACTCTGCAGATGGCAGAGGCAGAGCAAGAAGAAATGCATAAAGGAGGAGTAGAAACTTTTTATATGCATTGCGGAAGGCACCATGCTCATTTTCCACCATGCGAATGGAAGCTAGTGATAGTGAGGGACAGAAGAATATTCCTGGGGAGAGAATTTCATAGCTTTGGTGCCGTAGCACTGAAGACCCTTTCTCGAGATATCCCCCCACCTTCACTCAGAAGAGGCATCAGATATGGGACGTCAGAAGACAACCTTAATAGTCAGATAGGGTTTGTATGGGGGTAGGTGGTTCTTCAGGTATGCTGATTCCAAGCTGCAGGTGTGTTCAATATCTCAAATACAGGAAGGTGAACCGGGATGGGCAGAGGAACAGAAAAACTGTTAGTAGGAAATCTAGTGACTTTTATTTATTTATTTTATTTATCATACTTATAGACCACCTCCCCCGAAGGGCTCAGGGCGGTGAACAACAATAAAAATAGGATTCACAATTTCAGTAATAAAGCCAATTAATATACATCAGTATATTAATCAGTAATCAGTATAAAGCCAATTAACATACATATAACATTAAAATGAACTTCCTGAACTCTAAAACCATAAAATAGATGGCGGCATACCTCTCCTCCTCTTTGGTTCATCTCTTCATATTCAGGGGAGCTGTATTACAATAGAACCCAAGGCCCCTTCCGCACACGCAAAATAATGCGTTTTCAAACCACTTTCACAACTGTTTGCAAGTGGATTTTGCTATTCCGCACAGCTTTAAAGAGCACTGAAAGCAGTTTGAAAGTGCCTTATTCTGCATGTGCGGAATGAGCCCAAGTGTTCGTCAGGGTGTCTCTAGAATTTTAGCTCCCAGTGGAAAGCAGAGCCTGCCGTAACTACTGTGACTTCCCATTTCTTTTTTTTTTTTTTTTTAGATGAGTGGGTTTTCATTTGGCAGCTAAGTGTTCTGCAACTCTGAATGGAAAAAAAATCAGTAACACATTTTTCTAAAAAAAATGTCTTCAGAAGTGGTAAAACTTGGACTTCAGTCAGGGTTGCTGGGACATGGTCAATATGAAGGAATTCCATAATTGTGGAGCACTGAGGATATCGTTGTACATGCCATGTGGTTAGTTGCACCTTTGAGGACTGCAATGGTGCATAAATCCCGCCAAGGCATAAACAAGGGTTTAGGTACATTAAGTCTGCCTCTGTCAACTGGTGCACATCTCTGACAACACAATGGCTTCCTGCATGAAAAGCTGGTACTATCACGAGATCTTTTGCTTGTGAGAGGAAAATATCAAAGATTTGTTATCATACATCATTCTCTGTCATCCCATCAGCTTATCAGCCTAACAAGACGAGGCTGTCTGGGATGTGCTATGAACAACCTGTGACAGGGAATCCCTGATAATGCTGCTGCGGCAAAGAAGCAAACTCCTACATGAATCAAAATCAACAGAACATCTTGTCATCTGCATGAACCAACTTTGTGCTTTATTGAGCAGACCATATACCACACAGTCAGGCGGTGTTCAATGCAATAGAAAAACAAGTGATACATGAAATACATTGCGGTGCATCTTTTCATACTGGCTGAATGCAATCAGAGGGGGAAAGAGGGATGAGTGATGTCTTCTGTAGAGCGGCAGGGATTGAAAATAGAGCAAGGAACATGCCTAAAGCAACACTGAATTTCCAACAGCATCCAGTCAACAGCTTCACGAGCAGCATGTAAATGTGACGACTGGCTCATTCCGCACATGCAGAATAATGCACTTTCAAACTGCTTTCAGTGCTCTTTGAAGCTGTGCGGAATGGCAAAATCCACTTGCAAACAGTTGTGAAAGTGGTTTGAAAGTGCATTATTCTGCATGTGCGGAATGAGCCGACTGTTAGTTATTTTATCTTGAATTCTGGCATTCCAAAAGCTGTTGCCCTTAAAAAATGAGATTCAATGCATCCTACTAAACAAGAACATTTGAACCATGAAAATTGGGAATACAAGGAGGTTAGGAAGTAACAATAGACACAAGGATTACCATTTACCTATCAGTGGTGGGCAAATTCCCACCCCATCTCCTGCACTTGATCAATTGAGCCGTGGTAGAAAAGATGGAAATGACACTGCAGGTACTGTGACTTCACAATGGAAATATCTTAGCATTCACTATAGGCATTTTTCCTAATCTCCAAGGTCTCTACAGTAGATATTAAGAGGATCCCTGGGACTGTGATGTCACTTCCAGGTGATCAACTATGATGTCACAGTGTCCACAACACGACCCTCTCTCCAGGCCTCAAAATTCCTGAAATTGGCAGGGCTGGCAACTTCAGTAAAAAGCAACAGTATTAAATAAGGACATGTAAAATATTAGTACTTGAAGTTGTATTTATTTTGTAGTACTTAATTTAAAGGAAACCTTTTATATGTTAGCAACACAGTTATGCCCCAAATAAATAAATACAACTTTTCTCCCTTCGCATCTGATATGGGAGTCATTTTATGTATGTTTGTTGTAGCCTGAGCAAGTATCCCCCCCTCCCCCGAATAAAACCTCCAGGACTCTCAATGCTAGAGTCCACAAGTCACAATATCTGTCACGGTAGTAAGAATATTTCGATGGCAGAAAGAGGTGCCATCACCAGGAAACTGTGCCCTTTTCTGCATTATGGTCAAACTGTTTAACCCTATAGCAAGATTGTAAACAAACAACTTACACACATTTGCAGTTATATTTCCACCTCCTAGTCAAATTCCAGTGTAATTTGGATCAGAAAAAAAAATCTCACAAAGCTATTTTTGTTTGTGGTGGCAGAAATCATTGCATTTCAGAGTACTAAAATATCCAGAGCTTGCAAATATACTTTGATGTGAATCAGAATATTTCTTTTGTATTGATTCTCCCTCCAAAACAGTGTCTTGAATAACTCACACCAGTATGTTTCTTTTACAAACCTTTTTTATTATTATTATTAGGAATAACATCTCCGGCTGTTGAACCTAAAATATTAGGCAACTGATATAAGTTTTCATGATTTTAAAGAAAAACTTTTTTAAAAATCTCAAATCAATAACTTTTTTATATATTTGAGTTTTCTACCACGCAAATATATCCCTCTGTGGTGAGATAAATATTCTCTAGGTTGTCGGGAAGGGCTGGATATACTTTAAAACATTTATCTGAATTACTTTTCTAATGAACTCTTGGAGGTACTATGTTCAGTTCTGGTCACCACATCTCAAAAAGGATATCGAAGAGATAGAAAAAGTGCAGAGAAGGGCAATGTGGATGATTGAGGAATTGGAGCACCTTCCTTATGAGGAGAGGCTCCAGCGTTTGGGACTCTTTAGTTTGGAGAGGAGACGGCTGAGGGGGGATATGATTGAAGTCTATAAAATTATGCATGGGGTAGAAAATGTTGAAAGAGAGAAATTTTTCTCTCTTTCTCACAATACTAGAACCAGGGGACATTCATTGAAAATGCCGGGGGGAAGAATTAGGACTAATAAAAGGAAACACTTCTTCACACAACGTGTGATTGGTGTTTGGAATATGCTGCTACAGGAGGTGGTGATGGCCACTAACCTGGATAGCTTTAGAAAGGGCTTGGACAGATTTATGGAGAAGTCGATCTATGGCTACCAATCTTGATCCTCCTTGATCTCAGATTGCAAATGCCTTAGCAGACCAGGTGCTCGGGAGCAACAGCCGCAGAAGGCCATTGCTTTCACATCCTGCACATGAGCTCCCAAAGGCACCTGGTGGGCCACTGCGAGTAGCAGAGTGCTGGACTAGATGGACTCTGGTCTGATCCAGCAGGCTAGTTCTTATGTTCTTATGAATAGGCTGAATCCCACCACAGACTCTGCCCAACAGTGAGTGCATGTTTCCTGTGTGGCAAAGATTCTTGCACTGACACCATTAAAGTTGCATTGCCGAAGATCCCTGATGCCCTGCAGTTTGTGAGAGTGGTTTCCCTCTTGCTGTGGGCTTTCCCTCTTTCCAGGTGGCTCCAAAGGCAAGAGCAAAGGTTGCTAGTTTGGGGTTTTTTTAAAGCCATTCAGAGGTAATAGCAATATTACCTGCATTGATATTGTGGAGGCTGCTTTCGTGGCTTTTGCATTTTAAAGGAAATGCATGTCGTCGATCCCTGAAGAAGTGGGGGAATGAGACCTTCTCCCCCTCTACTCCCAGGAACCAATGACCAGCTTTTTCCTTAAAATGCAAAAGCAACTAAGGGCGATTCTGCACATGAGTAAAATAGGTTCGACCCAGTTCCCTGAGAAAGGTACTGATGAAGCCATTGTTGTTCCCCACTGCAACCAACTTGAGCCCAGCTCGGAGGGCAGAATCATCCTGTGCTCCGTTCCGATTGGCTACTGTTCTATGGCCATGTTCCGTCTATCCCCACACACATTATTAAAAAAACTGCCACAGGAATGGAGGGACAAAGGTGGCGTTTTTTGATCGGCCAGCTGTACGCATGCCCGAAACGCTCAGCTGTGATTGGCTGAATGGGGGACTCCTGGCACCAGAGATTCCGCACTTTACTGAAATCGAGGTGAGTTCGAGTGTGGTTCCCTGAAAAAGTAGTAGTTCCCAACAGGAGTTGGAAATTTGACCGTTACACAGGGCGAAGCTGGTACAAAACCACGTCGATCCCAGTGGTTGTGCGGAGCACTTAGGTCGAATGCAGCTCGAACTTAGGTCGATAACGCAAGTGCGGAATCGACCCTAATCAGCCTCCACAATATCAATATATAACAATATTGCTTTTGAAAGTTAATATTGATCTTTTCTTTTGACTGGAGGCAAAACTGGAAGTTTGACTGGTGCAACGTAGGGGAAGATGATGGTCAGACACTGGGGCAGCTTCTCATGTTTAAACAGGGAAATGCAAGAACACTAGGCTTGGTGATTCGGTAAATCAGAATCACGGGGGGGGGGGGGGACACAAAAAAGCCATATCAGTATTTTTCAGCTTTTTAATTTACCGATAATAAACCTCAGGTGTATTCATAAAGCCAAAAATACCTGGGGCTGAAAAAGCTGAATAACATCACTTCCCCTCCCTTGCTTTTCAAGTTTTATTTATTTAATTTATTTATTTATTCGATTTGATAAACCGCCCTACCCCCGGAGGGCTCAGGGCAGTGCACAACAACAAATAACAAAACAATAAAACAAATCAAATAGCCCCAATTAAAACAATACAAAATCTTAAACCTATTAAAACTATAGCAGCAGTAACCTACAAAAAATGAATGATAATAAAAGTTCTGCAGGACTTGGAAAGCAAAGCGGGGAGAGAGAGCCCAATCCACCATGTGGGGCTTTCTTGATTCTCGTTTTTCAAGCCCTCTGGGGTTGGACATCACTGGTGGGGGCAGTTCTTGGGAAATGTCCTCTAGGGCTTGGGAAATGGTGGTTAGGGGACTGACAATTTTTGTCATACTTGGTTTAAAAAACACAAATCTTGTTTTAGTAATTGCTGAATGAAGCTGATTCTGAAATATAGGGCCCCTTCCGCACACGCAGAATAATGCATTTTCAAACCACTTTCACAACTGTTTGCAAGTGGATTTTGCTATTCCGCACAGCTTCAAAGAGCACTGAAAGCAGTTTGAAAGTGCATCATTCTGCATGTGCGGAAGGAGCCATACTGAAATGTACGGATATTATCTGTAAGTGCTGAAGCCTATAGGAGACCCCACTGCAGAGTGACGTGGGGCCCTCTGTGCGTAATGGGCCTGTCAGTGGTTACGTGGATGAGCTTTGGAGGTCATGCTTTCGACTGCACAGTGTGAAAAAAGCGCTGCACTCCAAGTCTAGTCATGCAAAGGCCCCCTCCAAACAGTCTTCCCTACCCCTTTCTCCTTTGATGGGGGATGAATCATGAAATCAACCAGGCATTTTCATGGATATTAAGCATGATTACTGCAGCATACGTTTGTTAAAAAAAAATCACACATCAGGAACTGCGGTGACAGCATCTTTTATCTATGGTACGTGTGGCCTTTTTTTTTCTTATGGGGACTGGCTAGATTTGAATCCGGGATCTTCTCAGAGACTGACAATATTTTTCAAGGTATAATCTTCCAATAGTAAAAATTCCCTTCACTGATAAAGAGGGGTGGGGGGTGGGGTGGGAGTTGACTCTCAAAAGCTTATTCTAGACTAGAGTCTAACTATTCTGATGTAGACCAGTGCAGCTACCCTTTGAAACTACGGGCCTTTCCCCGCTTTTCCCTCTACCAGCGTCGCGGCGCCCTACTCACTGCGGGCGTCATTTCTGGCACGCGCCCTGGCTTCCCCACGACACCGCACTCTGCACGGGGTCGTCAAAAGGCGCCGTTTTCTCCAGCGCCAGGAATGACACGCGCTGAGGGGGCTCGAGAGCAGCAGTCTCGGGGTGGCTACGTTGTCGCCGCCCCTGTAGTGGGGAGTGCCCCAGGACCCCGTGCTACTTGGCCCAAGTAGTGCGCAGCAGAAGGTAAGTGGGGAAAGGCCCTACCTTTAAGAGCCATGAAATTCATGTTTTCAAAATTTTATCTTATTTCTCCTAGATGTCACTCTCTCTTTTCAAAGGGGTATTTCTCTCTAATTTCTATTTCATTTCTCTTTGAAGGAAAATCAACACACTCTTTCGTCATTTCAGCACTTGTAACTGTTTTACACACCACAAGGTGGTGCTCTAACAGGAAGGCAGGAAGTTTTGGGGAGACACCGCATGCCTCTGAACATCTACAGAGTGAACGTCTGCAATTTTCCAAAGCCTCCCTTCCTACTCCCTTCAAATGTATTTTAATATAATGAAATGTATTATGAAGTGATTTCAAATTTCTTTTTAAAAAAGAAAAGAAACTTTAAAAAAAATTTCAAGGGGAAATTGGATGAAGAGGAATTAAGAGGATTTCTATTAATCTACCAGGCAGAGCTCTCTGTAACAAGCTAAGGATCTCACCAACAGAGGACGCAGCCTGAATGTGCTTGTGAGTTCAAGAAAAGGACAAGATACATACAATCATGGCACCCTGCCAACAGTTCACTAATTCCTTGCACCATCTTTCAAGTCTTTATCTAATACACACATTATGGTGCCCTAATGTGGTAAACCAGCATGGGGAAGAGCGGTAAACTCTAATCTAGAGAACTGCTCATGGGGAGAAGTTGGGAATCAAAACCAATTCTCCAGATTAGAGCCTGCCACTAATGTGGCGGAATGGGGAATCAAACTTGGGCGGATTCTGCACGGGCTGAAAGCAATGGCTTCAGCCCGGTAAAACACCATTTTGGCGAGGACCCTTCGCACAGGCGCCACTGCCAAATCGATGCAGCAGCGCTCTGTGCCCACCCAAATGGTGTATTCAAAACTCACTTGGGGAGCGAGTTTTCCTGCAAACGCCGGCTTCCATCCGCTGCCATGCAAATGGCAGCGGGTGGAAGCCGGCGTTTTCCCCTCCCCTCCCCGGCCCCAAACACCTCGTTACCTTCTGCTGGCAGCCACGTCGCTCTATTGTCGCTCTGAGGAGGGAAGGAGACACGCCCACTGGTCTCCGGTGCTTCAGCCGTCTCGCTGCAGCCATGGGGGCATGTCCCCTTCCCTCCTCAGAGCAATGATAGAGCAACGCGGCTGCCAGCAGAAGCTAACGAGGCGTTTGGGGCCAGGGAGGGGAATACACGGCTGTGCGGAGCTTGCTCCCACAGCTGCGCATCCCATGGGGCCGTTTGTGCGAACGGCCCCATAGCCTGCATCGGCATGATTAATGCCGATGCAGGCTCTCTCCCTTGGCTGTGCGGAAACCGCCTTGGTTTTCCAGATTAGAGTCTTCCACTCTTAACCACGACTCTGCACTGGCTGTAAAAACCACATTAACGGTTCTGTTTGTAAAACATTGTGGGATACTGAAGGGTGTATGGAAAAGGATAGCTTTGTGGGGATTATGGAAGAGGGATTGTCTATAGAAAGTTCTATTAAATTTTTCAGGGACCTTTGCTAACAAGTTAAGTTATGTTGCAAGTGGCTGACTTGTTGCTAAGGCATGCCTTCCTCTGATCTTAACAGGAGCTTTGATTATTTCCAGCTCTTGAGGGTCAACTGGCAAATTAGAGTAATCTGTCTGGTAATGTGTGTTGATAAAGGAGTAAGAAGGTTAAGGTCTCTTGGCTAATATTCTTTCCTGTCAGTCTAAAGGAGAAAAGACTGATGGTGCACATTTTAATCTGACCTTGTATATAGGTTATGCTTCAACCTGACACAAACCTGAGAATGTTCCAGAAATCACACCTGATTTGGAATTAGCTACTACTTTGTGTGCAGAATGTCAGGGTTGCTTGTTTTATGGCTCTTTCCTTGGTGACTAGGCCTGGTTGTGTGATGTATGAATTGTTGGCTGTTTCTCAATCAAGGCAATCTTCAAAAGGAATAGAAAAGTGTGGGGGGGGGACAAGATTTTCAGGTTACCTTTGTGGTGGCCTCAAAGAAAGTTCTAAAGAAATATATTTTGTCATGGGGGGTGGGGAGAGATCATATAGCACCAAGGCTAAAAGATAAGTTCTTTCGGTATAAAAATGTGATCAGGAACAGGTTGAATCTGAATCCTAAATGTTTATATTAGACTAGCAGTAAAGTCCATTGTATGAACAGATAAAATGGGCTCTAGAAAACTGTTGGTGGGTTAACAGCACCCATCAACGGGGCCAATCCCTCCTGCCTTTCCTCCCACCTTGGCCTAGTGCAGGGGTAGGGAACCTGCGGCTCGAGAGCCACATGCGGCTCTTCTGCCCTTGCACTGTGGCTCCACGAGCCGAGCTGCCGGCCCCATCCTTGCCCGCCCTGCAGGCAGCAGGGCGGGCGCACCAACTGCCCACGGTCGGCTGCACAGTGGGCTTCCCCTCGCCCGCCCCATTGGAGCGGGGCAGGTGCTTTCCTGGCGGCTGGCGAAGCCGAGCCGCCGGATTCATCCTTGCCCCACCCTGCGCATCCATGCGCTTCTCAGAATGAGCCGAGTAAAAGGTAAAAAACCCTATATATATAGTGTTATCTTTATTTTAAATGTCAAAAATTATTTGGGGCTCCAAGTGTTTTCTTTTCCTGTGGAAAATGGGTCCAAATGGCTCTTTGAGTGTTAAAGGTTCCCTACCCCTGGCCTAGTGTTACCAACTCCTTCCATATCCTTCTCCTTTTCCTGAATGGCTGAATCAGCATGCAAGAATTAATGGTGTCTACCGAGAGGAGCAACCCCTCCTGCCTTTCTTTCTCCCTTAGCCCTGTATCACCAGCTTCCTCCTCCTCCTCCTCTTCCCAGATGCCTCTTCCTCTGGAGTAGCAGTGGCGTAGTAGGTTATGAGCTCATGTATCTAATTTGGAGGAACCGGGTTTGATTCCCCGCTCTGCCGCTTGAGCTGTGGAGGCTTATCTGGGGAATTCAGATTAGCCTGTGCACTCCCACACACGCCAGCTGGGTAATCTGAAAGTCAGTCTGGACAAGATTGTAATGCCATTGGCTGAAAACAGAGCCAACAGGGAAAGGAGAAATTATCTTGCTTTAAATTGGACTGTGCTCCCCCAAAAGGATCAAACTTCTAGCTTGGGAGAATTGTTAGGTCTGTGTTTACAGAGGAACATTTAGGTATCATCTGTGGTATGTAATTGCTGTAACCACCTTACAGATGGGGTGTCAATGTAACCCTCAGGAGCTAGAAGGAGTAGTTGAGAAGGGTGAAATAAGTGTCTGGAGCTGATCAATGGCAAAGAAGGGTGGTTGCATGGGCACCTGATAGCATTTTCTGAGCTCTTGAATAATAATAATAATAATAATAATAATAATAATAATAATAATAATAATAATAATAATAATAATAATAATAATAATAATAATAATAATAATAATAATAATAATAATAATAATAATAATAATAATAATAATAATAATAATAATAGTTTGGATTTATATCCCCCCTTTCTCTCCTGCAGGAGACTCAAAGGGGCTTACCATCTCCTTGCCCTTCCCCTCTCACAACAAACACCCTGTGAGGTGGGTGGGGCTGAGAGAGCTCCAAGAAGCTGTGACTAGCCCAAGGTCACCCAGCTGGCGTGTGTGGGAGTGCGCAGGCTAGTCTGAATTCCCCAGATGAGCCTCCACAGCTCAGGCGGCAGAGCTGGGAATCAAACCCGGTTCCTCCAGATTAGATACACGAGCTCTTAACCTCCTACGCCACTGCTGCTCTAGGAAACTAGAATCATATTGTAGGTGAAAACTAATGAGTGGAAGTGGTGTGCTTATGTGTGTCATATTTGATCTGATATTATCACTGCAATCATGTTATTATTTTAGGCTGTAACACCTAAGCAGAAGACAGAAGATGTGTTCCAGTTTGTTCCACCAGTTCTTTTGTATTCTTCGGGTTTACCTTTAAAGGACCCTGAATTTGGTTCAGAAGGCTGAAAAAAGCTAAACCCCTATACCAGCTTTTTTGGCCTCTTTCGACATTTTTCAGACTTTTTGAAGCCAAACCTGAAAAATTCCGTGCTGCGGAGCTGAATGCACTGTTCAGTTCCACTGACTGCTGCATATAGCTCTACTGCCTCTCCCACTGACACCGAAGCCCAAGCAGGCTTCAGAGGTGGAGGGAGAGTGCAGGGATTGGCTGAGCCAACTCATGGATTCAGCTTTGCACCACCACCACCACCCCCAATTTTTTAAAGGTGGCAAGGTCAAAGTAGGCCAAAATGCCAGTAAAATTGGTATTTTTCAAGCTCCACTTTTCAGCTCCCTTAAATTTATTTTATTTATTTTATTTATTTATTATTTCAATTTTTATACCGCCCGATCCCCGAAGGGCTCCGGGCGGTGAACAACATAATATAAAACATGAAGCATTAAACAGGAGCGAATCCAGTACACAATACATAGGCTCCATCAATAAAACGTCTTAAAATACTTAAAACCAGCAGTTAATAATTAACATTTAAACAAGGCATCCCGCCTCAATTTCAACCCACCCCAAAAGAGGGGGGGATGGCTGGCCCCTCAATATGAGAGCTCTGATGTTCCTGTGACAGGGTAGGAGCAAGGAGGGGGCACCATATCAGCGGCTAGGCACTCCAAAGGCCTGGTGGAACAACACAGTCTTACAGGCCCTGCGGAACTCGCCAAGGTCCCACAGGGGCCGGACAGCTGGAGGAAGGGTGTTCCACCAGGCCGGGGTTAGTGCTGTAAAAGTCCTGGCCTGTGTGGAGGCCAGCCACATCATTGAGGGGCTGGGGACCACCAGCAAATTGGCCTCTGCTGACCGCAGAGGCCGAGTGGGGACATATAGGGTAATGCGGTCCCGGAGGTACGAAAGTCCCAGGCCGCGTAATTGCTGCCCCTTTTTTTCCAGCTGAAAATGGGCCAGTTTATTTTTAGTTTGACTAACTAACAGTTGTGGGAATGTTAGATTTGCCAACATCCAGGTGGTGCATGAAGCTCTCCTGGGATTACAACTAATCTTCAGATAACAGTAATCAACTCACTTGGAAAATAGCCACATTGAAAGATGGACTCTATGCCATTATCCCCCTCTGAAACCCTTCTCCTCCCTAAACTCTACTCTACCCTAGGCTGACCAGACGTCCTGCTTTTGGCAGGACAGTCCCGCCTTGAAACAACTTGTCCTGCGTCCCGCGGGTTTTATCAAGTGTCCCGGGTTTTGGAAGGCTGCCACACTGCCTTCTGGGGCACAAGGCAGTGCGGCAGCCTCCTGCGCAGCTGCAGGAGCACACGGCCTTCTGGGGCACTCCCGTTTCGGGAGTGCCCCAGAAGGCAGTGCACTCCTGTGGCTGCGCGCACATGTGGCCGCCCGTCCCGGTTTGCAAAGGTGACCATCTGGTCACCTTACTCTACCCAAAATCTCCAGGTATTTCCCAACACAGAGCTGGCAACTCTAGGAAATGCCCGTTCATCCAATAGCCAAAGTCTACTTCATCCTTGTGTTTAGAGTAGCCAGTATAACAGTAACAGCCATGCAGTAAGTGCGTATCTGTTTACATTCTCAAAGTTGACGAAAAATTCCTCAGATAATAAACTTGTTTGATCTAAGCAGACCTCTACTGAGGTGATGAGATCAAACATCTGTCCAGAACATGCTATTTGTGCCTTGGCATTACCTTTTTTTAAAAAAAAAAATCTAGCCAGTTGACAGTCTTCTTCCATTTGCTTTATCTGACTCAAATCAAACAAAACTTCACAATTATTTTAGTACTCTCAAGGATGCTTGGGGCTCCTGATCTTGACCAGCCACACCTTCCCATGTTGCATGGCCAAATTGTTCAACTGAGCAGAATTTCCAAAGCAATATGTGATTTGACATGAGGATTTGTCATTCAAAGACCCCCAAGTAATAAAAAAAATCTTCTGGGCATGCCCATTAGGTTGGGCTGATCTAAACTAGCTCATTGTATGTATGCAGTGGTGGGATCCAAAAATTTTATTAACAGGTTCCCATGGGGGTGGGATTCAAACTGTGGCGTAGCGCCAATGGGGCTGGGCGGGGCATGACGGGGCGTGGCCAGGCATTCCGGGGGCTGGGCATTCCTGGGCAGAGCTGTGGCAAGGACACAGCCACTGCGCCGGTCCTTGGGTGGGAAACGAATGCACGCAGGCACAGGCTGCCACACACGCCGGTGCACCTCCTGCTAGACTGTCAAGTTCTGCGTGCTACTGCTGAGAGGAGGGGTGTATCTAAGGCAAAAATCACATGGCAAAATCACCAATTAGTAACCCCCTCTCGGCACACACAAATAATTAGTAACCTACTCTCAGGAACACGTGAGAATTTGCTGGATCCCACCTCTGTATGTATGTGTATAGTTGAAGCCATAGATTATGTTGAAGCCATAGGTCATAACATTGCACGCATGCACACACGGTTAAAACAAAACCATACAGAAAAAAACCTTGAACAACATGATACAACATCATACCTTCACGCAACCACAGTTGTCAGATTCTGCTTTCTTTTCCATCACAACCTCAGGATATTTCCATTTGATTAAAAATCACAGGTGCCATATTGCAATTTGACGATGAATGCCGCTTGCTTATGCTTTCTGAAAACTAGACACAATTTCAGCATTGTGCCTCTTTATTGCAGTATCTTGCACCTACAGAAAAATGTACATGAAATATAGCATCATCTGCTTGATATATTTTATTATCTTCTCCGCAAACAGATGTGAGGCTTAGCTATCTATTAGCTCTGCTACTCTGCAGCTATCTATTAGAGTTGCTCCTTTCAAGGACAAGAGTACAAAACAAGAGTTTTTACCATTCAGTGAAGAATGCTATCAGATTCCTTCATTTTGACAGCTTAGAGAGGCTAGAATTAATGGGCACAGTATTAATATTACCCAAGTCCTTTTCAGGTAAATTTGAAGTTCAAACAATTAATCTATACAATGGAAATGGCATTCTAGATGCATACGAGGCTGATAGGGACTGTATCGTATTAATAATTCCATATAGCATAGAATGTGCACTTCATCCTGTGAGTTAATGCATTTTTATTAAATATCTCAGTAACTCCTGCTACTTAGAGGATCTTATCCGTGGACTGGCAAATGCTCTAAAAGGGGGAGTGAATGATTGCAGAGAGTTAATCTCTACAGTACATTGTTTATAATCCTGTCCAGTACAGTCAGAAGATACACCATCTCCCAAGTCTCTGCTAAGGAAGGTATGCAGCAGTATTTTATCCCATCCACCCCCTTTTTTGTTTGTTTCATGGAACAATATTTTCCTCATCAGAATAGATGACAGTGAGATTTTACTAAAACAGTTTCTTAACAAAATAAATCAATTAATTAATTCCCTGCTGGTATAAAGCCCCAACCCTCAATGAAAATGTAAGATTGTTTTAAGAATCTCTTAAAAGCTCTGGGTTTAAAGAAACTTTTTCCATATTTTATAACTCCTCCAATATTTGCAATTCCTTCCTTCCTTCCTTCCTTCCTTCCTTCCTTCCTTCCTTCCTTCCTTCCTTCCTTCCTTCCTTCCTTCCTTCCTTCCTTCCTTCCTTCCTTCCTTCCTTCCTTCCTTCCTTCCTTCCTTCCTTCCTTTCAGTGGACCTGCTGCTAGGTTTTTAATAGCAGCTAGAAACAGAGAAATAACATATTAGGTCAAATATTTCCCAATGTAGACATAAAATGATAGGGGAAAAAAAAACTTGTGTAAGTTATGGGAGGTACTCTTGAGCACAAACCAGTAAGAAGTACTGGGATGATTTACATACACAAACAAGATTGGGGAATGTCGTGAAAGTGCTGAATGTTGCAGAACTTCCTTTTTAGCTTCATTTTAATTGCTGTGTGTTTTTGATTGAACCCTTCACCCCCATTTCTTTCTCGTTCTTTTTTTATTTTTTTTTGTAAATTTTTGTTTTGTAAATTTCCTGGCAACTAAAAGGGGATTCATAGAAGCTTCCAATAATGACTTTTTTTAAAAAAAAGACTCTGGGAGAATGAAGTATTATCCTTCCGCACATGCAGAATAATGCACTTTCAAACTGCTTTCAGTGCTCTTTGAAGCTGTGCGGAATAGCAAAATCCACTTGCAAACAGTTGTGAAAGTGGTTTGAAAACGCATTATTTTGCGTGTACGGAAGGGGCCTGAACTAAAGTTTAGGACATAAGCTGAGAACTTGCCCTACCTCAGCTCCATGGTGGTGAAAGCCAAAAGTCCTGATCGTAGCAGAGTTGCACTGACATCCAAGTCACACACTGGTGTGGTTTGAAGGGGACAGTCCTGGACATTCATAGGGATGGACCCAGCATTAGTTGGCCTCTACCCCAGGTTTGTGGCAAGTTGTGCAATGGCCTAGGTCCCAGAGTTATGCTACCTTTTTGGTAACATCCATCCATTAATTCATGAGGAGGGCTTTCAGGCAGTGGAAAAGGACGTTGTTTAGCCTTTTCCTCTCTCCCTGTGCCACCAAAAAGCCCTCTGGAGGTGGTGACTTGGTGCCAGTAGTGCTGTCCCTGGCCACTGGGGGCTCTGGTTTGGGCTGTAAGTCTGATAAAGTCATGGTTGATGGTGGGTATGTTTTCTCCATTCATTTTGATGGAGACTTGTATTTGTCGCATAAACAAAGTGAACAAAACCTAACCCTATAGCAATGGAATTAAGTACCCCAAGAAAATGCAGATGAAGGGACACTGATTACAAAATGAGAGAGAGAGAGAGAGAGAGAGAGAGAGAGAACAAATTAAAACCATCAATACATGTTAAGGGCCCATTATAACCTACATTTAGGCTGACCAGATGTCCCGCTTTTGGCGGGACAGTCCCGCCTTGAAACAACTTGTCCTGCTTCCCGCGGGTTTTTTCAAATGTCCCGGGTTTTTGAAGGCTGCCGCACTGCCTTCTGGGGCGCAAGACAGTGCGGCAGCCTCCCGCGCGGCCGCAGGAGTGCACGGCCTTCTGGGGCGCTCCCATTTCCTGCCCTGTGACAAGGCGGGAAATGGGAGTAGCCCAGAAGGCAGTGTGCTCCTGCGGCTGCATGCGCGGCTGCCCCCTGCCCCCCCCGCCCATTTGCCCATTTGTCCTGGATCGTGAAGGTGACCATCTGGTCACCTTACCTACATTGCAAATATTCACTTACACACGCATAGCACAAATAGGTGCAGCTAAACATTTCTTTTTAACCCTGGCTAACCAGACAGATTTCAGCCAAATGGTTAAAACTAAAACATCTAACCTCCATACTTGAAATGCTCATGTCTTTATGTCATGCTCTTTATGACTGAGATTAATTAATTTGCAAAAAAAAACATATACACACATGCCCTTCAAAAGGGACCTGGGTATTCACACAAAATTCTCCAATAAGAGATTTATATATTGTCCCACTATGAACTCAGTTCTTGAAAGACAGATGATACACACCCGCTATTGCAAGGTTTTTTGTCACATTCAGGCCCTGTTTGATCTTTCCATGTCTCTTGTCTCCTGCCTGGGATGTGGGAACCTGTCTCTTCTCATTCTCCCCACCCGACTGTGCTTCTGTTTTCCTGCTTTGTTTCTTCTCAGGCCTTATCAGCTCATTAGACACCTGCTGTTTGAGCTCTATCAGTAGTGTTGAATGTAGGTTGTTTTGATCCTGTGTGTGTGGGAGGGGGGAAAATTTCTTCTTCCAACAGCCCCTGGGACTGGAGGGGTACCATTCCCCCTGGATACTAGTAGGTAGGGGAGGGGTGACGTGATGTGATGTGATGTGATGTGCGGGAAGACGTGGGGTATAATGGTGGCTGCAATACTGGCTATGTTTAGTTCTGGCAATAGAAGTCTAAATGATTCCTCATGCTGTTTCCTAATAAAGAAATCAACTGAATACAGAGTCCTTTTATTAAACAGTCCAACAGTATCTCAATCATAAAATACCAACTGTAAGTGTGGAGCAAATTATTTAACATAAAGGGTATTTTTCTTCAGGCCTGGTCTTATTGTATCCCTTTACAATTAGCAAAATTATGTAATCATTCCTGGTTACTTAAAGAAAAAGAGGCCATTTTTGCTCTCTCCTATTTCCATTACCTGTTTGGCCCACTTCCCTCCTGTTCTTAGTTGGGCATGGTGACAGCTTCCCTTGGGAATGTAAAGGTTTGAGACAAACCACTTGATCTCCCTAAAGCTAACCAATTCCCAGACTAGCTTGCTTTGACCCCTTTGAACCTAACTAGGATCCTTCTTCTAGTCAACCAATATCCCTGGAAACACCGTGCTAGTGGGATTTCAACAGCTCTTCATGATGCATATTACCAGAGGTGGGATCCAGCAGGTTCTCACAGGTTCCCAAGAGTAGGTTACTAATTATTTGTGTGTGCCGAGAGGGGGTTACTAATTGGTGATTTTTGCCTTAGTTACGCCCCTCCTCTCAGCAGTAGTGCGCAGAACTTGAAGCAGTCTAGCAGGAGGTGCACCAGCGTGTGTGGCAGCCTGCGCCTGCGTGCATTCGTTTCCCGCCCAACGACCAGCACAGTGGCTGCATCCTTGCCACAGCCCGCCCAGGAATGCCCCACCCCTGGGATGCCCGGCCACACCCCCATAGTGCCCCACCCAGCCCTATTGGCGCTATGCCACAGTTTGAATCCCACCACCATGGGAACCTGTTACTAAAATTTTTGGATCCTACCACTGCATATTACTGATTAATGCTACCACTTCTCCTATGGGTGTCTTAGTCAAGAAAACTGGAAGGGGAAAAAGTTCTGGTGGCCTTGCAAACAGTTAAATTGTGTCTCATTTGTAGAAGGGATGATTCAAGCCTTTTAATGCTTCCAATTTCAGTTTCCCTATCACAGCCACCTACGTTCATCACAGGGATTGGCCCCCGCTCCTCAAATGCTTTCGAGCATTTAGAATTGGATACAAGATTCCAGCTCTTGAAAAGATTAGTTGTGGTGTATGGTGGGTTACTTCCTGCTGGTTAAAATTGGAAGCTGAATGCATGTTTATCCTGCTTGGCACTTGGTTATAAATAACATACTGTACAATGCCCAGTGTGAGATTATGATGTTAGTAATTTACATCAGCAAAGGGTCTAATTGAACCTTTGGTTGAATACTCAAATTGGTGTCCCTTATTGTAACAGTGGTAATCAAAAGGTCACTGAGGATGATCTTTAGTAGAAGTCACTAATCACGGAACCATTCAGTGCAGTTGTGCATGGGGTGTGTACTTGTGTGTTAGCAATTACATTTGCTCTGAATAAATAGAATTACTTGGAAAGATCATACACTTAAGGATCAAAAAGTTCAGCTCAGCTTGCCAGGGAATTCAGCTACAATACCAGCTTGTGTGTTTGGTAGAAGTCCCACAGCTCAGTTGATTATGCAGTTTTTGACACGAATCTACTGACAGGGGGAAAAAATCACTCGAGCTTTTCTAGAGCAGAGTAGTAATCCACTCAAAAGATTATCAGGTCATCTTTGTCTAACGTTACTGCTTGTGATCAAAATGGGAAAGATGTTTTATAGCACAAAAGCTGCCCACATTCAACGACTGGCCTCACAAACCCAACATGGAGAGATTCTCTCCATCCATTCACTTGGTTGGCCTGGATTTTAACGCTGGCTACATACAATGGTATAGCATACTCCAATCTCATTGGATATCAGAAGCTGAGCGTGGTTGCTACTTTGAAGGAAGACCTCCAAAGAAAACTTTGAGAGGAAGGTAATGGCAAACCACCTGCCTTGAGAACCCCAGCAGGAGTCACTCTGTCAGCATAAAAATGGGGGGGATGTCAGAGTAATATTAGGGGTTTCTGTGTTTGTGTGTGTATATACAGGCAGGCAGGCAGGCAGGCAGGCAGGCAGGCAGACAGACAGACAGACAGACAGATTTTTACAATTTTCTAAATTTCAGCATAAATTCCTTTTCATTTTTTTGGGAAACTTTTCTACATATCCTCCACATATGGCAAAATGAACCATCTACTTCTTTACATTTCCCTTTATAATTCATATCCATCTTCTCCACATCTTTTGGAGTGATGTATCATGGATGCAACATCTTGTACCAGTTTTCTCTTAACATTTGGCTTGTTGTAAATTTTATACCTTTTGTTCATAATGCTTCTGGCTGGGTATTTTGTTGTGATGGGTATCTTGGAGAGTAGGATTAAGGGCAACTGGAGGTAGAATAATTCCTTTGGTGGAGCAGAACACCTAGGCATGCCTTGTAGAGTGTGATGTAGAGTGAGGACTCACTGGCCATATAGGATTCCAAAATGTCCTCAGGGAAGTCCATTCAGTATGTATCAAAATGTTTCATTCCTATATCCAAACAGAGAATCTAGCTCTGTAAGAGTTACTCTATTAAAACATTCTCAGATATCTCCAAGATCTGATAACAGTTACCTTACAACCTTTCCTTTCTAATAGTACAAATGAATTAATTGCAAGTTTTGTTCTTTAATGCCAGCAAACCAGACAGAAAATTCCCAGAGAGTTTTATTTTTAATTGAAAAAAGTAATAGTTCTCTTTATTAGACAAGATGTTAGACAGTACGAGTATGTGAAAATTTACTCCATAGTTACTGCAAAATCAAGTGCCAAACTGATTAAAGCTCCTGACTCTATTCAACCATGTTAGTAAAAATTTAAAGCAAACCAGCTTTCAGGTTGTTGCTTTAAACTGCTATTAGGGATTTTTCCTATAAACCCAAGTAACACGCAGAGAGAGAAATCTTATCCAATCTCTCTTAAGAGTTCCATCCGGAGAAATCTGATTTGTGTTATCACATCAACACATTTTATACAAAAATAGCAGTCATATTTTACCTCTTCTAACTTAAACATGTGATTTTGATTTAGAATAGTAATTATTAAATGTGGGAGGGGGGGAATGGCCCCCTTGCTTCCATAAACCCATCCCCGAGGTCCCTGTAAAAAGCAATATTCAGAATAGCAGTTTGCATGACCCACCAAGCAAAGTAATAATGAAGATGAGACATTTGGATAGTTAAGGGAAATTTTAGGCTAATGATGATAAAAGTTCTGGTAATCAGACGACACGTTATGCTATGTACATTGTGCTATCTACTTATAAATATTGGGGGGACATATTTGGAAAATCAGTGTACAAAATTGCTACATATTTAAAATTATGTATAAAATTCATTCCCTCATTGAATAATGGTTAACTGGGAATATGTGTTTCTATATCTGAAAATACACACATCTACAGATGGATACTGATCATATGTAGAAATGTTTGACAGAAGTAAATGGCATACATAGAAGATCCTGGAAATTTTCCTGGATGGCTGGAATAAAATTTTTAAAAATGACTTGAACTTAAAGAAATAAGGAAGACTTTTTCAATGCATTGCCTCCTTTTAATACTTTAGTTTCTTTTACAGCAACTCTGAAAAAAAATATTACATTCTTTATAAATGTTTGCCTAGAAATGTTTACTTTTTGTTGAAAATATCCCGTCATCCAACCCCCATATTTATACTTATTTACTATATTTTTTTCTTATTATTACTGGATTTTTAAATTATTTATACCCTATTTTGTCCTTCTATTACCCAAATTCTCCTTTTTTTGTTTTGAAAACAGCTACTGAGAAATTTTAAATGCTTATACAACCTACAAGTATTAATATTGGGTAGGCTGCAACAAAAAATAACACATTAAAAAAGCGTTTGCCATCATCAACAAGTTCAGTAACTGAGAAATCAGGAAAATAAATGGAACACTCAATACTGTTACATTAAGGACTTGCCAACCAAAACTTGAAAAATAACAGAGACACATCGGCATGGAGCCAGCGTTTTAGGAATGGTGGACTCTAATCTGGAGAACTGGGTTTGATTCCCCACTCCTCCATATGAAGTCTGCTGGGTGGCCTTGGGCAAGTCACAGTTCTCTCAGAATCTCTCAGCCCCCACCTACCTCACAAGGTGTCCGTTGTGGGGAGAGGAAGGGAAGGAGTTTGTTAGCTGTCTTGAGATACCTTACAGGAGAGAAAGATGGGTAAAAATCCAAATTTAAACATGAAGTGACAACAGATTCTCAAAATGTGGTATTCTCGTCTGACTAGAGCTCTAGTGGCATATTTACTAAAAATTCCAATAGTTTTCACCAGATTTCAGCACTATGCAAAAGATTGGAGTGTCGTTTCCCAGTTTGGTGTCATAGGGTGTTCACTTGTAAATAAGTAAACAATGCTGTCATTCTGGACTCCCTCCAGTAATTCCCTAGTTGCCCCCTTTGCCTCTTAGTGCCCCTCAAGTAATCCCATGCCCCTCCCTAGGGAAAATACCACCCACTTTTGTAAACAATGATCTAGACAAATTATTGGTTTTCAACTGTTGACGAGATAATCCATCAGGTGCCTGAGGGAATACATCCAATATATACTCCTTATCTTTTCTACAGCAAGGCCCTTTCTGCACGGGCCATTTACAGCACCCAAGGGACGGCAAAAACGCCGTCCCTAGGGAGCTGCTCACATGGGGGCGCAGCTGCATCGCAGCCTAGTCGCTCTCGCTCACCCACAGTGGCGCGAAGCCGCTGTTTCCAAACCTCGGTCTCCGAGCGAGGTTTTCTGGAAACAGCGGCTTCCAGCTGCTGCCGTGTGAATGGCAGCAGCTGGAAGGCACCATCCCCCCTTCCCGATCGACGTACTTTCCCTGCGACCTTCTGGTGCGTCTCCCAGGCCTGGGGACACGCCCCTCTGCCCTGCAACTCCAGAGCTGTCGTGCAGGGCAGGGGGCGTGTCCCCTGGCCTGGGTGATGCCCCAGAAGATTGCAGGGAAGGTACATCGATCGGGCGACAGTGCAGCGCTGTGCCGTCTTCCCTGTTCGCATGGGGGCACAGCTGCTTCACAGCCACGCCACCCTTGCTCCTCCCCAGTGGTGGGAAGCCGCCATTTTCCCACCTCGCTCTCTGAGCGAGGTTTTTGGAAAACGGCAGCTTCCAGCCGCTGCCGTGCTAATGGCAGCGGCTGGAAGGCACCATCCCTCCCCCTTTCCCAATTGACTTACCTTCCCTGTGACTGTCCGGCATGTCACTGAGGCCTGGGGACATGCCCCCTCTGCCCTGCGACTCCGGAGCAGTCATGCAGGGCAGGGGGACGTGTCCCCTGGCCTGGGTGATGCCCCAGAAGATTGCAGGGAAGGTACATCGATCGGGCGACAGTGCAGCGCTGTGCCGTCTTCCCTGCCCCTTCCGGGACTGTTCGTGTGAATGGTCCCAGGGGGGTATCGGCATTGTATATGCCGATGCACCCCCCAGTGTGGCGTGCGGAAACGGCCCAAGATTCAGAGGCTAGAAGAAGCCTTTTCCCAGTGCCCAGCTCCTTCACTGATTTCTATCCAGTGTCTGTGAGATGCTTGATTTTCTCCTTTCTTCTCACTTCATTCTCAGTGGGTGATGCTTCAAGCGGGGGAGGTTGCCTTGACTCACGTCCACCCTTTCACCAAGGATAGCAAATCTCTTCTGCCGTGCCTGGGCTTCCATTGTAGATTGGTATTTCCCAGTGGGCTGATCTTTGTCAGACCTATTAAGTTTCCATCACTTCTTTATAGAACTATGCACAAAGTATAGACATGAAAATGGGGTCTCTTCCAAATTGTGGCTCCGTGGCTTAGTTGGTCTCCTTGAATAACAGAATCTGCAATATAGTTGCCAACCTCTGGGTGATGCCTGGAGATCTCCAGCTATTACAATTGATCTCCAAATGGCCAAGATCCATTCTCAGGAAGACAACGGTTCCTTTGGAAAGCAGACTGCATGACATTATACCCTGTTGAGATCTCTTCCCTCCACAAACCCAAGCTCACCCTTCCCCGCAAAAGAAATCCACCGGAATTTTCAAGCCAGACCTGGCAACCCTAAAGTGAACACTGAACAAGACCTTATCCATAGATGAAGTCTGATTTCTCAAAATGCTATATATATGCCAGTAAGCTAAATAACAGCTGGGGGGGGGAGGGGGTTACTGAAGACATAGCATAGTATTGTGTGCAGATGGTGAGACCCTTCTCCGGCAAATAACTACACAGACTACAACAGGCTTGGAAAATGGATTGGGCCACAGCCCAATTTATTAATTATTAACATAATCATATATAACTATATACATAGAAGCTAGGCAGCAAAGGAGTCACACATCCTGTGATCCCCAATCTCCATTGAGGACCACCGCAGGAAGCCGGGAGCCCCAGGGGCGAACCTCCGGCTCAACCCTTCCTGCAACTGCTGAGGAGGCAGGCACCAGCTAAGCCTACCAGCCGCCTATCGGCCCGACCCAACCCCCCTCCCTGGGGTGTCGGGCATCAGCTAAGCCTACCGGCTTACCTTCCAGCCCCGCCACACACCCCGGCCCTTCCACAGGGCACAAGCATGGGAGAAGACCAGCCGGATGGCTCTGCTTCTCCCCAGATGTTGCAACTCCCATTGTCAACCGCCGGGCTGCGACAAGTCTAAACAAAACATCAAATTGTAAACATTAATATTTAGGGAGGGAGGGTGGGGCATGCTGCTCCTGAGTCTCGGCTGCCAAGAAGGCCGAGCTCGGGCGTGGCACCCTTTTATACCTTGGCTCCTCCCGCCTTTAAGGCCTGGAGCCAATCATTGCAATCTTAGGCATGCTTGGGCCCAAGCATTGCCTTTGCAAGCAACCTCCTTTGCCTCCTTTGCTCACCACAGCCGCAATGGCTGCTCCTGGGGATTCGGTTGCTATTTTGTGTGAAATGCTTTGGACTACAAGACAGTGACAAACCATTAGCAGTCCTGCTTTTCACGCAGGCCTTTTCTGCACAGGGGGGCAAGCAGAGGTGCACCAACATAGTTGCAGTTGGTGCACCCCCCAGGGCCATTCACACACTGTTCTGTGAACAGCCCCAGTTCCTCAGCGGTCCACGGGGCCGCCTTCACATGGAGCCGCCACTTTTTTCCACTCTTACCTCCTCTCGGCTGCTGTCGCTGTACAGAGGCCATAGGACATGACCCCAAGGCCATGGCAACGCCTCCAGGGATGGACGCCAGGAGGCCTGTCCCATAGCCTCTGTGCAGTGACAGCCGCCGAGAGGAGGTAAGAACAGGGGAAAAGTGGCATGGGGTAAAATGCCGCCTTCCACCCGGTGCCATTCGCTTGGCACCGGGTAGAAGACGCTGCTTTCCCAGAAACTTGCTCATTGAGCGAGTTTTGAAAGCAGCGTTTTCACGCTTTTTTGGGGGGTGCACGGTGCTGCTGCAGCGTGAACAGCGCCCCAGGGATGGTGTTTTTACCACCCCCAGGGTGCTGTTTTCTGCCCGTGCAGAAACAGCCTCTGTTTGCAAACTTTCATTTTAATTCAAACATACAACACTGGAGGAGGGAAAAGAAATTGAACCCAAACCTTTTAACAACTGCTTAAAATGATTAAGAGCAAGACATTCTGGTCATTCTAAAATGTGATTTAAAATGTTTGCTGACAATCCATGGAGAGGGTAGGTTAATTTGTTTCTTTTAATTTGCAACTGTAGAATAAGGACAAGCTTGAAATATGAACTTCCAATAAAAGTGGGGGGGGGGATTATAAAGCCATGTACTTGAAAATTATTGACCAAAAATACATAAGGGATACATTAACTAGTGTTTAGGGAGATTGTATTTAAAGTAATTGGACCAGACATTATGCATGCTCATTTATGAATTTTTAAAGGAATACTTTTCATTTAAAAAATCAAAGTGGCATTTAAAATAATCCATTATTCATGTTGATGGAAATGGCAGAGTTGGCAATGCATTCTCTTACCCTTTAATTGAAGATAAATAAATAAGAATCTTAGCAGCAGTTCTGTTTCCTTCCCTCTATTAAGACAACGGAGCACTGATTCACAGCTCTTGCATTGGTGCCAAATGGGACAAGACGGTCAGGGTCTTTCCCCCCTTACATTCCACAAGCACTTTATTTCCAGACTCGAAATGTTTTGAATGAATCCCCCTTTACAATGCTTCTGAAATGTTTTCAAAACATTTTCACTTGCTGTGCGATCTGTGTATTACATTTTTCCATGCCTCTGTACCATCCCCAGACTTTCTCCTTGGCGCCATTTTATCATGTTGGTAAGCTCATTCTGTCCCTCTCGCCTGTTTACTTTAATCATTTCTCTATTTGTTTGGGGTTTCTTTGGGGGGAGGATAAAATCTTCAAAGCATCAATTATACAAATATAAACAAAAGCAGCAAGAAGCACTGAAGCATTGGCCACTTCCGCACAGACACGCTGGGGCTTGGGTAGGCATACATGATGCCGACCCAACCCCCTGGGACCATTCACACGAACTGTCCCAGTAATGACAGGGAAGACAGCACCGTGCTGCACCATCGCCCAATCGACTTACCTTCCCTGTGACCATCCGGTGCGTCACCGAGGCCAGGGGACACGTCCCCCTGCCCTGCATGACTGCTCCGGAGTCGCAGGGCAGAGGGGGCATGTCCCCAGGCCTCAGTGACATGCCGGACAGTCGCAGGGAAGGTAAGTCAATTGGGAAAGGGGGAGGGATGGTGCCTTCCAGCCGCTGCCATTAGCACGGCAGCGGCTGGAAGCTGCCATTTTCCAAAAACCTCGCTCGGAGAGCGAGGTGGGAAAATGGCGGCTTCCCACCGCTGGGGAGGAGCAAGGGTGGCGTGGCTGTGAAGCAGCTGTGCCCCCATGCGAACAGCTCCATAGGGATGGCATTTTTGCCGTCCCTAGGGCACTGTAATTGGCCCGTGCAGAAAGGACCTGAGAGAAGGAGAGGAAGCAGGGTTGGAAGGAATTGGTTGCTGCTCCCACAAGTGTCTTGTGGGTCTCCACTTGTCTACATATAAAACTGAGTGAACAAACTCCAAAACAATGAACAACAACAACAACTGAAAGGATAAAATGTAGGAAGAGACCTTACATTCCTTTACAGGTTTGAGTCCTACTTGCCATAACATCAAGCAGAGGTAGAACAGTCAGGCACTGAAGTAATTTGGCCCTACTCAACAGAAGAAGCTATGATAAATATAATTACATATTAACTTTATCAGAAATGGAATTTGAGATGTTTGAGGATGGATTATGATTTTAAAAAGAGGTCAGACTGGTCAGAATACTTTACTTCACATTTTAAATATTTGTTTTCATGTCTGCACCTGATTTCTCTCTCTTTTAAAAATGCGACTTTTGTTCTCTGTAGAATTTCAGTGGTCTTATACTTTGTTAATAGTTTTAATGCAGTGTTTGGGAGACGATCACAGAAGGATAGTAGATGAGTTAATCAGATTTTCCAGATTTATAAATTAAGGGGATAATGAACTGATAAATCAGTAATAAACCTTTTCCATGGAATAAGACATTTTTTGGCTCTTTTCATTAAGATTTGTTATCTCCTGGAGGCAAAGTGATTTTCTTTGAGCTAAGCCCTCTAGAAGTCATTGTGACCTAGTTTTGAGAAGAAAATTCCAAAAGATAAACTTTTTAACTTGACATTCTTAGGTATGGCAGATAAAAGTCAGACAGGGATTAAAATAAATTTTCTGTGGATGCATATATGATTAGTTATATTTTAAAAAAACTTGACAAAGAAGTAAGTGATGAGAAACTGTTGAATTTAATACCTAAACTATCTGGGCAGAAACTAATGAACCCTGTGCCCTGTAGTGTAATGTTAAAAAAGTGTTGAAGAAGGAAAACGAAGCTAAAACGATGGTCCAGTTATTGTTTACTTTGATCGGGTCTGCATAACGCATACAGTTATCCCTTTCATATCAAAACTTTCCCCATCATGGTTTTGATACATCACAAATTGACGTAAGAAATTAAATGAGACTGTTTTGGGAATTTTGTGGAAGAAGAAGAAGAAGAGGAAGAAGAGGAAGAAGAAGAAGAAGAAGAAGAAGAAGAAGAAGAAGAAGAAGAAGAAGAAGAAGAAGAAGAAGAAGAAGAAGAAGAAGAAGAAGAAGAAGAAGAAGAAGAAGAAGAAGAAGAAGAAGAAAAAAAACTGGTTGAGAAACAGGAAACAAAGAGTGGGTGTAAATGGGAAGTTCTCACAATGGAGAGATGTCGGGAGTGGTGTCCCCCAAGGATCCGTTTTGGGACCAGTGCTCTTTAACCTATTCACAAAATGACCTGGAAGTAGGGGTGCAGGTAGTGTGGTGGCCAAGTTAAAGATGATACCAAATTATGTAGAGAGTGGGTAGGAGAACCACAAAAGGATTGCTGAAAAGAGCTCCAAGAACCACACAAGGATTGGCGTAAGAGCTCCAAGCTGGACCTTGATAAATTAGGTGAGTGGGCTCAGAAATGGCAAATGCAGTTCGAAATGTATGCCAAAATGTAAAGTTGATGCACATAGGGGCAAAAAATCCAAACTTCACATACATCGCTACAGGGGTCAGTGCTATCCAGTCACAGACCAGGAAAAGGGATTTAGGCGTCTTAGTTGATAGTTCCATGGGAATGTCAACTCAATGCATGGCGTAGCTGTGAAAAAGAGCAAACTCTATGTTGGGGATTATTAGAAAAGGGATTGATAATAAAACTGCAAAGATTGTCATGCCCTTATATACAAAGCAGTGGTGCGACCGCACTTGGAGTACTTGTGTCCAGTTCTTGGTCGCCGCATCTCAAAAAAAAGGATATTGAGGGAGATAGAAAAAAGTGCAGAGAAAGGAGCAACAAGGATGATTGAGGGACTGGAGCACCTTCCTATGAGGAGAGGCTGCAGCGCTTTGGGACTCTTTAGTTTGGAGAGGAGGCTGACTTGAGAGGGGGGATATGATTGAAGTCCTACAAAAAATTATGCATGGGGTAGAAAATGTTACGACAGAGAGAAATTTTTCTCTCTTTCTCACAATACTTACGAACCAGGGGACATTCATTGAAAAATGCTGGGGGAAGAATTCAGGACTAATAAAAGGAAACACTTCTTCACGCACTAGCGTGTGATTGGTGTTTGGAATATGCATGCCGCAAGGTGAGTGGGATGGCCACTAACCTGGATAGCTTTTAAAAGGGGGGGCTTGGACAGATTTATGGAGGAGAAGTTGATTTTATGGCTACCCAATCTTGATCCTCTTTACGATCTGAGATTGCAAATGCCTTAACAGACCAAGAGTGATCCGGGGAGCAACAGCCGCAGAGAGGCCATTGCGTTCACATCCTACATGTAGCCGAGCTCCCAAAAAGGCACCTGGTTGGAGCCACTGCGAGTGGCAGGGAGCTGGACTAGATGGACCTGGTCTGGTCCAGCTGGCTTGTTCTGATGTTCGTATGTTCTTAAGAAGAAGAAGGAGAAGGAGGGGGAGAAGAAGAAGAAGAAGAAGAAGAAGAAGAAGAAGAAGAAGAAGAAGAGAAAGAAGAAGAAGAAAGAAAGAGAGAAAGAAAGAAAGAAGAAGAAGAAGAAGAAGAAGAAGAAGAAGAAGAAGAAGAGTTTTGGATTTATATTCCCCCTTTCTCTTCTGTAAGAGACTCAAAGGGGCTTACAATCTCCTTGCCCTTCCCCCCTCACAACAAACACCCTGTGAGGTAGGTGGGGCTGAGAGAGTTCAGAAGAGCTGTGACTAGCCCAAGGTCACCCAGCTGGCGTGTGTGGGAGTGTACAGGCTAATCTGAATTCCCCAGATAAGCCTCCAGAGCTCAAGCGGCAGAGCGGGGAATCAAACCAGGTTCCTTCAGATTAGATACACGAGCTCTTAACCTCCTACGCCACTGCTGCTCCTAACTGGGAGACACAGGCAACACACAAAGACCAGCAAATGACACAGAAAAAGTTTTGAAACTCCGAAATGCATAAAATATATGTATAGTATTGTATAATATCAACATATTTTATTTTTAAATACCGTAAATATCCACATTTTTTTAAAAAAAGTTAATATTTTTAAAAAGAAAAAAAAGACTTATTTTGTGGTACAAAAAGAGGGCCAAATTTGTTTACATGTATTTCCAGATCGTGGGAGGCGCCACTCCGCTAATGTCAGTGATGGGGAAAGGATAACTGTAGTTTCACAGATTTAGTTGGGGTTGCTCACTTGCTAGAGAAAAAGAAAAAAAAACACCTTTGCATTCCAGCTCTGGTGCCTTAGCAGCATAGTCTTTAGAAATCAGTCTATGAAACTTTTAAAGGCATGTCAATAATCATGATCACATGGTAATCCATGTAGATCGGACCATTTTTAACTTGATTTAAAAAGGAAGATTTAAAAAGGGGGAGGAGGAGTTCATTGAGATAAACCCAAGCCATGGGGTTGCTAGCCTCCAAATCGAACCTGGAGATCCCCAAGAATTACAGCAATCTCCGGAGAAGAAAATAGATGCTTTTCAGGGTGCTTTTTGGGGTGGACTCTGTGGGGCTGTATCCCCAGGCATTATCCTCAAATCTCCAAGAATTTTTCAACCTAGATCTGACAATTCTCTCCCCTTTCCTTGCTGTTGGCCAGAGCAGACCTCACAACCCCAACGAGTGATCAGCTATACATGATGCCCACCAGAAGTTTGTGTAACCTCTACCTGTGGGTTCTGTGGGGCAGAACTTGGAATGAGTTTGCAGCAACAAATTTTAAAAACAAAATGGTTTACTTTCTTAACATATAACATCAACATTTAACATCACACTTCATGGTCCTTTTCAGGTTGCATTTTCAAGTCCTCATATTTACAGTCTTGTAATGCCAAGTCCATTTCTTCTTTGCAAGTGGGTTGGCTCCTGAAGACTCCAAGGGCTTGGTGAACAGGATTCAACATGGTGAAGGTTTCCAGAATTCTCACCCATTACAACCACAAAAAACCCTGAAACAATAAACTCCAACATTTACAACATAGCAAAAATAAGCAACTACCTTCCCAGTAGTTCCCAACAACATTGCAGTTACCTTAACAAGGGCTGTTTCCGCACGGCCATCGAGGCGCCTCCACGCCGGCAAGAATTCTGCCGGCGTGGAGGCAAGAGGCCATTCGCATGCAGGAATGCAGGGATCGGACCTCTGGAGAGGCACGGCAGACGCGACAGGCGGCGAAGCGTCGCATGGAGCCGCCTCTTCTCCCCTTCCTTTTCCCATTTTACCTCCCTCGATTAATCGCCCGTCTCTGCGGGCCTCCTCCAGCCCCGCTCCCCACACTGCCCTATCCGACCTCCAGGGGTTGGAGGACAAGGCAAAGAGGAGGGACTTTTAGGAGGCTGTAGCAGGATGGCTGACCTGAGCGGCATAAATGGGAAAGGGAAGAAGCTGCGTGTTCCCGGCGGTCGCGGTTCACAGCGCACCGCTGGGAAAGGCGCGCCCTCAACAACAACCCTTTAAAGGGTTGTTGTTTAGGGCAGCCTGACGCCGCCCTGGGGGAGGGGGAACGCAGTTAGGTCGGTGCTGCTGCGTTGCAGCAGCGCCGCCTGTGCGAACGGCGACCTGGGGGTGGCGTTTTTACCGCCCCCAGGCCGTCGTTTTTGGCCCGTGCGGAAAGGGCCAAGGTGTTAAGGGCTTATACAAATCAAGGTCCAAGTCTGGTAGCCTTGTCTCCTCCAAACTACATGAGCTCTGCAGCCTCCTCCTGCTTTGGGTCTCCACCCCTTTCTGGGTCAAACCATTCTGAGCATGGGGGTTACATTTGCTAAACCTGTTTTTACTGGAGAAGTCTGATCTGATGTGTCACAAGCAGAATGTAGAGTGATTTAATGGGTCGAGAGATATACGCTGGAGAAATTAGGAGAGATGTCAGTATCAAATGACCTTTGTTTATGGGGTTCTGAAAGGAAAAGGGGGTACCGGGTGATGATAACACTTCTTGCTTCAGTAAAATCCCCAAGTGTTGGTAACCCAATTTATTGGCCGAGTCGGATATAGGACTTTTAAAACAAAGTTTAATTGGCCATTGCCCAGTGTTGAAAAAAATGGCTCTGTTGGGCCTTCAGTCCAATCCCAAGACAAATTAATCATTAGCTATGTTGAACTACTTCTCTCTTTGCTTATCAGTCAGTTTTAATATGAATATATAAACTATATAAGCGGCTTTTCCCTTGCTTCCTTACAGCCTGATTTCCTCTCGTTCATCTCCATTAATGGATTGGAAGAGGCACCTGAAAGTGCCCTTTGGGTTCTTCTGGCTCTCGGGTAATAATGAATAAAAATGTAAAAGCCTCAAGATTTAGCACAGTTTCACTTCCTTCCTTGAAAACTACATATTTCTATCATTAGGAATGTGGCGTCCATTAATTAGCTCATTATCTTGTCCGTCTCCGCTTTTATCACTGGGGTAATGTTGAACAGGAGAGTTATATGGAGCTGTTTCTCAGCCCATTGCTCTTAATCCATCCTGCTCTTTACCTCTTCCTCTTTCTTGCCCTTCTTTTGCTTAAAACCAAAATTGTTCCTCCCCAAGTCAACTGCTGCTGAAACTGTTCTTCAATTTTACCTACAGTAACAGTCTGATGGCTCAAGCTATTCTGAAAGAGGGGGTTTGATAACATATGCTGACCCTTCTTTTGTGCAAATGGCAATACAATCTACCACTTATTTGTCAATGGGATTGCCAAGTCTGAATTGGAAAATACCTAGAGATTTTAGGGAGGGAAGGGACCTCAGCAGGAGGTAATGCCATTGAGTCCACCTTCCAAAGAGTCCACCTTCCTCCAAAATAAGCATAAGCATAAGCATTTTATTGTCATTGTGCATGCACAACAAAATTTACAGCAGCATTCCTCGATGCACACAATTTCAGACTCATACCCCATCCTCACTTTCCCCTTCCTCCACCCATCCCTACACAGCCCCAAACACATCAACACGAAGCCGCGGAGTTCAGCATCGCCACAGCTCTAGAGTAGAAGCTGTCTCTAAGCCTCTTTGTCCTAGTTTTGATAGACCTGTATCATCTGCCGGATGGTAACAGTTTAAAAAGAGTGTGTGCTGGATGAGACGGGTCTCTCAGAATATTTTGGGCTTTCTTTAGGCTTCGGGAATTATAGAGTTCTTCCAAGGAGGGGAGAGGGCAGCCGATAATCCTCTGTGCAGTAGTGATGACCCTTTGGAGCGCCTTCCTATCTGCCACTGTGCAACTGGAGAACCATACACAGATGCAGTAGGTTAAGACAGTCTCTATAGCACAGTGGTAAAAGGACACCAGGAGTTTTCCATTCAGTTGTTGTTTCCTTAACAGTCTCAGATAGTACAGTCTTTGCTGGGCCTTCTTAACCACCGTGGCAGTCTGTACGCCCCAGGTCAAGTCCTCTTTAATCATGACGCCCAGAAATTTAAAACTAGCTACCTGCTCTACTTGATCTCCATTTATAGTCAAGGGCCAAAATAGCCATTTTATCCAGGAAAAAAGTGATCTTGGTTGACTGAAGATCAATTGTAATAGCAGGAGAGCCGGTGTGGTGAAGTGGTATACATCAGTGGAGTCTAATCTGGAGAACTAGGTTTGATTCCCCAGTCCTCCATATGAATGACAGACTCTTATTTGATGTATTTGATTTGTTCCCCCACTCCTACATAGGAAGCCTACTGAGTGACCTTGAGCTAATCACAGTTCTTTCAGAACTCTCTCAGTCCCACCTACCTCACAAGTTTGTTGTGGAGAGAGGGAGGGAAAGGAGCTTGTAAACCATCTTAAGTCTCCTTACAGAAGAGAAAGGCAAGATGTAAATCCAAACTCTTCTTCTTTTTCCAAAACCAGAAGTCATAAACCCCTCAATACCTTAAATAGGTCAAATAAAATCCAATAATTCAATACAATAAATGCAATGAAATGCATTACAATGCAATAAAATCACATAATACTGTTAGAAAAAAATCAAGAATACAATGAAATACACCTTAAAAACCCTAAATCTCTCATTCGTAAACTCTCTATTGTAAGAATTAGATGTTAAGGGTTGCCAAAATAATAATAATAATAAAAAAAACAACCTTACCTGATAATGGAAGGAAATTTTAAAAAAAGGAGCAAACTGGACTTATGTGGAAGAGCATTCCAAAGTTTAGTTGCTGTTAATGAGAAAGGTCTGGTCTGAGTCCCTACCAAATGTACCGATGGAATGGAGAGATAGTCTTTCCTGGATATTGTTAATTAAAAGTGCAGCTGTATATGGGAGTAGGCAGTCCTTCAGGTAATCTGAACTTTTTTTTGAAACTGACACTGTGACACTGGTTTTGAGTGGAACATGCCCTCATGTAGATGCCCTCGTGTGGTATCTTCTTGGTTGAGGAACGCTCAAGTGTGTCAGCAGCACTGAGAACAACAGCAGATCTGGCTGGCCAAGATATCTGCTGAAGTGACTAAAGCTGTGGATGGGATTAGATAGAAGAAGAAGAAGAAGAAGAAGAAGAAGAAGAAGAAGAAGAAGAAGAAGAAGAAGAAGAAGAAGAAGAAGAAGAAGAAGAGAAAAAAGAGAAAGAAGAAAGAAAGAAGAAGAGGGAGGAGAAGAAGAAGAAGAGGAGGGAGAAGAAGAAGAAGGAGGAGGAGGGAGGGAGGAGGGAGGGAGGAGGAAGTTTGGATTTATACCCCACCTTTCTCTCCTGTAAGGAGACTCAAAGGAGCTTACAATCTCCTTGTCTCCTTCCCCCCTCACAACAAACACCCTGTGAGGAGTGGGTGGGGAGCTGAGAGAGCTTCTGAGAAGCTGTGACTAGCCCAAGGTCACCCAGCTGGCGTGTGTGGGAGTGTACAGGCTAATCTGAATTCCCCAGATAAGCCTCCACAGCTCAGGCGGCAGAGCTGGGAATCAAACCCGGTTCCTCCAGATTAGATATACAAGCTCTTAACCTCCTACGCCACTGCTAATTCCAAGATCCTAAAACCCAATCTGAAGAATTTCAAGGATCCTGATTCATTTACTAAATTCGGAGATCATAAAACGTTGCAGTATCTAAATACTCAGCACTACTAAGAGCCATTATCCAAGGGGTAGTTCAACATGGACATGTTTGCTGTATGGAAAGCCAGTACATATTTTAGTGCCAGACTTTGAATCTCTATTTTTTATAACATCCATCCTGCAAAAAAACTTTGGGATAGTGCCCAAGATTATCTTCTCCATATCCTTATCCTTTTTCCTTACAACCACCTTGTGATGAGTTTGGGAAGAAATGATGGTCATGGATCAACTGCTGAGCATCCTGGTTGAGTGGGGATTTGACCCCAGATCTCCACCGTCCTAGGTCAGTGTGGTCACCACCACCCCCTTTTCTTTTCTGTGTCTGATTATGCACGGTGAGCTTCCTGTGAGAATTTAATGCAGTCTTTGACCCTTTCCACATGGGCCAAATACAGTGTCCCAGGGACGGCAAAAACGCAGGCTTCATTTACAAATGATGTGTTGCTGCTGTGCAGCAGCACTGTCCTGGCTTTCCCTGGGCGGCATGAAGTGAGGTTTTAGAAAAACAGCATGTTCCTTGTGGCCTGGTGTGAACCGCCCCTCCAGGAAGCTGCTGTTTTCCTCATTGGCTCCACTCACTGTCTTGTGCAGCGTCCCTCTGGAGAACTGCAGAGACCCGCCCACGCTGCCCTGTGACCTCTGGAAGTTGCAGGGCAGCATGGACGGGTCTCTGCAGTCCTCTAGAGGGACGCTGCACAAGACTGTGATTGGAGGGGGACCACCGAGAGATGGCTCCATGTGGAGCCGCCTCTCTGGCTGCAGGAGATGTCAGGGTAGTGCGAATGCTAGCGTGCGAACAGTCCCTGAGCCTCCACCGGCATACTTCATGCCGGTGGAGGTGCATTTTCGCACATGTGCAGAAAGGGCCTTTGTTTCAGGGCATTATTCAGCATTATTCAGCATCATTAGTTCCCTGTTTGCTGTGGGGGAGGCATTGGCCGTCAACTGTTTTTTTCCTTGTGTCGAGGGGAAGGTAATCTCCATGATCTCCACTTGTTTTTGTTGGTTTTCCATTACGAATGTGTGCTGTAATTCTTAATGTAATTTAATTTTTAGATTCTGAGATCGATAAAAAAAAATGAACAGAAAAGTCTTGAATATGGCATCTGCATACTTTGCCCAGTCACTGATTGTCTTCTATGGTGGGAAGTGATCAGGGAGTAATGGTGGCAAGCTATTAACAAACGAACAACCTGAACTGCCTTTTGCTAAGATCCCCGGGTTCCTGCTCATCCCTCTCCCGATGTGTAGTAAGCACCAAGTATCAAGACCAGCAGCTTTTTCTTGGTGTGGTCCCAAATCACTGATTGCTTACCTGTAAAACTAGGAGGGCTGGAGATGTCCAAGTCTGTTGATCAGTGAGAAGGAATAGGGACAATGAGGGACAATGCATGGGATCAACTAGCATTATGATTTCTGCATTGAGATATTGTATCAATACGATGAATTAACAGTTTTAAAAGATCTAAAGTTATATAGGACGGGGGAGGTCACAGGCTATAAAAGTGATCCAGCAGGACAAGAACTCTTTAGTTTGGAGAGGAGACGTCTGAGGGGGGATATGATTGAAGTCTATAAAATTATGCATGGGGTAGAAAATGTTGACAGAGAGAAATTTTTCTCTCTTTCTCACAATACTAGAACCAGGGGGCATACATTGAAAATGCTGGGGGGAAGAATTAGGACTAATAAAAGGAGACACTTCTTCACACAACGTGTGATTGGTGTTTGGAATATGCTGCCACAGGAGGTGGGGATGGCCACTCACCTGGATAGCTTTAAAAGGGGCTTGGACAGATTTATGGAGGAGAAGTCGATTTATGGCTACCAATCTTGATCCTCTTTGATCTGAGATTGCAAATGCCTTAACAGTCCAGGTGCTCGGGAGCAACAGCCGCAGAAGGCCATTGCTTTCACCTCCTGCATGTGAGCTCCCAAAGGCACCTGGTGGGCCACTGCGAGTAGCAGAGAGCTGGACTAGATGGACTCTGGTCTGATCCAGCTGGCTGGTTCTTATGTTCTTATGTTCTTACGTCCCTGATGGGCTGTTTGATTTGGTGGGACACAAGTTGTTCAGCCAGTTCTTTCAAAACAAATTGTACCTATTTACAGGAAATGTTACATTTAACCCAACCTAACAGATTATACCTATTTAAATGGAATTTTACATTTAACCCAACCCAAAAAATGGTCTGAAGACACATGACACTATTTTTTGTACTAAAGGTAGGCAACAGTGGCCATTTAAGCTGGATCAGTGAGATGTTCTTGTGTTCTTATGTTCTTCTTAAGTAGCAGGAAGGACTTGGGAATGGGGAGGGTGGTGAGGGAGAAGGCATGCAAAGCAGCATGAGGAAGTGGGAGGGGTAAGGCTAGGATGGCGATGGGTGGAGGGAAGGGGTCCAGGGCAAAGCTCTGCTCTGTTTCAAATCTTTCCAGTTTGGCAGGGACGAAAATTAAAATTGGGCTACAAGTGGTCTTGCTTGTTGTGGAGAGAATGAAAATTGAAAGTGGTGTTTGAGCAAATACATCCATGCAAGAAATCTAGCTGCGACAGACATCCGCCCCTATGGCATGGCAGACACCTTCTGCATAATCAGCCTGTATGTGTTTTGTTGACCTGACCTGACCTGGCTGGCCCAGGCTAGTCTAATCCTGTCAGAGCTAAGCAGGGCTGGCCTTTGTTAGTACTTGGATGGGAGACCACCAAGAAATCCAGGCTGTTATGCAGAGGAAAGAAATTGCAAACCACCTCAGTTACAGAGGTGGGATCCAGCAGGTTCTCACAGGTTCCCGAGAGTAGGTTACTAATTATTTGTGTGTGCCGAGAGGGGGTTACTAATTGGTGATTTTGCCACATGATTTTTGCCTTAGTTACACCCCTCCTCCGCTCCTCAGCAGTAGCGCGCAGAACTTGAAGCAGTCTAGCAGGAGGTGCACCGGCGTGCATGGCAGCCTGCATACATTCGTTTCCTGCCCAAGGACTGGTGCAGCAGCTGCGTCCTTGCCACAGCCCTGCCCAGCCATGCCCCACCCCCGGAATGCCCGGCCACACCCCATCATGCCCTGCCCAGCCCCATTGGCGCTACGCCACTGTTTGAATCCCAACAGCATGGGAACCTGTTACTAAAATTTTTGGATCCCACCACTGCTCAGTTAGCCTTTTTTCTTGAAAATCCTACAAGGATGATGTAAGTCAGCTGCCACTTGTCTGGCATCTTACACCACTTGTTGGAATTTTACACACAAAACTATGTTCTGTTTTGAAGTTTTACTAAGAAATGATATCTAGAAAGGAGAACTTGAAAGCTATAATTAAAGCAATTCGACTCTGAAGACATCTACAGTTTACAGACTGCGCAGTCACAAATTATGCAAATTCCCTCTACTATGTATAACTTCAAACCCCTAAGTCTATTTACATACCTAAATTCTCCATTCTCCACTTTAGACCTTTGGGGAATTACAAGTCACAGATGAAGCAGAAAAGAGCCAAAGAGAATTAAAGTAATGGTTTTGAAAATGTAAACATCATACACATGCAAATTGTGTCACTTGGGGTTTTCATTATTGTTGTAGTACTTTCCTTTAAGAATCTGAAGGATCTAGCAACATAAGCTTTTTTCACAGTAATAATTGTAAATGCTACTGGGATCCTTGAAGCAAAGACTTGGGTGTACATACGCAGTAGATTGGGAGAAAATGAAAAAAAAAATTGTCATTTCTTCTCATATTGGTCAATACCTAATAGCTTCATGGGCTGGGTGCCGGAACTAGCCCAGGGATGCTCAGACTATGGGCAAGGAATATTTAGTGTGGTGCAGGTAGGAAACCTGCAATGTGATTTACAACCACCTTCAAAGGCTTCAGGCGATGTGAGAAAGCCTGCCCCCTCAAGAAAACCCAATAAAAAAGGACTTACACCACACTTTATAGTGATGTCTGTTTGTGGATGGGGAGGGGGGCAGCCTCGTGGAAGCCAACTAAAGTTGGCCCCATTGCTGAGAACACCCTCAGTCCATTCCATGCTGTGCTGGTATGGCCTTGCATATTGGGGCGGCAGCGGGCCTTTCTGGGTTTGGGCACCACAGAGCAGATCCAAAAAGTTTAGTAACAGGTTCCCATGGGGGGGATTCAAACTGTGGTTTAGTGCCAATGGGGCTGGGCGGGGCACGATGGGGGTGTGCCCGGGTATTCCAGGGGCGGTGCATTCCTGGGCGGGGCTGTGGCAGGGATGCAGCCACTGCTCCGGTCCTTGGGCGGGAAACGAATGCACACAGGCGCAGGCTGCCACGCACGCCAGTGCACCTCCTGCTAGACTGCTTCAAGTTCTGCGCGCTACTGCTGAGAGGAGGGGCATCACTAAGGCAAAAATCACGTGGCAAAATCACCAATTAGTAACCCCCTCTTGGCACACACAAATAATTAGTGACCTACTCTCGGGAACCTGTAAGAATTTGCTGGATCCCACCTCTGCCACAGAGCCATTCAGTGTTTATCTGTCAATGTGTTTGCTCTCTCCACTGGCATAGCTGTCCTTTCTGCCAGCAGAATGGGCACCCACATCAGCAGAGGTCAGCACCACTCCCACAACCTTTTTTCCCTACCACAGTTGGCCTGTTAAAAGATTAAGCTACCATGTTGGATACATCCACCATTCTGTGCCTGCTACACTGGGGGCCCTCATGTAGCTTTACTTCCACAATTGTCTGTGCTACCATATTGATCCTTGCAAGGTAGAGATAAAGAACTTAGTAAATTCCATGGCAAAGTCTGCAATACAGTCAAGAAGCTAACCCATCCCCATAGTCCCACTGAAAGAGTAAAGGCAGGGAAACCATGCTCGGGAATGATATCAATCAGAGTGTCACCCATCTGCAAGGAAGATTTCCTTTATTATAGGAACCTGATGGCATCTCTTTGAGCAAAAAAGTATAGCATAGATCCACTTTTAATCTGGGAGGGGTGGATGGGATGCATAGATACCATTGGAATGTGCATACAAGGAATGTGTTGGTAGCTAAATATTGGTCGGATCCCCACACCATCTTAGCCAGGTTTCAGAACACAAACTAACCAGGTTTGAGGGACGACCTCCCCATGGCTTGCGTGGCAGATTCTGTTTCTGGTGCTCGTTCTCCCCGTTAATCCGCGTTCCGGCAGGACCTGGTTGCAAGTGGCATAGACCCCATTAACACAGTTCAGAGCTGATCCGAGGGCAGGGATGAGGATTGAAACCCTGACTCATTTCCCACCCTGGAGTGTGATGCGGAATTCGGGCAACCAATCAGCACTGCGATGAGTGCGCAGCCTTTCTTTGGTTTCATTTCTATTTTTGTGATCGGCCAGCAGAAGGGGATGCAAACATTAAACAGACAAACTTTTAACTTTGAATCGTTAATGGTTTACACAGGTAATGATTAACTGCTTGCACAGTTAAACAGTTAAATGTTAAACTTTTACACACTGGGTTTTTTTGATCACACCCCTACAATGTATGTTTTCACAGTGGGAAAAGGTCCCGCCCCATCAAGGCACGCCAGCCAATCAGGGGAGACCAGCGAAGCGAGCTCGCCTGGTAGTGGGGATTGCTAAGAGTTCTGCAACCAGGTGTCTCTGCTGTGTGCTCACTGCGGTGGGGAGGGAGAAACTCTGGCCCCTTCCGCACACGCAAAATAATGCGTTTTCAAACCACTTTCACAACTGTTTGCAAGTGGATTTTGCCATTCCGCACAGCTTCAAAGAGCATTAAAAGCAGTTTGAAAGTGCATTATTCTGCATGTGCGGAATGAGCCTCTGATGAAGAGGACACGGTTTCACAACAAACAGGTTTAGATCTGCGTGCAAATTTCAAGTGGGGATTTGACCATTATTGGAACTACAGGCTCCCAAACCACTTATCCTAAGTTTGCTTCTTACAAAAGTGATAGATACAAGCATCAACCAAGAATAAAAGACAGAGTTTGCAAATGTTGGCCTGAGGTCCTGAAGGACCAGTTTTATTTGAAGAGAAAATATACTTACAACTAGGAAAACAGTTATCAAAGTCGATCAAAGCTGAGCACTGGTATAGTGATAAACACATGTCCAGGCTTTAGCCAACATATGGTAGGGCTCTGTGAACATCTCTTACTGCTTAGAGAAATAAATATCCTTTTTTGCAGGACCATGTTTGCTAATAGAAATCTCTCTCTCTCTCTCTTTCTCTCTACACACCCACACCCAAACCCACACCCACCCCACCACCACCACCACCATCAAAAATACTTCCGCAGTTGACCAAGAATTATGTGTACAACTTACAATAAATAAAATCTCTGTATCAAACTTCATTCTCCAGATTATAGCCTATTCCTCCCAAGGGCTGATGGGAATTGTAGTCCATGAACATCTGGAGGGCCATAGTTTGAAGACCCCTGCACTACACCAAGCTTGAGACTCCTTACAGGAGAATATAAATCCAAACTACTACTACTATTCCTCGAATTGCTTGTATCCAATACAATATGGTTGCTTATATCTCAGTGATGGCGAACCTTTTAGAGACCGAGTGCCAGGGGCAGAGCGAGGGGAAAATGCACCTGGGGCACATGTGCGCCCTGTGCCCCTTCCAAGCCCCCGCCCTGCCCTGGAATGCCCCCGGAATGTCCTGAAACACCCCTGCCCTGCCCTGGAACACCCTTGCCACACCCCCGCAGGGGCACGTGCCCAGTACATTGCGCACCCCTCGCCCCCTTAGCACTATGCCGCTGCCAAGTGCCCAAACTGGGGCGACAGCTCGCATGCCCACAAAGAGGGCTCTGAGTGCCACCTCTGGCACCCGTGCCATAGGTTCGCCACCACTGTTATATCTGATACCTGTTTTACACCATCAAGAAGGACACTTGGAGAAACTATTGTAAATGCTGAATATTCTCTCTGTGTGTTTCTATTTGGCATTTCAGAACTCCTGGTCCCCCATCCAGAAAAGAAAGTTAGTGTTCTTTAATCACACTTAAATCAACATGACAGTTGACTACTCCCATTTGTTGCAATGGGACCTAAGTGCTGAAAAAGGTTCTCTGGATCTAGCCTCTTGTCTAAGTCTATCATTGACTCATTAATAGAAAGTGGGCACTTCACTGGAGCTTCACAAATGAGCAAATGCAGAAATGAATTAATCAAAAGGCTCACAGAAGAAGCAACCAGGCAATGCAAAACCCAGCATCTAACCTGAATAGAGTCCTGTCCAGTTGGTTCAGGCAACTGGTGGTGAACCAGCAGTGGTGGGATCCAAAAATTTTAGTAACAGGTTCCCATGGTGGTGGGATTCAAACAGTGGCGTAGCACCAATGGGGCTGGGTGGGGCATTCTGGGGGCGTGGCCGGGCATTCTGGGGGCAGGGCATTAATAATTTCTCTGTTATCATAAAAAACTCTTACTGTAAAAAAAGTTCCTAATTTCCAGCTGATATCTTTCTGTCCATAATTTAAACTCATTATAGCAAGTCCTATTGTCTACTGCCATCAGAAACAACTACTTCTCCTCTAATTGACTGCCTGTCAAATACTTAATACTTTCAAATACTTAATTTTGTTTCTAGAAATCAAAAGAAGGATACTTTCCTTAAACAAGGAACTTTACCATATTTCTAAAACAGGTTTTTAAAACAGCCCAACAGGGAGAATTATCCCGTTTTCTACCTTCGCTAACCAGCCACATAGGAAACAACAGGACTTTATGATTTTTGGACCTAATGGAATTTCTAATGGAAAAGCAGACCCAATTAGTAACCCCCTCTCGGCACACACAAATAATTAGTAACCCACTCTTGGGAACTGGTGAGAACCTGCTGGATCCCACCTCTGTGAACCACCCTACCTATGTTCATGAAGTAAGTTAATTTCATCCGAGGTGATTGCAGTATTTCCTCCCGCTCTTCAGTCCTAACAGCTCCTTCAATCACTAGTGGAGAACTATTTCTGATTCCTTTCAATGCCCACACCACTTGCCCACTCACCTTCTAGCAATTCCTGGCCTTTTCTGACAGAGAGGAAAGAAAAAAAAACAGTCCTTCACTGTGACTTCCTTGTTCCCCTCACTGAGTTTTCCTTCAGTGGAGGGAGACCAGACACTGCCCAAAGGGAGGTGAGTGACACTAAACTGTCTGGTTGGAGGCTCTTCCCTGGTGACTATTGCCTCTGTCAGAACTGCCACTGCAGTCACTTGGAGGCTTTTGAACAAGTAGAAGGCTTGTTTACAAGTTTCTGTGTCAACCAGTTCACAGCTGGACTCAGGGGATATATTGTAACAGTGCTACCCATATGCCTATAGAAGAAGAAGAAGAAGAAGAAGAAGAAGAAGAAGAAGAAGAAGAAGAAGAAGAAGAAGAAGAAGAAGAAGAAGTAGAAGAAGAAGAAGAAGAAGAAGAAGAAGAAGAAGAAGAAGAAGAAGAAGAAGAAGAAGAAGAAGAAGAAGAAGAAGAAGAAGAAGAAGAAGAAGAAGAAGAAGAAGAAGAAGAAGAAGAAGAAGAAGAAGAAGAAGAAGAAGAAGAATAATTCTTGGATTTATACCCCCCTTTCTTTCCTGCAAGAAGACTCAAGGTAGTTTACAAACTCCTTCCCTTCCCCTCCCCACAACAGACACCTTGTGAGGTCAGTGGGGCTGAGAGAGTTCCAAATAACTGTGACAAGCCGAAGGTCAACCAGCCAGAATGTAAGAGTGTGGAAACAAATCCATTTCACACACACACAAATACATATACACCATGCTTGCTCTCTTATAGGGCAACTCTTAATCAAGAAGTGTAAATTAAAAATATAAAGTGAGTAAGTTCCATTGTGGGATGGTCCTTTTCCCTCTCAGACCATTTGCAAATAACTTTAAATGGTAACCAACTTGAAAAACACCCCCTCTGAGAGAAAGTATGCCTCAAATGACACCCCTTTTCACTCACGCCCACCCACAAAGCAATGATAACAAAGAAGTTGCTAACACTGAGCACAGGAAATGCCAAAATTACATGTAAAAATGGAAACCCACAGTTTCCACTACAGTTCTCTGAAGGGGCAATAACAGCCAAGTCTGGTGACTGCAATACTGGTGTCCTCAAAATATTTCTGGTTGTCCACATTTTGTTCACATCTGTGGCTGGTTTCTTCAGACAAACACATCTTACTGTGACATGCCTCTGAAGATGCCAGTCATAGATGTGAGTGAAACATTAGGAGCAAAAGCTACCAGACCAAGGTGCCGCAGCCTGGAGAACCCAAAAGAGTGCAGTGAAAGTCTGCAAAAACGCAATAACGCCCCCCCCTCATAGCCCAATCCTGTCCTGGCTACACTTGTTAGCTCTTTTACAGTATTATCACATTTCATGTCAAGTTAGTATGTGGTGACCAATTAATCATGGAAAAAAATGTTCTATTCTGATTGGGATGACTCTTTTTTATTTCTTCTAGACCAGCTCTGTACAAAACAACCAAACCACAAATGAAAGCAAAGCAAAGCAAAGCCTTTATTGGCATACATAGAACAACAGCAACAAAACACAGCAAACATAAAAATTTTAAAAGGCAAAAAGGATAACTTCAGATATATACATATTATTACTGGCTCTGAATTATTTTCATAACAAAGCGTGCAACCTCTTCACACACAAAAAAGAGAATCAGAGTTATTCAACAAGAGAAATAATCTAATCTAATCTGTTAACTCAGATTGGAAGAGAAGGTGTAGATTGACATATTTAGATCTAATTTTAGAAAATTTAGTGCAATGTAATAGCTGGTGAGCGGGCAAGGATGAAGCCAGCAGCTCAGCCTCGCTGGCCGCCGGGAAAGCGCCCGCCCCGCTCCAACAGGGCGGGCGAGAGGGGAAACCCGTGGCGCGGCCGACCGTGGGCAGTTGGTTCACCCGCCCTGATGCCTGCAGGGCGGGCAAGGATGGGGCCGGCAGCTCGGCTCGTGGAGCCACAGTGCAAAGGCAGAAGAGCCGCATGCGGCTCTCGAGCCGCAGGTTCCCTACCCCTGGTTTAGAGTCATGGATCTGCCCAGTAGTGTGTGTGAGTGCAGTTTATAGAAACTTCCCAAGAGATGAATGTAAAAGGTAAAACTTACATTTATTCAAGCATCTCCAGTTCACAGCTTTGTTCCAGGAAAACGGTAGATAGAAAGAAACCCTAGTCTAAAGAGATTACTTTCCCTACGACAAGTGGGCACAACTAACGCGCCATCACGTGTGTGCAGGTGAGAGGATGCTACAGTGGGAAAACCCCACTGTGGCAGGCTGCCATTGACCATGCGCTCAGGTCAAAGGCTAGAACAGAAGTGAAACCAGCATGGGGAAGAAAGGAAGTTAGTGGGCGGTCTCCTGGCCCAGACAAGGAGGGCAAACAAGAGAGGCAACATCACAGTTAGAGTGAGATACACAGCACCCCCCAGTGTCCAGCCATATGCAGAAGTTGCTTATTCCAACAGAACAAACATGAGAATTAACTTTTATTTTTACAAACAACTTTTGTGAAAACCATTATTTTGTGCATTATTGAATAAGCCATTTATGCCAAAATGTATTTTTACTTTCAAATTTATGGGAGGAGCAGGACTTGGTAGGCACTAGGACCCAGACGGAGCATTCTACAACAAGGAAGATCCAGCATGCTTTGTTCTGTGGTGGAGGAATACACAATCTACTATCATCATTCTGTGGAACAGAGTATTGCAACTACGGCCTCAGGAGGCACAGGAAGACTCGTAAGCATTTGGACTTCTGATTCCATTTCTCCTTCAGGCTTTCCTTCTTTTTATTCCCTCTTCTCTTTTTCCCATCTTTTCCCACCTACCCAGGCTGCCATTTATTTACTTGTTTCTATCCTACATTGTGATATGCATTTTGCAGTGTTAATTATTATTGTTATATAAAATTGCTGTTATACAAAATCACAGGGGGAAAGAATCACAAAGGAGCAGTCACAACAAATCCACCAAGGAATTTATTTATACTACAATCAATACCTTACAAAAGACGCAAAATTAAATACTATTCTGTCGGCATTATAATGTGCCATCATAAACGTGACTAGTAGTTTCTGTATTATTTGATCAGATGCTTCATAAAATACATCCATTATCTTATGAACAAAATGGACATCAATCATTTGTATAATGTCCTTTGCATTTTTAAAAAAGGGGGTTCTGAAGAGAGCAACATTTTGCTATGAAGGCTTCAATAGCAGTAAACAGATTCAAGTTAACTAACTTATAATGCTGGTTTCTCACACTTCCAGACAGTGGATTGAGGGGTACATGGAAAAAGTCACAATACGTTTCTTAACCAACTGTCACTTGAGACTGTTTCCTGCCTGACCATTTTGCTCTCTGTTCAGTTTCACCCTCAGCTTACACCAGACATTTCATGTGCAGCTGAAAGGATTCTCCCTGCTGCCATTTGCTTAAAGTAGCTCCAAGATGTTTGCTCTACAGATTCTGACTCTGGGCATCCTTTTAGCCCAAAAAGTACCCAGCTGGCCCTGCTGATCCCACCAATATATATAATTTTCCCATATATATATAATATAAGCTATCTTTGTAACTATGCAGACACACATAAAAGAATCTTAACTGCTTGGAAGACAGGTCTACAACTCCTTGAAAAGCATTGAGTTGACCTGCCCTCTGCAGACTGACATTTTCTGTGTAGTTGGTGCATGGAGGGAAGGTCATCCCAATGTTTTTCAATGGACGGCAGACCTGTCTTCCGAGTGGCTAAGATCTCTTCTGTGTATCTGCATAGCTATGAAAATAGCTCCTCAAATATATATATTTATATATTGAGCACACTTAACATGTTTTTAAAAGTCAGGAGTTACAAATCTCACAAAGAACTTCTAAAGGAGGCCTAGAACAGTTGCAAACACATCAACCCACTTAATACATTTAAAAAATTCCTCAAATCTCATGAAGAATTTCACAAAGCATCAACTTCACACGAGAACCAAATATTGCCTTAACAACTGAAAAGCCCCCCAAAGACGTCACCTCCTTATTTCAGGATTACGATGGGATTATTCAAATTTCAATCAAGGAAGAGGAACCATTTAGCACATCACTCTTCCCTTGCCAGGTTGCAAAGCTATCTCAGGAAATCTCTCAGGGATTATCTCAGCCAAAGGATGCTTAGAGAAAATCTTCCTTTAACAGGTTCATCTAAACAGCAGAAAATACAGAAAGAGAGAGCAGAGAATAGAATGATTCTTTGAGGGCTGCATAACTTTGAAAAAACAATAGGAGAGGAAAATGGATTAAGCTATGTTTTCTGCAAAAGGGGAGAAAGAAGGATTGGTGATGTGCTGAAGAACTCTCTGTCAAGGGGCCTTTCCCCACTTGGGGCCTTTCCCCTTAAACCCTGCGCTACTCTCCTCAAGTAGCGCGGGATCCCCCTGCACTCCCCACGACAGGGGCGGCAACAGCGCAGCCGCCCCGACGCTGCCGCTGTCGTGCCCCCTCAGTGCGCGGCATCCCTGGCGCTGGAGAAAACGGTGTCTTTTGATGGCCCCGCGCAGAGGGGTGGGGACGTGGGGACGCCCGGGCGCGCGCCAGGGATGCACCGCACTGAGAGCAGCACGTGGCATAGGGGGAATCCTTGTGAGTGGGGAAACGCCCAAGAGCTTCCTGAATGGATTTGGGCTTATAATTTCTTTCTGGATTCTCAAGCTGGTTTTATGGTGCAGGATTTGTATGGGCTGGTCACACATGATCCTTATTCTGAGATCTGCGGTCCCTCCATAATACACAATACACAGCTTCATATCCCAACAGGAATGAATATATGAACAAGCCTCCAGAACAGGCCTGCAACACTTGCAACCCACCAAGCTGAATGGAGCCCACCAACCATGAACTGAACTCTGCCAGATGCTTGGCAATTTCCCCATGATATCCTGTCCCCTATAGGTAAATTTGCCTACATGGGAGAAAAGAAATGGCTGTTGAACCAATGGTGTCTTCTCTAGAAATTGCAGTGAACTCTGTGCCTTTACCATAAATTTTCCAGAGGTTCCTAGAGTAAGGTGACCAGATTGTCACCTTTTAAAACCGGGACCCGAGCACGCGTGCGTGCACGTGGTCGCAGTAGCACACTGCTTTTTGGGGCTCTCCACAGTCTCCCGCCCTGTGACAGGGCAGGAAACAGGAGCGCCCCAAAAGGCAGTGCGGAAGCGCAGGAGGCGTGCATGGGAGGCTGCCACACTGCCTTCTGGGGCGCTCCCGTTTCCTGCCCTGTCACAGGGCTGGAACCGGGAGCGCCCCAGAAGGCAGTGCGGCAGCCTTCCAAAAATCGGGACAGTTAAAAAACCCTGCGGGACGCGGGACAAATTGGCTTAAGGCGGGACTGTCCCGCCAAAAGTGGGACGTCTGGTCACCTTGTCCTAGAGAGGTGCGATGTAACTTCCAGGTTTCCCTCAGAAGTGTTGTCATATCATCACTGATGGCTGTCTTTCTCATCTTTTGTAGGTTGGGTGGTACCTCTACTTGCAGGCAACAAGAACATGGAGGTTCAGTTGGTTGTTTCCAATATTTCAAATCCTTTTATTTTCTTTAATGGTTAACTCATTGGATCTAACGTCTCATGTCTGCCACAGCATTTCTGCATTGTGATTGTTATATTACTATATATATTCTATTTTTATATATTTTATACATGTATTCCTTGATTTCTACATTTGAAATTAACCCTATAAATTTTCGCAGTCCCATCATAAAAAGTTAATCATTTCCTTCCATATAATATTTTAAATCATGCAGTACATAAACGTTGTCGTACCACAGTTATTAATCACCTGATTGCAACCTAATTTATGTGATATTTTCTAAGGCAAAGCTTTTTTTTCCTTGGCATCATCAATCAACAGTGTACAGTAAACACAATTTAGGGATTTTCTGTTTTACCATATTTGGTTGCAGTAGAAGGAAAACAGACCAAAGAGTCTCTTGCTGGATTCAGTGTAAAGCATCCACTTATGGTTTCAGATGCCCTTGAATGCAGAAGATATTCTATGTTGGTTTATTTATGATTTTTAAGTACTTATTTCATTTATTTAAAATATTTAGTTATGGGGTTTAATATGCTGCCCCGGACTTCCCTGCTGGACTCCCCTAATAGGATTTTAACCTGCAAGATTCTTTGCCCTCCTTCTAAGGCTCTCAAATAAATCACTAAATTTTAAAGACAATAACCATTAAATACCAACAGCAGTAAAACAGCCTCAACCTCCCCCCCCCCAAAAAAAAAATACCATCTAAAGATTCCAACAGTCTACCTCTGTAAGATAATGAGCAAACACGGAGTTAGAGGGTTCAAAGCAGTTATTAAAAAGACCCAAAAGACCAATGGGAGAAAAAGAAAGAGCATGGAAAAAAAAATAATCTAAAGAAGGCTTTCACTTGGCTCTTAATGAGGAGTTAGCAAGGTGCCGGACAAATTACTGCCTTTAAGAGTGTTCTCTCAAAGAGCTGTCTCCAAAGAGAGGAATGTCAACTCTGAGTTGGGAAATTCCTGGGAATGTGGAGACAGACCTCAATAAATCCAGGGTTTGGGGAAGGGAGGGACCTCAGTGCCAGACTCTTGAACGTGGAAATAACAGAGACCGTAGGAAAGTCCAAAAGCAGTTTATTCCAGGTGATGCGAAGAATAACAATGTATAGCAGGATCTGAGCTAGAGAGCTTAGATCCAGGACTTATATCTTTTAACCCCCCCCCCCCCCCCGGTTTCGCCCCACACCTAATGTCCATTAGTTTCTACAACAAAGCTACAAAGGACCTGGGAACCTTTCACACCCCTTTGAGGATGGGCTGGCGCCAGGAGATTGCTAACAGGAGATTGCTAGGAAGGGAAGAGGGAAACAGGAAAACATTTGCAAATCACATACAGCAAGACATCAAGATACTGACAGGCATGGTCCTGACACTCAGCAGGGTATAAAAAAGGTAAAGTTTGTTTCTTCAATCTTCCACACAAAGCCTTCTGGGTAACCTTGGGATAGTCAATTCTCTCAGATTTCTCTCAACCCCACCTACCTCGCGAGGTGTCTGTTGTGAGGAGAGGATGGGAAAGGAGTTTGAAAATCAAGACTCTTCCTCCTCTTCCTCCTCCTCTTCTTCTTCTTGAACTGAGCCCATCCTAAACTATTTTATATGTATAATTGAAAGCACCAGGCATACTTCCTACAATGGACTTCACAATTGCAAGTCTGAATGTAAAACTGTCAGAACCTCTAATTCTTCAAATGGCTGCTGCAGCCAGGTCATTAACTGTGGCATTTCTTGGAGGTCTCCCATCCAAATACTAGCCAATGTCAGGGCTGGGATTGTGTGACTGGCCCAAGGGATTGCAAGCTTTGCAGGTTTCTATGGTGCAGTTTTTATGGTGCAAGTGGGGATTTTACCCTGAGCTTCCCAGATCTGAACCCTGGCCTGAATTTTATTCCTCATCGAATGCAAAAAAAGGGAGAAAAGTCTGCCTTGAACCTACTGCCCACTAACTTCAATGTGTACACCTGTAATGGCCGTCGACATCCTTCCAATAACCAAACTCAGGTTCAAAAAATGGCTTATTCTGTTAGAATAATGAACAGGCTGCACTCAAGTGTTACCACAACTGACATTCAAACATCCCAGCCGCTTTCTAAAACCACATTTTCTGCCCTCACCAACAGCGCCCCATCCAGCAAAACATTTCCCCTTTCCAAGACTGTGCCCAGCCTCCAAGGGCAGAGTCTGATAAAGAGTCAGATGCTGACTGGCTCAGGGAAAAGAAACCATTAATCTACATAAGAAGCAGAACCTAAAGCAAAGCAAAGGAAAGCAATGGAGTACCCATTCATCAAGTATTACATTCTCCCTCCCTTCCCTGGAAAGAACCATATGGGCCTCTTCCTCACATTCATTCATTCATTCATTCATTCATTCATTCATTCATTCATTCATTCATTCATTCATTCATTCATTTATTTATTTATTTATTTATTTATTTATTTATTTATTTATTTATTTATTTATTAGTTTTATATACTGCCCTATCCCCGAAGGGCTCTGGGCGGTGTAAAACAAAGTTAAATGCAGAATAATAAACATGCAGAATAATGCACTTTCAATCCACTTTCAATGCACTTTGCAGCTGTGCAGGAAATCCAAATCCACTTGAAACCATTGTGAAAGTGGATTGAAAGTGCTTTATTCTGCATGTGCGGAAGGGGCCATGGTGAGGCCCCATGCGGAGTCTTGACAACACCTGAGTATTAGCATTATGAGAAAATGGAGAAAAAGCTCTAGAAAATGTGCAGAAAATAGCAAATGACACTTTTTAGAACTTGAAGGGGGGAAAAATCCTCTGCTTATTCCTATGTATCAAGCAGTTGTTGAGGCTGAAAAGTTGACAACCTTTCCCAAGTTTTAATTTACATTCTTCCATCTCTAGATGAGAGGGTGCTATAGAGTTTGCTGCTTCAGGCCTTGAAATTTATGCCAAATTACTGCTTCCCTGCCCCCATTCTCATTTAATTTTATTCTCTCTTCATTCTTATTCTCTTCATTTGTAGTTGTTTTTTTTTTTGCATGATATTATTCCATTAAATATGATGAGGGAAACACACTTGCAGCTGTAATCATTCTGCTTCCAATCCAAACTGGCTGAAATACTGAGCACTGTATAGCTGCTTCCGCATGGCCACGCTGGGCGTTGGGTCAGCATACATGATGCCGAACCCCCCCCCCCCGGACGGTTCGCACAAATGGTCCTGGGAACGACAGGGAAGACGGCACCACGGAGCACCATCACCCCATCGACGTATCTTCCCTGCGACCGTCCGGCGCGTCCCCGAGGCCAGGGGACATGCCCCCTGCCCTGCGTGACTGCTCCGGGAGTCACAGGGCAGGGGGGGCATGTCCCCAGGCCTTGGCGACACGCAGGACGGTCACAGGGAAGGGAAAGGGGGGAGGGATGTCACCTTCCAGCTGCTGCCATTTGCACGGCAGCGGCTAGAAGCCGCCGTTTTCCAAAAACCTCGCTTGGGGAGCGAGGTGGGGAAATGGTGGCTTCGCGCCGCTGGGGAGGAGTGAGGGCATCGCGGCTGCAAAGCAGCTGCACCCCCCATGCGAACAGCTCCCTAGGGATGGTGTTTTTGCCGTCCCTAGGTTGCTGTATACAGCCCGTGCGGAAAGGGCCTATGCCTCTCCATTTTAAGATGGTGGGGTGGGGGGAACCACACACAAGACATCAATTTTCAGTTATTTGCTCTCTCCCCATTCGGCATCTCTCTGTAGGGTTGTCCCTGGAGATTTGGGGGCGGAACCTGGGTTTGGGGAAGAGAGAGACCTCAGCAGTGTGTAATGGCATGCAGTCCATTAGTATGGAAAAATGATAAAATTCGGATTTGGATCTAATGGACCTGAAATTCTTTGGGGGAAACCTGGATATTCATGAACCTCTATATCAGGAATATCTGTATTCCTGGGGAAAAAAACCCAGCCCACTAGACCCAAATCCAAATTTTATCCTAATTCCCCTCCCCATGTCCCCCTCTCCATCTCCCCATCACTCACTTATCTTGAGTTCAGTAGCAGTGGTTGCTGCCTCCGAGCTCCATATGGGGTGGTGACTGGTGAAGTTCCCAGTGTACCCCAAAGATGGTGGAGGGATCATTCTGCAGTGGTCTGGCCAGCTATCAGGGTAAGTGAGGGGGAGAGGGAGAGAGAGGGGAGGGGAAGAGGAAGAGCAAATTCCTCCCCATCTAGCTTTTAAAAAAGGGCAGTGGAACTGAAGTGACCTGAATCATGCCCCCCCCCCCAAGGCATGATTTTGGATCCTTTTTTTGGCTCTCTTTAAAGTGCCACCATTTTTTTGGAGGGGGGGAGTGAAAAAAACAGGAAAAAATGCCAGTTTCAGGATGGTTTTTTTTTCAGTTGGGCTTGCTGAATGCACACCCTCTACAGCAGACCTGGGCATTATACAGCCCGCTGGCCACATCCGGCCTGCTGGATGACCCTGACTGGCCCCCCTGCCGTGCTGGGGAGCGAGGCGTCTTTGAAAGTCCCGCAGAAGCCGGTTGCCTTGGCTGCCGCCTTCTGCAGGGCTTTCAAAAGCACCTCGCCCCCCTGCCTTTTGGCCCGGCCCTCCACAATATTTTCTGTTTCTTATGCAGCCCCATGGAAAAAATAATTGGCCACCCCTGCTCTACAGTCTGCTCTTCAAAACCATGTCCATAGTCTGGAGAACTGTTGTAATTCTAAGAGATCTCCGGGTTCCACCTGGATGTTGACAATTCGCTCTTTCTCTTTCTGATCACACCTAGTAGAAAGGAAAGTTTTCCTTTGATTATTGATTGAATGGTTCCTGTTTACCTACCTGACTGATTAAACATACCTTGTTTATGTAACAACTCTTTTGGGAGGTACATCTTCCCAACATTTTATGGTAATGGGTAAGTAATTTTATCCTGATTCATTTAGATTTGCAAGTCTATTTTAACTACCTGTTATATGCAATTGTCTATATATGGGATCTTTTCTCTCATTTTGGTAAAACATGGAACAGTTTGTTCTTTCAGCAAGCAGTATAGTTCCTGAGAAAGTCCTGGAAACTGGATTGAAAACAAAACAAGTTACAGCTGGAAAAAGTGCTTGGATGTTAATTGCCTATGAATTGGGATTGTTCCTCATATACCTCCGAAATTTGGAAGATTTGGAACCACTCCATGATTGACATCACTCTTTGCAGTTTTATCCAGCTGCTTCAAAATGAATAAAAAATGAATGACGTTTTCTTCGCTCATTTGCTTTGTCTGTTCTTTCTAAATGAGAGCATTTCCTTGGTGGCATTTACATAATTAAGACATTACCAAAGAGCTGTTTACTAGTCTGTCTAAAAGAGATGGGATTGGGAGGGGGGGGTGCGTGACAAAAAAAAAAGATCTATTTCCAGCTTGTTGTTTCGGGACCTTGATCCTGCTATGTAATTTCCATGAGAACTGCAACCTGATCTCATAAAAGCAAACTGTTTCTTACTGATTCACAGTGCTGTAGTGCAACTATAAAGCTAGCATAAAACACAGCGCCAGAAAATGCAGTGATAAGACGAATTCTCATAATTCCTCTGTTCCCAGTTTCTCCCTGTCATCCATCCAACAATCCATGTCGTCCTTTTGTTTAGCAACTTGGTGTCTGTTTCAAATCAATTCCATTTTCATCAAAAGAGACATTTGAAGAGAGGAAGGACCTCAAGAGAGATTTTGCCAAATTTCCAAATTTTGTTCTGCAGATGCTCAGAGGCAGAGAACGATCTTTCCAAACTTCCCCCACTCTCCTTATAGAGCACCCTGTGGTGTGTAACTTTAAAAAAAACCCTGCTTTCAAACTGCTTTCAGTGCTCTTTGAAGCTGTGTGGAACAGCAAAATCCACTTGCAAACAGTTGTGAAAGTGGTTTGAAAATGCATTATTTTGTGTGTGCGGCCCTAAGTACATTCAATGCAGACAGAAAGACTGTATATATATATAGTAGTATACATTACTTAGAAAGTTCTGTCACTTGCAAAAGAAATGTTGCTACTTTTTCCAAGAGCATGATATCTGTATTGTTTAACAGAAGCTCCACAACAGAACTGTCTGGCCCTTTCCGCACTGCGGAAAGGGCGCTCCCCCACCAGCAGGAATTCTGCCAGTGGAGGGGTGGGGACCGTTCACACTGGAGCGTGCGAGCAGCCCCTGCAGAGGCCAGTGTGGGAGAGGTGGCTCCGCATGGAGCCGTCTCTTCCCCATCCCTCTCCCACTCACCTCATCACCTTTGTCGCCCTGCTGGCCTCCTAAGACCCGCCCACACTGCCCTCCAACCTCCAGGGGTCGGAGGACAGCGAGGGAGGGTCTTAGGAGGCCAGCAGGGTGACGAAGGTGACGAGGTGAGTGGGAGAGGGATGGGGAAAACAGTGCATTCCCGGTGGTGCCATTTGCACCGCGCCGCCGGGAATGCACTGTTTACCAAAAATCTCTCTCCAGGAGGGAGATTTTTGGAGGTGGCCTGATGCTGCCCTGGGGGAGGGGGAGGGGAGCCAGGTTGGTGCTGCTGCGTTTTCACAACGCTGCCTGTGCGAACGGCTCCCTGGGGACGGCATTTTTGCCGTCCCCAGGGCACCGTTTATGGCCTGTGCAGAAAGGGCCTCAGAGTCTCTTTCAGATTTGTCTAGGGCCAGTCTGAGAGAGAAATTCCTAATGCCCACATATCTCGGACAGTCAAGAATAATGTGAGCAAGAGTCGCCACTTGGTTTTTCCACTCCCCACAACTATCCTAGATGAAATAGTAATATTATGCTAGGAGAGATCAGGTTGCCTACAGGTTGATTTCAGACTTGATCAGGGAACTCTGTACTTGGATTAAAACAAAAGATGTCAGGCAGGCTGGGTTTAGGCTAAATTAAATCAGCTTTCAAAATCAAAACTATTGACCAGAGTAATTTCAAGGCCATCCCTAGCAAGATATAGTATAACCCCCCGGAAGCAGATAGGTACTGAACAATAAGGATCCATGAAGACAGAGATAGAAAATGCCACAATCACAGCTAATTTACGGTACCCCTGTAGGGTTTTCAAAGAAGAGCTCAACGAAGGTGATTTCCCATTGCCTGCCTCTACATGGGTTGAGAGAGTTCTGAGAGAACTGTGACTGGTTGAAAGCCATCCGGAAGGTTTCATCTGGAGGAGTGAGGAATCGATCCCAGTTATCCAAATTAGGGTCCTCCACTCTTAACTACTACGCCATGCTGGCTCTATTCATAAAGATAACCTAGGCAATAAAGCAAGCCAACTTTATCTCCATATTTGAAGGTTTGAGAGTGTGAGGGAGGTTGCTCAACTTCTTCCCAAGAATATAGGATTAGAAGGACCTTGATCTGATCCAATCAAGCAGAGCACAAATTATGTTGGGGGTACATAGAGGATCACTGAAGACACATTGGTTACCTTAACATAGATCCTACATTCATTCTTGCTTTGTAAATTTAAAACATACTGGTGGAGGATAGGAGAATAAAACTGTAGTAAAGTTGGTTATTTCCTCTACATATCATAGTCATTATTAAGATTCAGAATAACTCTCCTCAGGATTGTGCTGCTGATAACCTAAATTAGTATGATTTTTTTAAAAAAATTACAAAACCAAGATAATGGATTAAATTTCAATACACTTTAAAAAATAAAAGTAACCATAATATATATATTATGTGCTGGACTAGAACAGCCCCCTGTCACCATTCCCTCAATGCATCCAGGACAGAGGAGGTAAGTTTGTTGTCTGTACATAAACAGACATCAATATTGTTTGGGGAGGATTTAAACCCCTCCACCATTTTTTAAAAAAGTTTCAGATTTTTCTGCAAACCTGAAGGGTCCCCCAAGTTTGCAGAAAAATCTATTTACTGTTTGTTTGGGCCCAATCTGCAGATTTAGATATCTGTAGATGAGTCCATTTTTGATTAGACAGAGAATGAACTATTTTACTAACAAGCATCACACACACACACACACACACACACACACACACACACACACACACACACACACACACACACACACACACACACACACACACACACTTATAATAAAGGATGTCATTGCCTTCTCCGCATTCAAATAACATTTATACAGGTTTTGTATTGTTGAAGCCTTTCACGGCCGGAATCACTGGGGTGCTGTGTGGTTTCCAGGCTGTATGGCCGTGTTCTAGCAGCATTCTCTCCTGACATTTCGTCTGCATCTGTGGCTGGCATCTATCAGATCCTCTGATGTTGTTAGAACATGGAGAGAATGCTGCTAGAACACGGCCATACACAGAGGTGGGATCCAGCAGGTTCTCACCAGTTCCCGAGAGTGGGTTGCTAATTATTTGTGTGTGCCAAGAGGGGGTTACTAATTGGGTCTGCTTTTCCGTTAGAAATGCCATGAGGTCCAAAAATCATAAAGTCCTGTTGTTTCCTATGTGGCTGGTTAGCGAAGGTAAAAAACGGGATAATTCTCCCTGTTGGGCTGTTTTAAAAACATGTTTTAGAAATATGGTAAAGTTCCTTGTTTAAGGAAAGTCTCCTTCTTTTGATTTCTAGAAACAAAATTAAGTATTTGAAAGTATTAAGTATTCGACAGGCAGTCAATTAGAGGAGAAATAGTTGTTTCTGGTAGACGATAGGACTTGCTATAATGAGTTTAAATTATGGACAGAAAGATACCAGCTGGAAATTAGGAACTTTTTTTTTACAGTAAGAGTTTTTTTACAGTAACAGAGAAATTATTAAAGCCCCGCCCCCAGAATGCCTGGCCACATCCCCGTCGTGCCCCACCCAGCCCCATTGGCGCTACGCCACTGTTTGAATCCCAACCACCATGGGGATCTGTTACTAAAATTTTTGGATCCCACCACTGGCCATACAGCCCGGAAACCACACAGCACCCCACTATACAGGCTTTTTTTTTTAAAAAAAAAAAAGTTTATTCAGGTTCCAAGGCAATAGACGTTCCCAGGAGCTTTCTTTCTCAGACTTGCGAGGGAGACCATCTCCCTGTCAAACTATGTAAAAATGAACCACTGGCTCTTCTGTTAAGATTTAATGCTTTCTCCCCTTCAGGAAAATATTAAGTGTCACAGCGAACCTTTCCAAATGCAAAGCATGTTAGTGACGGTCGTGGCAGTTTAGAGGATTTGTAGCTCGTTAATGTAATCTTTGCTTTATAGCGATTCCTCGGATGTTAACCGGGACGCATGTTTAATTCTACCTTTTAACATCGAAGTACACTCTCGTAAGGTTGTAGGACCGGGATGCTTAGGTGGGGCAGGGAATGAGATGCTCAGTTTGATTAATTATGCATGCTGAGTGAGTGCTAGCCAGAGTAATGCATCAGGTTCCGCTAATGCAAGTGACGTTTGACCTCAGAAAGTTCTCGTGTCAGTCCTTGTAAAACTGAAAGATCCCCCCCCCCCCCGCCTCCAACCTCCATGAAGGTCTACTTTGTCTCTAAGCAGCATGTTTAAGGAAGGTGTTTTGGACGTGAACTGAAACATTTGCCCTTGGAATATTGTCCACGCCACCAGGAGGCCTCCTTCTTTCGCCATCTATTTATTATGCATGGATTCTCTGGGAGACTTTTATTTGATTTCATGGAAAATTTCTGTTTGTTTCTGTCAACGTTTCCTCCCTTCAAATCTGCCAAGATATCCAACCTTTTCTTCTGGTGGGTTCAGCTCGTATCGCATTTTTCCTTGGGCAGAGGGGTTTCTTCTGAACTGCAACAACCATCAAATACATTTGACCCTTTCAGTCACAATTTGAGTAGAAGGCTGATTCCGCATGGGCCAAAAACAGCAGTGTGAAAATGGTGTGAAAATGGTGTAAAAGGGTTTATACTGTTTTCACACTGTTTTCACACCGCTGTTTTTGGCCCATGCGGAATCAGCCGAAGAGACTTACTGTGGCTTTTTTTTAAAAAAAAAAATCATTTCTATCCCCCCCTTCTGTTTTTTGTTTGCTTGCTTGCTTGCTTGCTTGCTTGTGTGTATGTGTGTCTTGTTGTTTTAGGCATTCTTTCTTTCTTTCTTTCTTTCTTTCTTTCTTTCTTTCTTTCTTTCTTTCTTTCTTTCTTTCTTTCTTTCTTTCTTTCTTTCTTTCTTTCTTTCTTTCTTTCTTTCTTTCTTTCTTTCTTTCTTTCTTTCTTTCTTTCTTTCTTTCTTGTGGTTTGGTCATGTCATTGTTAAGTCCACTGCTGACTGTGTTTCTACAGGAACCAATGCCAAGGTTCCAATGTACTCTGTAATTTTGCTGCAAGCCCTCAGATCCTGCAGTACTGAAATTATATCCATATTAGAAATATTGCATCGTTGTAGGTGAACCTAAAGATTGACTTGTGGATTCAACACACGTGAGATTACTGCGAATAGCTATGAGACTGGATCCATACAGCTTTTTCATGAAATCTCATTCAGTTCTTCATCTTTTACAGCTGCTGTTTTACATGTTTTATTGCTGTTGTTTGTACATTCAGTTCCCATCATTGTTTTATTTCCAGTATCAAACAACTTTCAGTTAAGCCCCTTTGCAAAAAAATGATTTTTTATGCTGGAACATTTTCAAAGTGGCTTCACTTGCTGTGTGGCCTCTGTAAGACATTTTCCTTTTTTTTAAAAAAAATTATTGTATCATTTGAATTTTACAGTTTATAGTAATTTCCTTCTTCATACATTTTCAAATAATACTTTTTCCCCCTTTTCTCCCTCCCCCCATTACTTCTTCTTCATAGTTTTGTCACACAAACAGCAGTAAGTTCATTCTCTGTAGCCTCCTCTCTCATATTTTTTCATTGACTCGAGCTTCTTTCATCCAGGCCACGTATATTATCCATATCTTCAAATTTTCGTTCTGTTTATCTTGCCACGTCTTATTTTTGGTTAGTATAGCGAAAATATCAAGTGTCACTTGTTCCCAGATATATTCTAACCATCTCTGAAGTGTCCATTTTTTTTCTTTTCTTTCCAGCCCAAGGCTATTGTTGCATGGGCTGCTTTGACCATTATTTTCTACATATAACTATATTGTTTGTCCACCCTTCTGTCTTCCATTACTCCCATGAACATTAAGTCATTATTTAAATCAATATTTATCTTCTCACCAGTTTCTCGATATATAAGAATACAATTGTCCAAATTTTTTTTTACTTCTGCACATTCTATCCACATATGGCTATAGTATGCCTCTTGGTCTCCACAGTGCCAGCATTTAGAACTAAGACCTTTTATCATATATGCTAGTTGTTTTGGTGTTCTGTACCATTTTAATATCATTTTTCTTTCTAACTCCATATATTTCTCAATTTTTATATTTTTCCAACTGTCTATTAATTTTTCAGTATTACCAGTATCTAGAAATCCTTCTTTCACCCAATTTTGTTTCAATGTTCTTATCATGAATTCCTTATCATCTGCCATATATTTGTATATATGCCCTAAAATTTTCCTCTGTAAGACATTTTCCATGCCTCTCTGCGGTCCATGAACGTCCTCCTTGGTGCCATTCTCTGAGCTCACTCTCCATTCCCCCAGCCTGTTTCTTGCCATCATTTCTGTGAGTTTCTTTTTTTGTAGGGAGGGAGGTAATCTTCAAGGCAGGATGGTACACACATATATTTATATATATATACACACACACATACATGTATACATACATGTATACATACATGTATACATGTATACATACATACATACATACATACATACATACATACATACATACATACATACATACATACATACATACATACATACATACATACATACATACTTTTTATTTATAAGCCTTTATTTGGCATAACAATAATCATAATCATAATACAATAAAAAACCTGAGATAAAAGGTATACAAATACAAAGGTTTAAGATAGAATATAAATTATTGATTGTGCATCACCTCCAGTAAAAATTGTGCTACCAATTCACAAGTTTCATTGTCAGAATTGTCCAGAAGGTAAGGAAGTCTACCTGATTCTCCCATTTCACTAGGTATTCTAGAAAGAATATTGGAATATTTTGATCTGATATTAGCAGATTTAGGGCAGCAAAGCAGTTGATGTGCCAATGTTTCAATTTGTTGTTCACCACAAGAGCATACCCTTTCGCTCATTTCCAAGTTGTTAAATCTACCACGCAATAAAGCGGAGGGGAAAACACATACATACATACATACAGGTCAGTTGTTAGCTGACCTGAGCCCGTTAAGGGGAAATGTGATCTAGAAATCTGTAAGTCCATTCTGACAAGAATGAATGAACAAATGAACAAATTAATGAATGAACATAGCCTTTTGGGATGGTTCCCTGCTTCCTTTTCCAACCTGGATCCAACCTGAGGAATAGAAGGAACCACAAGGTACAGCACGTGCAGCATGGAACAATATCTATACAGGGCTACTTCATATTAATCTTTGTCTCTACTCTGGCATATAGGAATCAATCAAAGCAATCCTAAAGCAAGTTACAACAGCATCAGACCAACCATTTCATCAAACTTAAACTGGAGTAACTCTGCATACGGTTGCATTGAAAGAGTGTCTTGTCAAAACCCAGCACATATCTCTTTTGTTTATTTCTGTTCTCCTGGACACCAAAATAAGAAACTAGACTTCATTTTTTTCTATAAATAGTGTGATCTTTTCCCCCCTCCGCTATAGCATTCTGATCTATATTTATGATGGCTCCCAACTGAAATCTCAGCCTCCCACTTTTTGGATGCTTTCTGCCTCATTGAAATACACGGGATAAGAACTTTAGCATACATTATCTAACCAAGCCTAGGTAGACTTCATTTCTGTCTTTAAGTGGCACTGCCTTGCTTACAGCCATTTAAATAAAACAGTGCTTCAGAGATGAAGAAAAGGTTTGTAGCTGTCTCAGACTCTTTGCTGCTTGAATGAGGTACTTCAAATGAGATTTGAATTGGTTGCACTGTAAATGAGTAAAGGTTCAAGATGCCTCCAGTGATGCCTAGCTGTAGAGCAGCTTATGTGGAGTGGTGTCAGGAGACCGTTCTATTTTGCTTAAGGAGGACTAGGTTTAAAATTCTCATTACATTCAACACTTCTGATTCCTTCTCCTCCATGTTCATGGCATAGAGAGTACAAGCCCGACTGCGTACATTTTATGTCTCTGAGCAGCCAACATAATCCACCCTGGAAGTTATGAATCTAAATCCCTTGTTATGATTCCAGCTATCGTGATAAAAGTTATTTGGATTTCATTTTGAAAGATACGAATAAAGATTCTAAAGATGCCGGCCGAAATACACTTTCATGGAAGTAAGCCAGTGGTGGGATTCAGCAGGTCCGCACCACTTCGGCAGAACCGGTTGTTAAAATGGTGCTTGTAAACAACCAGTTGTTAAATTATTTGAATCGCACCCACAGGTGGGATCCAGCAGGTTCTCACAGGTTCCCGAGAGTAGGTTACTAATTATTTGTGTGTGCCGAGAGGGGGTTACTAATTGGTGATTTTGCCATGTGATTTTTGCCTTAGTTACGCCCCTCCTCTCAGCAGTAGCGCGCAGAACTTGAAGCAGTCTAGCAGGAGGTGCACCGCTGTGCGTGGCAGCCTGCGCCTGCGTGCATTCGTTTCCCACCCAAGGACCGGCGCAGCGCCTGTGTCCTTGCCACAGCCCCGCCCAGAAATGCCCCACCCCAGGAATGCCCGGCCACACCCCATCACGCCCTGCCCAGCCCCATTGGCGCTACGTCACAGTTTGAGTCCCACCACCATGGGAACCTGTTACTAAAATTTTTGGATGCCACCACTGATCCCACTACTGAAGTAAGCCCCAGTGAATAATATGGGACTTACTTTTGGGTAGATGTATTTAGGATTGCTTTCTTAATATATACATTTTGGTGGCTGGGGGAAATGCCATCAAGTCACAACAGATTTATGGTGACCCCGAAGAGTTTTCAAAGCAAGAGACAAGCAGAGGTGGTTTGCCTTTGGCTATCCCTGCAAAGCAGCCCTGGGTCCATTCCGCACTTGGGTTATCGACCTAAGTTCGAGCTGCATTCGACCTAAGTGTGCCGCACAACCACTGGGATCGAAGTGGTTTTGTACCAGCTTTGCCCCGTGTAACGGTCCAATTTCCGACTCCAGTTGGGAACTACTACTTTTTCAGGGAACCACGCTCAAACTCAGCTCGATTCCAGTAAAGTGCAGAATCTCTGGTGCCAGGAGCCCCCCATTCAGCCAATCACAGCTGAGTGTTTCTTGCATGTGTGCAGCTGGCCAATCAAAAAACACCACCTTCGTCCCTCCATTCCTGTGGCAGTTTTTTAAATAACGTGTGTGGGGAAAGATGGAACATGGCCGTAGAACAGTAGCCAATCGGAACAGAGAAGCAAAGAGGCACAGGATGATTCCTCCGAGCTGGGATCATGCTGGTTGCAGTGGGGAACAAAAATGGCTTTGACTTAGGTTAGTACCCTTCTCAGGGAACTGGGTGGAACCTATTTTACTCGTGTGCGGAATCACCCCTGGACATCTATCCAAGTACTAAGCTGGACTGACATTGTGTAGCCTCTAAGTCCTGAAAAGATCAGGTTAGCCTGAGCATATAACTCCTAGATATTCAGAAATTGTATTTAGTGTGCTGAATTATTTAGTGCCAATTGTGATTGACAGTGGTATGTCCATTCTGAGGGTCAGCCTCTTAAAATGGCTGTCAAGATTAAAGAGATGCCGTAATTGGCAGTGCAGATTGTAAAAGTTCAACGCTTGTGGGTCTGGCCTTTTGACTTGGCCTTCCAAGGTTAGAAAGTATACACATAAAACATCTTTAACCCCAGTTTTCAATTCAATTGTTTTAATTTCCCTTGAATGCACTTTCGTCCTCGTGGGAGTTAGGAATCTGGAAATCCTCCCACTGAAGGACACGGTCTCAGTATTCAGGCATGCTTTATTCATAAGAAACTTCATGTGGAGAATTTTGCTTCTGACTTCCTCATCCAACTCTGACCTTTCCTCTTCCTGTGACATTTTATAAAGTTGATTTTCATCCATTAAATTTACCTAGCGGTATAACAAGGTATATTAAATCAAACACTGAACAGTATGAGAAGATTCAAACAGCTGGTTGGAAAGGAAAATGACACCTTACACTGAAATGTCACAGTCATTTTGTACTGCCTGTTTTAAGATGTAAGAATGAGTCCCATTTTTTTAAATGGCACATATAGTGTGGTCTGCCGAATTGTTTCAATCCAAAATCGTTCAATGGAGATCCTGAACTGACAGGTGGTAATGATGGTTATTCCAAGCTATCTTAGAATTTGACATCTTCAGAAATGAAGGCCCTTTCCGCACTTAATGGAAGGAAGCCTATCCACCGGCAGAGGAATTCTGCGATTTGGAGGGTGGGGAGCGTTCAGCATGGGAGTGTGTGAGGGAGGCCCCACAGGGGCGGCCAGCAGGGAGAGGAGGTGGCTCCACATGGAGCCGCCTCTTCCCCATCCCTCTCCCACTCACCTCGTCGCCTTCATCGCCCTGCTGGACTCCTAAGACCCGCCCACACTGCCCTCCGACCTCCAGGGGTCGGAGGACAGTGAGGAGGAACCTCCAGCAGTCCAGTAGAGCAATGAAGGCGACGAGAATGCAGAAGACGAGAGGCTAGCGAAAACAGCGGGTTCAGCGGTTGCCGTTCGCACCATGCCGGCGGGAACGCGCTGTTTTCCAAAAACCTCCCTCCAGGAGGGAGGTTTTTGGAGGCGGCCTGACGCCGCCCTTGGGGTGGTGGAGGGGAGCCAGGTCAGCGCTGCTGCATTTTAGCAGCGCCTCCTGTGCGAATGGCTCCCTGGGAACTGCGTTTTTGCAGTCCCCAGGGCGCCGTATATGGCCCGTGCAGAAAGGGCCGTATTTTCTGGTGAATACTTAAGATTCTCATTTATGAATGGACTGCAAGGTTTTATATTGGTGTCCCTGTACCTAGTTCAATTTTTAATTTCTCTAACTGTACCTAGATGGCTTACCTCTTTGTTAATATCCATTTTATGAGGACGTCTGGATTGTCTTTTCTATCCTGTAACTGTACTTGCTTGAGGAAGTCGTATTTGGGAAATCGTATTAGTTATAACTTCTGTCCATTCACATCTTAAAGCTCTTTGGTACCCAACATTATCTTGATTCTAAGACCTTTCTCTTTGCCAATGACAACCCATGCACACAGTTATTCTTCTGATACTTGCCCTGCATTCTTCCAGCAATTAACCTCTTCTTTCCCATACAAATTCACAAGCTGAAACACCCTCCCTTCCTATTAAAGACAATGAACAATACATTGTAAGCAAAAGACAGAAAAACCCAGTGTTTTGCTTGTGCAATATACAAAAACATCTAATAACAGCATGGAGGTAGATAGCCACTGAAACCCAGCAGGGATGAAAGGGTTAAGAACCTTCCTACCCTCCCATCTACTCTTGATTTGATTTAAGGTCTGTGGGACTGCATTTTGGGATTCATGATCTACTTCCCACCTAACTTCAGTAGCAGCAGTGCATGGTACAGATTTTGTTTGTGGTTACACAAGTTAACACAGGCAATGTAAATCAGTTCTAATGATGGACTTCAGCTTCAGCTTTTTCAAAATATGCACACATAAAAACAAACAAAGACCCAGTAAGCTCTAGCCTTTGTACTTAATTCAAAATCTGTCAACATCTTCTTCTTCTTCTTCTTCTTCTTCTTCTTCTTCTTCTTCTTCTTCTTCTTCTTCTTCTTCTTCTTCTTCTTCTTCTTCTTCTTCTTCTTCTTCTTCTTCTTCTTCTTCTTCTTCTTCTTCTTCTTCTTCTTTTCAGTTTTATATAGTGAGGCAGATGCATCTTCCAGTATTTCAGGGTTTATTAAAATGATAAGAGTGTCTATGGAAATTAACTATTATGTTTGTTAGATGACTTACAGCCCAATTCGGAAGAGGGGGTAGAATGGCTATAGGACATGGTGTAAGTTTGTGCTGACACATTTACCGGGATGGCAAACGGAGAAGGGCGCAGGCTCTGCAAAGCACCAGGGTGCCTGATGCACCTCCGGCCTTTGCTTCCAGAGGTGTAGACTGGCACAACTAGAGGTGTCCTGGGAGTATTCCCAGAGGCAGAGCTGACATTAGTCAACTCCTACTGGGCTTTCACCCAAGGAATGCTGGTGGCAGGGCCAACAGACTTACGCTACCCTTTTGGGTGGCATAACTCTGTGTTCCCCTGTGGAGTGTTTTGGGTCACCACAGAAGCTTTTATTGTTTGTTTGTTTTCTGCCTTCCTGCACTGTCTGAAAGCCCTCTGGAGGCAGTGGGGCAGTGCTGCAGTGGCATTGTTCCCAGGTGCCTCTGGGATCTGGATTGTGCTGTTAGTGGGCATGATTTTATTTTGCTTTGGGGGGATAAGGATTAATTCATTCCAAGTCTAATATCTTCTTCCTTTGGCAGCCCAGAGTCGATGTTTGGTATACTGGCTACAACACATAACTCACATTGGCTGCAAACCTTTGCCGACAATTAAGTACCACAGCAAGATGGCTGCCCAGTTAGCAAAGTAAGTGTCAAGTTCAATTTTTAAAAATGTTGTCATCTTTGAATCCTATTATAAAGTCAAAGTATGTGGCACCAGATGGTGAGGGATATGAAAAGTCCCAGGGTAGAAATACCATCTGACATAAAAGAAATAAAAGCACCTGCTATGGTGTGCAAAACCAATGTTAAGTCATCTTAAGACAGATGAAATTGTCTCTCGTTCTTGGTTTTTTGGGTCCATGTAGATCTTGGATTTCATCCTTGCATTTTATTGGACTGGTTTAAGTGTACCTAAAATCGGCAAGTTATCTACTGTGGACTGTTTGGAGGGGGGGAGTTAATTAACACATCACTTCCTTTTAATGTTCTCCTTCCTTTCCTCAGTTTTCCCTGCAGCATTTTACAATTATTTTTAAAACTTTTCATTTTTTTACAAAAACCTGAAAAAAAAGACCTCTCTAACATTAGTAATTGCTCATAAGTTGTTAATAGCTCTCCGGAGAGCACTTATCTCCCTCCCCTCCCCAAATATCCCACCTTGTCAAAAGGTCATGTTAATTAGAGGACCCTCGCTGCGAATGCATCGATGTGTCAATCACAAGGACCCATAATGGTGCTTCAGTTAGAATGTGGAAACTTACACGCAGCTACACACACTTCTTTCGTGGCACATAGTAAATCTGTTTTAAGGAAATTTAGCACGTGAGATGAACTTTTAGTCAAGAACAGATGGGCACATTCAAAAGCCATCTTTAAACCTGCACCTAATGGTTTGTCTGCTGCTTAGTCAAGAAGCTAATTGCACAGATTTGGGGCTGCTTATGATATATTGTCCTTGCCACCCCCAATCTGTTGAAAGCGGAAACTCTTGAGGTCTACCAAAGCCCAGACCAGAGTTATCTTCTGGAAATGATGAAAGGCCGCTTTCTTAGGGCAAGCTGGTTTGCAGCAACATCTTCTCTCTTTAAAAAAAATTGGAATAGCACAAGGTGCACAGTCATTTCTGGGATCATGGAAATACTTTTTTGAGCAGTCACAAACATGGAGAAGGCTGCTGATCCCCTGAACGTTCAGGATGGTCCATGTCAACCCCAGGATTTTTGAACTTTACTCCATTTCTCCCAGTGCCATGTACCCAACATTATAATCAAATGTACTTACTTGATCTTTTCCTTACAACATTTTTATGCTGTGTTTCTCCCCAGATGAGGGTCCCCAAGATGGTAAATGATCAAAAACATTAAAACAAAGGTGAAAAATATAATATCAAAATAATTAAAAACTACAGTTAAAACACATGCACGGAAAAGAGGGCCAATGAAAGAACACCAGACAAAAAAAGATAAAACTTCACCAGCTGAAATAAGACAAGTGGGCAGATGGCTCTCCCTCAGAATTCCATAATTGGTGTGCCACAGCTTGGAAATCCCTGGAGATTTGGGGGCAGTGCCTGCAAAGGGGGCATACTTTGGAGAGGAGAGAGAGAGATCAGCTGCGGTGTGATACCATAGCGTGGTGCTTTCTGAAGCTGCCATTTTCCCTGAGGGAACTGATCTCTGCAGTCTGAAGAATAACCTCAGGCCTCGCTTGGTGTCAGACTCTCGAACGTGGAAATAACAGAGACCGTAGGGAAGTCCAAAAGCAGTTTATTCCAGGTGATGCGAAGAGTAATCTGTCTGCCCCCAATGGCATTACACCACTGTTCCCCAGCCTCCTTACCTCAGGCTGGGTACTGGAGATCTGTTTCAGCTCATTCACCCCATCTGTTCCCAGAGGCCTTTGACACAGGAGCAGATTAGCCACTCTGGAGCAAGCTGGTCTTAGTGAGAAGTGAGCTAGATTGAGGCAACCCAGTTGGTGGGTGGGGTATTCAGTATATCAGAGTATATGAGAGGATGGAAACCAAGATGTGGTGTGGCAGCAACATTGTGTTTTGACTCTGAAGGCACTGATCCTCTTTCACCCTTGTTTTGACCTTGGTTTGGACTTCTGATTTGGTTTTCCTACCCGTGTTTGATGCTTTGATTTGCCAGTGTGCGCTGAACTGCTGGTTTGACAGAGGACAGCTTCCGACTTTGATTGGTGAATGTCTGCCTTTGACACCGCCCCACTGCAATCCTGGTGCTTCAGCATTGTGCCAGAAGTGACATCGTCATGCCCAGACACTAATAACTTCCCCACTTCACTCAGCCTGCTTCTGCTCACCAAACATCTGAGTGTTGGTGGACAGTAGCAAGAATCCCCATGAGATTGCTTGCTGCTAGTGTAACCCCCATGCTCAGAATGGGTTGACCCAGAAAGGGGTGGAGACCCAAAGCAGGTGAAGGCTGCAGAGCTCATGTAGTTGGAGGAGACAAGGCTACCAAACTCGGACCTTGGTTTGTATAAGCCCTTAACACCTTGTTAAGGTAACTGCAATATTGTTGGGAACTACTGGGAAGGTAGTTGTTTATTTTTGCTATGTTGTAAATGTTGGAGTTTATTGTTTCAGGGTTTTTTATGTTTGTAATGGGTGAGAGTTCTCCTGGAAACCTTCATCTTGTTGAATTCTGTTCACCAAGCCCTTGGGAGTCTTCAGGAGCCAACCCACTTGCAAAGAAGAATTGGACTTGGCAGTATCAGTAGACTGTAAATATAAGGACTTGAAATGAAACTTGAACAGGACCTTGAAGTGTGATGTTAAATGTTTATGTTGTATGTTAAGAAAGTAAACCATTTTGTTTTTGGTTTTTAAAATTTGTTGTTGCAAACTCATTCCAAGTTCTGCCCCACAGAACCCGCAAGCTGAGGTTACACTAGCAGGCACCTGAGAGTGTTATTTATCCATTCGACTAAAGGGGTACATGTATTTATTCATTTTACATAAACCTTTCCCTCCTCCTTCTGTCAACTTAGTCTAGCCCTGACACATACGAGTGACACGTTTCTCATTTGTTTTCCTGATTCATCTTTTAATCTGATGCCTAACATTCTAAACATGGCTGCTGACCAATGAAGGCTCTTTGCACAGGCCATGTCATGGAGATATGCCAAGATTCTATCTTCTATATTACACCCCCTAGCAAGAGTTTTGCTTTCACATAGTTGTTTCAAATGTCATGGCACACAGTAATGAAATAATTCAATTTGGCAAGGGCTCATTTTGTAGGAGAACGTTAGCATGCGTAGGGGATTCAGTTTAACATTGGAAATTGCATATCGTTCAGAATTTGCATTTGAAAGACCATGGCTAGTTGGAGGAGATAAGTGAAATTAATACACACTTTAAAGCATTATTTCCTCCCTATATTTTGGTTAATTTGTGATGAATTATTGTCGAAAGAAATCAATCAGTGTGGCTAATGAGGTATTCTTTTTTAACGATTACAATTTCCTAAAGGAAAGAAATGCACTGTTCATATGTAAATTAGGTCCCTGGTTAATGAATAAAGGCAGGCTATCAATCTTGGCTGGAAAGGCTAAAAAAGACACACACACACCCCCAAAAGCATTTTCTGTAATTGGAGAAAATAGCCTATTTTTTCCCTATTTTAAGGGAGTTTAACCCAGATGGCTAAAGTTGAACGAACTGAAATGTTTAAAGATACCAATGTAGCGAAGGTCACTTATTTTTGATCAAGATTTCTTTTCCATGGGACGCTTATTTCATTTGAATACAAAAGTCATACAAGACCTCGACTGTCTACTTGGTCAGATCATGCATAATTTCAAAGCAGGACACCGTTTTGAGTTTGTGCAGCTTCAATGCCTGAGCTGTTGGAGGCGTGTGTTACGATATTGCATGCTCAGAACGTATTGCATCGAACAGCTGTTTCCAGTCTCTTCATATGGCCCATGGACCATAATCAGGAGTATTTGCCTGGTTGATCGCAGCATCTGTCAGTTATCTGAATTCTCCGGAAAAAAAGTTATTACACAGCTTGAAGGCTGAGTACCTTGTAGGGACGTCAAGCATTCTGGAATGAAAGGAAAGACACATCTGGGAGTTGCCTTACAGCAAGAAGCAGTCTTTGACATCTCCACAGCATTGTTGGATTGTCCAAATGAAAATAGGGGAGGGCTGCAGGTGACCCGGTGAATGCTCACATTAGAAGCAGAAAGTAGATTGGATTTATACCCTGCCTTTCTCTACTGTAAGGAGACTCAAGGTGGCGTACGGACTCCTTTCCCTTTATTTTCCCACAACAGATTCCTTGTGAGATAGGGGGAGCTGAGAGAGTTCCGAAAGAACTGTGACTAGCTCAAACTCACCCAAAAGAAATGTAGGAGTGGGGGAAAAAATCTGATTCACCAGATGAGTCCACCACTCATGTGGAGGAGTGGGGAATCAAGTTTGGTTCTCCAGATTAGAGTCTACCGCTCTTACCCACTACACCATCTGGTTGCAAAGAAGCTTGGAGGTGTCAGAGGAGGTGAGGACCAGGCCATTTACGCCATTATGGCATTCTTTACATTGAGAATCCCTTTGTGTTGGATTCTTGTGTATGTATATATGTATGTATGTATGTATGTATGTATTTATTTATTTATTATCATATTTATATACTGCCCCATCTCCTGAGGGCTCTGGGCGGTGAACAAAAAAATAGTGTTACATAAACAGCAATAGCAATAAATAAGTAATATACCATTAATCCCCCTCGGGGATTGGGCGGTATAAAAATCCAATTAATTAATTAATTAATAGCATCATTAAAACATAAAATTACAGCGTTCCACGTAAACCACTTGGCGTCCAGCATTAAAACTATCAATAAAGCCCTCCCAGAGAGGGGGACGGTAAATCCAGATGTCACAAGCTCCCAGAATGTTAAAAGGGAGAGACAAAAAGGGCGCACACCATCAGCGGCTGGCTTCCCCAAAGGCCCGGTGGAACAACTCGGTCTTACAGGCCCTGCAGAACTCTCCAAGATCCCGCAGGGCCCAGACAGTTGGAGGAAGAGTGTTCCACCAGGCTGGGGCCAGGGCCGTAAAAGCCCTGGCCCGGATGGAGGCCAGCTGTGTCATTGAGGGGCTGGGAACCACCAGTAAGTTGGCCTCTGCCAAATGCAGAAACCATGTAGGGACATATGGGGTAAGGCGGTCCTAAAGGTACGAGGGCCCCAGGCCGCGCAAAGCCTTAAAGGTTAATACCCATACCTTGTGGATGATGTACACTGTACACAATGTACACAATGTACACATTTCCCCTTCTCCTGAACTCACTGAGATCAGAATCTTTGCAGTTTCAGAAACTTCTGAACGTGTGACTTTTCCTCTCCCTTTTTACGGAGGATGAAGATAATCCACATGCACTGTCATAGACTTTCACAGCAAGAATCACTAGGATGTTGTGGTTTTTCCAGTAATGGAAATGTGGTTTTTCCAGTAATGGCCATGTTCCAGTAACATTTTCTCCTGACGTTTCAGCTGCATCTTTGGCTGGCATCTTCAGAAGATCCTCTGGCGAAACATCAGAAGAAAATACTACTGGAACATGGCAGTGGTGGAATCCAAAAATTTTAGTAACAGTTTCCCATGGTGGTGGGATTCAAACAGTGGTATAGTGCCAATGGGGCTGGGTGGGGCACGACGGGGGTGTGACCGGGCACAACGGGGATGGGGCATTAATAATGTCTCTGTTACTGTAAAAAAAGTTCCTAATTTTCAGCTGGTATCTTTCTGTCCATAATTTAAACTCATTATAGCAAGTCCTATCGTCTACTGCCAACAGAAACAACTACTTCTCCTCTAATTGACTGCCTCTCAAATACTTAATACTTTCAAATACTTAATTTTGTTTCTAGAAATCAAAAGAAGGATACTTTCCTTAAACAAGGAACTTTACCATATTTCAAAACATGTTTTTAAAACAGCCCAACAGGGAGAATTATCCCGTTTTCTACCTTCGCTAACCAGCCACATAGGAAACAACAGGACTTTATGATTTTTGGACCTAATGGAATTTCTAATGGAAAAGTAGACCCAATTAGTAACCCCCTCTCGGCACACACAAATAATTAGTAACCCACTCTCAGGAACTGGTGAGAACCTGCTGGATCCCACCTCTGGAACATGGTCATACAACCCAGAAAAACCACAACATTCTAGAATCAACATGCATATTGCTTTCTTCAGGCTTTCCTTGCCCATGCAGAGCAGTTCCTCCCACACTTCTGGGCACCACTTCAGAAGGATTGAAAGCACTGTTTTTTTTGTTTAGTTTTTAATCATGTTGATGGTCTATTACTTGGAACTGGCCCTTAAAATTGGCCTGAAACTTACATTGTCTAGCAATTTAAGACAGCACCTCTTTTTTCCCCAAAAAGATGGCAACGAACCTCCTTAGCTGCTGGTTACACAAACAGAATGAGAAAGTGGGGGCAGGCAAAATGGAGGAACAGGTAGTCTGGGGGCACTTTGCAGCAGAACTCCCAGTTTAAAAAAAATGGGAAAAGCTCACTGTGAAGCAAAGTTGTGAGATAAGTGCTGCGTGTAAAAATGGCTACAGATGTGGTCCTCAAGGCCCATCTTTGCATGAAAGTCTCTGAACTATCAATCAACACTGATAATAATTTTCTGGGTTGCCTGGCCTTTGATTGGCTGTTTCCCCACTTTAAAAAATGACGTCGGTTTCATCCGGCGTGGACCTTTTCAGCACGGGGATTGTGTTCCCTGGCTTCCCCACTGCCCCACGCTCTGCGCGGGGTCATCAAAAAGCGCCATTTTCAGCAGCACCAGAAATGACGTGTGCTGAGGGGGCACGAGAGCGGCAGAGCCGGGGCGGCTGTGTTGTCGCTGCCCCTGTAGTGGGGAGTGCTGCTGGACCCCGCGCTACTTGGCAAGAGTAGCACGCAGCAAACGGTGAGTGGGGAAAGGCCCATTGTTCTCCCTGATGAAGCAGTCAAAGAGTTTTTTTTAAAACAAAACAGTCATACTTACTCTGATCCCTTCGAGTTCCCTACCTCTGAGATAAGGTATAATGGAAGCAAGGTTGCTTGCACAAATCCATAACATTATTTACTGACATTAAAATGTAAATATGCGATGTGCTTTGGGAGATAGTGTAGCTGTAGGAAGGCACTTGAGCCTTTCGGTATGTATGCCCAAGAGGATCTTATATAAGGCAAAAAAAGTAAGTGCTCCAATAATGTATCTGACAAAACCTACTGAAGGAACATAAAGTATGCAGTTCTTGAAGCCTGTAATTTACACAACTTCTCACAAATTGCATAAGTACTTTAGATTAATCTGCTTCCTTTTACAACTGAATGCTTTAAAAGGTACCAAAATGCTCAACGTTTCAAAACTGCTTAATGTCAAAACAGCGACAAGTCTATGCAGATTTTCCCCCTGGAATAATACAAGTATTTGTAAATGTTTTGCTTCTGAGTTCTTACCCAATGAGGCTTTGTGAATATTGAAGTCAAACACAGTTGGCTGCATGTGCCTACGGGCCAAATGTGTTCCTGGTGTACCAGCACTGATCACTGTGATATGTTTGATCCAGCGTACGGAGATGTTTGATGCTCATCTTATATTCCCACAGCAGACTTGCCACCCAAATTCTACCCATTCCTCGGGGAAATTATTTGAGGAATTTGAAGAAAAGGCAGGGGGAGTTGTGATAAAACTCTGGACATTTTTTCCATGGGATTTTGTCTGTCTCCAGGTTGTCCTTGAAAAGATGAAGATTAGTAAATGCACACTTGATGAGACCAAAGAAACATACAGCCCAGCGGCTTTTTCCTAAACTTTTCCTAAACTTGGTTTGCCAATTGCCACCAGAAAAACATAATGCATAATGCATAAACCACTTGGACCAGACTGACATTGTGAAGAGACAGAAATGAGCCCCCGATTGCAGATGGAGGGGTAGGGGACCCAGGATCTGGACATGACCCACCCACCCTAGTGGAGGGAGGGGGAAGGGTGGCATGCAAGGGAAGGGGAGGGAGGGAGGGGTAAAGCAGACTCACTTCTGGTGTGAGGGAAGAGGGGAGGGGAGGAAATGAGAGGGTAGCATGCAAGGGAGGAGAGGGAGGGGGTTTCTATTGGAGTTTCTATTGTGAAGCACTTCTGTCTTCAGTGCCATTTGCTGCTGAATGCAATCCTCATTTTTTTTTAAAAAAAACTTTTCTAGAAAACAGTGGTTGCAGGACATCAGTGTTTTCTTGGTCTATGCTGTTGTCTCTGCTATGTACACATCTAACCTCTGCCTTTTTTTGGACATAGGATGGATTCATGTGGACTGGCCAAATGATGATCATCAAGTAAACATTGGATCTTGGCTTGAACTGCAGAAAGTCCCATGTTCAATTTCCTTAAGAACATAAGAACATAAAAACAAGCCAGCTGGATCAGACCAGAGTCCCTCTAGTCCAGCTCTCTGCTACTTGCAGTGGCCCACCAGGTGCCTTGGGGAGCTCACATGCAGGAGGTGAAAGCAATGGCCTTCTGCGGCTGTTGCTCCTGAGCACCTGGTCTGTTAAGGCATTTGCAATCTCAGATCAAAGAGGATCAAGATTGGTAGTCATAAATCGACTTCTCCTCCATAAATCTGTCCAAGCCCCTTTTAAAGCTATCCAGGTTAGTGGCCATCACCACCTCCTGTGGCAGCATATTCCAAACACCAATCACACGTTGCGTGAAGAAGTGTTTCCTTTTATTAGTCCTAATTCTTCCCCCCAGCATTTTCAATGAATGCCCCCTGGTTCTAGTATTGTGACAAACAATAAGAGTTTTCCTTCATTCTGTAGATTAAAAAGACCTCTGTTTGAGACCCTGGGGAGGTCTCAGGTATGCTGCCATATGATTAAACCATCATGCAAAAGTAAAATGATTGTCCAAAAGTAAAATGATTGTCCAAAAACAACACGATTGTTGAGATCTTTTCTTGAGATAATATCCTGATACTTTCAAATCCTTTTAATCTCATTGATGCTTTCTGCACAGTGCAAATAAAACATCTTGAGGGTGTTAAAAGAAGGCTTTTTGGCTCCCAAATTCCATTTTTAAAAAATCAGGGAGGCAATTTCGAAGCTATGGAGACATATGAGAATTGGCCTGGATTCTCATATTGAGTCTTTGTAGCTTCGAAGCTAATTCCCTGAAATTTTTTAAAAATGGGGAAACAACACATTGCCACAATCAGCAAAAAAGGCTGAGTCCATTCATATGCTTTAATCACTGAAAACGTGCCCAGCCACAATGCCAGACGAGCAAACGTCCCAGGGCAACTTCAGCAAATGACAGGCGGCTGGGAGGACGCAAGCCTTGAAACAGCGAAAAAGAGATAGTATGATGAATGACATGTCTTACCCCACAATTGAATGTTGAATTTGCATGCCACATTCCCTTTTAGCTGGAGGGATGGAGTAATCCTTTCAGAGCAGAACAGCTTTTCCCTTCTCTCCCCCCAGGAGTCTTTGCTTGCAAAAGCCCTCTCTGCAAGGGCCTTCAGTGCTGAAAACTCTTCTTCTCTTCCCATGACCCAGTGGTGGGATCCAAAAATGTTAGTAACAGGTTCCCTCACCAGCCCCTCCCCCTCAGCAAAGGGGGCAGAGGCGTACCTAGGCAATCCTGAGCCCAGGGCAAAACCTGAGTTGGATGCCCCCCCATGGGCAGCCACCCCACCACAACCCCCCATTTTTTTTTTGCACCAGGTCATTTCTAAATCATCATCACATTATAGAAAATGCCCCAACTCACAAACCTGAACACAGCAATGGTGAAACACACAGGTTCTTTGATAGAGACTGGTGAGATAAAAGGTACAAAAGGCTGAGAATCCATGAATTGTAGCACCTGAAAGGGATTAACCCAGTTCAGGGAGTTACATTATCAGTCGCAATTGCTATATGAACCTTCATGTTCAAAGGCAGTATGCCTCTCGGGAACTGGTGAGAACCTGCTGGACCCCACCTCTGCCCTGACCTGTGCATACCTCCATTTCAGGTAGGTGGGAGAAAAAATCTGCTATCTCCTCACCTGCTGTGCTGTCTGGACAATAAATGTGGAGACACTTTTTTTAAAGATGTCCCCATGATGCCTTAAAATAATTGTGTGAAAAGGACCACTTAGTGGCACTTTTATTACTCCAGAGAGCCAATTCAAATTGTAGGGCACTGAAGAGATGTTGTAGTGGCAATGAAATCTCTTGCACTGTTGGGTTAAACTGTTCTGATACTACTGAGGAACAAAACAGGAAGAGAACCATCAGTATATATAGAATAAGCCTTGCTGGTGGAGACAACTCGCCTCCAACCAATCACTACACATGAATCACTTTCAGCCAATTGCCACACACGACTCACTTCCACATGCATGGCTTGGGGGCACGGCATAAAAAAACCAATACGAACAAAACAGCAGAATATGGTGGTTACTCTATACACAGCATAGCTTCTGAGATCTGATGAGATTGGGTTAGCTTGGACCATCCAAGTCAGGGCACCCCAGATAACCCAAGGTATAACTTGAATGCTTGTTGAGCTGTACAGGTTTCCATGAGCTGGAAGTAACTTGGGGCTTTCCCCACTGACAGAGTTGTACTGGTTTCTACCTAGGTTCGCCTCAGTGAATCCCCACTGCCACCGAGCTCAACATTGTTTTGTCTCAGTTCCCCCCCTCAGAACTGCGACATCCCTGTTGCAGTTATGAACTACACTTTTCTGCCGGAACAAGGCCGATACCGCTTCGAAGCTTCGAAGTGGCGACGCATCGAAATGACACCTTATCCGTTCAACCAATCACGAGCCGCTTTTGTGACATGCGCAGAGTCGTGGCGGGCAGAAAGCGCATGTAACTGTAAACTGTAAAAACTGTAAAAAAAAAGAACGCTCCCATTTCCCGCTGTAACACAAGCGCCAATCACGATCGAGGAGCGAAACAGGCACCAAGGTGATCCCGCCCACTTAGCTCGGTTCCACGGGGCAAACTCAGTTGCTGTGGGGACAGCCTGGAATTGCCTTCCACTGAAGGGAACCGAGTTGACCTTAGCTCCCTTCTGTAGTAAGGAAAGCCCCTTGATGACACTTAACATCCAGCTGTACCATCTTTTCTAGGGACTCTTTCTCTAACCGCAGTTTAGGGGGGAAAAACTGGTGAGCCTGAGGCAAATCAAAATAGCTTGGTGATACTTTACAAGTTAACTGATGAAGGTGTCTGGAATGAGGATGAGGAGGGAGCTGTGACATGGTGCCAAGGGGGAGGAAAGGCAGGATGGGTTGGCCCTGTTGGTGAGCACCATTAACCCACCAACAGTTTTCTAGAGCCTGTTATATGTTTTCGTACAACAGGCTTTACTGCTAGTCCTTGCATGAGATGTTTTCATCATAAGAAGGGTATAGAAGGAAAGCAGAGGAAGTTAGGTACCAGGAAGGCAGGGACTTGAGAATCAAGCTGGTTAACCTATTCAGTATGGAGTAGGAAATGAGCATTAGAAAAGGAAGAAGTCTACAAGAATAAGAGAAGAAGAAACTGGGAATGAGAATTCGTAGAAAGGGGGTGATATCTTGCAAGGTCAAGATGAAGATAAAGTCATTAAAAGTGAATTGAAATAGCTTGTCACATATTTGGCTGCAGGCCTTTGTATCATTCTGCCTTATTCCTTTATTTGTAACAGTAAGCATTTTAATTGCTCTGATTCCCTCTTCCTCTCGACTAAAAGCACATTTTCTGGAACCCACTTCCCGGGCATTATGATTTTTTTATGATATAACTTACCACTTAAAACAAATTGCTGCGCTGTCTTTGAGAGCATCCAATTAAATTAAATTGATATTGGAAAAAAATACACTATACTCTTGCAAAGGAAACACTCCCAACATGGGAAGAAAATCTTAATGTCAACGATCACTTTGCTTAAGTTATATTCTAATTACAGAACATTTGAGTTACTTTTTCTTCTTTTTTTAAAAAAATGCACCTATTTAAACATTCACTGAATTTAGTTCATGGTACAGTACAGTAAACCTTTATTAGGCATCAATAATTCTACATATAGTATGTTTGTATCACAACCAACAATAAAAATCCCAAGACACAAAGTTAGGATAAACTATATGTACAGACTGACCAGAGACCTATTATAATGTCCGAAAGTTATTTAAGTTGGTTTAACCCTCAAAAGTTGCATCGATGTGGTTAAATGTTTGAATAGAACGAGAATCACATTTTAATATCATCTTTGAGATATTACTGCAGCTAAATATGTAGCAACCTTAGAAGTTATCTCAGAAGATGCATCATTTAATAGATAATTCACTACATAGACTGAAGGCAAATTAATTTTGGCTTTAAGGATCGGGGTTATATAGTAACTACATAGAGCGGAGTGAAGCTGACATTCCAGAAGGATATGCTGAATTGTATGCATGGCATTAACAGGGCATGGGCATCGTCTATCTGAGAGCAAAACACCTTGAAATCTGCCAACCATAACTTTAGAAGGAAAGGTGTTTACTCTGGCTCTGTGATGAGATGGACTGTCGAGGCTAAAAAAGTATTGTGCCATCTTTCCGTGGAGGGTGTGTAAGTTTAATGTGTCAGGGGAACATACCGCAGGTTATACTGGATGGAGGGATTGAAATTAGGGTTGGAGATTCGGACAGTCCGAATCTGGATTTTTACCGAATCTGCACTGATTCGGACAGATTCGGACAAGCAGGGGCCGAATCTGAGCTGTCCGAATCCTAACAGAGCCGAATCCATGGGATTCGGATCACCAGCCGAATTGCGTTTTTATTTTTTGGTGTTTTTTCACGTTTCGGCCTGCAGGGGGCGCATTTTTAAACATATCGGCACCAAAATTTCAGGGTATCATCAGGAGACTGTCCTGATGATACCCTCCAAGTTTGGTGCAGTTTGGTCTAGGGGGGCCAAAGTTATGGACCCCCAAAAGGGGTGTCCCTATCCCCCATTCTTTCCAATGGGAACTAAGGAGATGAGGCTACCCTTTTGAGGGTCCATACCTTTGGCCCCCCTGAACCAAACCGCACCAAACTTGGAGGGCATTTTCAGGACAGTCTCCTTGATGATACACTGAAATATTGGTACTGATATTCATCTACAAATGGGATTCTTCTGGTGGCACTTCTCAGAAATTTGCCCAAGATTCTTTTTTCTGCAGTGATTCTCCTTAGCTGCATTGCTGTAAATATTAGGCTTTCTGATAGAGGCCAGTGGAGTGCACATTTTTTCATAGTAAACTCATAAAACTTTCAGGGTATCTTCAGGAGAGTCTCTGGATGACACCATCTAGGTTTGGGGAGCTTTACTTTAGGGGGCAGTGGGAGATGGGCCCTACCCTTTTGGGGTCCCATAGAATTAAACCCCCAAAATTCCCCAAACCTGGATGGTGTCATCCAGAGACTCTCCTGAAGATACCCTGAAAGTTTTGTGGCCATACCTTCAGAAATGTGCACCTCACAGCCCTCTACCAGAAATTCCTCATTGACAGCAATACAGCTAAGTCACTACAGAACAAAGAATTTTGGGCAAATTTCTGGGGGTGCCTGCAGGGGATGCATTTTGAGATGTATCAACACCCAAAATATCAGGGTATCATCAGGTGACTGTCCTGATGTTGCTCATCAAGTTTGGGTGCAGTTTGGTTCAGGTATGGACCCTCAAAAGGGGTGCAACTATCCCCCATTGTTTCCAATGGGAGCTGATAAGGGATGGGGGCTACACCTTTGAGAGTCCATAACTTTGGCTTCCCTGAACCAAACTGCACCAAACTGTGGGGGTATCATCAGGACAGTCTCCTGATGATACCCTGAAAGTTTATGTCACTAGCTTTGCAAAATGCTGGTTTGCGTGTTTCACTGCTCACTCACCCCAGCAGGCTTCATGTGCAGGAGCGGTGAAACATGAAAACCAGAATTTTTAAAGCCAGTGGCATCGACTTCTGTGGGTATTATCAGGAGACTGTCCTGATGACTTAGTGTTATGCAGTTTGGGTTCAGGGGGGGCAAAGTTATGGACCCTTAAAGGGGGATGCCCTATCCCCCATTGTTTCCAATGGGAGCTAAGGAGATGGTGGCTACCATTTTGAGGGTCCATAACTTTGGCCCCCCTAAACCAAACTGCACCAAGCTTGGGGGGTGTCATCAGATTAAAGTCTCCTGATGATACCCCTGATATTTTGGTGCTGATATGTTTAAAAATGCTTCAGAGTAAGCACCCAAAAAAATTTGCCCAATATTATTTTTTCTGCAGTGACTTCTGCATTGCTCTCTAATAGGGAATTTCTGGTGGAGGGCTTAGAGGTGCACATTTTTCCATATGGTACAGTCATTAAATGCTCAGGGTATCTTCAGGAGAAAATCTGGATGACACCATCCAGGTTTGGAGGAACTTTGCCTATGGGGGGGCAGTGGGAGATGGACCCTACCCATAACATTGAACCTCTTTAAAGCAACGCAAGGTCACTCAAACTCCTGGATGGTGGCTCGCGAAGAGATCTCCTCCTGAAGACACCCTGAAAGTTTTGTGGGTTTACCATGAGAAATGTGCACTCCACAGCCCTCCCACAGAAATTTCCTATTGGCTGCAATGGAGCCAGCCAGCCAGCCACTACAGAGCACAGAATCTGGGGAAATTTCTTTGGGTGACTGTGAGGGGTGCACTTTTAGAGCTACTGTCACCAAAACTTCAGGGTATCATACAAGTACTGTCCCTATGATACTCCCCAAGCTTGGTGAAGTTTGGGTCAGGAGGTCCAAAGTTATGGACCTTCAAAAGTGTAGCCCCATCTCCTGTTAGCTTCCATTAGAAACAATGGGGGATGGGGCACCCCTTTTGAGGGTCAATAACCTTGCCCCCCCTGAACCAAACCGCACCAAACTTGGGGAGAATCATCAGGTCAGTCTCCAGATGATATCCTGAAAGTTTAGTGCCGCTACCTTTAAAATTGCGTCCCCTGCAGGCCAAAACGTGTAAAAACACCAAAAATTCAAAAAAATAATAAAACGGACCCGAATTTTTCGGATTTACCCAAATTTTCGGGCATATCCGAATCGGCTATGAATCGGATTCGGGTATACAAATCATTTTATGCCCCGAAATACCCAAATCCGAATTTTAACAATTTTTTTTAGTATTGACCAACCCTAACTGAAATTCCATATCAATCAGTCTTTGTCTGAGCAGCCTGAATATGTACTCCTCGTGTAAGGGTTAGTCCACGGTTCAAATACAATACTTCTCAATAATACGTAATGAAAAAAAGTTGAGAAGATATATAAACGACTTCTATTCTTGTTATGTACGGTACATAAAATCAGGGAATCTTCCAAAATCGTCATTCGATAAAGAGTTCAGAGACGCAAAAGGGACACCAATTGGGGCACACCACAATCCCATTGGTACAGGCAGGGAACAGAGACAAGAAAATTTATCTGTGCAAACACACAAGAGAGCGTATAAATACCTGATTGTGTGTAAGAAGAAAGAATATATCAGAGGCTTGTGGAGGGACCTCACCCAGGCAGCTAAAAATAAAAATCCATCCCTCTTTTGAAGATTAATTTCCTGTCATGGCCATATATCTCCCTGCGGGATACCCTCTTGCCAACCAACAGGATTTTTTTCAGCAGATGTATGATGACTTCGATCAGTCAGCCCTCGTACCAAAGTTAGAAAATTTATCGAAGTGACCTCTGGTTAACCCTGGTGAGATAAAATCACATATTGATAAACTCAAAAGAGGCAAAGCCCCTGGAATGAATGACATCTCCTGGAGACCCTGAAAGTAAATTTTGACTGGTGAGCACCATTCCAGGTATCTTTCTTCACCTTCATCAGCAAAACTGGTTATCTTTGCAGGGACGGGGTTATGGGAATAGTCCCCTTCCATTAAAAGGGCAGTCTGGACAATCCAGCAATTATAGGTTTATAAACTTGTTAAGTATTATTAGTGAATTATACGCCAGGCACCTATTCATTAAACTCACTAAATTGGTTGAATCAGGAGGGCACAAGTGAACAAGCAGGGTTTCAGGAGGGTAGATCTACAGTAGTCAATTAAAGATTTTAAAACAAATCAGACAGGGTTGTATTCTGCCCACCCCCCGCTAGTCATCTATTACATCAACAATATCGAAAGGCCCTGAACCAGGTCGACCTTTACCCATCTAAACTAGCAAATTGACATTTATCAGTTCTCCCGTATGCAGTCATCATGTCCAGGACTCCTATAGGAATGAGAAGAAATGTATAAAACAATGGCTCATTCCGCATGGGCCAAAAATAGCAATGTGAAACCGGTGTGAAAATGGTGTAAAGGGGTTTATACTGTTTTCACACCATTTTCACACCACTTTTTTTGGTTTATACTGTTTTCACACCATTTTCACACCACTTTTTTTGGCTCATGCGGAATCAGCCATTGACTTAGTACTGTGAGAAAGAATGTACAAATAAACTATCAGAAACCCAAAATAATGGCTTTTGGGAAACATTAGAGAAGTGGACCCAGGAATCTGACTGGTTCAAAATTCGAGCAAATGAACACCGATAAATATCTGAATTTTTTTTAAAAAAACCTAGTAGAGAGAAATAGAACAAGTTAGTCATTTTGGGGAAGAGAGCTGGGCAACGGCTCTGGCCCCAGCCTGGTGGAACACCCTTCCTCCGGCTGTTTGGGCCCTGCGGGACCTTGGTGAGTTCCGCAGGGCCTGTAAAACGGAGTTGTTCCGCCGGGCCTCGGAGGGATCTCAGCCACTGAAATTTGTGCCCCCCCTTAGCTGGCTCTCCACCTGTGGGGCTACCATCTAAAATGACTCGCCGCTCTCCTCCCTCCCCCTTTTCTGGGGAGAATTTTTAAAGTGGGGTTGGTTGGACGCCTCTATATAGCTATCATTATTGTTTGTACCGCTGTTTTAAAGATTTTAATAATTCATTTTATTTACGCTTTGATGTACATGGCCCAGAGCCCCTCGGGGATGGGGCGGTATAAAAGCCGAAACAATAAATAAATAAATAAATAAATAAATAAATAAATAGATTAGATAGATAGATAGATAGATAGATAGATAGATAGATAGATAGATAGATAGATAGATAGATAGATAGATAGATAGATAGATAGATAGATAGATAGATAGATAGATAGATAGATAGATAGATAGATAGATAGATAGATAGATAGATAGATAGATAGATAGATAGATAAATAAAGTTCTTCCCCCAAACTCTTTTTTTAATGTTATATTTATTCTGTGTAGAATCCACCATTGTGATTGTCTTTAGTATAGTATGGTTACAAAGTTGGTAGTAAGTATTATTTTGTAACTCCTCATTGTATGAAAGTAATTATTTGAGCAGTTAGACACAAGCCATTATGTCTGCCACAGCTCTTAAGAGATACACTTTGATAAATGCACCTGTGCGATCAACATGCTTTTGGTTTCCCTTCACTACTTTTAAGCACTCTTAACCAATACCACATGCAAATAGAGGGGGGTGGATAAGAGGGGGGGAAAGAGATTGATTTAACTTCTAACCCAGTGTTTCCCAACCTTTTCAACATCATGGTACCCTTGACCTCACTCTTCATATCTCACGGTACCCCTGCCATCCCCCCTTCCCCTCCCAGTGCCCCTGCTTGCCGCCCCCCACCTTCCCCTCCCAGGGTGAAGGGAAGCACTGGGGGGGGCAGGAAGTGGCTGCTGACCTTGCGGCAGGCCCTCCCCCCTGGGCCAGCTCCATGTCCTTGCTGGGACTGGTGGGAGACACCACAAAAGTGAGGGGGGCCGGTAATGTTGCTGTGGTACCCCTGGGACATGTTCACGGAACCCCAGGGTACCATGGAACCCTGGTTGGGAATCGCTGTTCTAACCTATCATTTACGGGTACCTATTTTCTGCATGCTTGCCATCATTTCCATGCAGCAGTGACCTCATATACAGGTAAGAAAAACAAGTGACTTTATCTGTTGTATAATCCTTAGATGGGTGATTTGTGAGAGATCAGCATTACGCCAAAGAAGGATTAATATTATGTGTATTATTCTACATGACAAAATTATTCCAAGGCTCAACATTGCCAATCTTGGGAGGAAAAAAGCAATTTTTAAAAAAAAATTCTTATCATCCATATCCTTGCTTCCATTTCCCGTTAAACTTAAATACTTGTGGCAATACATCAAACAGGAAAATATACCCATCCAGCTCTAAGGATAATGAATAGTAAATGTATCCTGATGGAATACTGTTCGGTGTAACATCTCATACACTGTAGCTAAAGCCAATTAAATAAACACCAATCACAATATCCCTGCTCAGAAGGGATAGATTACCTTGTATTACCCTTGTAATACCCTTGTATGAAGGGCTGTTTGGGGCCAGGCAAGAAGTTTGTTAAAAATTGTATTGTCGAAGGCTTTCATGGCTGGGATCAATGAGCTGTTGTTGGTTTTCCAGGCTGTTTGGCTGTGGTCTGGTAGTGTTTGCTACTAAAGTTTCACCTGCATCTTTGTCTGGCATCTTAGGAAGTGTTACCCAGCTTTCTGGGCTTGGTGGGTTTCAAGGGAACTTTATTTTGGTTGAATCTCCCACCCAGCTGCTAAGAGTGTAAATTATGCTAACACAAACTATTTTAAGTAGCAATGGCACCAACTTTGGTTTAGCAATGCGAGAGGAAGACTGGGTAGAGATCTTTTAAAGACTATGCATACCAGAAAATGGCTTGAAACGTATCTGCAGAGAATTCACAAAAGACCAAATTGCAGTTTAAATATTTTTATATAAATTTTGGTTGCAAACAATCACACAGTAAGAAGTCAAGGCACATAAACACAGTTCCTAGGATATAAACAGGGAGGAGAAGATAGGTAGGAGGATAGCGCAGGGAGCTGGGGAAGCAGGGACTATACGTTACCTAAATTCAGCTGAAGAAGATCTTGTAGAAGGCAAGGATTCAAATGACTAGCATCTGAATCCAGGCAAAGGACGAATTCGTGTCTCACACCAACAAGACCAAGGGAGGTTCAAGTTAGCAATGAGCACTGGAGTTGGGGTGCACAGTACTTTTATACCCTTTTGCCCAGGTAGGGGCGGGAACAAGTGAGTTTTCAGTTTTTTTCTCCTAAATTCTCTGGAACTTCCCATGCTGGACTCGCTGGCTTGAGCTCTATCCAAAAGCTCTTCTATTGTTCTAAACCCCTGGACAATGGAAGTCAATTGCTCTTAGATTATATCAGTGAAACCATGAATGGTTTATGCAGAGATACTTCTTACAGTCTCTGCCTTCAGTATTCAGATTTGAATGAGGCTTGCTTGATTCAGGATGGGATCTTGTTGTTAGGGAGATCATATCTAGAGGTTGGGGAAATGCAAGGAAGCAACCATTTGTTGCAGAGCCATTTACCAGGGAGGTTTTCAGTGTCTATTGTGTCAAAGTAGTTCAGTGAGGTGTGGTAATCAAGATCATGTCCATAGTTAATGCAGCTTCCAGATAATTGTCTGGAGTAACTCACAAATCTAATCAAACAGACTGTTTTGCCTTAGGCTTGCTCTCAGTTTGGACACTCTGCTATCCACACAAAAATATGAGAGGTGGCTTCTGCCTATGTAGTTTAACAGGAAAATATTATGAAATAATATATATTGGGGTGTCAAGGGCAAGGGTAACAGTGGCTTCCAATTTCCATATCTGTTGAATGTTTTGTCCCTGCAGAAGTGTTCAATGTTTGATTGAAGGCCTTCACAGCCAGAATCAACAGGCTGTGGTCCATTTTCTAGACTGTGTGCCTGTGGTCTGGTAATTTTTGTTCCTAACATTTCGCCTGAAACTATGGCTGGCATCTTTAGAAGCTTCCAGTTTCCGTTTGTGTTGGAATGTTTCCTCTGTTCAGAGGCATCCCTTGTCTTGTTGAAGGCGCTGAAGATGCCAGCCAAGGATGGTGGTGAAACATGTGGCGCAAAAACTACCAGATCACAGCCGCACAGCCAGAAAAACCTCCGGCAGCCAGCTTATTTAAAAAAAATATGGAGAAACATTTCACAGTTAAGAATCAGCTGACTGACAGCACTGTGTAGTGCTTAATATATTGGACTGTGATCTGAGAAAGTCGGGTTTAAATTCCCATTCTTCTAAGGAAGCTTGCAAAGTGACTTTGGACCAGTTACACACTCTCTGGTTAATGTACCTCACATGGTTATTTGAGCGTAAAAAGGAGGAGGAGAGAATGAGACATGCCCCTTTGGGAACCCCACTGTGAGAAAAAAGGGTTATGAATGAAGTAAACAAACAAATACCAACGAACGTGCAAAGTTCAATTCCATTCTTTCACTGTAACATGGGTAATAGCAATCATTCCCTACATGGGTCGGCATTTTGCTACTTAATATGTGGCTGGTTGAGACACATCTCTTGTCCTGCCTGTTACCAATTTAAGTTCCCCTTTGACAGAAACGGAAGGCCCATGCATCAAAGTGGAGATGGAAAGCGAGAGATGAAAATGTGCCAGAGGGAGAAAGAGAGAAGGGCAGGAGGGAGAATTTCATGGGTCGTGATTGTGGGAAATGAATGACAACTTGAAGAGAAGAACAGAGAGAAGAGACGAGGAAAGAAAAGAATACTGGCGGAGGATTCGCAGTGGCCCCTTGACTTGCCGCTGACCCACAGGGCAAACCTGAGTAGTTCCTTGCCTGCGTATATTTAATTCATTGCAGCCTCTCAGAGAGCGGTTTCCCTCATTATTTCCTGCTTGGTGTGATAGTACTAATGAGGTCATTGGCTCTTCAGTCCTGTGGTTATCCAAAGGTTGCTCCGCAATGCAGCCAAGTAAATTATTAGGGAAAATCATTGTACAGTGTGGTTGTAATAGCAAGACATCAGTATTTACAAGTTCAATATCTGAAGCTTTCTACTGTATCTATAGCGGTATAGTAGAATTGTTATAAAACCTTGGGAAGTATTAAACACTTGGAATGTGGTATGCCCAGTCCAACTGTGAATGTCTTCAGTGCCTATAACAGCAGTGTACAAAGAGCAACAGAACAAACGTCCACGGGAGGGCCTGTTTTGGTATGAGGACTAACGATGTTTGGCTTACATAAGCAGAGGTAGTTTGCCACTGTCTGTCTTAGGCCCTTTCCGCACGGGCCGTATACACCGTCCCTAGGGAGCTGTTCGCATGGGGGGCGCAGCTGCTTCCCAGCCGCACCGCCCTCGCTCCTCCCCAGCAGCACGAAGCCATCATTTTCCCACCTCTCTCCCTGAGCGAGGTTTTTGGAAAACGGCAAACCCTTCCAGCCGCTGCCAACCCTTTCCCGATCAACTTACCTTCCCTGTGACCGTCCGGCACGTAGCCGAGGCCTGGGGAAACACCCCCCCTGCCCTGCGACTCCGGAGCAGTCACGCAGGGCAGGGGGGCATGTCCCCTGGCCTCGGCAATGTGCCAGACAGTCGCAGGGAAGATACGTCGATCGGGCGATGGTGCTCTGCGATGCCGTCTTCCCTGTCGTTCCCGGGACCGTTCGTGCAAACGGTCCCAGGGGGGTTGGGTTGGCGTCATGTACAGAGGTCAGAGGACAGAAAGAGACGGTCTCAGCAGTACGGTAGAGCGATGCAGGATGATGAGGTGAGTGTGGGGGGGACGGGGAAAACAGTGTGTTCCCGGCGGTGCCGTTAGCACCACGCTGGCGGGAACACGCTGTTTTTAAAAAACCTCCCTCCAGGAGGGAGGTTTTTGAAGGTGGCCTGACACCGCTCTGGGGGAGGTGGAGGGGAGCCAGGTCGGCGCTGCTGCGTTTCAGCAGCGCTGCCTGTGCGAACGGCACCTTAGGGACAGCATTTTTGCCATCCCTATGGCATCATATTTGGGCCGTGCAGAAACGGCCTCTGTTTGGCATAATTCCTACATCACACATTCCCTGAAGGGATTAAGAGAACACAATGCCCCTGTCTTGGAAAGCATTCCCATCTCCAGCCCTGGACTACCTCCCCTATTAAGACAAAAAAGAGCGGCTAGTACATTCACCCAAAAACTTTTTCCTCTGACTAATCTCTCTCTAAACACCACTTTATTTACACCGTGATTGTTTCACAGCTGTAATTGACTCAGCTCTCTGCCCACCTCCAGGCACTCCCAGCTTAGCCCATCAGGTTAAGCACTTCTTCCTTTCGCCTGCTATTGCATTCACCAGTTTTTATTATTTTGTTTTGTTTTTAGTTGTTCCCCTTTCCCATCTCTCCCCTATGATTGATTCCCATTATGGTATATGATGAGGAAGAATATTTTATTACAGTCATAGACCAGCGTACTATTTTCAGATCATACAACAATTCACTCTTGTTATAACACTACACAATTCCTTAATCAATTTGCTAAAAAAAAACTGCATAAAAGAAACAGTATAAACCTCTGATAGTCAATCTCTACCATTCTTATAAAATTTAAGTAAAAACGTGGTTATAACTATATTAAAATATATAAAAGATTGACTTATAAAATTCATAATTAGTCTGCCTATTTAATCAGTCTGTTTATTATCTTACAGAACATAAAATATCACTCTATCTTTCTGGAGAGATTAGAGCACCATTTGCTGGACTCTTAACAATTATTCCTCCTTTTTCACACACTCCAGGCACACTTGGCAACTTTAATCATAATCTCATGATCTTTACCTGACATCAGTCTAGAGATAAGAAATGTTCTATCCCTACCTGGGAATTGTTATGATATATGCCTTTATGGCACCATTACATCATTAGAGTGTTAGTTAGTCAATATGCATGTTAGCTGTGAAATCTTGTTGTTATCCAACCTAAGCCTGACTTTTGAGACAGGGTGGGTTAAAAATAGAAATAAATAAATAAAAACAGCTGGATGTACAATTAAAATGGATCAATTCCAGTACTTTCAAGGGAGGGAATTACAGTCCTGCCCAATACAGGGGGTTTCACGTAATTCGAAGCCTAGATCTTTGCATATGTAACAAGTCCAAAGGCTTGCTGTCAGAGTGTGATGGGAAATAAATATGTTATCAAGTTAAGACTACATGCACGTTTGGGAAAGTAGTCAGCGAGTGGAGTTGGAGATCAAAAATCACACAAACTTGTAGCAATATATCCAAGCCTTTTTTATCATATGCCAAGAGAACCGTGTTGGGTGGGGGGGGGGAAACAATCCAGAAGGTATATTGCCTCCCACCTCCCTAATGTTTAACCTAGTATGAGAAATGATTGTATGCTGGGGGCAGTGAATATATATAATTTTGTCTGAAATGTTGATATTGAAATAATGATATTGAAATAAAAGCACATTGGTATGGGGTAGTGAATAATCTTGCATTATTCCATTTTTTAAAAAGAGCTGCATATGTCTTTATATGGATATGCATTCATCTTTTACTTTATTAAAAAAATTAAAAATATTTTAAATTATTAATGATTTTATTGAAGAGGAGCTTTTTTTTTACTTGTACAGATCCCAGAATTTAGAAGAAAATGTGAGCAGTGTGTGTGTGTGTGTGTGTGTGTGTGTAGATGGGGAGGGTAAGAGATAATAACCTGGAAAACATGGCTAATTTTAAAAGCCTTGAAAAATAGTTGCCAAGTGCTGTAGGAGTGAAAAGGATGGTAAGGAATCCTGTTGGTTGGCTATGCTGATATGAAGGGCATTAGGCACCTCTGACAGTTGTGACGTCACTGCCCTTCTGGAAATATGAAATTCTACAGATGTTTTCGCTAAATACATTGGAACTAATTCCATTTCTAATGGAAATGACAATGTACATGTATACCCACCTTTATTTCTTTTTTACTGTTCGGTGGCTAAACCAGAGTTGGAAAAAAATGGGAGCTCTTTCCATCCTGTTCCATTTGGCGTTGGTTTGGTAAAAAGCAGAACTTCCCAATTGGACATAACACAACCATCCGCGGCTCTGTGATGTTTGGTTCCATCCAACGTTCAGTTGATGTTGTTTCCTATTGAAGTGGCTTGCAGGCCCAGGACTAGGATTGGATTTTGAAAAGTCAAACCTTGCAGCAAAGGCATCAAATTCCTTTTAAGAGGGGAGGGTGGAACTTCAGCGGTACAATTAGCCAAGATGCAATTTTAGCGCAATTATTCCTGATGACCATCTCCTTCATCAAAACAGCACTCAGGAATCACTTCACCCGTTGGAGTGGAATGCTTGCTGTGCATTATAAGCCTGAATGGCTGTCAGCCAGGTGTGCTTTCTAAAGCGAATTAGTCAATGTCACACAAAGCCACCCAGCTCACGTCAACTTACAGATGTAGATTCCACCCAAGATATCCTTGTTGTGTAAGAAGGGGGGAAAACAAGTAGAGTGTTTAAAGAACCGTTAGAATTGATTGAGGTATTATTTCTTCCAAGTGAAAGTTATTTTTTTTAAAAAAAGATTTTAGAATTTGACAAGCTTGTACTGTGGGTCAAACAAGATGAAACAGAAATCTATTTCAAAGCCATTTTATTTGAATTGGGGCCTGTTGTGCTTTTAACTTTGGAGAGGTTAGACAGGGAGATCTTTTCACCTTTTTAATAACTGGATTTCCACTGCAACCAGAGGCATCTACTTCACTAACTCCCTTTCTATCCCACTTAATGAATCAATAGTGTGTTTATTCCTATTCTTGGCAGTCATGTGACGTACAGGTCAGCACATGGGTGGGGTTAGAGAAATGACATTAAAAATGCTTTTCTAAAACAAACAGCCATTTTTGAACTTAATAAAAATGTTAAATGATTTTTTTAAAAAAATATATCTTTTAAAAAATTGTTTTTGCACCATACATTAGGTTTTTTCAATCAGATACTGTTCTAAACTTCCATTTAATGTTGTCTAGAGTACTAGGTGAGGTGTAAATTAGCCAATCAACTCTGAATTCGGTTTTTCACTCAGCCACACCCTCACAGCACAATTCACACAGCCTACTAGGATTTTCTCTTTATACACTTGCATGAGTCCCACACTCAGGGAGCTACAAACACTCTACTGTATTCCACGCAGGAGCTCACCCTCATGTATTTTTCTACCAAAAAGGCAACTTCCTCAGACTTCTTCTCAAAACCTTTCTCTTGTCCCTCTTTTTCAGAACCCCCTCAACCTGTCTCATCAATGGTTTCTCCCTCCTCCTTTATCCCCCTTCATCCAAACAGCCGTCTCTCCTCAACCAATCAGTACACTCCTTGCCACCCCCCCCCCCTCTTTTCTTTCTTATGTCTGGAACTTCAACTTCAGGGATTTAACCAATGTGCACTTCACATACCGAAAATATGGAATTATTACCTAATAAATAATTTAGAATTCAATAATCATTCCAGGACAATTCTTCATCCCCCCCCCCCCCAATATGATAGTACAAAACCAAAGGCTTAAGATATTGGTTCCCATCAACCTGTTGTGTGACTTGCAAGACAGGCTGAGAGAACCCTGATGAAACACATCAAATACTACAATGTGTAGTGTGGTTCCAACAATCTGTATGTCATGAGCCAGTCCCTGGACACTGAGGACTCTGATGTAGAGTGAGCCGGGACGGGGGGTAGGCGGCCATGCGCACATGCGCGCAGCCGCAGGAGCACACTGCCTTCTGGGGCGCTGCCGTATTCCGCCCTGTGACAGGGTGTGAAACGGCAGCACCCCAGAAGGCCGTGTTCCTGTGGCCGTGCGTGCGGGAGGCTGCCGCACTGCCTTGTGCCCCAGAAGGCAGTGCGGCAGCCTCCCAAAAATCGGGACAATTGAAATAACCCACGGGACGCAGGACAAATTGTTTGACGGCGGGACTGTCCCGCCAAAAGCGGGACGTCTGGTCAGCCTAATGTAGAGCTTGAAGACACTATGCAGCCAGAGCTGGCTCCTCACAAGGAAATGCAGACAGCAGAACCAACTCCAAAGTCCTTCCCTACAGGGATCTCAAAATAGCCAAGTAAGCAGCCAGCTGCACAAAGGAGACAAAAGCAGAGGCTACAGTTACAGAGTAAAATGAGAATTACTTACATGGCTGCTAGGTATGGCAGAAGGCTCTGCAAAATGGTGGCATCTGCAGCTGAGGAGGAATGAGGAATGAAGGATCCTAGCCTCATTAGCTAGAATCTCCTATATAAACCCTTGTCTTGGACTTGGCTCTGTTCGAGTGCATCAAGTGGTAAACTCCATATGCCTGACCTTTGTCTGATCTCTGGCTCTAAGCCTACCTGCCTGATCTCCTGCATGTGCCATGACCCTGAACTGCCTTGACCACAGAGGCGTACCTAGGCAAACTGGGGCCCTGGGCAAAACCTGAGTTTGATGCCCCCCATGGGTGGCCACCCTCCTCCACCGTGATCAAACAATGATTTTTTCCCACCAGGTCGTTTCAAAGTCACCATCACATTATAGAACATCCCCCAACTCACAAATCTGGATTTAAAAAGAGAATCTGGGGAAATTTAGGGGGTGCCTGTTGTCAGGGGTGCAATTATTAAGATAGCAGCACCAAAATTTCAGAGTATCTTTGTGAGACCCTACTGATGATACCACCCAGGTTTGGTGAAGGTTCAGGGGGTCCAAAGTTATGGACCCTCAAAAGTGTAGCCCCCATCTCCTATTAGCTCCCATTGGAAACATAACTTTGGACTCTCTAAACCAAACCTCACCAAACCTGGGTCAAATCATCAGGAGAGTCTCCCAAAAAGTCCCTGAAATTTTGGTGCTGCTAGCCTAAAATCTGCGCCCCCTGCAGGCCAGAAATGGAAAAAAACACTGAAAATACAAAATCCCCCACAAACGAACCTGCAATTTTGCTGCCCACCACAAGGTGGAGCCCTGGGCAGCTGCCCACTTTGCCCAACGGGAGGAACACCTCTGCTTGACCACACCTTTGTTTGTTACCTGCCGCAATTCTGGACTGTTTTGGACTACGCTTTTGCCTGCCACCTGCCCTGACTCCAGCCTGTCTTGACTATGCCTTGCTTGCTTCTAACCAGGACTCTGGTTTGTTCAGCCATGCCTAGCTAGCACATGCCAGCAGCACACTATGTTAATGTTTGTGATGGTCTCACATAGGAATATGTGGAACCACAATCTCACTCCCACCCCTAAGAAACGTAACTAATCCCCATCACTAATCTCATGCTAATTTAATTAGACTCATGCTTGGTTTGTTTTTTGCTTGTTCAGTTGATTTGGGCAAACAGCAAGTTCTATATTCACCTCTGAATTTAGCATTAAAAAACATTTGGGTAGCAAAATATCTACATTCAAAGGACTCATCTCCCAGGAAGTGTTTGGATGGAAATAGCTAGCAGTTCTATTATGAATGCGTTCTTTGTTGAGCTGGTTTTTACATGGTTTAAAACAGTGGTGGCGAACCTATGGCACGGGTGCCAGAGGTGGCACTCAGAGCCCTCTCTGTGGGCACACGCAAACAGAGTGCCCCCCCACAAATCTAGGCTGGCCTCTGCCTCTGGGCTCAATTATTAGCATTAAACCTAAGACTTCGTTTTGGGGAAACAGTGTAGGTAACCTTGTTAAGCGCTGTTAAACCCCACTTATTTTCATGCGAAGAACTAAAGCATGATCCTTTACCTGGGAGTAAGCTCGGTTGCTGGCAATGGGGCTTGCTTCTGAGTAAACCCTCCTAGGGTCGTGATTCACCCGTTGGAAGAGTTGCACTGTTGCTTCAAAGCAAAGCCACTGACTACCACCAAGCTTACTCTTGAGTAACGCATGCCTCGGAGCCAACCGTTTTTTCTAAACGGAAAGTATTCAGGTTAAGTTGCCGTGTTGGCCCTTTGCGATTAATAAGTGGGTTTTGGGTTGCAACTTGGGCACTCGATCTCAAAAAGGTTCACCATCACTGGCTTAAAAGTATTTGGGCACGTAAATGTGCCCAAAAGATTCTTCCCTCATTTCGGCTTTGGAAAGGTGTCACGTGGTTAACAAAACTGGATAATGTGGTTTCCAAACGACGAGGTATCCTCTGCTCTGAAAATAATGGGCTATTCGGCAGTGCTGCAGTTTTGCCAATCTGCAGACACAAAATGTCAAAATTTCAATAATTCTTCTCCCGGGAAGTGCTTGAATGTAAATTGGTTGTTTTAATACTATTTGTCAGGTTTCAAAATTGTAAGCAACAGTACTAAACACATATAATTTGCGGTGGCAAAATATTAGCAAGAGACAAATCTGTCAAGTGGAAAGTGACAGGCTTTGGCGTTCCTGCGAAGTGCGCGGTTGCTTAGATTACTTTATAACTCACTGTCTTCGAGACTTCGGCAGTCACTGGAAATGTACAACTGTTTTCTCTTCAGGTATGTAAAGGCAACACATTTAATAAAGATAACAGCTGGATGCCCAATCTGAACATAAAAGAGGAAAATTCAAGGGAATGCTAATTCTTCTCCAAGTACCGTGGAGAGAAACTGAAGCCGGCATATGGATGAGAAACTAATCTCACACGATGGTGGAATCATGAAAGTATGAAGAAGAATTCTTTGCTGTTGGCTTACCGGGGCAACCATCCTGTTAAAATGATACCTGAGACACAGCTAAAAAAAGAAACAAGAAGTTTTCGAATTTTTAAGTCTGAGGGGAAAAACTGTATCCAAAATCTGGTCTTGGGAGAAGCCTGGTTTGATCCCAGCTAGGACATTCATAAATTCAGGTCTCACTAGCATGATGGGCAATCCCAGATTTGTCAGCTCTTAAAACCCAACGTTCTGGTCCTGAGGATGAGATCAAGTTTTAAAAACTGCCTAGCTGAATATGCCCATTTTTATATAAGTGTTCATATCCCTTTTTTTCTCCAAAAAGAAGAAAGGTTTGGATGATGATGATGATGATGATGATGATGATGATGATGATGATGATTCCTCCTTTTCAATCAACGACGACGTCGACGTCGTCGTCGTCATTATTATTATTTAAATTTATAGGCTGCCTCACCCCCAAGGGGCTCGAGGCGGCTCACAACATAACTGTTTCCAGAACAGTAAATAAATATAACATAAAATCTAACTCATTAAAATCCAGCAGCAATTAAAACAATAGTTACAAATGAAACAACAAAGGTTGTGTAAAAACACACACACAGGTGCCCAGTCTAAAGGCCAAAAGAGAAGGGAGGAGAAGGCAGGGCCCAGGATGGAATCAGGGCCCTACCAAGATGGAAAAGGCAGCTTAGTTCCGGTTTCAATGCGGGGGCAATAGAACTGCAGCCAACCCCTCCAAAAGCCCGGTGGAATAGCTCCGTCTAACAGGCCCTGCAGAATTCACCAAGGTCCCGCAGGGCCCGGACAGCTGGAGGTAGAGCATTCCACCAGGCAGGGGCCAGAACCTCTCTCTCCTGTAAGGAGAGATTCAGTGGCTTGCAAATTTCTTTACCTTCCTCTCCTCACAATGGACACTTTGTGAGGTAGGTGGGGCTGAGAGGGTTTGGAAAAAGCTGTGACTAGCCCAAGGCCACCCAGCAGGCTTTGTGTGTAGGAGTGGGGGAACAAGTTCAGTTTACCAGATAAGAGCCTGCCACTCATGTGGAGGAGTGGGGAATCCAATCTGGTTCTCCAGATTAGAGTCCACCACTCTTAATCCCTGCTCCACACTGGTTCTCCAGGCTTAGAAGGAAAGCATGTAAATCAGTGCACATCAAAAAAAACCTAAAATGTTAAAAATAAATAAAATGGATATAGCTCAGAGTGATGATCCCAGATATATTGGCTGGCTCTATTTAAAGTCACAGGATGCAGCCCATAAGGATTCTTGCCAAAAAGTCAAAAGAGCTCTTTCTTTTAACCCTTGGATCAGGTCCACACTCGAAGCTTTATGTAGGGATCCATGGAAGAAAGGTGTAAGCAATCATCAGCAGAGATGTTACATGGCTAGCCAAGATGTTCCTCTTCTGACTCCTTCTACTCCCCGTTTCCTTTAAACCAGCACTCTTTTCACCCAAATTAAATCAACAGGACTATTATGGAATTAAACAATGGATCTATGTCATAAAATTGTCACCTCAGCCTTAAAGGTGAATTGCAACTGAAACAGCTGTCTGGCTATCAACCTTTGGGCTCTCCGCCATGGTCCTGAACTTGTTGCTTGGCTAGCAATTTTGCTGGTTTTTTTTAAAAAAATCCTTGTACTTGCATTAATTGCAGAGGAGAATCAAGATTCATCCCTCTCTATCAACACACTGTTTCACCAACTAGACCAGAGTGTCCGGGGAATCTTAGAGTGTTGCCACAATGCAATGATGCCACTCCTGGATTCATCTCAGAAGTGACATCACAGTGTTATAGAATGTTGAATTTTCACACCATTTCCCCACCACCAGTCCACCAGGCAGCGGTCAGGGTTGGGGGCTGCCAGCAAGATGTCTCACAATAGTGGGTGCCCTTCTAGCTCTCGATGACACTGAAGTTTAAAACTTCAACTTTAATTTGAGATATGTAGGTCTTTTCTTCCTTGCCAGGCTTACTACTCCTAAAATGAAATTCGTCAGCAGGCCTCATACAGGCAGGTTTGGGATTATTATTATTATTATTTCATTAATCAGAACAGCATGAATATAACATGAGAGACTCTTGTCTCATTCTACTAGTTGTCATGATGAAAAGTTCCTACATTTATTTGAACTTAATTCACATTCAAGGGATGTTGGAAACTAATTTGTTAACTATCCAGATGGCTCCACAGATTTTTGACTTGACTTACTATCATCCATTCGTTATCTGTGACTGCCCTGACCCTTCCTTTTCCCTGATTCCTGGGGCACATCACTGGAATCAGAAGAGAGGGCAAAGTGTTTACTGTTCTTTTATACTGAGCTTTTAAAATGAGAGAGGTGTTCTGTCTCCCTTCTGACAAACAGCTTCTTTCCACTGTATACTGCAGAAAACTCAGTCGAAAGAAAGGCCGTTTTCTGCTTTTGTGTTGGATTTGTTCAGCTGACATAAAAAAAACACTTGGAACGTTTTTAAAAATATTCTGGGAACACAACATTGTAGAAAACTTGGAAAAAAACCCCAAATCTGGTGTTTCATTTTTATGTTGATGCCTTTATCTTTATCTTTATTAACCTTTAATAGGCATAGATAGATCAGGATTTACACAGACACATTCTGCAGTCTCAAGTATAGTTCAGTAGCAAGGAAATAGTCCACATAACTTGACGGTTGACTTCGAGGGATTCAAATCACTTCAGATTTTTTTTTTAGGAAATAGCCAGAGCAAATGACAGTAAATACCCCTACACATCAATGTAAAAATACAATCTGATATAAAATTGCAATAAAAATAGATCTGTTTAGCAAGTTAAAAGCAAAATAATACAGCAATAGGTATCCTACCATGCCGAATATTAGACAGATTGGAGAAGATGCCTATCTTTTATAAGAAGTTCTGCGTTTGTTTTATGTATCATATTTGATATTTAAAAATTTGATTCTGTGCCAAATAATAATGAACCAATTTGGTTTAGTGTACTGGTATAATATATTTTTTAAAAAATACAGTTAAAAGTAATAAAATGGGAATAAATTAGCACTTTAAAATGGTTGTCAGGTAAAGAGCTACCATACGTGTTGTATGAGCATTGTAATCTCCATTTCTACTTTTTTAGGCCAGAAAACAAGAAATAAAAGTACACACAGAAAATCCTGGCCACATTTCCATTCAAACCTTTCATTGCTGGTGTTTCTCATAAATTCCAGTAAGATGGCATCAAAATCTAATATTGATGTGAGTTTGCTCTGTATTAAAGGGCATCTGAACATGTGCAAAGATCCCTTCAGCCGTGATCAGTTTGCAGTAAGATCTGCCATGAATCTTTTTTTTCCATTCAGACTCCTGAGATTGCTTGTTCAGATATAATCAGTAACCATTCAGCTATCATATACCTTAACCATGATAACCATTCAGTTATCATAAACCTACACTGACCTGGAAAAGAGATATCTCCCCTTGATTAGGTCCCTGATTGGCAACCCTTTTTTATTTATCTTATTTTATCAAATTTTTATCCCACCTCTCCCCTTGATGGGCTCAAGGTGATTTCCAACATGTCCAAATCCAACTACAATGAAGATAATACAATAAAATACAGACTGAAATCCTCTCTATATTATAAAAAAATCTGTCTGTCATCCTCGACTGTGATAAAAGTTCTAGGTTCATTAACTTAATTTTTAGGTTGGAAAAAAAAAGAAGGGTGAAGGAAGCAAAAGCAAGCAGGTAATTTTTTGGTATGGCCCAAAAATATTTGCTCAGAAAATGCAACCTTAAGTAGAGTTACCCTTCTGCAAGTCTATTGAAGTCCATGGTCTTAAAAGACCATGGTCTTAAAAAAAGAACTCTGTTTAGGATTGCACTGTGAGCAATGTGCAGGACAGAGAAAGGTTCAACAGATTGAAAAGGGATGATCACAAAATTTGGTTGAAACTTGGGCTGGATCCATTCATCTGTTTTCCTTAGATAAACAGACAGTTTCAGTGTCATATTGGTTTTCCCTGTCTCTGCCTGAGTGCCATTTCCCCTCTTCTGTTGTTTATCTCTTTTTTCCACTTCCAAACAAATTCAGCTTTTCAAATAATGTATCATCTGTCACCTGGCTGTCATTTAAATAAAGCTGCATCATGATCCTGACATTGTCACTCTGTAATCCAGTAAGAAAGGGGCATAGCCGCAGGGTTTGTCCCAATACTGTGTCAATACGCGCTTTAGGCCAGAAATTGCCTCTTGGGAGGCAAACAGGATTTGGGGTCTCAAATCCAACAATCTGACAAGGAAATCTTGGGTTGACTCTTGGGATTTCTGTACTGCTTTATGACAGCTCAAAGCACAATTCCGTTGCAACTTCTTCCTAATAAATGTGATCTCAACATATCCCTTGATTTTGCTAGGGTGAGATCCCTTTCTCCTGCTAAATAAGTCTTCAGACTCAGTCCAGAAAAATAGCCTTGATGACCAATTCTGCGATCTCTGTCTCACTGTACCATTTCACAATTCATTTTTAATCCGATAGGACGGACAGCTAAGAAGAAGAAGAGTTTGGATTTATATCCCCCCTTTCTCTCCTGCAGGAGACTCAAAGGGGCTTACAATCTCCTTGCCCTTCCCCCCTCACAACAAGCACCCTGTGAGGTAGGTGGGGCTGAGAGAGCTCGGAGAAGCTGTGACTAGCCCAAGGTCACCCAGCTGGCGTGTGTGGGAGTGTACAGGCTAATCTGAATTCCCCAGATAAGCCTCCACAGTTCATGCGGCAGAGCTGGGAATCAAACCCGGTTCCTCCAGATTAGATACATGAGCTCTTAACCTCCTACGCCACTGCTGCTCCTAAAGTTAAGTTGTTCTCTAAAGTTAAGTTGTTCTCTTTACTAAGGGCAGCCTATTCCCACATAACTTGAAATCCTTCTTCTGAATTGATTCCACTATAGGGTTGCCAACCTGTAGGAATTAGCTTGAGATTTCCCACTAAATACAACTGATCTCCAGGTGATTAGATCATTTAACCTGGAGAAAATGGCTGCTTTGGAAGGAGGATTCTAAGGTATTATACTCCTCTGAAGGGCCTCTCCACCCCAAACACGCTGTACCCCAATAATCACCAGATATTTCAAAACCTGAACCCGGCAGCCCTATTCCACTGCCATTGGTAGCTTCTTTTCTACCAGCATATTACTGTCTTAAATTTTTTTTCCTGAAACTTTGTTTCAAATAGTTTAATTTTTCAGTAGATCATTTCTGCAGTGCTAAAGTCCTGAGCCCTGCCACCTGGTCTTTTAGTAATGTAGGAAGCCCCTTAGATCTACTCCATTCAAATATAGTACAACTCTGAGCAATGCGGAGTGGCTTTGAGTTGCTATCTTACAGAGTTCTGTTCCAGAGAGGTCTAGAAATTCACGAACTGCCTTCAGCTGTTTATCTTGAAGGTGATATAAAAGTCCTTCCACCCCTATAAGCCAGCTTTCAAATTCACTGTGAACCGTCATTTTTTCTGATCACATCACTTTTTCACGAGGCCTTTACTTTCCCTCAGGCCCTTCTTCTGATTTTTCTCACAGGTATGTAGGCTCTTCTCTTGGAGGGTAAAAGACTCTCATTTCAAAAACTCCTGTGCTGGCTCACCAAAATGTTACACCTCACTCAGGATAAAAGGCAGGATCTGTAGAAAAAAATTTGATTTCTTTTTTTAAAATATAGAACATACTAAACATTAATTCAGAGGTGCCTATAGAGTGGGGCAGCCAAGGCCACTTGCCTTGGGTGCCACTTGAAGGGGGGTCCCCTCCCCACCAAGAATTCTAGATGGCTCCAGCTTTAAACTGCAGGCTCTACCTGCAAGCTCTGCCTGGCCATGTCTAGCTTTATACTGCTGGCTTTGCCTCCAAAATCATGTGAACTTCAGAGGTGGCCAGGCCAAGTCAAGCCCACAGAGTGATGCTGGACTTGGCTTGGCAGGGCCCAACTTTAAACTATGGGCTCAAATTCTTCAATTTAAAGCTGGACTCGGCCAGGCATTCAAAATCAATTGGAGGTTACGGCCTATTATTTTCATAATTTAGAGATTCCCATGCAAAGAAGGACTTTTACCTTGGCACATATGAATGCTTTTCCTTCTAGTGTACTACAATTCCAGCATACCCTGTATCATGACAGGCTATGCCCTTGTGAGTCAGGTTTACCAAATACAATATCACATATTATCCTTGCATGCAAATTATGTGAGAGTCCACCGAGTGAATGACTTTTGCTGATATATTAGGCCAAAAGATCTTTAAATATGGTGCAGATGATACAGTTCTTGTTATCTGATTTAGGTTCTAGATTTACCACACGGGTTGCCAAATTTCTAATGATGATATTAAAAATTAAAATATAATCACTTACTAACCCACCACATTTTTACAGGAATTGTTAGAATTGTTAGAAATCTTTGCATGCTAATTTTATATTGACGAACCAATGTTCTAATTAATATATGTATCTTTCCTTCTAATATAGAGGATTTTAAATATGAGGTTCGAGAAACTGATTGATAACTTATGTGAATATTTCCTTTTGTATTCTTTTTTAAATTCATGCTTGCATTGTATGTTTAATGTAGCTTGATTGATTTCGTGCTAATTTCTACTCCATGCCTACTAAAGGTTGATGAAATGTAATGACAAAACAGTTTTTTAAAGCATGCATTATGCAAAATGGGGAAAATTTGTATTGGCTTACTTTGCATAATTTAAACAGGTCACAGAATTGCACTTCTCATAACACAAAATCCGGGCTGCATTGCCTTGGAATTTATTTATTTTGCATGGTGTTTAATTAGTCTTGATTCTTGTGGGAGAGATTCATTGACCCTATGTCCTTTATTTCTTATCAAACGTGTCAACGTGTGATTTTAATCTGCTCTGGTGTTGACTTCTGTGCTGAGTGGCAGTCCACTTGCAAACAGCTGTACTGAAATTAATAGGTGTGAGTGCCCCCCTCTGCCAGCCACCCCGGCCATCTTTGCTTCATAGAGGCTCAGCTGCCTTCTTGAGTCAAATAAGACACAATTCTGGCTTCTATTCACGGGTTCTTTATTTCCATCAGGTAGTTAACAGCACTCCCGTGTATTACACCAACCTATCTCCATTTTGTCCTTCTTCCCTTTTATCCGTCTCAGGAGGTACTTTCCCTCCTGGTAGCCTCCTGTTTCAGCTTCTTTATGGCTGGCGAGCTGTCTCTTGCCCTGCCAACCTGGTACTGGCTCTTCCACTTTCCTGGGCCTCTTCCTTGATTGCAGCCTGGCTAGGGCTGTGCTGTCCCCACCTCATTGTCTACGGCCGCATTGGGCTGCTAACTGCAGCTTGGCCAGGGCTGTGCTACTTCCACCTTTTCTCTGGAACTGCTGAGACTACTTGCTAGTCTCCTGCCATTTCTCTGCAGTCTCTCCCGGGCCCTGGCTTCCTGAAAGTCCCTGGTCCTGCTGGTAAGTCCAAGGACTGGGTTGCCAGTTGTGGGGTGCCCCAAAAGTCCCGGGACAGATGTCTGTGACAAGGACAGGTGTGGAACAAGTTGCCTGGTGTTGAGAAGCAACCCTGTCCCTGGATAATAGGAATGATACTACAGAACTCCTACCAGGGGAGGAAAAGTAGTTCTAGCAACTCAGCTGGAAAAGATGTCATAATTCCTTCTTCTCTGAATAATCTTTGATTAATGAAACTGCTGTGAGTATATCATCCTGAGTTATGAAAGTATAAAAGACTTTCTTTCTGATTAACTGTTTCATTATCTAATTAGCATGCAGACTTCAAAGTGTCCCTTGCGCAAATTTTACCATGCCTCCCCTGAATCTAGGTCATGCTTTCTTCGCCTGTCTTCATGGCTCGGTAGGAATTAAATAAGAGTAAAATTAGGAATGGACTAAAGAATCTGAAAAAAAACAATTCTTCATAGTTCTTGGGGTTACTGTTGGAGTCTCAGGTAAGGATACAGCTGTGGCTTCTAATTAACATGTCCTATCTGAAAGGTATTGATATATTAACTCTACACTGATATGGTGCTTGTATTAGTAAAAGGAGGTGTATGATCATATAGGGGCCTGCAGTGCTCAGATTTCAGGAATCTGTCTGTGTTTGCAGAATTCAAATACACGGGGGGGGGATGTGTATGCACAAGTACAGTCCTGTCAAATCGCAGCTGATGTATGGCAACAATAGCAAGAGCTTTCAAAAATCAGAGGTGGTTAGTTATTGCCTTCCTCCGTAGAGCCATCTTTGGAGATCTCCTTTCCAAGTACTATCCCTGCTGAGCTTCTGAGGTCTGACCAGATTGGGCTGTACCATGCCGCCTCCCTCCCTTGAGGAAAGTTAAGATGTTGGTATTCTGACAAACAAAGGTCCAAGAAGTGGGAGGGGGAGATTTATTTATTTTATTCAGCTTATAGGCTGCCCTTTGCCATGTGGGCTTAGGACAGCTTACAACATTAATTAATAATAAGAGAATCAGTAAAGCATTTTCATTCAGATCCTCAGACCATTAATCTCCACTAAAGGAATAAACAATCACAATTTCAACTGTATTCCCCATTAAAATCACAGTTCACTCCACACATTAAAGGAAAAAGGAAAGGTGTGTGTGTGGGGGGGGGGAGGCCAGCTAGTTGAACACTGTTGCTGTCCTCAACCATAAGATCAGGTTTTTATGAGAACTCTTTTACAAGCTCCACCATCTTACATCCTCTTTCCTATTTAGTTACTTCTAAAGCTTAGTCATGGCCAGAGACCTGAACCCAAAGGGCTGTTGTTCCTTTGACTTTAAAACTATTCCTTCAGTTGCCGCAAATTGGTTTGTGTAGCTTATTGGTTTGTGTAGTTGTTTTTTGTTTTGTTTTGTTTTGCTGTTGTTAACGGCTTGGATCCCTTCAGGATACAAATAGTTAAATAAGATATGTTGAACGGATTTTTCTTCTGCAATGGATAGCAATCATATCTACTTGATGTCTAGTACTTGAAGAGATTGTATGAGCAGGGCCCCGGTGCACAGTGAGAGCAGGGTGTGCATTTGGATATATCAAACTGAAAAAAGAGAGGCACCATTTCAATGGAGCTAAAAGGTACATCTGAACAAAGATTTTTTCCCCCAGATTTTTCAGATCTATTTTATCCTACCAGAAAATGTATGGGGCTCTGGGGAACCTATGTTTTGACACAGAACCACCACATTTTCAGCATAGCTTCAGGTGACTCTTCTTAAAAGACTCCCAAGTTTGGTAAAGTTTGGGTAAATGTGTCCAGTTTCATGAATATTCAAAAGGGTGACCATCCATTTTCTGTTGTTTCCAGTAGAGAAAAAAAAGGGTCCATAACATTGGTTCCCTGACCGAATCTTCAGCAACTTGGGGGGGGGGGGTCTAGCGAGGAGAATCACCAGCAGCTACATTGAAAATTTGGTGTCTCTACCTCAACCCTCTCCCCATGCCTCAGAGCCCTCAAAGGTTTCCCAATACTACCCTTGGAGCAGCAGTGGCGGAGTGGCTAAGAGCAGTGGCTAAGAGCAGGTGCACTCTGATCTGGAGGAACCGGGTTTGATTCCCAGCTGTGCCACTTGAGTTGTGTAGGCTTATCTGGGGAATTCAGATTAGCCTGTACACTCCCACACACACCAGCTGGTTGACCTTGGGCTAGTCACAGCTTCTCGGAGCTCTCTCAGCCCCACCCATTTCACAGGGTGTTTGTTGTGAGGGGGGAAGGGCAAGGAGATTGTCAGCCCCTTTGAGTCTCCTACAGGAGAGAAAGAGGGGATATAAATCCAAACTCTTCTTCTTCTTCTTCTTCTTCTTCTTCTTCTTCTTCTTCTTCTTCTTCTTCTTCTTCTTCTTCTTCTTCTTCTTCTTCTTCTTCTTCTTCTTCTTGTGCTGGGAAAATTTCCTCTCTTTGACATAGCTCAATGTTATGTCAAAGGGGGATATTTGTGGGACTCGAGGGATTTTGTCACGATAGAGCCATCAAATTTGCAGCATAGCTGATCTTTACATGAACCCCCAAGTTTGGTGAAGACTGAGTCCATAAAATTGAATCCCCAAATGGAGAAAAAAAAATGCAGGGCCATTAAATTGAACTCCCTTGCCCAATCTTCACCAAACTTTGGTGGCTCTACCCTTAAAAAAACACCCTCATAGATTCCTGCAAAATGTATCGTAGGGTTTAATAGATCCAGAAATTTTCAGATATTCAAGAAAAGCAGAAAAACCCATATTGGTATGGGGATTCGGATTTTTACTTTATTTTTACTTATTTGATTTATTATTTGATTCATATGCAGTCCTTCCCAAAAATGGATTCAGGGCAGCTTACAGAAAAACCAATTTTGAACCCTGGACAATAAAGATACTTCAATGGCAGCATGCAATGATTCGAGCCGAAGGGAATGAGGGCAACTGGAAGGGAAATAGGAAGAAGGAAAGGAAAAGCTTTTGGGATTTTCAGAGGGGAAATTTGGTTTGTCATTGCCTTTCTCTGCTGAGCCTCCCATGGAGGCCTCCCTTCCAAGTACTGACCTATCTTAGATATCCAGATCCAATGAGATTAGGCTATGCTATACTATTTCACATCCCACCTAATCCCATTTATCTCACAAAATCTTATGTCACTCTATCTATTATTTGGTTACTTCTTTATTTTTATTTAATTTATATCCCACCCTTCTCCCCGGGGGTGGGGGGGCAAACTGGCTTATATTCTCCTTTCCTCCAGTTTATCCTCACAGGGAGGTAGACTAGGCCACTCTGTGATAGTGGCCCAAGGTTACCTAGTAAACATACATGGCAGATTGAGGAAGTAAATTAATGCAGGCTTTCAAGCTACAGTGATTGGGCGGGGTGGGTTGCATGATAAAAGAATCAAGTTGTTACCATAGATCCGAGGCACTGAATAAGGAAATCCAAAGGTGTATAAGTGCACTGATAATTGGCATGTGGAATGCAACAAGGGAATTGAATTTTTAATGGCCTTTTGTATGTTAAGTTGGCTGATAAATCAGCATGACTATCATGGATAATTATTCTATGTGGCATCAAGTCTTTTGAATAAGCAATGAATATCAATTATATTTCCATAGCCAACAGCACAGAGAAGCAGAGTTACATTCTTGCAGTACTCCCATTCAGAGGAGAATGATTAATATGGCACCAAACATGAGGAAAAAAAAGGTTTCTGGATATTAATGGGAAAACGCAGAGTTGTTCTTAGGAACTATCAACAAGGATATGTGTTAATATGAAACGAGTGAAATAAAATGGGAATGTCAGCACCCTGATCACAACCGTATTGATTCTGAATTTTGGATTAAAGTCTAAATTTGCATGGACTTGTAGGCAATAAGAGCTGGGTGGTGCTCGGCATGTGAGACCAATGGTGGATTTTTGTTATTTGTTCCATTTATGCCCCACCCTACACTGAAGTCCCAGGACTGTTTATATAATGGGGTTAAAAGCCCCGTCAAAACATAAAACATTAAAAACCACCATGGAAACATCCTAAAAGCAGTGGCGTAGGAGGTTAAGAGCTCGTGTATCTAATCTGGAGGAACCGGGTTTGATTCCCAGCTCTGCTGCCTGAGCTGTGGAGGCTTATCTGGGGAATTCAGATCAGCCTGTACACTCCCGCACACGCCAGCTGGGTGACCTTGGGCTAGTCACAGCTTCTCGGAGCTCTCTCAGCCCCACCTACCTCACAGGGTGTTTGTTGTGAGGGGGGAAGGGCAAGGAGATTGTAAGCCCCTTTGAGTCTCCTACAGGAGAGAAAGGGGGGATATAAATCCAAACTTTTCTTCTTCTACTGCTGCTGCTGTTGTTTCTCTCCATGGCAAGATGTGTTCCTCTGTGCCATGGAGAGAAACACACCTTACCGTTACATGCCTCTGAAAATGGCAGCCATCAATGCGGTGAAAACCTTAGGAGTAAAAACTATCAGAAGATGTCCACACAGTCTGGAAAACCCACAACATTCTTTTTGACAGAAAAGTATATGAGATATGAGATATGAGTATGAGATATTTTTGTGCAGACTTCTACCCAGCTTAGGGACAAACAAAAACTTTCAAATGAGCTGTTAAACTCTAAAATATAAAGCAATTTAACAGACTATATTCTGTCTCAGAAAAAGATGTCAGTTGAAGAAAATTGTAAGCGTCTGCATTAAAATATAGTCCCAAATGAATAAGTGAATTAACATTCATTTTTACATGCTGCCTTTGTAGAAACCATTATTTTGTGCATTGTTGGACACTATTAAACTGAATGCCAAAATGTATTTTTACTTTCAAACTTTCAAATGGATGGCTGGGGGAAGGGAGCCGGGCTAGGTAGGCAATAGGCCCCTGGAGGAACATTCTACATCAAAGAAGATTCAGCATCTTGAGTTCTGTGATTGAGGAATATACAACCCTACTAGCATCTTTTTCTGAGACAGACTATACATACACAGTTGAAAAACCTACACAGGGAGGAAGGTCAGTGAGGAAATGAAGCTTGAGCAATACTGAAAAAAGATTGGTAAATTTCAGTTTCAACTTTATTTGGTTTTAAAATTATTGTTAAAGCCAACCCCCTCCCCAATATCTAATTCAATAAACCTGAATATTTTCTGAAAAAAATGTGAAAAAATTCGAGTCTGTTTTAATTTTTAGGGGTTTTTTTGGAGTTTTTATGGTTTTCTGTCTGACACATTTTATACCAAGTGGCACCAATCTTGCAGAGTGTCTTCAGGACCATCCAGGTTTGGTAAAGTTTGGTTCAGGGGTCCAATTTTATGGACCCCAAAAGGGGTGCCCCATCTCCCACAAGGGGTGTCCCACCCCCAAAAGGGGTGCCCCATCCTCGGGGTGCAAAGCTTTGCATAGTTCTAGCTAGCAGAAATGCATAATGTGACAGATTAGTGTTTAAAATTGTTAATTTTAAAAAGGTTCAGTTTAGTCAGAGCAGGAGCACCAAGTGTTAACCAGAGCTCCACCTGATTGGCCAGGTGAGATGCAGTAGCCAGGAACCACAGAGAGGGTGTACTCACCTTATATAAGCAGCCAGAGTCTGTCAAAGAACAGATTGGGAGATTGTTTGACATGGAGATCCAGCCTGTCACAGAGAGAGTGGCACACAGATTGTGTCAGTCCTCAGATCCAGTCAAGAGATAGTGTCTAGAGGCAGAGAAAGGCAGAGAGACAGAGGGAGAATGGCTAGGTGGCCAGTGTTCTCTGAAAAAATCTCAAAGACTGAGTGGGCCAGATCCTTGTTTTCACCAAAGGCTAGGTGGCCAGGTGTTGGTGGAAGACAAGAGGGAAACTTATTTTATGGGATACTCCTAAGACTGCACAGAGGGATTGGCTATCGTCTCTTTGGGAGACCACACCTAGATATTGGGACCAGAGATTTTATGAGGGTGTGTTAGCTTAACTAGCAGAATTAAGTGAGGGTTTAGAGAAACCCCAGAGCTTACTCTGTCCCAAGCCAGTGTGAAACCCTTTGGAGTTAAGGGAGGGTATTTTAGAAAAGTGATCAGGACTATGTAGAAAGGTCTACCCTTAAAAGAGATACCTGTACATGTATGAAGCAAACTTGAAACTGAAACAGCCATTTAAGTGAAACTGTATTTTGTCTGTAACCTCTAAGTAATATCTGCCTAAAGAACAAGAAATGCTTAAGAACCTCGCTGTACCAACAAACTGAGAAGAAAAGCCAGTAAATAAATTCTAGTTTCGTTTTAACTGTTAAAAAAGCCTTTCAGAGTTCCAGTTTTCCCTCAAAAAAGGTGGCAACTTATGTTTCCTGACAGGATTTTGCCTAAAGGGCTTGTGTGTGCATAAGTGGAGTGTGTCTAAGCTAACAGCAGCTATCCTGATCCCTACACACTTCCCCCTGCTGGACTTCTGCCCCTACAGGGAGTGGAGTGTGTTGCACATAACAATCACTGGCTGGCTGAGTCATCCACTGTCCAATTGGTTGCCCTGGAAACAAAACAACAGAGCTCCAGGGAAGGAGAAAGAGAGAGAGAGAGACTGTCAGAGCCAGCTCAAGCACCATTTCTGCTGGGTTTCAGGCTGCTCCCACCCCCACCCCCCAGGCCCCCACCCCCGATAGCCTCCAGCAATGGTAAGCAAAGTGGAGGGACGGTTCTGGGGGCGGTTCTCTGGTTTAAACTATATGAGAGCTTAGTGAATGTCTTTATTTTATTTAGGGATTTCTATGCCACTTCACCAGAGTCCTGCTTCAGTAAAAAATTGTTAAATGCATTTTCATATATATATATAAATCTGGTAATTTAGCGGAGTGCTTAAAGGCTATTGTGCGCACCAAAGCTCATCTAATCTCTCTATGGGCCGGGAACAAAATTACTTGGAGTCTTTTATCTATTCAAACTAATATACTTGATATATTATAGAAACTTCATTTCTGGATAGGGTAGAATAAATACAGCTTCCTGATCTAGTCTAACTAACTAGGGTGGAGGGAGATACAGGAGCTGTGTCCTGCCTTCATGGTTACAAGGCAGAGATGAAGGTGTATGTGAGAGTGGAGGTGTGAAAAGAAGGGAGGAAGTTTCCTAAGACTAGCAATCTACACATCAAAGGGATAGTGTCCCAGTAGTAGTAGTAGAAGAAGAGTTTGGATTTATATCCCCCCTTTCTCTCCTGCAGGAAACTCAAAGGGGCTTACAATCTCCTTGCCCTTCCCCCCTCACAACAAACACCCTGTGAGGTGGGTGGGGCTGAGAGAGCTCCGAGAAGCTGTGACTAGCCCAAGGTCACCCAGCTGGCGTGTGTGGGAGTGCACAGGCTAATCTGAATTCCCCAGATAAGCCTCCACAGCTCAGGCGACAGAGCTGGGAATCAAGCCTGGTTCCTCCAGATTAGATACACGAGCTCTTAACCTCCTACACCACTGCTCTTAGATACAGATTAGATACATGAGCTCTTAACCTGCTACGCCACTTTATTTCCCTGATTCTCTAGTCAAGGCCCTTGCTGAAGTCTGTGGTGAAGAAACAGCACAAAGTTTGTCACCTCCAGCCAAAATATGTTTTTCAGGTTCCTCCACCCCCAGCCACTGAAGGGGGTTGGGGGGTTGGGTTGCCTGATCCAGGTTGGGAAACTCTTGGAGATTTGGGGATGGAGCCTGGGGAGGGCAGGGGTCTCAGTGGGATACAATGCAATGGAGAGCACCCTCAACATTATCCATTATCTCCTGGGAAATTATCTCTGTAGTCTGCAGATGAGGTGTAATTTTGGGGTTACCCTGGTCCCCAAGGTGAGCGGAGCTGCTGGCGGAGACAGGGGCAGAGAAGGAGAAGGAGTTGGCGGGGGCCCTTCTGCAGGGATTGCTGCTGCTGCTGGAGGAATGGAGCACTGATAAAGGCAGTCGAAAAGCTAACAAACGTGTGTAGCTTCTGCAATGTTGATTCCGATGTGGATGTATGGCTCCTTGAATCGCCTCTTAACGATACTCCGGAGGGAGATGCTGTGATGGTAACATTGTATCCATTCATGAAAGGGGTGATTATGCTTACACCTTGAGGCAAACAATTCATGAGCTCAAAGACAATTATTCAGTCACCGATTTGACATCCAATACACATGAAAAGAGACAACAGCTAAAGCAGGAGCCTTTATTGAGGTGAACTTGTTAACAGCAACGAAGCACGATACCGTCTACATCGGTGTTACTGAAGTTCTCTCATTGGAGATATCCGTATGAAAAAGAATATTTATTATAGCAATTGCATTTTTTGTATGTCTAGATATTGGAATTAATAATTGTAATACACATAAGCCACTGCGCAGCACACGTGCGTCATATGATTTTTTTAAAAAATGCTTTATTTAGATTTCATAAACATATAATAAGTATAACATTACAGTATTTTTCATTCATATATCTTAACTGAAAAAAAAAGAAAAGAAAAGAAAGAGAGAAAAATCATGTGATTTTTCAGTCCGTATTCAGATAGTTCCCCTGGTCCCACCTGGAGGCTGGCCTCCCGAAATAAAAACAATACTGTACAGTCATCAAAAGTATCAAGAGGACTGAAACATGTATCTGTATGTACCGTGAGACTGCTGGTGGGAAACTCTTATGAGTTCGAGATTCGGACTCCTCTTTTAAAATATGGGCTTTTGTGTGTTATGATGTTGCTACTGTTTTAATGGATTTTAATGCTATCTGCTATCGAAGGCTCCCTTTAAAGTTTAAATCCCCTTGAATGCAAAATACCAAATATCTATTTGTCATTCTACATTCTGAGCTGTTTGGATTTGCTTTCATCAGCCCTGCTTGTATTTGGGGCTGATAGAAGTTGGAAAAAGACGAATACCATTTTTTTCGCTATTTTTTAAATTCAGATATACCATATAATCAAGTCTAGAAATGACAGATGAAAAAGATTAGTTTTCACCTGCAAATGGTAGGCAGTGATAGAAGGGGACAGATAAATTTGCCTGGGGAAGGCATGTTGGTGCCATGACCTAGAATAGGGGTGGGCAATTATTTTTTCCATGGGGCCGCATAAGAAACAGAAAATATTGTGGAGGGCCGGGCCAAAAGGCAGGGGGGCGAGGCGCTTTTGAAAGCCCTGCAGAAGCCGGCAGCCAAGGCAACCGGCTTCTGCAGGGCTTTCAAAGGCGCCTCGCTCCCCAGCAAGGCGGGGGGGGGGCAGTCAAGGTCATCCAGCGGGCTGGATGTGGCCCCGGGCCGTATAATACGCAGGTCTGACCTAGAAGGTCCATTCCTCCCCACATATCCTTCTCTGTGTAAATACTAACATTTCATGCATCTTAAGTGGGTTCTAGCCCCCAAAACAAACATCGTAGTAAACCTGTTCATCTCAAGGGCCCGCCAAAAATCTATTCGTATTAGTTATAATGAACTAACACAGATAATTCATGGAGTTAACCTCTGCCTCTCCAAAAATCTCTTTTCAATGTCCTTTCTGTTCAAAGGACCCCATCTCGGATGAACTGGCCCTCTTTACTCCAGCCAATGAAAAGCTATCTCTCACTCTCTTTCATGCTTCTATAGTTAACTCTTTATATTCAGATTGGTTCTGTTTAGTTACACTTTAGCAAAGTCCAGCAGTCTTTCACAGTCACCCAGCCGACCATGTGTAGGAGTGGGGAATTGAACCCGGTTCTCCAGATTAGAGTCCACTGCTTGTGTGGAGGAGGGGGAGATCAAACCCAGTTCTCCAGATTAGAGTCCACCACTCCTAACCATCACACCACACTGGCTCTATCAATGATGATAATGTTAGAAATTGACTTTTGAGGCTCTGTTTTTTGTTTTGTTTTGTTTTTTTAATTCCTCACACAGCCAAGCAAGAATTTTTGGGGTCTCTCCTGACTGGCTGTTGAGGAGGCATTTTTTTCTTACTTCCTGATATTGGAGTAAAGTTGATTGAATAGGTCTGATCTTTGGGATGTTTAGGTCATAACTAATTTGGCAGGGATAATGTGGGCTAGTCTTGATAAGTAGTGATTATCAGGAAGCAATCTGATGCATCAACTGTGATAGACAGCATGTTTGGAACAATGCATCAGTGCTTATGAAGCAAGGAAGCAATGTCCTTAGTGCTAAAGAACATCTTTCCGAACCTGGTAGTGGTGGCGTGGTGCATTGAGGAGGGTGATGGAGCTAGGTACCTCTTGTCACTTTGTGTGTCGACAATGATAACTGAGGCCAGCAGAAGATGCAGGCCCAGTTCGGAGGCAGGGTGAGTCTGCCCATCAAAAGCAGTTGTTGTCAGGTTGCCCATTTAAATATGTTAGCATGTTTAAGGATACAACATAGATCTGCATAAATTATTTAAATAAGGAGGCTAAGCCCAAAGCTGTTGCTCATATCTTCTTTGGAGGTGCCTATGGGATTTGATTTGCCATCATTTGCTCGATTTGTGAGCTTTTGGGTTTAGCATGCTTACCTGCCTCGGATTAACAGATTCCCTCAGCTCCACTCTGTTGTTCATTGCAAATCGAGTTCTGCTTTGGTTGTCTTCCTGGATTAAGGGCACATCTCAGAGTGCTGATCATAGATTTTGTGCAAGAAAATAAGAAAAGCTTGTTTTTGTGTGTGCGTGTCCGTGTGTGTGTGTGCGCACAAGCGCAGGGAAGCTGATTTGTCAATTTGTGTCCGTTTTGCACAGAAGTGCAGCAGTACTCCAGTGCGATATAAAGTACGATAAATGGTGGTGGAAGCGCCGTAAGTTTTTTACATTTGCTTTTGTACAAATGGAGGGCAGTTGTATTGTTTACACATATGTAGCACTGGTCAAACATATCTGACCTTTATGTTGCAGTTTTGTGGTCTACATGATGCTGTCACTACATGTTCCTCAAAATGTACAACCATGACAAAACCAAGATGAATCCCAAGGAGGAACTACAGCTAGCATTCAATGGGATTTCAGAGGTTCCTGCTTACTTCCCCCCTTGTTTTCCCCTCTAAGTGGTTTCTGCTTACTTCCCCTTATCAAATTTCCACCTGGCATGACAACTACAGTATACATACATGCACATCAGGTCTCCCCGCTCCACCACATTTGATAAATTTATATAATCATGTTTTTGTGCATACCTGGAAGTCCACCAGGCATCAATTTATAACCTTCCCTCTGGGTAGCCAATTGTTTTCCTTGCTTTCATGATGGTGGGTTCAATTTTACTATGAAATACAGTGATAAACTCTGTGACATGGAGGAACTGCAGAGGTGGGGTTAAACAATTTGAAAATACACTCTACCCCCCTCAATACACCAATTACATGCCACAATAGATCAATTAGATCAAATAGATCAAACACTTCTTCACGCAACGTGTGATTGGTGTTTGGAATATGCTGCCACAGGAGGTGGTGATGGCCACTAACCTGGATAGCTTTAAAAGGGGCTTGGACAGATTTATGGAGGAGAAGTCGATTTATGGCTACCAATCTTGATCCTCCTTGATCTGAGATTGCAAATGCCTTAACAGATCAGGTGATCGGGAGCAACAGCCGCAGAAGGCCATTGCGTTCACATCCTACATGTGAGCTCCCAAAGGCACCTGGTGGGCCACTGTGAGTAGCAGAGAGCTGGACTAGATGGACTTTGGTCTGATCCAGCTGGCTTGTTCTTATGTTCTTATGTTCTTAATTACATGCCACAAAGTTCCCACGGCTTCAAAGAGAATTGGGCGGGGACTTTTTGTTTGGGGGCATGTTCAGCATTATTACCCACCACCCTGTTAGCAGCAGAACAGGATTATCCATTAGCCGGCTTTTTGCGTTCATCTGGGGGGAGATGGCATGTTTTGTGGGTTCTCTATCATGTATGAATGCTTTAATTTTTAATATAATTTTTAACTTTTATCTTTAATCTTATCAGTAGATTGATATATCAATCTATTAATAGATTGATGTATTGACTTTGTCCGAACACTGATTGTCTTTCATGGTGGAAAGTGAGGGGAAGAAATGACGGCATGAAAACTGCAAAACCGCAAAAGGACAATGAGGGCAAGGGAGAAGCGTGCAAAGCAGTATGAGTTAACTGGGTGAGTAAGACTAGATGGGTTGACTGTGGGCAAAGGGAAGATGTCTGGGGCAAAGCTGTCCCCACTCGCAAAACTGTCCTCACTGGCAAGTCCATCCCACTCTGGCAGCAAAGCAAAATGAAAATCATGCTATTAGTGGATTTGCTTGCCACGGAGACAGTGGAAAGTGAAAGCAGGGCTAGGGGAAATATGTCCTAACAAAAAATCTTGCTTCGGTTTCCATCATGCAGCAAACACCTTGTGTGTAATCAGCCATAGATCCTGCTTGGATGTATAGTAATACAGTGATGTGATACAGTGATACAGTTACAAGTGATGTGATTTTTGAAGAATCAATGTTTATTTTGGATATGGATACAGCTGTAATGTGTAAACTGATAAAGATATAATGTGCAATCTGTCTTGAGTCCCTATGAAAACAAAAGATGTTAAAAGGTGAATTATTGACCCATGGGGTGACATCACATCACAACATTTACCAGGCAGATTGTTTATGGAGTGGTTTGCCCTTGCCTTCCCCAGTTATTTATACTTTACCCTCAGCAAGCTGGGTAGTCATTTTGCCGACCTCAGAAGGATGGAAGGCTGAGTCAACCTAAAGACAGTTATCGGAAACCAACTTCTATCAGGATCGAACTCAGGTTGTGAGCAGAGCTTTGACTGCAGCTTACTACACTGTGCCACAAGACTCCTCAGACTATAAATAACATAAATAAATTTAAAAATGTAAATGTTGTATGTATTTCTGTGTAGTTTGTTGTAACTAATAAGAAAGATGAACAAAATAAAGACTAATAGCTAGCCAGGTCACAGCTATCAATTTCACAATCAGGGGTTATGTTTTATTTCCGTTGGGTAGTTCCTTTACACAGGATTATCCAAACTGCTCTAATCTGTTCTGTTTTGTTATAATTGCATTATGGGCCCTTAATGTATATTGATGGTTTTGATTTTGAACTAGTGACCCTTTATTTGTATTATCTTGACATTCAGGGATTTAATTCCACAGTTTCTCTACTTTAAGGAGTCTCAAAGCAGCTTGCAATTGCCTTCCCCTCCTCACAACAGACATATTGTGAGGTGTGTGGGGCTAAGAGAAATCTGTGACTGACCCAAGGTCACTGCAGTGACCCTATGCTTTCATATTGCAGTAAAATAGATTTTTTTCCCTTTTAAATATAATCGGTCTGTCCTCTTAGGAATTGAATAGTCCTTCTTTTATAAGTGTAGAGTGTGAGTGATATTATATAGGTATACAAATCTTGTCCCTCTGTTCACTAAAGTATTTATATTTAACTAGCAGGGCACCCGTGCTTCGCTATGCATACTTCATCACAGGCTCTCTATGAATTTCGGGGTGACATTCAACATACTTCTTTACAGCCTGTTTGTGAACTTTGGGGTGACATGCTGCATATTTCCTCACAGCCTGTCTGTGGACTGATGGGTTTTGCATATTTTGCAGCAGCTTCCTGTAGTTGTCTTTTTTATAATGCAATGCGTTATTGCTCTCTTTCACCTGGTGGGCTCCAAAAGACATCATGGGGAAGCAGCCATTGTATTTTCAGGATGCAGAAAGAAAGTGTTCTGTCATTGGATGCTGATGAGTGAGAAGGCTGTGAAGAGGTTCAGGGTAGGGTTGAAGGGTAGGGAGCTGGACTGTACTGCCACTGCAGCACATTCCTGGGGACTCATCCCGTCACTTCAGAGCAAGACACCAAGCACAGGGTGATCGGAGGCCGAGAGCAGTAAACTTGTCTGCTCAGTAATCAATCTGATGTCCATGTGCAAAACCCAACAAATGTTTAGTAGTCCAAGGTGATAGTGTGGTTTGTAATCTGTTTTGATTGTATTTGACTGTAGCGGTGTTGTTAACATGAAGGTGGGTGGAGGAGTACTTTTTCACAGCCTGTCTGTTAACTTCAGGGTGACGTTCAGCATGCTTTTTTGCAGCCTGTTTGTTGAAGCTGGTGGTGTTTAACTGTCACCCTTAGAATGTTCGTGCAGAATGTCTGTGGACTGAGGGGTTGGTTTGCCCTTAGAATGTTCACGCAGATGGCTAGAGATGAGCAGTTAAAACAGTAAATGTGTAATAACGCAAGTAAAATTGAATATTTTGAAAAATCCTTTCTTAGTGAGCACCTAAACCACATAATGAACCAGTGTGCCAAATTACAACATTGTAGGTTTGGTGGTTTTTGAGTTCTTTTGGTGAGTCAGTGAGTCAGACAGTCAGTGGTATTTCGCATTTATAGATATAGATAAACTGGGCGTCCCCCTCCCCCCCCCCCATCCTAAGGACACTCACATAAAACTGTAGAGTGTCACTGTATTAGTGACCCTTTATTTGTATTTTCTTGACCTTTGGCTACTTAATTCCTCTTTGGCAAGCTTCCATGGTAGAGTGAGAATTTGAACCTGGTACTTCCAAATCTTAGTCTGATTCTACCCAAACTACTCAATCCAAGAAATCATCATTTTCATTCAGAAAGGGTGGTTTCTTAGGCTGAGATATAACCAACAACCAGGGCAATACTGTTCAATTTTGTTGTGAGATACCTGATCAAATTGTCCTCGCCTAAACTACTTAAGATTCTTTTGATTTCCTTCAACATTCTTTGCTATTGTTTCAGGGGACATCTCGAGATTCAAATGAAATGTATCTTTTAAGAAAAATATGGTGACAGTTTTGGAAAAATGTGGCAACGCTTTGCTGGGAAATCGAGGGTTGAGTCCACCAAAGTTTTACAGGCTTTGCTGTATTTTGCCAAGTGGGGAAGGTAATTTAGGACTTTTGTGGAGAACCCTACAGAAATTTAGGCGAAGTTCAAACCGATGGGGTTTACTTATGAGTGAACACATTGCACCGTTTACAAGTTGTTTCTGCTCTATTTTTACAAGTCCCTTAATGTGGAGAACACGTTTGCAATTTTCTTTCTGCTTGGTATGCAAAATGACTGTGTACGCTGAAACTATATTTACATGAGCTGTTGTTGGCGAAGGTCCCACTCGCGCAACCCGCCTCAGCGTGTGGCACAATGGAGCCAACTTCAGTTCTTGAAAGATAAGAGACTCTCTGGCTTTTAAATCCTTCTTCGAAACCAGCTCTAGAAGACGGCAGAAGAAGGAAGTTAGGAAGCCTTGAACCGCAGATCTCCACAGGCGGAGTAAATACACAGACTAAGCAAAACCGCAGGGAAGGTAATTTCAATTAGACTGTTTCAATGAGATAAGCTAGATGCATCTGATCAGGAGTTTTCCTCACATTCCAGTAATAAAATGGAACATTAGGAAAAATTACAAGCTCCCCCTCCCCCCCCCCTTTTGAATTGTACAGGCTGAAGTGAAATCCTTTTTTACTGGCTTGCTGTTTAACGCCTTTCGCAGTCGCTTTGATTCGTGGAAAGTTCAGCAGGTGAAAATAGGTCAAAAAACTTTAACTGATTAAATTTCTGGGATGGCTGCTAAAAGCTGAGGAATATTTAGGCGCTCTGTGGCATCAAGCATTTTCCGACTCGTGGCAACCCTGTCATTTAATGACCTACCAAAAATCCTATTGTTAACAGCCTTCCTCAGGTCTTGCAAACTGAAGGCCGTGGTTTCCTTGATGGGGTCAGTCCATCTCATGCCATGACTTCCTCTTTTCTTGCTGCCTTCAACTTGCCCTAACATTATTGTCTTACATTCTCATGATATGGCCAGAGGTGGGATCCAGCAGGTTCTCACAGGTTCCCGAGAGTGGGTTACTAATTATTTCTGTGTGCCGAGAGGGGATTACTAATTGGTGATTTTGCCATGTGGTTTTTGTCTTAGTTACATCTCTCAGCAGTAGCGCGCAGAACTTGAAGCAGTCTAGCAGGAGGTGCACCGGCGTGCGTGGCAGCCTGCACCTGCGTGCATTCGTTTCCCACCCAAGGACCGGCGCAGCGGCTGCGTCCTTGCCACAACCTTACCAGGAATGCCCCACCCCCAGAATCCCCTGACCACACCCCATCATGCCCCGCCCAGCCCCATTGGTGCTATGCCACAGTTTGAATCCCACTACCATTGGAACCTGTTACTAACATTTTTGGAGCCCACCACTGGATATGGCCATTGTACGATAGCCTCAGTTTAGTCATTTTAGGGGAGAATTCAGGCTTTATTTGATTTATAACCCACTTTTTTGTCCTTTTAGCAGTCCGCAGAATCCATAATGTGTGGTTCCAGGTTACTAAATCAGAGGTGAAAGCCGTGTGGAGTAGGTGGGATGTGTGACAAAAAATGATTTTGTTGCTTTAGGACAAAATGGATTATGGTAGGAAGCCTAGATCTCTTGCTTCAGCCTGCTGGCCTCCTGAGGACTGGCCGAAGGAAACATTTTTTTAAAAGATGGGCAACATGTTGTTAGTACAGTGTCACCTCTGGTGGATACCAAGAAATGACATCACAACGCTAGTGTGACTCTAACACTAGACAATGATTCAGGGTGGTCAAATGCTAGAGCATCACGTTGATCTCAGAAATGGCAACATGATGTCACTTCCAGTAATTTGCTGGAAGTGACATGTCATCAGCTGTGTAACGGCCTCTCCCCCTCAATGTCCATAGGTTTCTCACACATTTTTCAAAATGACTCTCTAGAAAAGTAGTTACAAATTTTAGAACAATTTACAAAAGTATGGTATCATATATATGACAGAATCACATCAGACGCTGATTGCTGACTTTCCCCCTTTGACAGATGGGAAATTGAGCCTGAGTGACTTTCACATCACCAGAGCAAGTGTGGTATAGCGATTAAGAGAGGCAGACTGTTATCTAGTGAAGTGGCTTTGATTCTCGACTCCTCCATATGAAGCCTGCTAGGTGGGCTAGTTCTTCAGAACTCTCTCAGGTCGATTCCGCACTTGTGTTATCGACCTAAGTTCGAGCTGCGTTTGACCTAAGTGCTCTGCACAACCACTGGGATCGACGTGGTTTTGGACCAGCTTCGCCCCATGTAACAGTCAAATTTCCGACTCCAGTTGGGAACTACTACTTTTTCAGGGAACCACGCTCGAACTCAGCTCGATTCCAGTAAAGTGCGGAATCTCTGGTGCCAGGAGTCCCCCATTCAGCCAATCACAGCTGAGTGTTTCAGGCATGCGTACAGCTAGCCAATCAAAAAACGCCACCTTCATTCCTCCATTCCTGTGGCAGTTTTTTTTATAACGTGTGTGGTGATAGACGGAACATGGCCGTAGAACAGTAGCCAATCGGAACGGAGCGGCGAAGAGGCACAGGATGATTCCACCCTCCGAGCTGGGATCAAGCTGGTTGCAGTGGGGAACAACAGTGGCTTCGACCTAGGTGAGTACCCTTCTCAGGGAACTGGGTCGAACCTATTTTACTCGTGTGTGGAATCGCCCTCATTCTCCCCTACCCCACAAGGGGTCTGTTGCTAGGAGGGGAAGGGAATGTGATTGTAAGCTGCTTTGAATCTCCTTAAAGATGGAGGAAAGCAGGGTAAAAAAAAACCCCAACCCTTCTTCAAATAGTAAATTCATAGATGGGAAAGCATATCAATTCAGGCATGCCTGACCTAACTCTGTATCCGCTGAACCGTGCTGGCTCATTATAGCTGTCCTGTGTACACACTTTGCTTCTCATTATCGAGGCCAAACACCACAGACTGTTTATAGAGGCAGGAGTTTTCAATCAAGGGTTTGTGATCCTCCCCTGAAACAGAACGTTCCTCTTTTTTTGAGAGATTATCATGTTGGCTGTAAAAGTATTATATAGTATTGTCACGTTCAGCAGCATAGGCAACAGTGGTGCCATTTATTACCTTTTGTGTACAGCTCCTAAAACTGTATCATGAATTTAGCTCCCAGTTCCTCATCTGGGGAGCCTTTGGGATTAACAAAATAAATTAAAAAGGAAGCCTAGCTATGTCCCCCCCACCCCCTTTGGTCTAACTTCAAATAAAAAAAGAAATTAACATAACAGACCTTGATGAAGGTAGGTTTTATAGTGTGAACTATATTAAACGTAGCTCCCAATTGCGTTGTGCTCAGTGTCTAAAAAATTCAATAAAACTTTCCGTGGGAAATAGTATTTCATCTATTGCACCTGGAGGATAATTATAAAACATCTGACATCAGGGGTTTAGCTGGAGATCACACCTCATACTTATAATGGGGATAATAATTATTTTTAGCCAAAAAGAATATTAGTGTCACTTTGATTGCACATTATATCCGCTTAACATTTTTTTTCCCCTTTCAACATGTTCTTTCAAACTTCAAGTTTGTGGGCTAGATTTTTGGTATGTGTGCAGTTTCCGTTTGTATCTTAATACAAATGTGTTGCCTTTTGATTACTGCTAATTCAACAAGCTTGCTTCATCTTCGACATGACATCCTTTCAGATATTTAACCAAAGCTGTCATGGCACCCATTAACCTTCTCTTCTCCAGACTAAACATACCTAGCTCCCTAAATCACTCCTCATAGGGCACGCAATCCAGACCTTTTACCATTTTGGTCGCCTTCCTCTGGACCCATTCCTTAAAAGCAATATCACCAGAGATGAGATCCAGCAGGTTCTCACAGGTTCCCAAGAGTAGGTTATTAATTATTTGTGTGTGCCGAGAGGGGGTTACTAATTGGTGATTTTGCCACGTGATTTTTGCCTTAGTTACGCCTTCCTCTCAGCAGTAGCGCGCAGAACTTGAAGCAGTCTAGCAGGAGGTGCACCGGCGTGCGTGGCAGCCTGCACCTGCGGGCATTCGTTTCCCGCACAAGGACCGGCGCAGCGGCTGCGTCCTTGCCACAGCCCCAACCAGGAATGCCCCGCCCCAGAGTGCCCAGCCATGCCCCCGTCGTGCCCCGCGTAGCCCCATTGGCTCTATGCCACAGTTTGAATCCCACCACCATGGGAACCTGTTACTAAAATTTTGTGATCCCACCGCTGAATATCACCATTTAAAACCTATACTACAGTTAACTCAGATGGCAACCCTATCACTGAGCTCAAAAATACTTTAAAGGTGAGAACAGAAAAATTCCTCCTAATAGATGGGGAGGTAGGACAGTGGTGGATGGTAGATGGGACGGGAAGGCCAGAATAGACAACCGTTGCTCCCTTAACCATGTGGCTGGTGGAACTGTCTTGGAGGTCCTGCAAAACTGAACAGGGCCCTGGTCTCATCAGACAGAGTGTTCCACCAGACTGGGGGGAGGGCTAAAAAAAAGCCCTGACCCTGGTTGAGGTCAGCTGGACTTCCTTTGGGCCAGAGACCACAAGTACATTGTTGCTCGAAGACCGCTGCGTTTGTTGAGGGACATAGTGGAAGAGACAGTCACTAGGTACATTGGTCCCAGACTGTTTAGAGCTTTGAATGCCAGGACCAACACCTTAATCTTGATCCGGCATTCTACTTGGATCCAGTGCAGCTGGTGGAGCACAGGTTGGAAATGTGTCCACCACTGCTTCATTGGGGACCAGCTAGAGTTTCTGGAGCAAGCTCAAGGCTAGCCCTGCATAACACAAGTTGATGTAATCCAGCCTGGAGATGACTGTTGTGTGGATCACAGTCAGCCTGCCAACATAATAACATGTTGTAACAACTCTCATAACAAAAATATAATCAACATCATACATCAGAACAACATAGCAATTCTTAATATAACAATGCATAACGATGTCCAAAGTATCCTAACAACATAACATCCCAATCTTCAGTAATAACATAATCACACAACATGACAGTAAAAACAAACAAACATCCTAATATCCATAAGAACATAAGAACAAGCTAGCTGGATCAGACCAGAGTCCATCTAGTCCAGCTCTCTGCTACTCGCAGTGGCCCACCAGGTGCCTTTGGGAGCTCACAGGCAGGATGTGAAAGCAAGGGCCTTCTGTGGCTGTTGCTCCCGAGCACCTGGACTGTTAAGGCATTTGCAATCTCAGATCAAAGAGGATCAAGATTGGTAGCCATAAGTCGACTTCTCCTCCATAAATCTGTCCAAGCCCCTTTTAAAGCTATCCAGGTTAGTGGCCATCACCACCTCCTGCGGCAGCATATTCCAAACACCAATCACACGTTGCGTGAAGAAGTGTTTCCTTTTATTAATCCTAATTCTTCCCCCCAGCATTTTCAATGTACTCCCCCTGGTTCTAATATTGTGAGAAAGAGAGAAAAATTTCTCTGTGTCAACATTTTCTACCCCATGCATAATTTTATAGACTTCAATCATATCCCCCCCTCAGACGTCTCCTCTCCAAACTAAAGAGTCCCAAATACTGCAGCCTCTCCTCATAGGGAAGGTGCTCCAGTCCCTCAATCATCCTCGTTGCATCATCCCTATAACATCACATAATAAATACATAATAAATGCACCGCCTATACATCATATTTCCAGAATGTTAATATGTGTATTTTAAGTTCTGTCAAGTCACTTTGGACTTATGGCAACCCTATGAATTAACACCTTCCAAAACATTCTAGCTTTGCTCAGGTCTTGCTGTGGCTTCCCTTACAGAATCAATCTCATATTGGGCCTTCCTCTTTTCCTACTGCAGGGGTCTTCAAACTATGGCCCTCCAGATGTCCATGGACTACAATTCCCATCAGCCCCTGCCAGCATGGCCAAGTGGCAGGGCTGATGGGAATTGTAGTTCATGAACATCTTGGGGGGGGGGCATTGTTTGAAGACCCCTGTCCTACCATCTTCAACTTTTCCTAATTTTTCTGGATACTGAATTGGATTGGGGGAAAGGGCAAGCTAAAACACACACACACACACACACACACACACACACACACACACACACACAAACCTCCTTAAACATCCATTCCATATTATTACTTGCAAAGATCATTCAAATAGGCTACAACCATTTCAAGACAGAAGGGTTAATGGGAAGAATGATAACGAAACCCTGCACCGCCTGGTTTATTAGCATTTAGAGAGAAACTGTACGGCTGAAAAATGGAGAGCATATTACAGACCCTAAGAAAAATTGCTAAAGTTTCATCTTTTTGCAAATTTGAATTGGGAGAATTTTAATAAAAAAAAAATAACAACTTTCCAGCTGTTTCCAGATTTGCAAAATCAATGTAATGACTGTTATAATCCTTTGAGCAGATGGGGAAAGTATACACATTTCCAAAAGTGCTAATGGGATTTAGATAGAGCTAAGTTTGAACCATACGTTAGGAGAGACAAAATGTGGGGGCACAGATTTTTTTTTTTACTATTCTGCAAGATCCAGCATCTGTCATGGGGAACTGAACTGCCAAGCCAAGAGAGAGATTCTCTTTCTTCCCTCGTTGTTTTCTGGGCAGGTCCATTGTACATCTTTAAAGGTTATTCCATGCGTCGTTCATGCTTAACTCTGGGCACAATCCACACATAGATAAATATCAAAGTTTTATTCCAAGCCCCCCAAACCAGTACATTCTGCCAAAGTGGCATCCTGTGGTCTGTCAGCTCCACAAAGGTATTTTCAAAAGGTTGAACACCTCTTGCTAACACCAGAGATGAAAGGAAACTGGTAAAGAGCATCGTGAATAATCAATAAGAGGTAAGGCTGCCAGCTCCAGGTTAGGGAATACCTGGAGGTTTTTTTTGGGGGGGGGGCAGATTTTGTGGAGGGTTTGGTTTTGAAAGAGGAGAGGCTTCACTTGGGTATAATGCCACTGACTCCACCTTCCAAAGTGGCCATTTTCTTCAGGGGAACTAATTTCTGTTGCCTGGAGATCAAATGTATTTCGAGGGTCGATTCTGCACTTGCATTATTTACCTAAGTTCGAGCTGCGTTCGACCTAAGTGCTTTGCACAACCACTGGGATCAACGTGGTTTTGTACCAGCTTCACCCAGTGTAACGGTCAAATTTCTGACTCCAGTTGGGAACTACTACTTTTTCAGGGAACCACGCTCGAACTCAGCTCGATTCCAGTAAAGTGCGGAATCTCTGGTGCCAGGAGTCCCCCATTCAGCCAATCACAGCTGAGTGTTTCAGGCATGCGTACAGCTGGCCAATAAAAAAAACGCCACCTTCGTCCCTCCATTCCTCTGGCAGTTTTTTTATAACGTGTGTGGGGATAGACAGAACATGGCCATAGAACAGTAGCCAATCGGAACGGAGCAGCGAAGAGGCACAGGATGATTCCTCCCTCCAAGCTGGGATCAAGCTGGTTGCAGTGGGGAACAACAGTGGCTTCGACCTAGGTTAGTACCCTTCTCAGGGAACTGGGTTGAACCTATTTTACTCATGTGCGGAATCGCCCCAGGAGAACTCCAGCCCCCTTTGGCTGGCCAAAGCCGCTTGTTGGGCAGGGCTTTTGGTCAATGTCTGGAAGGTGTGATTATGCCTTTCCTTTATGGTTGTTGTTTTTGTTTTTTTGCTACTAATTGTTTCTAAGTACTGACTCGGACAACCCAGATGCTCCCGATCCTGCAAGATTTTGGAAGCTGAGCAGGGATGTTCTGATCAGTTCTTGGATAGCTGACCACCAAGGAAGTCCAGGGTTGCTGTGCAAGGGTAGAAGAAGAAGAAGAAAAAGAAGAAGAAGAAGAAGAGTTTGGATTTATATCCCCCCTTTCTCTCCTGTAGGAGACTCAAAGGGGCTTACAATCTCCTTGCCCTTCCCCCCTCACAACAAACACCCTGTGAGGTAGGTGGGGCTGAGAGAGCTCCGAGAAGCTGTGACTAGCCCAAGGTCACCCAGCTGGCGTGTGTGGGAGTGCACAGGCTAATCTGAATTCCCCAGAGAAGCCTCCACAGCTCAGGCGGCAGAGCTGGGAATCAAACCCGGTTCCTCCAGATTAGATACACGAGCTCCTAACCGCCTACGCCACCTATGTTAATCTCTTGCCCTGAAATCTTTTTTGTGTATGTTTGCAATAAATCTGTTGCAATTGGACAGCATTTTCCCCCACAAATTGTTTTTTTTTAATTATACACTCACTCACATACTTGACTTTCTTCTTTTGCTGTACATTGCTTTAAAGGCATTAAGAAGTGAAATAAGACTGTGGTAAATATTTTTTAAAAGCATTCTCCCCTCCAAAAACAAATCAATGCCCCACCTTACTGAAAGGCAAGATGGTGACCATGAGCGGGCAGTAGAACCTGCCTCAATTCAGCAGGGGTTCACCTGATTAGAATAGACACCTGATTAGAATAGGAATATAGTAAATTGTTTTCTGAAAATGGTTGTGTGGAGCTGTTTGATTCTTCTGTTAAGTTACGGCGTAGTGGCTTGGAAATAAATATGAGCAACTGAAAAACAGAAGTACGTCTTTGTAAAGGTAGTGGAATAAGAAGGCGAGAATATAGTGTGCATTTCCTGCTATAAGAAAGTTGTTCTTTGGTGCTGATAGCTTATTCCGTCCACGCGGTTCCCATCTGTAACACCAGCTTGGCTGCCGTTCATGAGGACTGTGGGGTGTTTTTTTTTCAAAAAGGGCTTCAAGATTCCCCACAGCAAAAAAGAAATCTGATAAAAGAAAAAAAAAGAAAAAGAAAGAAAATGTTGAAATGCCCCCCCCCCCTTCGGATGTAAAACACATTTCCCTGGTTTTATTTTATTTCAGCAACAGGATGGTGGGTTGAGCTAATAGGCGCCCACAGGCATTCTGACAAACCTGGCCTCATGTTGGGCAGCAATTATGTGCATCAGATATTACTGTGCCAAATCTGATGGCAGACTTTCGACAGGCAGTATAGTGCCGGTTCAATTCTCTGATGAGTTTTAGAAAGTTAATTAAAAGATTGTTCTTTTAAGAAGTTCTTTGGGTTTCTCGATAGAGGATAAGACGTAGTCTTAAAACGGGGGGGGGGGGAATCAGCTTCCTTTGCTGTGTTATGGTTTAGTGCGGTGATAGCGAACCTTTTCGAGACTGAGTGCCCAAATTGCAACCCAAAACCCACTTGTTTGTCGCAAAGTGCCAAAACGGCAATTTAACCTGAATACTGAGGTTTTAGTTTAGAAAAAATGGTTGGCTCGGAGGCGTGCGTTACTCTGGAGTAAGCTTGATGTTAGTCGGTGGCTTTGCTTTGAAGCAACCGTGCAACTCTTCCAATGAATCACAACCCTAGGAGGGTTTACTCAGAAACATGCCCCATTGCCAGCAACCCAGCTAACTCCCAGGTAAAGGATCGTGCTTTAGTTCTTCGCATGAAAATCAGGCTCATTCCACACATGCAGAATAATGCACTTTCAAACTGCTTTCAGTGCTCTTTGAAGCTGTGCAGAATAGCAAAATCCACTTGCAAACAGTTGTGAAAGTGGTTTGAAAACATTATTTTGCATGTGCGGAAGGGGCCTCTGAGAGGTTTAACAGCGCTTAACAGGGTTACCTACACTGCTTCCCCAAAACTAGGTCTTAGGTTTAATGCAGCCCAGGCTAGCCTAGATCGGGGGGGTGGGGGGTGACTGTTTGTGCACACCCACAGAGAGGGCTCTGAGTGCCACCTCTGGCACCCGTGCCACAGGTTTGCCACCACTGGTTTAGTGTATAAAACTGCTCTTGCAGTGATTCTATAGTACCCTCACCCCATTTCAGGTGATGAATTCTGGATTACTGAGAGAACTGCTCGAAGGCGGATGAGGAATAGAGTTTTAAATGATAAAAGAATAATACTGTTGACCGTGATCTTGGACAGCACTGTTTTGATGGGCAGCCCCATCCAAAGGGCCAGGTGCCCAAGCATGACGGCGCAGCTGAACCAGCCCACAACTACCACGGAGGCTTTCTGGGGGCAAGGGGAGGCTTAAAACACAAAAAGGCCACAACACCCAACACTGTGGCTCATTCCGCACATGCAGAATAATGCCCTTTCCAACTGCTTTCAGTGCTCTTTGAAGCTGTACGGAATAGCAAAATCCACTTGCAAACAGTGGTGAAAGTGGTTTGAAAATGCATTATTTTGCGTGTGCGGAAGGGGCCTTTGTCCCATGGCCAGGGAGGACCATGGTGGCCACATGCAGGCAGGTTCATCCCCCCTGCTGGCACAAGTGTCCCATGGAGGGCAAACACACCGGTGTAACATCACACTACTCCAAATGGCGGATTCAGCCCTTCCTCCTTTAGATAGGGCTGAAAGAGATTCTTGCAATTCATGAGCAGCAGGTGAATTTTCACCTCCAGTTCTGTAAGAAATTTGAAGTAAATGTGCAGGCTGCTATTCAATTAAAACAGCGAAGGATTTCGAGCCAAAAGGGTATTCAGTAAAACTGGCAACATTTCTCTTCATGGGGAAGAACACCGATAAGTGGAATCTTAGCCACTATCTTTGCTGTTGGGGAGTCTAGTGGAGTATCGTAGATATGCCTGGCCCAATATCCCTGCTCAGTCCCGAACTTGGGCCGATCATGGCCTATAAGTTTACTTCCACATTGGAAAATATTGTGGGAAAACCTCTTGTATGCCACCCTGAACTTGCCAAAAGATAGGTGAGATACAAATGTATTAATATTAATAAATATTGCCTGAAGCAGTTTCAAAGGTGAAGTTTGAGGCTCCTTTTATGCAAAGCTTCTGAAGAATTTTAAGGAAAGTCAAGAGTTTTGATAAGGCGAAAGAAATCTCTCATTAAAGTGTTGCACATTTCATCTAGTGGGGTTTAATGAGATATTGAGGAAGGCTTAGATCAGTCCCCCACCGAACAAGTCAGGGAGCAGGTAGCAAAAGAAAAATGCTGAAAATCTTGGAGCAAGAATCCCAACCTCAATGAACCTTTTGGGTCCTTTGGAATTCTGAAATGGGGGGGGGGGGTAGGAACAACTACAAAGTAAAGAAGGATTTGGATTTATACTCCACTTTTCTCAATTGCAAGGAGCCTCAAACGGTTTACAAACTCCTTCCTTTCCTCTTCTCACAACAGACACTTGTGAGGTAGCTGGGGCTGAGAGAGTTCTGACAGAACTGTGACTAGGCCAACAAAACCCAGCAGGTTTCATGTGTAGGAGAGGGAAATCAAACCCAGTTCTCCAGATAAGAATCCATTAGCTCTTAGCCACTATGCCACGCTGTCAAGCAGTTGGAGCCAACCACAAAATGGTGATCAGGGAGCGAGCCATCTACTCAGAGGAAGCTTAATTGCAGAGGAGATGAGAGGTAGTTAAAAGAATACCTTGGGAAACAGGAAAGAAAGAGAATAAGATTACCAATCTTGTGGTAGCTGTAACTTAAACATTATTTTAATCTGAGCAGCTAATCAAAGATCCAGTGGCCAATCTGAAGCTATGCTGGGCAAGAGTCCTACTTAAATGGATCCAAGACAGAGCTTTGAAGATTGATACAACTTGTTCACACCTCAATCCCTCTGGCAGTAGGGAATCCCAGCCAAAATGTTGTCCCAGCAAACTACTTTTATAGTTGAAAATTCCCCTAATGCGGCAAAGCTTTCACCCTAGCCCAGGGGTAGGGAACCTGCAGCTCTCCAGATGTTCAGGAACTACAATTCCCATCAGCCCCAACCAGCATGGCCAATTGGCCATGCTGACAGAGGCTGATGGGAATTGTAGTTCCTGAACATCTGGAGAGTCGCAGGTTCCCTACCCCTGCCCTAGCCTGTTTTTTTTTTAAAAAAAAAAACACATCACACCTTGAAATCCATTGGAAGAGTGTGAAAGGTTAAAAATATTAGATATAAACAGGTGTTAAATTGGGGTGTTGTGTGGTTTCTGGGCTGTATGGCCGTGTTCTAGCAGTATTCTCTCCTGATGTTTCGCCTGCATCTGTGGCTGGCATCTTCAGAGGATCTGATAGAGAACCTCTGAAGTTGTTAAATTGTGTGAAGAAGCTAAGTACAGGTTAAAAAAAATTAGAGCCCCATCTGAAGGTGGAGGCCGAATCCACTCTTGGGTGTGGTGTGCCACCATGCCAGCAGATTCGGCCTCTCTGGAGGAATTACTCCAGTGAAGGGGCAATTGCACCAGTGTGCAGCCACCACCAACCAACTCCCCCTCCCTCCGCCATGGTAAAATGTGGCACCAGCAAGGTGGGAATAGTCCAAGGGGGGGAGCTGACTTCAGTTGGTCCCCTCCTGGCCTTTGCCAGCATTATGTCAGTTGGCCACAGTTGGGACTTTAGCCATTCTTGGGGGGGGACGTAGGTCCATTGTGGTCCATAGAGGCTTCTTGGTGGCAGGGAGACTTCTGCAGTTTTCAAACCTCCCCACATCACTGAGAAGCCCCTAAGGGAGCTATGGGGCTGCACCACATCAGAGCTGTGGCCCACCTCCTCCTATTTGGCTGGGTCTATTCCAGTGATGGCGAACCTTTGGCACTCCAGATGTGATGGACTACAATTCCCATCAGCCCCTGTCAGCATAGCTAATTGGCCATGCTGGCAGGGGCTGATGGGAATTGTAATCCATCACATCTGGAGTGCCAAAGGTTCGCCACCACGGGTCTATTCGATAGGAAGGAATTGAGCTGTTTGAACATAGAGGCACCCTAAAAAGAAAAGAAAGAAAACGGAAATTCTACAGCTCTACACCTCTCTAATGATGATAAATCCAAAGTAGTTTATTATTGACAGCAGTGTTTGGCCTGCCAGCAAACACCATTCCGAAAACTGGCAGCTCCCTTTACAGCCCTTGCAAAAGGCCAACAATCACAGCAACACATTTTCCCCCCCATATTTTGAGATGTTATAGATGGTGGCAATGATGGCAAATGAGTTGAAAAGGACGTTTCAGCAACAATCGTTCAGACAGCAGGACATTTTATTAAGGGAAAGAATAAGTGAGATTAGAACATCTGGCCACCTCTGCTTTCATTTCCAAATAAGGATGGATATCAGGAGGGTAATGTGCCTACAGTTTAGAAATGTTATCCAGGCTCTTGTTCAAATCACTGCTCAGTTATGCTGCCAAGTCAGGGTCTGTTTACTACAAGAAGATGCCCTCTCCTTAAAACAAACACAAGCACATGGAGTCAAGCCAATGATTTTGTATCCCTCTTTACTTCATCAAGACCTTATCACCTCCAAACAAGGGGTAGGTGAAGCTGGCTGGGAGGACTGTAATCTTATGTGCAAGTGTTTTGATTTTCTCATTACCAAAATTGGCTTCAGCTTCCTGGCTTTGGAGAGAGGCCCGATCCTATCATTCAACCCTCAGGGGCTGTTGAACGGGAAGAACAGGAGGTTAGGAAGCATCAAGAGCAATGGCAGACAGTTTAGCAACAGCTGTCTGAGTTTGCAGCCACCGGTGCATCCATTTCAGCTCAGCAGTCAAGCCAACTCGTGGTATCGGTCCCAAATATGTTGCACAGGATCTAGTTAGAACACCATCTCTTTTGTATTGAGTGGTAAAGCCAACACTTCTACAAGCTGGAACTCAAGCCGCAGAGGTGCGACTGACCCAGATGATCAATGGCCCTGTGGATGGGACCACAGGGGGGTGCTGCAAGTGGATCCCAAGATGCCGCACCAACCCGGGACCATCCTGATGGGCACCGGCACCCAGAGTGGCTCAGCACCAACTGCGGCCACCCCAGCAGGGGCTGGCACCCAGGGACAGCCACCGTCGGCAGATCCTATACAGCAGATCCAGATCCTACCCATGCCCATGTCCATGCCCCCTCCCCCTCCTAATTTTTACCATGATTTTATCCCTGACTTTGCTGAACTGGCTCTACCATTAATGGGTTTATTAAAAACTAAGGGCAGGGATGCTGAGGCTGCCCACCCTGGAGCATCCTTGCCATGGTCCTCAGTTTGTCAACAATCTTTTGACTCTTTAAAGCATGCTGACCCCTCCCTTCTTTTTGTTGTGCACATGGATGCATCTGATAAAGCTTTAGGGACAGCCCTCCTTCAAAGGGGTCCATTTGTTTTCCAAACAGGGGGGATTTGTTTCCCAAAGGTTTGTTTTCCAAACAGGCTTATTTTATCCCCTGTTCTACCATTTCCTCTGCCCTGAAACTGGCTAAATTGTTCAATCAGCACATTTATTGGTTACATTCAGCCCCTGACAAGATAATTTCAGATATGCCCCCCCCCAAATTTGTTTCACATTTCTGGAGAGCTTTTCTGAAGCTTCTGGGCGTGGAACAAGTACTGATGTCAGTGTACCATGCCCAATCTGACAGCCAGTTGGAACGCTCCAATCAGACACTGGAGCAATTCTTCAAGTGCTACAGTAACTATCATCAAGATAATTGGGTGGACTTGCTGCCTTACATGGAGTATGCTTACAATAATGCCATTCATAGTAGCATGGGAAAAACACCTTTCAAGGTGGTCTCTGGCCGGTCAGCTAAGCCACTCCCCTTTTGGGGACAATTGGTGGTTGAGCCTCTTGATTTACAGAAATGGATACAACAGATTCTGGAGGGGTTGGACCCTATTTTACATGCCCTACAGAAAGCCAAGGACTCCCCAAAGAAGCAGGCTGACAAGCACCACAAGCACATTTCCCTGGCTTTGGGTGATTCAGTGTACCTTTCTACTAAGAATTTGAGAGACATTCATAAGTACACTAAACTGGGCCATAAGTACATTGGACCATTTAAAGTAAATTGAGTGATCAATGATGTTACTGTTCAGCTTGAACTACCCAAGGCATTGTGTAAAATACACAATGTGTAAAAATACACATTGTGTAAAATTAATTGCAGCCTCCTTTTTTGAGCCTCCTCAAAAAGGCTCAGGCTTTCGATGTGCGGCATCCTTCATCTGCTCCTCCTCCTCCTCTGATGGTTGATGGTGACAAACACTTTGAAATCCAGGAAGTTCTGGACTCTCACTTCTTTTGTAAACACTTGCAATATTTAGTTTCTTGGAAACGGTTTGCACCTGGGCATGATGAATGGGTTTTAAGCTGAGGATGTGAGAGCCCCAAAGCTTGTCAAGGCATTTCATTGCACATGCCCAAGCAAGCCGGGGGGAGGCCTTAAGAAGGTGGAATGTCAGGATGTGTGTCATGGTGGTTGGACTGTTACTGGGGTGTTACTATGGGATGATACTTTGCCAAGCTCTGTTTGCTGCTGTGCTGTTCTGTTTCTTTCCTGCAGGGACCTTATCTGTAACCTTGAGGGTTTGAAGAGCTGTTTTAGTGAATGCTAAAATTCACTAAATTTTTCTTTCACACAATGGGGGGGGACACTGTTGCATATAATCAACTGTTCTGAGGGATTAGCTCAGGCTTTTGCTTTCTACCTGTCATCAGCAATAAAATTGTTGAACTTTCTAGTGATTCATTGTCCATGTAGGGGAGTTCTGGCAAAGAAGAAATAGTTCCTTATTTACCTAAAATTTTCAAATTACAAGTAAAATCAATAGCACTAAAATGTGATGAGTAGAAGGTCTTCCATCCACACTTGTTAAGTTGCTGCAAATACAAATGTGACTGACTTGAGAACCTTACAGTTTGAGAAACTACATGATGCTACCTGTCAGTCCGAAGGACCATTGACCCTGACAGGGAATCCTATGGGCCCGACAGTCTAGATGGGATATTACCTAACTGAAAAATGCTGGGAGAGGCGCTTCAGCCACGCTCCCCTTCCCCCAGTAGTTTACCTGATTATTGGCGGAATCACCACTTGAGTATTTTCCACATGCTTGTATTTAAATATGCTGTATCAGCTAATTGCAGCCTTCACAGATGGCTACTGAATTAACTGCTCAAACAAAACATGGGAATAACTGCTTTTGGACACCCCATGCTCAGATGCCCAGCAATGGAGGAGACTAAGCTTGGAGATTTGGGTGCACTGAATCCCAGATTCAGCCTGAATCTCGACACATTCAGGCATATTCAGGCCAAAATTGGTCGAATATGCCCTGCCCGAATATGAACGAATCCAAATGCAAGGCATTCAGGTCTTAAACATTATTTTGGGTGTCTTTTCACGTTTCACCCTGCAGGGGTCGCATTTGTAAAGCTAGTGGCACCAAAAGTCAGGGTATCATCCAGAGACTCTCCTGATGAGGACCCCCAGATTTGGTGAAGTTGAGTTTAGGGGGTACAAAGTTATGGACCCCCAAAATGGGTGCCCCATCCCCATGTTTCCAATGGGAGCCAACAGGAGATGGGGGCTACCCCTTTGAGGGTCTATAACAGTAGTGGCGAACCTATGGCACGGGTGCCAGAGGTGGCAATCAGAGCCCTTTCTGTGGGCACGCGTGCACAGAGTTTGTCATGTGGGGGGCGGAAAATCACTCCCCCCCCCACACACACACATCTAGGCTGGCCTGAACACTTTACTGGGAGTAAGCTCGGTTGCTGGCAATGGGGCTTGCTTCTGAGTAAACCCTCCTAGAGTCGTGATTCACCCATTCGTAGAGTTGTATGATTGCTTCACCAAGCTTACTCCTGAGTAACACGCACCTTGGAGCCAACCATTTTTTCTAAACTAAAACCTCAGTATTCAGGTTAAATTGCCGTGTTGGCACTTTGCGATAAATAACTGGGTTTTGGGTTGCAATTTGGGCACACAGTCTCGAAAAGGTTTGCCATCACTGGTCTATAACTTTGGAGTCCCTGAATCAAACTTCACCAAACTCAGATGTTATCATCGGGACAGTGACCGGATGAGACTTTAAAATACACCCCTGATAGGAACCACAAGAAATTTGCCCAGATTCTCTGCTCTGCAGTGCATTTGCTCTAATGTAGCCAATGGGGAATATCTGAGTGTGTGAGCAGGCTGCATATTTGCTTCTGGGGGCATTAGGGTTAAGAGAGTTCGGTGATAATTCAATCAGCAGGCTTCATATGTAGCAGCAGAGAAACAAAATAAGCCTTTTGGGGGCCCACAAAATTGAACCCCCAGAAGTAATGTTCACCAAGCCGCATGCTATTACCAGGCGGTTTCCTGGAGCCACCTGGAAAATCTGGTGCCTCTATCATCAAAAATGTGCAGCCTGCACAGAATTTCCCCACTGGGTACACATTTCTTGGAGCAGAGAATCTTGGACAATTACTTGAGGTGCCTGTCAGGGGTGCATTTTTAAAGCTTGTGACCTCACAACTTCAGGGTCTCATTCAGAGACTGTATTGATAATACCACCCAAGTTTGGTGAAGTTTGGCTCAGAGGGTTCAATGTTATAGACCTTCAAAAGAGTAGCCCCTATCTCCCATTAGCTCCTATTGGAAACAATGGGAGATGGGGAACCTACTTTGGTGATCTATACCTTTGGACCCCCTGAATCAAACTTTACCAAATTTGGGTGATATCATCAGGAAAGTCTCAGGACAATGCCCTGCCATTTTGGTGCCGCTAGCTTTAAAAATACGCCCCCTGCAGCCCACAACATGAAAAAACACCAAAAATACAAAAAAATTCAGATGGACCAGAATCTTTCGAGTATACCCAAACATTCGGGTATATTTGAATATGTTATTTGTCTTATTCGGGCATACAGATAATGTTATGCCCGAATAAATCTGAATCCGATTTTTACCGAATTTACCGAATTTACCGAATATACCGATTTTTACCGAATTTACCAAGCCTAGAGGAGACAATTTGAGCAGACCATATATCTATCTGTTATTAGCTATACATTTCTATTACATTGCTAATGGTCTTTCCATTTTTTTGTTTACTATCTCATTGCTTAAGGGCTGTGACGTATTTACGTACATGTTCCCCTTTGTACAGTTTTCTCTCTGAGTTCTAGGAAAAGTTATATGATTTGGGGAGCATCTGGAATGAGGAGTAGGGTGACCCCTGCCACTGGGAACAAGAAGTTCAAAACTGCTTCCTTAACTGATTGGTGAGAATCACCCATGCTATGATGTCTTTTCTTCTTCTAAGAGACAGTATGATGTAGTGGTTAAGAGCAATGGACTCTAATCTGGAGAACTAGGTTTGATTCCCCATTGCTCCACATTGACTCTTATCTGGTGAACTGGATTTGTTTCTCCAGTCCTCCACATGAAGCCTGCTGGATGATCCTTGGGCTAGTCACAGTTCCTCAGCACTCTTTCAGCCCCAGCTGCCTCACAAGGTGTTTGTTATAGGGCAGGGGTAGGGAACCTGCGGCTCTCCAGATGTTCAGGAACTACAATTTCCATCAGCCCCTTTCAGCATGGCCAATTGGCCATGCTGAAAGGGGCTGATGGGAATTGTAGTTCCTGAACATCTGGAGAGCCACAGGTTCCCTACCCCTGTTATAGGGAGAGGAAGAGAAAGAGTTTGTAAGCTGTCTTGAATCTTTTCACATGAGAGAAAAGTGAAATTATAAATCAAAGCTCTGCTCCCCCATCCTGCTCGGCTCAGCTCCCCTCCTTCTAGAACAGGGGTAGGGAACCTGCGGCTCTCCAGATGTTCAGGAACTACAATTCCCATCAGCCCCTTTCAGCATGGCCAATTGGCCATGCTGAAAGGTGATAAGACCCAAGCTGGAATCCCTATTCCTAGAATGACTCTGATCTGTGTGAATGTTACTTTGCAGAGTTACTGCTTTCTCCCCTGGCCCATGTGCTACATTCTGCATCTAATCTTTTCTCGTAGACCCCATTGGTAGTAGATCACTGCCCATTTCAAGGAAGTAGCACAGTAATTCTTCATTCTGCAGATCTATTCTTCATGCTGCAAATACTAGTATTTTGCAGCCCATTTTCACTTGCTTTGTTAATAGCAAAGTCCTTGACCCAGTTAATGTACTTCATCTCTGGCAAACCATTTCAGAGCATTAAAAAAAAGACAAATGAGGGGGCCTCCCCAGTGTGGTTTGCTGACAAATATTGAAATATGTCTGCTACTGTATATTAATTTTCTAGCCATCTTGAGTGTTAAACTTGTCTAGGGTTGAAGGCTCAGCCTCCCAGAGCCTTCTACCGTTTACTTCTAGAGTCTTCACCTCCACGTATTTCAAGGTGAATTTGGAGGGCTCTCTTCAGATGAATAGCCTTGTTGAAATTTGGAGGGAAGTTGGCAATTATATTGGAATCCTGTCAGTTTCTCAAGTAGATTTTTCTCCTTCTCCTCTCTGAGGTGTAAAGGATTCAATGGTGTTGATGAGCGGGTCAGCCGCCTGGCCTTGACTACATTCCACAGCCCGGGCGATGGGCCAGCTTCTCCGGCGGAGACCTTATCTCTGCGAGGGAGATGAAGTTACTCCGTTCTATGGGAATCGGGGAGGGATGGGATGGACAAGAGTTATAACCCTGTGCTTCTGGCGAGGAGATCTTATTCTCATGTACATGAGCTTTCTAGAATGTCTGAATAAGCGATTACTTGCCCAAAAGCCTTTTATTTCTGCTTCTATGGAATTCCTTACATTGTGGCAGGAATCAATCGTTCATCTATCTTCCTAGTGCAGTGGACCTCTGGTGTCTTGGCATGGAGAGGTTGAATGTTCCTGTGGAAGTTACATTAGCCCAAAGAGGGGCTCCGAGCTCTCCCTTCTGGATTTAGAGGAACGGTAGCGGGGAGGCGGGTCTGGCTGGTGACTCTTCCACGATGCAGTATCAGCACGGTCTTCCCTTACTCACGTTGGAGCGAGGGGCGAAGACAACCATGAGGACCGCAAGTGGATTTGAGCTGTCTATGGATCGGCCTGTGGATCGAGTATCTGCATTTTAGGTATGGATTACAAACCCCTCAGATGCAACTGTCCGCGGAGGAGGCGGGCCTGACCACCTTTCATGCGGCAACACAGGAGTCACTTGAGAGACTCCTGGACCCGTATTTTAGTGATGCTCCCAGAGATCCACCGTGGCATAGCAATGGGGGGCCGATCCGAAGACCACCCGGTGACACTGGGACTATACCAGGGATTAGGAGGGAGTATCGTACCGTCTTCGATCCCGGACCCCAGATCCCGGACCAGCGGCTGCACCACTGAGATGCCCGTGGAGCCACGGTGGAGCCGCGGCGTCCCTGCGTTCAGATGAAGAGGAGTCGGAGAAAGCCTGCGCTCCCCAGCGGATCTATTCCCTCTCCCTTCGAAGAGCTGGGATGAGGAAGTGGGCTGACTGAGATGCCAGAAGCATGGGCCCGTGAGCGCCAGCTATGGGAAGAGGCGAGAACGGCTGCAGCAAAGGCGTGAAAACCTGCAAAGGGCCGGGAACAGCTTGGCTTAAAGAAGTCCAACTTCGGGTGGACGTGCCAAAGATCGCTGCAGCAGCAATATCGCGCCAGAATCTATCGTCCATGATAAAGTCTGGAACACTCCAAACTGGACTTACAGCGTCAGCGGCGTTCAGACCTTCGCGTCGCCGTGAACCTGCAGCTGTTCAGCGAGGAGCGAACTGGCTAAATTGGAGCGAGCTTGGCTTTGCATGCGCACCAGGGCGCATTGACTACCGCCGGGAAGCTGGCTGCCTTGGAGAGGAACTGAAGAAGCAGCAGAACAGGACAACCCAAGTTGGAGTCTACGCTGTCGCGGGTACAGCCGAGCCAGAGAGGCGGCAGCTGCGGGTCCTACCACCTTCAGGGCCGGCTCCCACCAAAATGCCAGCGGCACCCGGCGTTGGCCACCTCCACCTCCGATTCGCCCCCCTGGCAGCGGCCTCAACCTCGCGCCCAGCCTGCGCAGCAGCAGCCCTAAGTCGCCAAAGAACTGGAGAGGGATATTACAGACACCAATACCTACGTTTCGATGGGACGCTTCCAAACTTCCCTACGCCCCTGTCTTGCAACTCGATGCCCATGGAGGACTATGGCGGTTATACGGTCTGGCGAAAAAATCGGGACATCCCGTCCAGTCCTGGATGGGGGCAGCCGACTGGTTGTGACTCACTGAACCTGCAAGGATAGAGATACTTCCGCCACGGTGCCAGCGTTCCTCAAGCCTTAGAGTTCGCTTCCAAGATCGGGTGCTGAAAATGAAGCTATCGCACCATCAAATCTATTCAGCAAAGGCAACGGCTTCGTTTGCAGAAATTTGCCGTGAATTTAGATGCGGGCGGCTGCCCGACTCCCCTCCCTGGTGGCCTGAAGCTCGCCTTGAAATGTGAATGCTTCTACCGAGGATGCTGTTGGCGGCAAGCTGCGTGTGAAACAGTGTTTTAGTGGATCCCCGCACTATTGCTAGGTTGGATCGAATTGGGATCCCAGGTAAGGCGTCTTGTTTGGAATGCGGCTTCGTGCGAGGAAGCGCCCGCCAAACCACGCCCTCACGGCCGCCCTCACGACCACAGCCAAGCCCAGCACGCCCTACAAGACCACCTCCAGCCATAGCGACTGGGATTGTATGCTGCGGAGGACCAGGTCTCATCTGGCCGCCAACTGCGAAAAAAAGCGAAGCCAACCCGCTCGACGTAGCGCACCCCATCTGCCAACCACCCGCGCAAATCGGGCGCCCCAACAGGCTTCGTCTAAGGCAGTTATCGAGAAGCTGACCCAGAGGGAAGCAGCTGTTTGCCTTTCTTCAGCTATGGACATGGAGTTCCCGACTCAGGCAGCGGTGAGTGAAGGCGGTACTCCCATTACAATCCAAGCATTTCTGGCCAACCCGCTAAGCATACTGGTATTATAGCCTCAGCCCTTGTGGATTCTGGCTGCTCCCATTGCTTGTCATTTGAGGTGAAGCGGAGGAGCTAGGTCAGACCAAGTTCCCTAGCTAAACCCATACCATTCACCCAAATGGGCCGAGCAGTCCTCTTTCGGGGCCGAGACCCAGTTCAAGCGCCAACGGTTCTCCTCCGCTCATGACCATTGGGGAGAAAGTGAGGTTTATTCTGGCGCCAGTATCAAACCTCCATATAGTTCTGGGCGTACCGTAGTTGTTGTTATGACCAAAATTCATTTTGAAAAGGATCTTAAATTCACTGACTCCTGCGGTGAACATAGGGTAGGCTTCGGCTCTCCTGACACACACCCCTGGCTTCATCAGCGATTGCTCGATTCTACCGGCATTCCACGGTACCAAGATTTGTAGAGTATTTCAGGGAGCAAAGAATGCGATCAGTTGCCACCCACATAGAGACACTGACTGCAAAATCATTAATACGGTTCAGAGCAAGCTGCCCAAAGGTAGAATCTACGCGCCGAAGGTCCCAATGAGGAGAAGGAACCGTGCCTTCTTAGACAAGAACTTGCTCGCCCGGAGGGTTCATCACGGTAGACTACCAAACACACATGCTGCTCCTGTATTGTTTGTAAAAAAAAAGAAAGATGGAGTCTTTAAAACCTGCTGAATTACAGGGACTCAATGCAGAGTCTCCACGTTCAATAAATACCGCTGCATTATTAAGGATCTTTTTACTAGGCGCGTGGGCAAAGGGATGCATCTTTAAGTTGGACTGAGAGAAGCTTTACTGCGAGGTCCAGAATTGCTGAAGGCTATGAACCTTGACTGCATTTAACTGCAAGAGTTTGGACAGTTTGAATACTTAATAATGCCATTCGGGTTAAGTGGGGCCCGGGCTTTATAGCCCTTATCAGAGTTCTCCATGATTTATTGTACAAGGGTAGTGAATTGTACTTAGATGGCGTTTTAATTTATTCACAAACCATGGAGGAGCATGAAGCATTGGTTGGGAAGTAGCCAGAAGCGTTTGCTCAACTAACTCCCTCTTTGCCAAACTTTCAAATGCTGTTTCACAAACCTCTATTGACTATTTGGAGTTGCGGATCTAAGCCGAGGGCCTAAAATGGATCCTGCTAAGATTGATTGCAGTCCTCCAATGTGCCCTGGCGAAAAGAACTCCAATCTTTCTAGGTTTTTTGCTAATTTCTATCGTGACTTTATACCCCAATTAAACTGAACCCCAGACTCCCACTGACAGACCCATACTTGCACTAAGGGTAAGATCCATGACTGCAGCCGGGGCCCCTTTTCCTGGTCTGAGGAATGTCAGACAGCCTTTCAACTTTTGAAATCTGCTTTACTACCGAACCTATCCTGGAAACACCTGACTGAGTCTCCCGTTTGGTTTCTGCGGTAGGATGCCCTCGGACAAAGCAGGGCAGCCCTGTTGCGAGAAAATAAAGATGATGAAGGCTGGTTCCGTTGTGCTTATTTATCAAAAGAAATTCTCGGTGCTGAACTCAGCTGGACTGTAGGGATAAAGAGACTGCGGCCATCAAAGTAGCACTCTCCGCGGCGCCACTGGCTGGAGGAGCTAAACTTACCCATTTAGAGATTTGGTGGATCACAGAACTTGGCGCTCTCACCCCTCAAGATGTCGCTGAAGCAACCGTTGGGCGATTTCTTTTCGTTTCTCTTTCGTTCAAACAAACCAATAAACTGGCACAATCGCTCTGGCTACCGAGGAGGGTGCAGGAGCTGCCTTACGGGACATTCAGCACTGTTCTCTCCCCCCTCCCAGTGGGGCTGGCTGTCACCCGATCTCAGACATCCTCCCTCCTTCTCAGCATTCCAGCCCGCAGTCTCTCCTTTCCCTCACGGGAACTTCAGGAGGCGGGGCTCTGCGCGAGCCTCCGGCGGAGGTGACCCCAATTAGCGGTTGGAGGGAGAATGGCGTGAGGATTGTTGGTGGTGCCTCCACCTCACCGTGGCAGGTTCGGGCCCTGCCATGATACCCTTCGGCTGGACATTTTGGCTTTCTAAAAGCTCTGCATTTAGCCGCCGTCAGTTCTGGTGGCGAATCATAAGGACGATGAGGCGTATATTAAAGTTTCCTGTTTGTGCAGAAGCCAAGAACATTCGGAAAACCCCATGGTCTGTTGAAACCTCTCCCGGTGGCCTCCCACGCCCTGGGAAGTCATCTCCATGGATTTTTATTACAGATTTGCCAGAAAGTCAAGGCAACACGGTCTTGTGGGTGGTGGTGGACTTATTTTCCTAAACAAGCCCATTTCATCCCATGTGCTGCATCCCCTCGGCTCCTAAGTTAAGCCAGCGTCTGTTCATTCAGCATGTTTGCGTCTACGCTCCGCCCCCGTTAAAGGGTGGTCTCCAACCTTTGACCCCCGTTTCAACAAAGTTCTGGAAGCTTTTCTAGGGTTGTTAGGGGCGCCCGTTGCGCCCTACCGATTCAAAGTGGCCGGTGAGTCCGGAAACGAACAGAACCCTAGAGAGCAGTATTCGTTGTTACACCAGCCACCACCCAAGACAATTGGTGCGAGCTAATTCCATTTGCAGAATATCGCCTATAATAATGCGGTTCCTTAGCAGTACAAAAGACCCCCGCCGAAATTGTGTCGGGTATCCTTTTGCCGTTCTACGCAACGCTACCTGCGGAAGCATTGGATCCTCGGAGTTTCAACAGTGGATTTCATCTCTGGCGGTGGAAAATGGTCGAACTGCCTTACAACAGGCTAAAGACTCCCAAAGCTTACCCGGCGGATAAGCACCTTCAGTTTCCCTCTGCGTTGGCGAGCCTGGGTGTATTTGTCTACCAAAAAATCTCAGAGGCGTGCATAAATTTTCAAAACTAGGCAAAAGATTCATTGGGACCTTTCAGATTACTAAAGTGATTAATGATGTCACTGCCGATTGGATTTGCCTAACTCTCTTAGTAATATCCATCCCTGTCTTCCATTCCAGTTTACTCAAAGGAGGCTCTCCGTTTCCGATCACCTGCTTGCGACCGCCCGGGAGGGCCCCACCGACTATTATTGATAGCCACAGAAGCATTCACGAAATTGGCGCCATCCTGGACTCTGGCTTTAATGCATGGCAACACAATATTTAGTCTCTTGGGTGGGTATTCCTCTGGATAAATCAATGGGTTTATTCGAGAAATATTGGCCCGCCCTCATTTCTGCTTTCCACAGCCTTTCGCGCGACTGGAAATTCTTTTAAGGGAGGCAGAGTGTAAAGGATTCAATGGAGTATTTGATGGCCCGGGTCAGCCGCTACAGCCTTGAACATTCCACAGCCCGGGCGATGGGCCAGCTTCTCCGGCGGAGACCTTATCTCTGCGAGGGAGATGAGACCTCCGTTCCCATGGGAATCCGGGAGGGGGGATGGGATGGACAGAGTTATAACCTGGGCTTCTGGCGGGAGATCTTATTCCTGCCACTGCGTGTACGTGAGCTTTCTAGGATGTCTGAATAAACGGTCTTTTACACCCAAAAAGCCTTTTATTTCTGCTTCTATGGAATTCCTTACATGAGGTGCCCTTTGTCCTTTCTACATAAAGCTCCTAAAACATTTGTAAAACATTTTCAGCCGCCCTTCCTGAAATGATTCCTGGCTGCAATTTTGTTTTTGTTTTTTAAAGTTCTGTGTTGAATCGGAGCTTCATTACTTCCCGGCCTTGTGCTGCATTCTCTACTCCTTATATGCTTGATGTTTTGAAGACTGGCTCTCAAAAAATAGAAGAACAAACAGCTGAATGCTGCAAATAAACAGGCAAGGGAGACTGAGCAATTTCACAAAATGGAGTAGAAGAGAAAGTTTAGGTAAGCAGACATGGGAAACTTAATGAATAGATTGCGCAGCAACTGAGGACATTTTCCAAAATGTTTCAGACAGAAAATAATTTTAAAAGAGGATTCATTTAACACATTTTGACACTGCAAATAAAATATTTGGGGGTAAAAACATTTCCTGCCTCAAAACATTTTATTTATTTTTATTTTTTTAGATTCAGAACCCACCCTTCTCGAAGGGGGCTCAGGGTGAGGCTTGGTTCAGGGGGTCCAAAGTTATGGACTCCCAAAGGGGGGGGCATCCCCCATTGTTTCCAATGGGAGCTAACAGGAGATGAGGGTTACACTTTGAAGGTCCATAACTTTGGACCCCTTGAACCAAACTTCACCAAACCTGGGAGGTATCATCGGGAGAGTCTCCTAAAAATCCCCTGAAAGTTTGGTGCTGCTAGCTTAACAAGTGCACCCCTGACAGCAGGCACCCCCCCATTTCCCCAGATTCTCCTTTTAAATCCACCCCCTTCAGCATAGATTTAAAGGGAGAATCTGAGGCCCCCAGTTTAAACATTGAAGTGATGCTGTTTCAGAGTGGGGGAGAATCCACCCCCAAACAGCATCACTTTCAATGTTGTTTAAACTGGGGACCGCCAATCCCCACCCCCGGGCAAAACTCAGATTTTGCACCGGGCTCCATTGTCCTTAGCTAAGCCTCTGTAAGGCTGGGAAGCAATGAAGCATTGATTCATCAACACACTCAAAAAAGGGGGGCATGTAATGGCAGCCATGAATCATTTCTAGGGGGTGAGTGTGGAGAAAAAGAAAAGGACTGAAAATGTTTCACCAAAATTTTAGGAGATTTGTGCAGAAAGGGCCTGTGTGTGGGAGAGAGAGAGAGAGCATGCCATGAGGTGAGCCATGCCCAAATTGGGCACAATATCATCTGAATATTCCCATTTTCTGCAGGGGCAATAAAAATTCTCATGCAAAAGCAGCCACAGTTGTTCTGGATTGCCTTCTGAGGGTGGGATCCACCTGGGTGAATCCTCTCCAATAACCACACTGGACTCTTTGCTGGGATAAACATTTTGGCCATAGCCATTTTATTAGCCAACCCAAACAGAAGCATGAGGCGTAGCATGGGTCTTGACCTGGCCTGTCTGCTTCATTGCGAAGCTCCAATGAGCGGATGCCCTGTATTGGACTTTGCTCCGCTGAAGGACTCTGCTGGGCGGAGCTCCTGGCAAGAGGTGATCCCCATTTGCCGGTTCAGCAGGGCGGTTGCCTCTTGCCACCATCGGCACTTCCAGATCATTACCCATGCGCCACTGCCGAACGGCTATGACAGAAACATGCAACAACCCAATGAACCCAGGGAGAGGTGGGTGGGCAAATCGCCGGCTGGCTGAAGCACATGGCCAGAACAAAGGAGGGCTTTCCCCTTTAAAGGTTCAATCCGCCCTCCCCTCCTGGTGACGTCAGCCCTTGCCCAACATGGCCCGGGCTTCGCTTCCGCCCTCAGTTAAGCGGAAGCGGTCACCTTGGCTCCACCCATCCCACCCCCAGAGGCAACCGCAGCCGGTGGGTGATTCACAGCTGTCTTCCTAGGCAGGGCTGGTTAGCAGCCTCCTGTCCTTGAAACAGTTTTGCTAACTTGGCTAAAACTCTCCTGCAGTTATCCAAATGATTTGCTTAGGCAGGACTTCTCGGTGAGGATTGGCAACCTCCCGGCAAGACTCGGAGTTCTTTTGGAATCACAACCAAATTTTCTGAATACAGAGATCAGTTTCCCTGGAGAACAGGGCAGCCTCAGATGGTAGACTATTTGGGATCACATTTCGGCTGAGCTCCCTCCTCTTCCAGGCTGTTTCTCAAAATCTCCAGGAATTTCCAGCCCTGGAGTTGGCAGCACTTCTCCAAACACATCTCTCGGAGGTGGTCGTTTCCAGCACTCAGGAACAGCGAGGCGTGATTTCTCACAGTCTAGGATTTTTTGCTGTTTTTCTGAAAAGTACATTCAGTTAAGCATCGCATCCAAGGTGGTCTGGTACAAAGGGGTTTTTTTCCCCCCTGAATGACAAAGTCTCCATTCTGGAATGTCTGAATGAAGCTCAAAAGATTTGATGGTGTGTGCAAAATGCTAAATCCAAAAGGTTTAAGGCTTTCAGGCCGTGCTTCCCCCCCTTCTCAGCTGCGTAATCACATTGCTTTGGTACAAATCGCCTTGTTTGGGGGCTCTGAACTGACGGGCTTTGACTTTTCCAGACATGCTGGAACCTTCATTTCCATACTGCAGCAGGCTGAGCATTAGCATCTGCAAAGCCAAGATTACAGTCATGCATCATGCGGATGCTTTTTAAAAAATACATATTGCTGTGATTGCTCTGGAGAAGATTGGTGGGGGAGGGAGCATCCCCTGTGGCAGGCTCAGAGAAGGAACTAACAAGTCTCCAGGCAATGCACAACCTTGAAATGCGTGGGCTGCCATTCCAAACTCATTAATGATCATGTTTTCACTCCCCCACCCCACCCCGCTCCACCAATACACAGATACAGATCCAGTACTTGGATTGCACACAAGCCAAGATTAAAATTGCTAGCGGAGTGGCAACATATCTGAGCTCTGAACCAAATGAGCCCTGGGCCAGATATTTACTTGTGGTCTTCTTTGTTGTGAGCATACACTCCCTTTGGGTTTGATTCTCACTTAAGAACATAAGAACATAAGAACTAGCCTGCTGGATCAGACCACAATCCATCTAGTCCAGCACTCTGCTACTCGCAGTTACCCACCAGAAGCCTTTGGGAGCTCACATGCAAGATGTGAAAGCAATGGCTTCCTGCTGCTGCTCCTCCTGAGCACCTGGTCTGCTAAGGCATTTGCAATCTCAGATCAAGGAGGATCAAGATTGGTAGCCATAGATCGACTTCTCCTCAATAAATCTGTCCAAGCCCTTCTTAAAGCTATCCAGGTTAGTGGCCATCACCACCTCCTGTGGCAGCATATTCCAAACACCAATCACACGTTGCGTGAAGAAGTGTTTCCTTTTATTAGTCCTAATTCTTCCCCCCAGCATTTTCAATGAATGCCCCCTGGTTCTAGTATTGTGAGAAAGAGAGAAAAATGTCTCTCTGTCAACATTTTCTACCCCATGCATAATTTTATAGACTTCAATCATATCCCCCCTCAGACGTCTCCTCTCCAAACTAAAGAGTCCCAAACGCTTCAGCCTCTCCTCATAAGGAAGGTGCTCCAATCCTTCAATCATCTTCATTGCCCTTCTCTGCACTTTTTCTATCTCTTCAATATCCTTTTTGAGATGTGGCGACCAGAACTGAATACAGTACTCCAAGTGCGGTCGCACCACTGCTTTATATAAGGGCATGACAATCCTTGCAGTTTTATTATCAACTCCTTTCCTAATGATCCCCAGCATAGAGTTTGCCTTTTTTTTACAGCTGCCATGCATTGAGTTGACATTCCCATGGAACTATCAACTAAGATGCCCAAATCCCTTTCCTGGTCTGTGACTGATAGCAGGTTATGCACACATTTCTCCCTCTTTGGCAGTTACCTCGCCTTCAGATGACAGAATCTCAGCTGCTTCCAAAATCTTTGAAAATCACTTTCTCCTTCCCCTTTGCAGGGAAAGTGAAGGATACCTCCATGTGTTTACCTTTCTTTGGGGTATCTTGTTCCACTCTGCCTTCCCTGCTCGCACTACTTTTCACTATCTGTGCTACCAGTTCTTTTTTTCACACTGAGATTGACAAGAAATTGATATGGTTTAGCAAACAAACGCTAGACCAAAAATGTCAGGGGAAAAAAAGGTGGAAGAAAGCAGACAAAATGCGGGATCAGCTTTGCTGGGGACACTTCACAGGACGAAAATCTCGGTACAAACAAACAAAAACATAGGGAAACCCTACTGCGAAGCAAACAGCTGCAGGATAAGCAGTGCATGCATAAATGGCCATTTTCTCTCATGGTCAGGCTAGAGGATGCTGCATCTCCAGGTTCATCATCTTAAAGCCTAGATTTTTAATGTACGAAGTGCCACAGGAAACCAATCCTGCTGGGTGTCAGGACCATGCCTGTCAGTATCTTGATGTCTTGCTGTGTGTGATTTGCAATTGTCTTCCTGTTTCCCTCTTCCCTTCCTGGCAATCTCCTGTTAGCAATCTCCTGGCGCCAGCTCATCTTCAAAGAGGTGTGAAAGGTTCCCAGGTCCTTTGTAGTTTTGTAGTAGAAACTGTAAGGGACATTTGGTGTGGGGTGAAACGGGGGGGGGGGGATTAAAAGATATAAGTCCTGGATTTGAGCTCTCTAGCTCAGATCCTGCTTTACATTGTTACTCTTCGCATCACCTGGAATAAACTGCTTTTGGACTTTCCTTCGGTCTCTGTTATTTCCATGTTCAAGAGTCTGAAACTGGGGACCACGGTGCAGGGGATGGCTCCTATTGTGTGTGCCTGTGTGACAGAGCCCCTCATTCCTCCATGTGGTGTTGCCAATCTCCAGGTGGTGACTGGACATCTCTCACTATTACAACTAAACTCAAGGTGACATAGATCAATTCACGTTGACAAAAAAAGAGAATCAAATCCACTGTTGGGAATTGTGTGGGGCTGCACTGGCCTATTTGCCCTCCCTGGGGCTCTTGCACAGCAGAAGGGAGAATATACCTGCATGTGGTGGCTGTGATCCTCCCTGGCAGGGGGACACAGCTCTGGATGATTCACCAACATAACGGGTATAGCGAGGCAGTCTGGGGTATGACTGGGGGTGGAGCCAACACTAGTAGGCTTCTTTCCAGTCATTGCCCCAATTGTGCCAGAGGCTGGGACTTTGGACTTATACCACCTTTTCGATGGCATGTCCATTAAGCCAGTAAACGCTTTTCTGGGGTGGGGAGGCTTGTTTGAAATTTTAGCCTCCCCATGCCACCAGAAAACCCCCTGGAAGTGATGGACCAGTTCAACTTGGGCACCACATTCAGCCATCCTGCGATTTGGATGGGGCTGCCCAATACTTTCACCCCTCCCCCTTTATAGTAGTAATATTTATTAACATGGTCAACAACCAGCTTAATTAAAAACTCAAAGAATTATTAATAATTCCAATATATAATTAATAGTTCCAATATACAATCATTTCTTACCCCATGGTTTTGCAAAACAGATAAATACTCAGGGCACTGATCCAAAGAACACTACAAAAACAATAGCCGTATAATGCCTTGTACTAAGACCAACTAAAATGGCACAAAATAGTGTACAAGATTTCAAGTCCTCTAGAACGGTTCCTCACTTTGGATGGTAAATAGAGAGAATAGGAAATTTCCTTAAGGCGTAGTGGCACTAAAAAGACAATCAAATATCTGGGAATAAATGTAACTGTACAAAATGCTAATCTTCATAAACAGAATTGTCAAAAATTCTGGTGAAGTGTAAATAAAGATATGCAGAGTTGAGAAAATCTGAAAATGTTGTGGTTAGGAAGAAAATCAATGGTGAAAATTAATATTTTACCAAGAGTGATCTTATTTCAAATGTTACCAATTCACATAAACGACCCCTGTTTCCCCGAAAATAAGACATCCTCTGAAAATAAGACGTAGTAGAGGTTTTGCTGAAGTGCTAAATATAAAGCATCCCCCGAAAGTAAGATGTAGCAAAGTTTTTGTTTGGAAGCATACCCGTCGAACAGAACCAGAAAAATAAGACATCCCCTGATAATAAGACATAGCGCATCTTTGGGAGCAAAAATTAATATAAGACACTGTCTTATTTTCGGGGAAACAGGGTACTTCAAGGATTTGACAGAGAACTTTAACTCTCTGGAAAGGGAACAAATCAAGGATAAGGCTGAAGTTACTGCAAGATGAAAGAAAACATTGCAGTACCAAATAATAAACTCTACGGGAAAGTGGCAGCATTTCCCCAGATATCAGGTAGGATCTTTGATCTGCAAGGATGAAGCATTTAGGCCCACTCCACACGGGCCAAAAACAGCACCCCAGGCACAGTAAAAACATTGTTCCTGGGGTGCACTTCACATGGTTGCTGCCTACAAAATGAGGCCGCACCATGCTTTCCCCCCACTCCCCACCCCAACCAGCTGGTAAATGCTGTTTTTGAAACTTGCTCAATGAGCGCGGTTTTTCAAAAACATTGTTTTGCACCCAGCGCTGAGCGAATGTTCTTTACAAACCTACCTCCTCTTCCTGCACAACTCCGCAGGGATGAGGAGACATGCCCATGCTGCCCTCTGATCCCTGAGGCATCACTGTAGCCACAGGGGCATGTGTCCTCATCCCTGCCGAACTGCACAGGGAGAGAAGGTAAGTTTTTAACAAACAGGACCCGCCTCCTTGTGGAGGTGCTTCTGAAGGCCGCAGCAGCTCCAGGACTGCCTGCACGGAAGCGTGTGAATGGTCCCGGGGCTCCACTGGGGACATTTATCCCAGTGTGCAGCCACTTCCCTAGCCGGTGCAGGAAGGACCTTAGTTAGAAACAATGGGTCTCAAAGAAGGAATTCATATTTATCTGTAGGAAGAAAATAGTTGTGGATGATTCCAAATCACAATGGGTAGTATACTTTAAGAGAAAGTTTATACATACATACATAAGCCTTTATTGGCATAGTCAGAAAGAAATACATAAATCAGGAGCAAATGCATGAATACATGATAGATAAAAAGGCCCCACAGGGAGCACAACAAGTACGTTCTACTGAGAACTCTCAACTATCTCTGCAATGAAATTGGCGATCTCTTCACAAAGACCGGGGTCGAGTTGTTTAACATTAGAGATAACCTAGTCAGATCAGGCAGCCCAGATTGGAAGAAAAAATGTAAGTTGGTATATTTAGATCTGATGTTATCAAATCTGGTGCAGTGCAAGAGTTGGTGAGTCAGGGTTTCAACCACATTAAGTTTGCAACTGCATAGCCTTGCAGATTTTTCTAAATTGCTGAACCTACCCTTTAATAGGGCAGAGGGCATAATATTAAATTGCGCAATGGTAAGGGCTCTCCTTGCGCGTGCGTTCGTTAAAGTATGGAGGTAGTAGGCCATATGTCTCTGCTCAAATGGAATTAAGAGTTGTGTTGGAGAGCAGGTTCATTTGGCTGCTAGATGTAAATTTGCAAATTCTAGATCTAAAAGCCCATCTCTGAGCCTATTGTATGCTTCTGAATAGGACATTAGGTAGAGTGATTCAATAGGCAGGCCGATGGAAATAATCTTTCTCTTGATTAGAGAAAACCAGGGGTTAGCCTGTGTGTCCTGTAGTGTCAATGAGACAAGGGAGCGTTCGGATGGCAGGTAGTGAAGGCGGAGCCAAAATCTAAAGGCTCTAAGCCAAGCTTTATGTTCCAGAGTGTTTTGCCCCAGTTCTAGACACAGGGCTGCGTAAGGGATGCAGTTTGGAACTCCCATTACTTGGTGGAAAAACTTGGATTGGGGGACATTCAGAGCTTAAAATGTGGTTTCCATGTAAAGGCAGAATAAGCCCTCCAACTTCAGCGTGGACTTCCGCAGTCAACCTCTAGAGTTCATCAAGATGAAAATAGATAACTTAGCTTATGAAATTATGATGAATAAACAGGGAAGAAAAAAGCCTTGTCAAACAATTTAAAAGGAAAAGATATTCTGCGGTTATTAAATTGCCCAAGTGTTTGAAAGAACAATTATCAAAAGAGGAAAGATATTTGAGGAAAATATGACTTTAGAACAATTAATTATAAGAGATACAAAACATTTGCTAGGGGAAAGTTATAAATTATCATGACAATGTGGTACTGAAACAGAACAATTAAAAGACTGCATGATAAAATGGATGAAAAAAATGGAGAAAATAAAAGTGCGAAAATATAAGTATGAATGTAGACTTTGGACTAAAGAATTAAAATTTATTGAATGTCAAACATTAAGAGAAAATTGGTATAAAATGTTTTAGATGGTAAAGATACACATAAAGATATTGCTAAAGCTAACAATGACTAAAACAGGAAATGTTAGAAATATCAAAATGCAGGTACAACCCTTTATTGTATGTGGTGGACATGTAAAAAAAATCAAGGAAATATTGGATTCTGACTCATGATGAGATGCAAAAGAAAATGAAAGTTCACTTTGTATGAAGTCCTACAAGGATGTTGTTAAATGTTTTGCCCCACCCTAGCCTAGGGAGGCCCAATGTTTCCTTACCAGTTGGGTTCTGGTGACCTATTTTATTTCCCCCTAGTATCTCAGCCTCACACTTTTGGTCCTAGTTCAGACCAATCCTATGGTCCATGGGTAGGATTTCCTCTTTACTCAGTACTTGTCCCACCACCACTCAGCTTCCCTGGATACTTACCTGATGTGGCCTTGGTAGGTCTCCTCCCAACCTGCCCGGGTTAGGCAATCAGGGGGGCTGAAGCCTCCAGGTTGACTGAGTGGCTGGGCCAAGTTGGGGGTTCTCTGATCTTGTCCAGTGCTGCTGCTGCCTCCATAGTGCCATCTGATAATGTCATCACCTTGTGTCAAGAGGACTGCTGCAGGGCTGGTGACAGTTACCCATGCTGCAGAACTCAGCCTTCTCTTGAGGCTTCCCCTCCACTCCTTCCTATAGTGCATCATCGATGGATGGATGGACCAACCTCTTTTTGAAGCTCCAGCTTGGTCCATCAATGGCAGCACTGGGACCACGGCAGCCTATCCAGGCATCAACAGTAACTCTATGTGTAACCCCCATGCTCAGAATGGGTTGACCCCGAAAGGGGTGGAGACTCAAAGCAGCAGGAGGCTGCAGAACTCATGTAGTTCGGAGGAGACAAGGCTACCAGACTCAGACCTTGATTTGTATAAGCCCTTAACACCTTGTTGAGATAACTGCAATGTTGTTGGGAACTAGTGGGAAGGTAGTTGTTTGTTTTTGCTGTGTTGTAAATGTTGGAGTTTATTGTTTCAGGGTTTTTGTGGTTGTAATGGGTGAGAGTTCTCCTGGAAACCTTCATCATGTTGAATCCTGTTCATCAAGCCCTTGGAGTCTTCAGGAGCCAAGCCACTTGCAAAGAAGAATTGGATTTGGCAATATCAGTAGACTGTAAATATAAGGACTTGAAAATGCAACCTGAACAGGACCTTGAAGTGTGATGTTAAATGTTGATGTTATATGTTATATGTTAAGAAAGTAAACTTTTGTTTTTAAAATTTGTTGTTGCAAACTCATTCCAAGTTCTGCCCCACAGAACCCACAGATAGAGGTTACATATGCACAGTATGGTTTTCTGGTCAAAGGACAATCGTGGCCCTGCTCCTGCTACCCACATTCAATCAGGCCCCGCAACCCACTTGTGAGTGACTTGAGGAAATGGTAAACACTATGTGGTTCACCCAGTGATTCATGGTTTATATGGCGACCAGTAGCAACTGCTAAACTTGTTCTGTTGGTTGTGTTCTGTTGGTTGTGTACAAATGTTTCTCCATCTTTTATCTCTTAACAATCAAAATAAAACCCGTCATCAAATAAATGGTGTGGTAAAGGTAATATTTTGGCTAAAGGCATTGGAATGTTTTTGTAGCCTTAGCTGCATCTGACAGCAGTTCAGGGGAATCTGTATTTATGTTGGTCTCTTGCCATCTCGAGGTTTCACTTGGTTTCTAATGATTTCTTTAATTACTTTGCTGACATGGTTTAATGATCTTTATCTAGTAATGCTTTCCCACTTTGAAATGATCGGTCTTTTGTGACTGAGTCTGGATCTTCTGCATTCTGCTCTTTGCATTTTACGAGCACGTAACTCTTTTCAACTTCAAAGCTGTGTAATTAAATGATTGTTGCATTACATTAAACTGCCTGGAGGTGAGGCAATGGATCTCTTAGCTATCGCTAAGTGAATGACAAGAATGATTTATTTTATTTTTTCATTGTTTCCTGAATGGAAAAAAATGATCTCATGGTCCTAAAATGTGAATGCGATTGCAGAATGGTGCATCAGTGCATGGAGATATTTAAAGTATAAAATGTTATGTAGCAAACAGATAAGATGATGTTCAAGTGGTAGTCGTTCTTGGAGTTCCACTTGTTAAAGGTAAGGTCTAAATTGTTAAATTTACCTTTACTTAACAGTGTGTGTAGTAGCTAGGAGCAAGTGGACTCTAATCTGGAGAACCGGTTTGATTCCCTACTGCTCCCCATGAGTAGTGGAGTCTTATCAGGTGAACTGGATTTGTTTCCCCATTCCAACAAATAAAGCCTGCTGGATGACCTTGGGCGAATCACAGTTCTTTCAGAACTCTCTCAGCCCCACCTACTTCACAAGGCATCTGTTGTGGGGAGAGGAAGGGAAAAGGAGTGACCAAGAGTGAATGTGAGGTGGGATCCTTTATATATTTGGCAGCCAGCAACAGTTGTGGGATTCCCAGTGGAGTTCCGGATCGTCTTCAAGGTGCTGGTAATAACCTTTAAGGCCTTACGCGGCATGGGGCCCTCATATCTACGGGACCGCATCACCCCTTATGTCCCACATAGGCCACTGCGCTCGGCAGCGGCAGAATTGCTGGTGACCCCTAGCCCCGCGATGATGTGGCTGGCCTCGACCCGGGCCAGAGCCTTTACGGCTCTGGCCCCAGCCTGGTGGAATACCTTACCTCCATCACTCCGGGCCCTGTGGGATCTTGGCAAGTTCCGCAGGGCCTGTAAGACAGTATTATTCCACTGGGCCTTTGGAGAGGCTGGCCGTGGTTCTACTGCCCCCCACTGAAACTCTGCCGAATTTCCATCTTTGTCATCTTGGTTGGGCCTGCTGTGACTCCATCTGGGCCCACCTGTTCCCTCCCTTTCTTCGTTCATCTTTTCCTTGCTTTTAGCCTTAGGAACGGGCGCCTGTTTGAACGGTTTATACTGTTTGAATGGCTTGGATTATTTAAATTATATGTAACTGCTGCCGGAGTTTTAATGTTTAAGTTACGTTGTTGAGTTGCTGTTAATAACAGCCATGTTGTTGAGCCGCCTCGAGCCCTCCGGGGAAGAGGCGGCCTACAAATCTAAAATGTAAATAAATAAATAAATAAAATTCCTAGTTTAGTGGGTACCTTAATTGTGGGCCACCTGTCCCGTTACAATTGGTGGCTAGTGGTGGGATAATATCTCTCCCTCGCCTTGAATATAAGCAACCCTGTTACAGCATTATACCCCGCTGAGGTCCTTCAACTGCCCAGGCTACATATGGCTGTAATCTGCTGGTGACCCTGGCTCCAAGGACATTTGGCTAGCCTCAGCCAGAGCCAGGGCTGGAAAGACCCTGCCTCAATGAGCCAAATGTTCCAGCCTGGTGGAATGCACTGTCATCTGACACCAGGGCCCTGCAGAATCTTAGCCACTTCCTCTGTAGGCCTGTGGGATGAAGATCTTCCACTTGGTTGAGGCAGCCATACACCTGTCCCATCTTGCTGCCCCACCCAATCTTGTACCCCCTTCTCCCCTGCCTGAACAGTGAATGAATTTATGATGAGAAAGGGAGAGATGGGATATAGGTCACACTGGGATCTATTCTGGATATGTGATTAGTGTCAGACTCTCTAAAGTGGAAATAACAGAGACCGTAGGAAAGTCCTAAAGCAGTTTATTTCTAACAACGCGTAGAGTAACTATAGAAAGCTGGATCTAAGCTAGAGAGCTTAGATTCAGGAACTATATACTTCAACCCCCCACCCCCCACCCCGTTTTGCCCCACACCAAATGTCCCTTACATTTTCTACAACATTTGCACTACAGAGCTTCAAAGAACCTGGGAACCGTTCGCACCTTCTTGCAGATGAGCTGGCGCCAGGAAGTTGCCAGGAAGGGGAGAAGGAAACAGGAAAGCATTTACAGGAAAACATTTGCAATTCTTACACAGCAAGACATCTAATCAGTGACAGGCATAGTCCTGACAATTAGTCTCCATCAAGGACAGAAATGTATATTATGTTTTAAAGCTTTAAGATTTTAATGTATGATAAACTGATGTGATTATGTGTGTAAGCTGCCCTGAGCCTAGCTTTAGCTGGGAAAGGGTGTGGTATCAAATGTAATAAAATAAAATGAAGCAGTTCCTAATACTCCAGAAGTTTCTCAGCTTGATTATACCAACCCTATCCCACATCCTCCCCCCCGCCACACCAGTTGCCATGAGGGACCTGGTAATCCTATCATGAGCATTTTCGGTTCTTGGACATCTTTTTGGACATTTTTGAGCCCATTTTTGAGTCCAAATTGTGTTAGACCAGTGGTGGCGAACCTTTGGCACTCCAGATGTTATGGACTACAATTCCCATCAGCCCCTGCCAACATGGCCACTTGACCATGCTGGCAGGGGCTGATGGGAATTGTAGTCCATAACATCTGGAGTGCCAAAGGTTCGCCACCACGGTGTTAGACAGTCTGGGGCTGCTTATCACAGTGCTGCCTAATTCTCAACAGAACCTGTAAGGCAGGTTTTGAACTGGGGGTTGCAAATATGTTCCTAGTCCCGCTGGAAACTACATGGTCTTGATCCTATCACACAATGGATGTTTTCTTCCTGCCGTCGCCTTAGCTAACCAACTGTACACACGGAGGAAATGTGCTCCTAGCTTCTCAGCAATTCTGCTTAACTACACTAAGCCACATTTAGTTTTGGCATGGACGAACCGTGAAACTTTTCAGTGGGATGATGCCAGGACAATGCTGGGATTTAAAGCCAGAAGCCTGCTGTGCAGAGAAAAAGGTGAAGCTCAGTTTAGCAGAGGATGGTGCCATGCAAATCCATACTTTGGTTGCCAAAGTTCTAATTAAATTGTGCTTTATTGCTCCAGTTTTGGGATTCATTCATGTTCTTTAAACATGAGCTTGCCCATTATGTGAGATTTGATAGAACCATGCCTGTCCCTCAATTGCCATTTTATTGAGCCAAATCTTCATATCCAAGGAACATTATGTCTGGACTTTCTCCTCCCATCCTGGATCAGTGTCAGAAAGCCTGTGGGTAGAGGCCTAGATAATGAGGTCAGGAATGTGGAATGTTCTCAGGATGATGTACATGCCTATGTTGGTTTTTGTTCCCAGGTTTTAAGTGGATGCTGCTGTTATCAGCCCATAATATCATTGCTGCCTTCCCCACTTAATCCAAATCTACTGAAATATGCCACCTACCAAGTGGCACTAGAACCACAGAAGAATCAAATTAGATAGTGGAAAAGAGTAGCAGCTATTCTGAAGGCAACGCATACATAAGGAACTAAAAAACACTCTATACTTTGTAGCATTCTTCTAACAAGTCACAAATACCTGTACTGAGTGTTATTTTTTAAAGAAAATGTATTTATGCATAAAATATAGTTAGAGGCTTCTGATGTTCCCCAAAATGCTGGGGTCTGCTCCTTTTAGAGTGGGGAATTAGTGAAAGATATACCTTGCTTAATGAAAGGCTGGGTAAGCTCAAGATCTTTGTTACTAGCTTTTATGAAGATGAGTTTCCACAGGAAATCTGCAGGAGATCTTTGAAAAAGTTAAACAAGTTTTATTGAGGAAAGTAAAAGAATGAAAATATATGCACACAAGTAAAAGAATGAAAATACATGCACACAAAACAAATTCACACAGTCCTAGGATAAAGATAGTGTTGAGTGGGTAGGTTTGGAGATAGGTAGAGGTTTGGGGGATTTTGGGGGGTGATACTTTACCAGATCCTGAAGAGGGGCTCCAGAAAAGCAGACCCCAGTACCTGCTCTGGGATCCAAAGAAGCAGGGTAGAGAGCAGATGGCACGGGGCACAATTGAACTAAGGATTGGTTCATAAGTACTGGGTGCTGAGTGCTGGAAGAGGTGGGAAGGTTGGGTCCTCTACCCCTGCTAAGAGACCCTCAATCTCCCAAGACAAAGGGAAGCCTTACCTTTCCAGAAGAAGACAAGAAAGGAACATCACCTTAATAGTTGAGATAGTTAATCTAATGGTTTGGGGACTTGGCTTAATGAGCTAAACTCTAGGGTGCCTGAAGGTAGGGGGAAGCTGATTTAATCACAGCTGTAAGGCAATGGCAATGCAAATAAGCTGGTCTTGGAGATTATTAGAAATTAGAAAAAATAGTATCATTATAGGGTGCGGGGCAGGACATTATTTTAACATATTGACTGTTCCATTGAAGCGAGTAGACAAGGGCTGGAGACAGTAACTGGCTTACCCAGCTGAAGACACTGCTTTACCTTTAATCTGTTTAGAATGTGGTGAGGCAAGTATTTTGCGAGGGCATGTCCAGTCAGGTTTTCTGTCCTTGTGGGTAACACTGAGCCAATACAGAAAATGGCTTTAACAAGGGTTGCAACTTCCCTCTGAGGCATAGACTCATCATGTCCCATTCCTCCACTTTTTAACAGCAGCCTAATTGGAAGGATGGGGCATGCGTGCTGCATAATAAGCCATCTGGGCCTGATAAATAGTCATTTCAGGGATCTCTAGGGCCCAGGCCGAGTTTGACAGCCCACCACTACAACTGATAGGCCACTATGTGAAATATATCCAAAGTATGAACTGTCAGTTTGCAAAAGAGCTAGTTTCCTTGGTTGGCTCAGTTCTGCTGGGAGGAGACACTGTTGTGTAGAGGGTTGACTGTTGAACCAGAATCTGAACAACCAAAGTTCAAATCCCCAATCTGACATAAAAGCTTGTGGGGTGACTTTGAGTCAGTAACACCCACTCAGTCTAACCTACCACACAGGGTTATTGTGAGGATAAAATTGATATGAGAAGAACACTTTGGGTCTCTACTGGGGAGGGAGGTGGGATGTGAATAAAATAAATAAATCAATAAACAAGTTTAAAAGTATGAAAACCACTAATTGAATATTTTATCTATTCTTTCTGTAACGAATATGCTTCAAGTCAACTTCCTTAGGGGGCTCAGCCAACTGACCTGGGGCAAAAATAATTCAGAGAGGGTGAACAATGAACTATTGCCCAGTGGTATAAAAGGTTTCTGGATATTGTGACCAGTTGTACGGAAAACAAACTCTTCTCTAAACAGTCTATAATTTAAGCTCCCAGACTCAACAAGCACAATCCTTTACAATAAGACTTGGTACTTCAAAAAAAACCCCAAACCCATAACTCAATAAAACCTGATGAATTAGATTTAAAACATAAATTAATCAATTTCTGACTAGGAGAAGCAGATTTCAGTGCACGTGAGGGATAAGCGTGGGGAACCCACCTCCCAAATTCCAAATCTCAGTCTTCAGCCCAGTGTTTTGCTAGCATCAGTAAATCACAGCAAATGAGTTTTATGAACAATCCGCCAGATGGGAAAATGTTCGCATACCACAAAATGTTGATCAGATTTATTTGAAAAGCAAGCTGTAACCATATGCATATCAGAGGAACTGAAATGGATTTTCAGATCGGCCCTGACTGCTGTCAGGTTTGCAGCTGTACGAATTTAATGCTGGCTTTGCCGTTCCTACAGTGGGCCTGCTCTACACCACTTGCCTCTTTGCCAGCTAGTATGATTAATATTGATTCAGTTTTACAAGCAATTAAATTGGAAAACATAAACAATCTTTTTATTGGCTTTCTTTTTTTTGCAAGACAAAAATAAGCATCTGGGTTTTCTTCCCTCTCTCCACGATGTATTAATATCTCAGTATCCAGAAGCTTCATGGTCACAAAGAGGCTGGATATAATATATCAGCTCAAAGCCTTTTATATCTGCCGAATGTACTTATTCATCCAGCACTTCGGCTCCTGACGATTTACATGTATCCCACTGAATTGACTGAAAGTGTCCTATGATAGAAACAGGAAGAGCGGAAATGGTTATTTTTATTTATGAGATGGCTTCCTGTTCTGTGAATGACTTGAATGTGGGGTTCAGCTTCTCCTCCCCCTTTATTTGCTTGATTTTTCAAGTTACTTTTTTGTTTGATGGGTGAAGGTGATTTTATGTTGTAAAAGTGAGCATATGTGTCGGATAGCTAAATGCCTCGTTGTAATTAAAGATATTTAGGAGAAACTGAAAGGTATTAAAACCAGTATGAAAGTAGCAAGAAAGAGCAACATATAATGGTTGCCAAATCCAGGTTGAGAAATTGCTGAAGATTGGGGGTGGAGCCTGGGGAGGATAGGTTTGGAAAGGGGATGGATCTTAGTGGTATATAATACCATAGAGTCCAGCCCCATTCTAAAAACGCCATTCTAAGAACACAATAAAACCCGTTCTAAAAAAATCTAATGGAGAGCCATAATGCTCGCCAGGTTTAATGTTATGCCTTCTGCCTTGTTACATGGCAGATTTAATAAGCAAGAAAAGGCTAAAAGATTGTGCCCATGTAACGATGGCTCAGTTGAATCTCTGGCCCACCAATTACTTCACTGTCTCAGATTCAAGGAAATCAGATCCAAGTATGTGAATCTTACTCCTTTACATTTACCCCACCTCCCCAACTTAATTAGATTACACTACTTGTTGGACAATCCTGATCCTTCTCTCTGTATGATAGTGGCAGACTTTCTCCTGGAAATTACTAAACGCCAGTAGATTTCCTTCGATCTAACATTTATTTCCTGTATTGTATATCCTTTTTAATCTGTTTTTTTTATTATTGTTGTACTGTTGTCTATGCCAATAAAGGCTTGCTAAAAAAAATAATAGAACCCCATTCTAAAAACCATATTCTAAAATCACAATAGAACCATATTCTAAAAACACAATAAAACCCATTCTAAAAAAAACCCCATTCTAAAAATACAATAGAGCCTCATTCTAAACATCCAGACACAATCTAAAATCTCCCATACCCAACACACCCACCAACACAAAAGGGGGTGTACAGATGCCTGGGGGAGAGGCTTCTAGTGGGGGAGTTTCAACCAAAAGTATGGGGGAAGAGGATAGTCTGTGCCAGACGGCAAAACTCCAAGAGAGTAGGTGCCCAACGAAACTTTGGAAGGAGGGCATTTCGCAGTACAGGGGCCACTGTGGAGAAGACATTCCAAGTTGTTCCTACCCACTTTTGAACCCCCCGCCCCCCAATGTATGACACTTTGTGAAAGATTGGACAACTTGATGGAGCAGATCCACCTGGTTCACTATGTATTGGGAAGAATTCCAATTACCGTCTTAGGGAGGTTTCAGAACGATAAATTAACCAGGTTTGAGGGATGACCTCCCTGGTCGAATCCCCACTACCGTCTTAGCCAGGTTTCAGAACACAAACTAACCGGTCGTTTGTGTTCTGAAACCTGGCTAAGATGGTGTGGGGATTCGACCGGGGAGGTCGTCCCTCAAACCTGGTTAGTTTGTGTTCTGAAACCTGGCTAAGACGGTAGTGGGGATTCGACCGGGGAGGTCGTCCCTCAAACCTGGTTGGTTTGTGTTCTGAAACCTGGCTAAGACGGTAGTGGGGATTCGACCGGGGAGGTCGTCCCTCAAACCTGGTTAGTTTGTGTTCTGAAACCTGGCTAAGATGGTAGTGGGGATTCGACCGGGGAGGTCGTCCCTCAAACCTGGTTAGTTTGTGTTCTGAAACCTGGCTAAGATGGTAGTGGGGATTCGACCGGGGAGGTCGTCCCTCAAACCTGGTTAGTTTGTGTTCTGAAACCTGGCTAAGACAGTAGTGGGGATTCAACCACTCTGAAGCCACAACTACCTTTTCTGCTGATGATTGGCAGTGAAATCCTCACCCTTTAAACTAAACTAAATTAAATTATTTGTAACTTATTACAATAAACCAGACCTCTTTCCCCCATCAAACATCCTATTCAGATTTGTGAAATAAACAGAAAGTCGTGTCTTGATAGAAGCACCAACTGTTTCAAACAGGCACCCAAAGAAGGTGGATTGACAATGAATCGTATGGAGATTGGTGGCTACAGGCGTTCATACACTTTGCCATATTAAGTGATCAAAGGCCTCTGTCTCACCCTGCCACTGGAAGACTGATTAAAAATTACACTGGCTTTGCCTTCCACACTAATTTAGATTTATGAGCATGCCAGTTTAAAGAATAGGGCTCTCGTGTCAAACTCAAAAAGTATTCGTTTCTTCCACTACCACCACCATTCCCAATCCAGAATAAGACATACTTTCATTGGCAAAATTCCCAGTTCAACAATGTGACAAGAATAAATTATATGCATTTGCACGGCACTTCTGTGGGTCCCTAATTAAGAAATGGTACCACATCATCCAAGGGGATGCATTTTATGTACTAAGTAACCCGACAAGTTCATTAACCTCTATAAATTCTAAGATTCAGCTGGACGGATGGATTTATGATTGCTGTTAATTCTTCTCCATTGTGTTACAAAACGTTTCCCCCTATAATATTGGTTCAGAGCTTGCTTTCAAGGTACGGCTGCCATTTTGACACGTGTAATATTACAGGTGTCAGTTTGTGTATGCTGTAGTTTTTTTTTCTTTTACCATGTCATGGCAGAGCAGTAGATTTCTTTTCATTGCACAAATGAATGTGTTTTTTACTCATCCTCCTTCCCGTGTACTCCCAAAACTCTCACACACAATAGCTAAACACATGTGCGCATGTGCACACACACACAGTTGCATACACACTAAATAAGTTGCTTAAATGTAGGATAAATTTTTATCTGCTCAGAGGGCAATTTATGATTATTGGTGGCATACATGGACTGGAGACATTTGATACATGGATAACTTTTGTGATCCATTGAAATAGTGGGGGGTATATACCTTTTGTCACACGTGCAACTAGTTTGGTGGAAGCAGTGGGGTGGAGGAAATCATGGCTCCAATGGCCAAAGAGAAGGTTAAGGCAGAGTTTCCAGGGGAGGCCCCGCTAAAGAAGCCCAGCACAGTTCACCTTAACACCCTTAAGTTTTGGTTGGAGGACTATGGTTTGGTTGTGGTGGGTTTTCCGGGCTGTGTGGTCGTGGTCTGGTGGATCTTGTTCCTAACGTTTCCTCTGCTTCTGTGGCTGGCATCTTCAGAGGTGTGTCACAGAAGGAAGTCTGTTACACACTGTAAACATTCCCATTTTCACTGGACACAGTGTGTAACAGACTTCCCTCTGTGATACACCTCTGAAGATGCCAGCCACAGATGCGGGTGAAATGTTAGGAACAAGATCCACCAGACCAAGGCCACACAGCCTGGAAAATCCACAACAACCATTTGAATCTGCCATGAAAGCCTTCGACAGTACATTGACTATGGTATGGTTCTGTGCATGTTTGGGGAAGTGTGATATGGATATGGATGGAGTTTTGCTTTAAATGAGGAAGACATTACTTCAAAGAGTGCTATATGCCACAGACACATGCATAGAACTTGAAGAGCATTCTTTTTTCATCTGTGAATTTACTTGTTAAAGTGAAAATGATCTCTTAGCACTGATTACTCGTTTGTAAACATTAGTTCTGGTTAACTTGTGGAACTCTACCCCAAAAAGTGAGACAGAGAAAGAAAATGGCTACCCTGAATGATAACCCTGTAATTTTTCCCCTTCCTTTCTGGTAGAAACATATTTTAAGTGAACACTAAATTCCAGTTTGACACTGATATGCTTTTTTCCTTAATGAAAGCACTTTCTCTCTTTGAAAAAAAATGCAGAAGAAGGGAAAACGAAGGCAAGAGCCAGTGCATATTCAAATGAGAAACAAACACACACAGACCAAACTGAAGAAGAAAAATGTCATGTTTTGCTTTTATTAATCCAAGCTGTCATGATACCAGGTTATTTTTTCCTCTCCCCGAAGAGACTCTTCGGTGAATGGTAGGTAGGCTCATTATTCAAATGAATGCAAGCTATCTGGCAGCGAAGTCTCAACAAACAATCAAAATATTTATTAAGGATTTTTAATATGAAGAAAAGGTCAAATACATAATTTGAGCTGATTTTCTAACCACAAATAAATCCTGGCATATGTGCCCAGACAACAATGACCTGCAAATGAGGAAGAGATCATCCAAACCTTCTGAAAGAAAAGGGATCCCCCCCGTGTTTGTTGAATCATCTATTGTAGCCTGACTTATCTAATGCTTGACATCAAAACGTGAAGTATTACCCCCTTGGCATTACCCCCTTGGCATGAAGAAGAAGAAGAAGAAGAAGAAGAAGAAGAAGAAGAAGAAGAAGAAGAAGAAGAAGAAGAAGAAGAAGAAGAAGAAGAAGAAGAAGAAGAAGAAGAAAAAAGAAAAAAGGAGGAGGAGGAGGAGGAGGAGGAGGAGGAGGAGGAGGAGGAGGAGGAGGAGGAGAAGGAGAAGGAGAAGAGTTCGATCTATATCCCCTCTTTCTCTCCCATAGGAGACTCAAAGGGGCTTACAGACTCCTTTCCCTTTCCCCCTCACAACAAACACCCTGTGAGGTAGGTGGGGCTGAGAGAGCTCCGAAGAACTGTGACTAGCCCAAGGTCACCCAGCTGGCGTGTGGGGGAGTGCACAGGCTAATCTGAATTCCCCAGATAAACCTCCGCAGCTCAGGCGGCAGAGTGGGGAATCAAACCCGGTGCCTCCAGATTAGAATACACCTGCTCTTAACCACTATGCCACTGCTGCTCCCTCAGTCCAGATGTGTCTGATATGCTTACCCAGATATAGGCTAATGTCATGGACCACATCCAATACGAATTAGGACTTTTCGCTTGATAAATATCTTTGCTTGCAGCTTGTGTTTTGAAAAATACGGTTTAAGATGTCTGGCCATAGTTACAACAAAACTCTTCCCCCCCCCCCCCCACTTGAAAGTGGAACAGGACTGAAGAATCCTTATGCCAATCTACAGTCATATATTATTCTCTGCTTTTTTTTCCCAAGGCCATCTCTGAACCTCATGACAGGTATTAAAAAAGCTTGTACCCAAATACCTTTGTGCTTAGTTAATGGAACTGTGGTGTTCTCACATCAACAACCAAAATTTTTTTATTGTCACACACTTTGAATATTCTTCCCCAAGGGATTACCATGGTTTACATTATAATATGTCCTTTAACAAGACGAAAAAAGTTTGAAGGTGCATTTCTGCATACTGGAGCCTGCTTAAATACCTAAAAATATCTCGCCACTGTCAGAGATTTTTAAGACTTAAATCCTTATTTGCCATTTATGAAACTCTGTATACAATTATAATGTCGAGGAATTAAATGCTACACCATCTATGACAAAGCTACGAATTAGAGGGGGAAATTGCCAGTAGGAAAGAGGGGGAAAAATAACCCACATCTAAGCACTGTATAGTTTTTGAGGTAGGAGTGCAGCCCATATGTATACCCAGTGGTGCACAAGAGTCTTACAAACGGGCCCCGCGTTCCTATTTGATCAAAGCAGACAACAGAATGGTCCAGAAGTAATCAAGCTCACCTGAGATAGCTTGCTGCCGGAGGTGAGCAATCAAAAAAGCACCATTATGGCATATCTAAGGGTATGCACACAGGGGCTTTAACCAACTAATAACCAAGAACATTCATGAAGCACAATAAGCTGCAGGCATGCATCTGGGCTCTACCAGTGAACATGGTTGGAGAGTTTTGGCAAATTGTGGGCAGGTGGAAAACCTATTAGAGAATTGGCCTTGGATTTAGGAGAGCCGGGTTTGAATCCACGTTCTGCTGTGGAAGCTTGATGAGTGAGATTGGGCCAGCCAGGTTCTCTCAATCAAACCTACCTCGCAGGGTGGTTGTTATGAAGCTACAGTGAAAGTGGGAAGAATGACATTAAAAACTACTCATGTTCCCCATTGAGGAGGAAAGTAGGTTCTAAATACCCAAATAACTAAAAGAAACGCTGCTTTACAGGTGGCCAGAGAATCACATCATATATTGAGCCAGCCATGATTGTTGTCTAAATTGAATGTAGTCCCGATCTCCCCAATTTATTTAGATTACACTACTTGCTGGACAATCCTGATCCTTCTCTCTGTATGATAGTGGCAGACTTTCTCCTGGAAATTACTAAATGTCAGTAGATTTCCCTCCACTTAACATTTATTTCCTATACTGCGTATGTTTTTACTATTGCTGTATTGTTGTCTATGCCAATAAAGGCTTGCTTGCTAAATTGAATGTAGTGACTTCTCGGGAGCTGTTTGCTATACAGATGGCCCTGCAAAAAAAGAAAAGAAAAAAGAAAAAAAAAGGGTTTTATTCACATGCAGGCTGATTCTGCATGGGCCAAAAACAGTGGTGTGAAAACGGCGTGAAACCAGTATAAACCTTTTTATACCATTTTAAACCCTTTTGCACCATTTTCACAGCATTTTCACACTGGTGTTTTTGGCCCATGCGGAATCAGCCACAGTTGAGTATCCCTGTATTTTCGCTGCATTACATCTGACTTATAGCTGCAGGTCAACAAATGTTGCATTTGCCTCAATGGACAGTTGATTTGTAGATGGAGCAAAAGTTTTATTCCGTGGGGGTTCCCCATGTGTGCAATAAAAATGGCTGACATCTAAGCAGGATCTGGGACAGACACTTCCAGACCACGTGGTGGAATCTGGAAGTGTGGTAGTTCTTGGCAGGTTAAGTGAAACCTAATGAAAACAAACTCCCTTCACCTAATATGTTAACAGGTGTTAACAAAGCTCGTGTGTGTGTGTGTGTGTGTGTGTGTTTGCATGTGTTTGTTTGAAGCCATTTATGCTTCCTTTGGCAAATGGCCTTAATGCAAAATAAGAATCAAAACTGCCTTTTCTATTTGGATGGGAATCCTGGACCTAGGAGGGAGGAGGTTTTAGCAGGGATTTGCATTAATGAAACAAAAGCTTTTGGGATTTTGCTTCAAATGGAAATGTCAGCAAAAAAGAACAAAGAAGAAGAAGAGTTTGGATTTATATCCCCCCTTTCTCTCCTGCAGGAGACTCAAAGGGGCTGACAATCTCCTTGCCCTTCCCCCCTCACAACAAACACCCTGTGAGGTAGGTGGGGCTGAGAGAGCTCCGAGAAGCTGTGACTAGCCCAAGGTCACCCAGCTGGCATGTGTGGGAGTGCACAGGCTAATCTGAATTCCCCAGATAAGCCTCCACAGCTCAGGCGGCAGAGCTGGGAATCAAACCCGGTTCCTCCAGATTAGATACATGAGCTCTTAACCTCCTACGCCACTGCTGCTGTATCCATCTGCCATAGAACCAGATGGAAAATACTGGCAATAATAGTGAAAAGTTTAGTGCAGATAAAATCTTGAGGTTCCACTTTTTCATAGTGCAAAAATATCAAAGGGGTTCCCTTCCTTGACTCCTCCTATTACAACTCCAAGAAAATCATTTATCTGTATTCATGTATTTATTTTCTACAAACTTATGATTTGCTTTCTCTGTCCCAAGGGCACCTGAAGCAGTGTTCAGCAGTAATTTAAATTAAAATCCATAAAAATGTCGTTGCATGTCAAAGTACTAAACAGGAATCATAAAACCGGCACTCTTCACACCTAGAAAACGGCAAGAATTAAAACACCTGACAGTGCTAGCAGGGTTTCACAAAACAAATAGCTCACTAGTGCAGAAATGCCACCCTGTATTAAAATAAAAAGCTTCATCAGGCAATAGAATATCAGTGAAAAGGCCTGGCAGACCGAAATATTAGCTATAAGCTCCTTTATTCATGAATGGTCCTATTGTGAGGCCCAAACAAAAAATGTGGTACAGTGGTGAAGAGTATCATGCCTTTTCTGCATTCTCATTTTCTTCTCTTCTAAGATTCTGTTTCTTTTAGGCCGTTTCCGCACGGAGGCGGAAGCGGCCGGGTCAGCGTACTCGACGCCGACCCGACAACGCTGGGACCGTTTGCATGAACGGTCCCAGAAAGAGCCGGGACGACCCGGCATGTCCTCGGGCCTCCGGCACGTCGCGGAGGCCTGAGGACACGCCCCCTGGCCCTGCGCGCCTGCTCCAGCGTCGCAGGGCAGGGGAGCGTGTCCCCAGGCCTCGGCGACGCGCCGGAGGCCCGGGGACAAGGTAAGTGCAGGGAGGGAGGGGGGGAAAGCACTGGGAAGCTGCTGCCGTTCGCACGGCAGCGGCTTCCAGCCGACGTTTCCAGAAAAGTGCGCTTCCCAGCGCACTCTGGAAACGCTGGCTCGGCGCCGGGTAGGCGGCGGGAGGGCGGCGTGGCTGCGAAGCAGCTGTGCCCCCTGTGCGAATGGTGGCCTGGGGACGGCGTTTTTGCCGTCCCCAGGCCGCCATATTCCACCCGTGTGGAAATGGCCTTAGTTTCACAAGTGCTTTGCTTCCCCTAGTGGTTGATTCAATGCAAAAAAGGTTTAAATCCAGCAAAAAAAACCCTTGCAGTTTAGATTGTAGGGAGATACACTGGACTTAAACCTGTGTGATACCAAATCAACCACAACCGCAAGCAAAACACATGTGCAACTGAAAACAAACAAATAAAAAAGCAGGAACTTAGAAGCAAGGAAAATAAGAATGTGGAAAAGCCCTCAAATTAGTGTCTGGAATACCCAGGTTCAGATTTCCTCTTGTGGCATGGAAGTTCACTGGCGACCTTGGGTCAGTCAAACTCTCAGCCTAATTTACCACACAGAGCTATTGCAAAGATAATATGGAGGAGACAAGAATGATGTAAGTCAGTTTGGGCACCCACTGAGGACAAAGGAGTGTTATGATGAATTAAATAAATGCACAAATAAATAAGAATAGTACATCACTAAACTGTTAAACACCCAAAGGAAAGGTTGCCAGATACTGTCCTGGAATGGGCTTCTGTACCTTTCGAAATTGCACAGAAAGGAAGAACTTTGCCCAGTGTTTTTCTTCATATCACAGTTCTGCAACGATAGGAGCAGCAATACCAGGTGAAATTTTCACTTCTATGGAATTCTGAGTTGGAGGGAAATCAAGACGGGCTGTTTGGTTTGAGGAAGAAGGAAGCAGGCTTTCATGGGCTCTGTGTTGAGCTTCCCTGAACTATTCTGTATTGTACGAAGTCTGTAGAGAAAAAACAGAAAATACACCAGAATATACCAAGCATCTAAAAGGAGACTGCAACTGACCCCCTCACCTTCCTAACTCACAGAGGCAAACAAACCACTCTCTGACCAGGCTTGTTAGGTTTCCTGTCTTTTTACAGGGACTGAGCTGCTTTAGATGGTAGTGTGAGGTAAAACAAAAAACACTTTACTCAGCCCTATAACTTAGAAGGTGGAAGTAGCCCTTTATTTTCTGGAAAACCCCTTCTCAAGGTACAAAATATAATATTGAGGCAAATTTAAAATAAAACAGAATAAGTGTTTATTGACAGAGAGGAGATGGGAAAGGAAGATAACTTGGATGAAAAAGATAATAGGTAGGATGAATTTATACAAGAGCTTTGGCATAGAAATTCAGTATTTGGTTGATGGCACAGACACAGGGTAATCAATGCTTATTCAGTTTCAGTTTACTTTGATACTGCTTAGATGTTCCCAGATGGTACAGTTGGTTAGATGTTATTTTGATGGTACTGGCTTATGGATACACACAGGGTCAGACACAGGCTGGTACATATATTTAGTACCCTCACAAACAGCCTTTCCAGTTAGAAACCCTGAACTAAAAAAAACCCCCTCTCTCATTTGAGGAAAAAGGAAGCAACCCCCCTACCCCATACATCAGACTATTAGTCAGTCCCAGGATGTCTCCTTCCCTCTCTGGAAAATCTGTCCCTCCCTGGTTTTATTCCTCCATGGTTGCTCCTGAAACTTCTACTTCCCAGAGCTGTATCTTCTTGTTTTAAAATGTGTGCATTCCTGGGCAAAAATGGCTTAATTAATCCTTGAATGAACAAGATAGATCTGTGTGTGTATGTGTGTGTTCAAGGCCATTCTCCTGCTAAATAAAGCAGAAAAAAAGATTTGGTAACAAGAATGGGGGCGTGGGGAGGATAAGAATAGAAGGAAAACATATCTGACACCCAAGACGGAAGATCTTTGTTGTTAGATGTCATGCTGCCTGTTTATGAGGACCTAAACCCTAAGAAATACATTATGTGGATGAACACAGAAAAATGGCTTGTGACAGTTTTTTTACAAAGCCAGAGTTTGTCATACAAGCATAAAAGAAAGTTTAATTTCATTAAGCATTTATTTTTAAAAGTGTTTGAACAATCCACCCTTTAGTCATCACATAAAAGCCTGACACAAAATAGTCTTCCCCAAACAATGCTTTTGCATCCATAATTAAACTGCTAAAAATGCAGCTGTAGCATCAAAGGTTCCACCATTCAATGCCGCTCTTCAGTACTGGGTTTGAGAAAATGCTCTTAAATAGATATTGGGGGCGGGGAGAGCTGAGGACCGTGGAGCTGTAGTTTGCCTTGCCAAGCTGTTTTAAAGCCGCACACTCCAGCTCTGCCCCTCAGCCATGTCATCAACCCATGCCAGAAGGCCTCTAACCTGACCAATGAGCTGCATGCAGCTAGGGGGAGGGGACAGATTGATTGATTGATTGATTGATTGATTGATTGATTGATTGATTGATTGATTGATTGATTGGTTAAGTTTGCATACCGCCCTCCCCCGGAGGGTTCAGGGCGGTGAACAACATGTAAAATAAAGCACATGTATCGGACTAAAATCCATTAAAACGATTAATATAGGCTCTAATAAAATAAAAATAAACCCACCCTGTTAAAATGCAGCATTATTAAGATCAACATAAAAGATGGCACCTACTATCAATTCCCTTAAAAACCAGAGGGAATGGGCGGCAGGATCCACTTGATGTTATAAGGAGGAGGGGGGGCCCATCAGTGGCTAGTCTCCCCAAAGGCCCGGCGGAACAGCTCAGTCTTACAGGCCCTGTGGAACTCAGTAAGATCCCGCAGGGCCCAGACAGCTGGCGGAAGAGCGTTCCACCAGGCCGGGGCCAGAGCTGTAAAGGCTCTGGCCCGGGTGGAGGCCAGCTGCATCATTGAGGGGCCAGGGATCACCAGTAGGTTGGCCTCTGCTGAGCACAGAGACCGATTCAGGACATATGGGGTAAGCTTTGGCCTCCTCTCCCTTCCAGGCAACAATGCAGGTGTGGGTAAGTCCTGCACCTTGCATTTTTTTAAAAAAGAAATCATGATGCAGCTAAGAAAATACATACATACATCACATTAGCTGGACTGGAAGTCCACAGACATAAATCAGCTGTACTCCCAGAATGAGGTTGCGATTAGACTTTCCAGAAACCTGGTGGGGAACTCCCATTGTTTGCAGCTGGTCTAAGTGGAAAAATAGTAAACCTCTTTGCTATTGTGGTGACACATGACTCTAAAGTTACCCAAGATTCCTAGAGTTATCATTGATGCTTCTGGATTTTATCCAGAAGTGACATCATTATTCTGTGACATTGCTTCTCCCACCATGTCCCATCTTGAGTGTTGCCAGTCTCTGGGTGGCCCCTGGAGATTCCCCAGAATTACATCTCCTCTAGACTACAGAAGATAATTCCTCTAAAGAAAATGGATGCTTTGGATTCAATAGCCTTGTATCCAATGAGGTCCATGTCCTCCACCCTCAGGCTCCATCCCCAAATGTCTAGAAGTTTTTAAATCTGGATCTGGCAACCCTACATCCCATCTCTTACTGAGCAATGGGTTGGAGGATAGGGGTATGGAGGGTAAAGGAGCCAGTGTGGTATAGAGGTTAAGAGTGCTGGACTCTATTATACATGACTAGATTTGATTCCCCAGTCTTTCATATGAAGCCTACTAGGGTCGATTCCGCACTTGTGTTATTGACCTAAATTCGAGCTGCATTTGACCTAAGCGCTCCGCACAACCACTGGGATCAACCTGGTTTTGTACCAGCTTCACCCCGTGTAACGGTCAAATTTCCGACTCCAGTTGGGAACTACTACTTTTTCAGGGAACCACATTTGAAATCAGCTCAATTCCAGTAAAGTGTGGAATCTCTGGTTCCAGGAGTCCCCCATTCAGCCAATCACAGCTGAGTGTTTCGGGCATCCGTACAGCTGGCCAATCGAAAAATGCCGCCTTCGTCCCTCCATTCCTGTGTCAGTTTTTTTAATAACATGTGTGAGGATAGACGGAACATGGCCGTAGAACAGTAGCCAATTGGAACGGAGCGGCAAAGAGGCACAGGATGATTCTGCCTCCGAGTTGGGATCAAGCTGGTTGCAGTGGGGAACAACAATGTCTTCGACCTAGGTTAGTACCCTTCCCAGGGAACTGGGTCGAACCTACTCTACTTGTGTGTGGAATCGCCCTACGTGACTTTTTGCCAGTCATAGTTTTCTTAGAACTCTCTGTTACACTAGCTTAACAGCATGATAACTTGTTAGTTAACATTTAGCACTGGGGGAAATAACGGATTGGCAACGAGATGTAGGCTAGCGGTGGGATCTTTGTAATAGCTATACCAAAAATGGCTTTTGAAACGTTCCACAGAGAATACAACGGAGACCAAATTATAGTTTAAATATATTTATAAGTTTTGGTTGTAAGTATTCATACAGTGAGGCATGAAGAAGAATACACACAGTTTCTTATAGATATAATAAGGGTGGAAAGTAGGTTTGGATGACAGATTGGGAAGGGAAGCAGGGGACTTATACGTTACCTAGGTTTTGCAGAGAAGTTCTGGGAGAAGGCAAGGATTCAAATGGCCAGCATGTGAATCCAAGCGAAGGACGATATCGTGTCTGAAACCAACTTGGCCAAGAGAGGTTCAAGCTAGTAAAGAGCGCTGCAGCAAGCCAGCCTGCAAGCCAGCAAGCCTGCAAAGTTGCCAGCAAGCAAGCGAGCAAGCAAGCAAGCAAGCAAGTGAGCAAGTGAGCAAGTGAGCGAGTAACTTGGGGTGCGCTTTACTTTTATACCCCTTCGTGCAGTTTGGGGTGGGAGAAAGTAAGTTTTGTTTCCTGGATCTTTGGGTTTCCATGCTAATTAGTAGCTCATCTATTGTCTTCTAAATGGCGGGACAGTAGAGCCAATTGTTTCTTGGTTATATCAGCGTTAGCCTTGAATGAAATACAGAGTCACTTCTTGAAGTCTCTGCCCATGTATTCAAATTTGGCTGAGGCTTTCAGTGGATCAAGAAGGGAACGATTGTTAAGGAAATGGTTCTAAAAGGCAGAGGAAATGCAGAATCTGGTATCAGGGAGTTCTCTAAGTTCTTTGTGTTACAGCACCGTTGGTGGGGTGTGGTAATCAAGATGCATGTCCATGGGGTTTCCAGTCTCAGCTGACTGCATTAACTCTTTTAATGTTCTCATTTTGCTAACATTTTGCACATTTTGGCCTGTATTAATATCTGGACATTCTGCTACACACACACAAATATATGGGAGTTGGCATTTGCCAGTACATATTGCAGGAAAATCATGCGAAATCCATATTCCAGTAAAGCGGGGTGTGAAGGGTAGGGCAACATCTCTCAACCCCACCTACCTCACAAGGAGAAGGAAGGTGATTGTAAACAACTTTGATACTCCTTTTGGTAGAGAAAAGTGGGATATGAAAACATCCTCCTCCTCCCCTTCCCCTCCCCTCCCCCTCCCCCTCCCCTCCCCCTCCCCTCCTCCTCCCCTCCCCCTCTTCTTCTTCTTCTTCTTCTTCTTCTTCTTCTTCTTCTTCTTCTTCTTCTTCTTCTTCTTCTTCTTCTTCTTCTTCTTCTTCTTCTTCTTCTTCTTCTTCTTCTTCTTCTTCTTCTTCTTCTTCTTCTTCTTCTTCTTCTTCTTCTTCTTGCTCCATTTTGTATTTGGTTTATAAGCCATCTGCATGCTGCTATGTTTGAATATTTGAATAAACACGAATATTCATTCAAATATTCATGTTTGTATTGCCAAAAAAAGCTGATTTTTCCATGAACATTATTTTTATATGGCTTTTCTACTGCTGTCACCTCACCATCCTTTCTGCTGTGTGTCATATGGTACATAAATATTTACATTTCATGGTGAGCAATTTACAGATGTGAAAGATTCATCATTAATAAGCAAGCTGTCTAGACTGGGAATAATACAAGCACAGATATTCTTGCAATGCTTTGAGTAGCAAAATGGTTTTGAACAGGAGATGGCAGTGGCACAGACAAAAAGGGAATTCAAGTTACAAAATATTTGTCCTCTCTATTAGAGATCAGTTGTCACACCTTGGAACTTACAGAGGTGTAGAAAACATCACTTTTGGCAGCCTCAGTTAGGAGATTTTCAAGCTATGAGCAGCTGTTGGTTGCAGTTCGAAGCTCAATAATAAGGTTGTTCCTGGGTAACCAGATGAATGAAGACCATCCCACCACTCCCAAGTCTGCAACAATGAATCAGTGCCATCTATTCATTCATTTCCACCCTTTTGCTTCACTTCCACCCTCCCCACGGTTCCTGCTGCAGTGGCAGATAGTGCCTAACCAGGGGAGTCATCAACTGGTGGGTAAGCATGCAGGAGAACTGCCCTCCTCTGTGCACACAACATTCAACGTACACAATATTCTGTGTTTCAGTGCACCATAGGCATAAAGTCTTTAGACTTCCAGATGTTAATATCCGGGACACTGAGGGCTACATTCTCCAGGGCATTATGACTTTAGATATCCATACATTAATGCCAGGGACACTGAAGGCTACATTCCTGACATTAATATCAGGAACTCTGAGCACTCCAGGAAAAACCAGCTTCTTTTAATGGGCACTGGGACGGGGTACCTTGGAGGCATCTGGTAGAAGGAACCAGGGGGCATTCATTGAAAATGCTGGGGGGAAGAATAAGAACTAATAAAAGGAAACACTTCTTCACGCAACGTGTGATTGGTGTTTGGAATATGCTGCCACAGGAGGTGGTGATGGCCACTAACCTGGATAGCTTTAAAAAGGGCTTGGACAGATTTATGGAGGAGAAGTCGATCTATGGCTACCAATCTTGATCCTCCTTCATCTCAGATTGCAAATGCCTTAGCAGACCAGGTGCTCAGGAGCAGCAGCCGCAGAAGGCCATTGCTTTCACATCCTGCACATGAGCTCCCAAAGGCACCTGGTGGACCACTGCGAGTAGCAGAGCGCTGGACTAGATGGACTCTGGTCTGATCCAGCAGGCTCTTTCTTATGTTCTTAAGGCCATTGCTTTCACCTCCCGCCTGTGAGCTCCCAAAGGCACCTGGTGGGCCACTGTGAGTAGCAGAGAGCTGGACTAGATGGACTCTGGTCTGATCCAGCAGGCTAGTTCTTATGTTCTTACATAAGGAGCTGAACTGCATTTTCCTGCAGAATGGTTGGAGGGCCAGATAGCTAACTACATGCCTGATTGTAGCCACTTCCAGGACAATGAATGTGCGGAGAGGACAGGGAGAAGAGATGTGCTCGTAGATTTGTGTTGAGACCAGTAGGATGAATGTCATAATAAAAGTTAATACTGTAAACATGATTGAAACCTAACAACCTTATTCCCCAATCAAAGAAAGGAAGGAAGATGTTGGTTAACGAGCACAAAGAATATTTTTCTGCTGTATGCTTTATGGCAGATTGTTGCAGTTTTTGTCAGGATCCTGTCTGAAATTCCTTCTCCGACTGCTTCACAGCTTTTGCCTGTTTCCTGTTAATTCTGCCTAGCTAAGGAGAGACTCCTGCTGGAAGGCTGGCAGCCACTAACTATATTTGTAACACAGCTGTGAAGGGCAGAATCTATGGCCTTATCTGCTTCAGCTTTGGTCTAACTGAAGACCTGCATTCATTTTTCTCTGTGACTAAGCAATGTGATAAGACTCCCTCACTCTCCAGTCATAACCTTCCCAAGCCCTCCAGCTTTCCCACTGGCTGGAATAGCGGGGGGTGGGTGGGGGTGAGCTGACCTTTGGCTTTCCCCATGTTTCCCAGATCTGGCTATGAATCGTTTGGTACCCTGCTTTGCTACCCTGTTCCCCAGAAAATAAGACATCCTCTGAAAATAAGACGTAGTAGAGGTTTTGCTAAAGTGCTAAATATAAAGTATCCCCCGAAAGTAAGACGTAGCAAAGTTTTTGTTTGGACGCATGCTTGTCGAACAGAACACCGGAGCATGCAGCTGTGGAGCGGAAAAATAAGACATCCCCAGAAAATAAGACATAGCACATCTTGGGGAGCAAAAATTAATATAAGACACTGTCTTATTTTCGGGGAAACATGGTAACAATTGTGAATAAAGACTTTTATTACTAATATCACAGTCTGGTTAATGTCCAAAGACAGACAATCTTACTGTGTTCTAGCACTGTGATGGGGCAAGAGGTACACTGCTTCGCAGTCAGTAGTTAATTGCTCTTGCCATTGCTTACTTGGAAAGGACAAGCATGAGGCAGGAGTGTATGGTAATATAGCACAATCTAATCTTTTTGCAACTTTCAGATGTTGTTTGTAGATCAATTCTTTCTAGCTAAACGTGGATATGATTTAATGCCTTGTTTTCAGACAAGTGGTCCATCTGGCCCGGTTTCCTGTTTCATACAATGGCAGACGGATTGCCCTTGAGTGCTAATACATAGTGCAGAAGCTGAGGCCTCTCCTGGGACTACCTCTCAATGCTGGTATTCACAGGCTTGCTGTCTGTGCATATGAAGGTTTCCTTTACTCACCATGACCTAGTAGCCAGTAACAGACTGTGAATCTGCCTAACCTCCTTCCAAAGCCATCTTTGACTATCAGTATGTCCACTGACAGTGAATTCCACAGCATAATTACTGGTTAAGGAAAGACTAGACTCTAGGTATATTCTGTTCAACAAAAGAAAAAGAAACCATGTGGGGTCCTGCATCCTTGGGCGATTCCGCACACGAGTAAAATAGGTTCTACCCAGTTCCCTGAGAAGGGTACTGACCTAGGTCGAAGCCATTGTTGTTCCCCAGTGCAACCAGCTTGATCCCAGCTCAGAGGGCGGAATCATCCTGTGCCTCTTCACTGCTCCGTTCCGGATTGGGACATACTGTCTTCTACCGAGCCCATGTTCCGCCTATCCCTCACATTGACGTTATAAAAAAAACTGCCACAGGAATGGAGGGACAAAGATGGCGTTTTTTGATTGGCCAGCTGTACGCATGCCTGAAACACTCAGCTGTGATTGGCTGAATGGGGGACTCCTGGCACCAGAGATTTCGCACTTTACTGGAATTGAGCTCGAGCGTGGTTCCCTGAAAAAGTAGTAGTTCCCAACTGGAGTCGGAAATTTGCCCGTTACATGGGGCGAAGCTGGTACAAAACCACGTCGATCCCAGTGGTTGTGTGGAGCACTTAGGTCGAACACAGCTCGAACTTAGGTCAATAACGCAAGTGCGGAATCGACCCTTAGGTGGAAGTGAAGCCGCATGTTTCTGCTGCTGCAAATAGGGCTGATTCTCCATTTACTTCAGAGAATCATATTTAAATGCCACTTCTGTCAAAGCCATTATTGCCTGTACTGTTAAACATCGATCTTTGTTAAAAGATAATTTATGTTGCCTCAGACTGCTATTGGCAAGATGTCCTTTTTTGTAAAGCTGTACTTGCCATTTTGTGCCCTGTTTGTGCCCAGTTTTGTGCCACTGTTTAACAGTGCAGGCAATAATGGCTTTTAATGGAAGTGACACTGAAATACCATTCTTGGACGCAAGTAGAGAATTGGAGGGGGGAGATAGCAGGCACTAGGGCAGCCATTCTCAACCAGGGTTTCCTGGTACCCTGGGGTGCCGTGAGCATGTCCCAAGGGTACCGCGGCAACACTACTGCCCCCCCTCATTTTTGTGGTGTCTCCCACCGGTGTTAGCAAGGACATGGAACTGGCCCATGGGGCAGGGCCTGCCACAAGGTCAGCAGCCACCCCCCAGTGCTACCCTTCACCCTGGGAGGGGAAGGTGGGGTGTGTGGCAAGCAGGGGCAATGGGAGGGGAAGGTGGAGGGTGGCGGCAGGGGTACCGTTTGATATGAAGAGTGAGGTCAAGGGTACCCTGACCTCGAAAAGGTTGAGAAACACTGCACTAGGATCTGGTGGAGCATTCAACTTAAAGAAGATCCAGGGAGATGTGGTGAATTAGTTTCCACATCCCTTGAGATCTTTATGTTGAACAAAGTATAGTGGCAGGGAATATCCTGGGATTTCAACTGATCTTCAGATGGTAGATACCACTTCACCTAGAGAACATGGTCACTTTAGAAGGTGAACTCTATGGAATTACACCCCACTGAAGTTCTTCCCCGCCTCAGATTCTGCCCTTCTCAGTCCCCACCCCCAAATCTCCAAATATTTCCAAACCTGGAGCTGGCAACCCAGGTAAAAAAGTACTCCCATCGATCCAAGAGCTCTTGGATCTTGATTTTCATAATTTGACTCTTGCTGCCAAGACAACCTGTTCTCCGACTACATTATTAATCCCATGTGAGCATGGAATTATGGCAGCATATCTTCGTCTGCTGATTAATCCCACCCAGAGGAGAGCCTTGGCTACTGCAAGATGTAATGTGCTGCCATCAGCTCTGCTGGAGGGGAAGATTTAAGAATAAAGGGAATGTTCTAAAAAGAGCTTTGTTACCATGTGATATGACTACATGTTGAAACACTTGACCATTCTTTATTTCCTATGCCCTAAATACAATAAGGTATGCATGAGAATACATGCAATTCCCATTTTCTTGCAATGTTCTCAGTGGCATGAGCGTTATAAGATACCCAATCTCCTGAACAGCTCTGATGTGCTCTTTTGTGAAACTGTTGCAAATTTTATACTGGAAATTAGTAGTTTTAACTGCATTTCTTAACCTTGTTTTGTTTTAAAATTTTGTCCCGTTTTATATGCCAATAAAGGCTTGTGTTGTTACTCCCACCGATCCATTCTGAACCTGGTGTCCATCAACTTCACTGGGTACCCTGAGAGCTAGTATTATTGGAGAGAGAGAGAGAGAGAGAGAGAGAGAGAGAGAGAGAGAGAGAGAAAGCACAGCCAGGAGCCAATCCAAATAAAGCATACACTGGATGAAATGAAATGAGGTGAGACTTCCTGTCTTGTTCAACAGTTTAAATTCCAGGCTGAAGTTTTTGGCCCTCTGGCTTCCTTCTTTGTATTTCTTTCCTTCAGACCGGGGAGCAGGTGGGATAGAATAAAAGAAACATCTAAACGGAGATAAAGGTCGAAAGCAAAGCAGGCATCACCGGTAAAGGATTGTGAAGGGCCATTGAAAAAGTAACATTTCCAATTGCATTTATGATAATGCCATTTGCCATACTTTAGGTGTGATTAAACTTTGCCATGTGTAACATATTCTTCCTGAGATTCTCAACTGGGGAACCAGCAGCCGGTGTTTATCAGGAAACCAACGGCAAAGCAGTGATAATGCTGTTAATCACACCTCAGGTGTTTTCACCTTGTCCCTGCACTGAACCGAGAAACAGAATTATCCAGAAAGACATCTACGGGATTGTTTTGTCTAAATGCAGTCCATTTTTAAGCTTGCAATGAGAAATAAGGGGCGATACAATAGCCGTTCCTTTCTTTACTCGTTTCGGTCCAATAGCCATGTACCCCTGCAGCTTAAAGCTGCAAAGCCCAAGAATTGTTGTTGAAGCAGAGGAGGTAACAATGTATAAAAACAATGACCATTATTTTGGTTTTTTCATAGTTAATTACCAGTTCGTTCCTCTTACAATATTCAGCACAGCAATTTAAGAGACGAGTGAGACCAACTTTAGTGTGGGAAAGAAGAACAGTGTCGTCAGCATACAGTAACGCGGGCACGTGTTTAGTGCTTAGTTTGGGAACATGCCCATTGGCCTTCTGGAGGGTTGGCACTAGATCACTAAGGAATATATTGAACAAAGTGGGGGCCAATGTACAGCCTTGTTTGACCCCTCTGGTTGTGATGATATTTTCTGTGAGCGGTCCTTTTGTTGCGGCTCTTATTCTGCAGCTAGTGCAAGTGTGTAGCTGTTTTATAAGAAACAGTAGTCTGGGGTCCATGTGTAACGCCGTCAATTTTCTCCACAGTAGGGCTCTAGATATGGAGTCAAATATAAAAACAATGAAATCAGCAAATAAGATTGTACAAGTGGGCACCGGCAAGGAATCGTGAGGGAGAGGAATAGACCTTTTCTCCAGAGTACCTGCTGGTGCTACCTTCTGGTTGACTCCTCTGGCCTAACACCACACAAATTGATAAACAGAGGAGGCTATGTCCATGCAATAGGGGTCAGGTGGAGACACTCGATCATACCCTCTTTCATTGTGTAAGGTTTGCAAAAATCAGAATGTCACAATCTGCACTTATCCCATTTCTGTATAACAATCTAACTGATGCTCTTAAAATACCTATGCTTTTGAACAACATGGATCCCACAGTGTGTGAGAATGTAGCAAAATTTCTGCTAACAATAATAGACGTAAGTCTAGATGAATACCAACCAATGTCTATGTATTATGACCACATATAGCCAGCAGTAATTTTTTTTCTAGCTTCTTGTCCTGTATCCTGCATGACGTTTAAGTGAGTTAACTTAGCTGAAGGAATGTCCTATAGTTACAGAAGGACCATGTATATATTTTAGTATTTAGTATTTTAGTACCAGTGTCTATAATTGTGAGCAATAATGGGCAAATTTTGTATGCTGATTTTGTATGTTTATTTTATGCCAATAAAGGCTTGTGACTGACAAGTGAAACAGTAGGGAAAGTGCCTGGTATTGGATAACCTGCTCTTTGACCACATGTTGTACCTCTCCTTTTAAAAAACTTATTGCACTTAAACCTGGCTGTCTCACTAGGATCTTAAATCCTTAACATTTGTGTGAAGGAGGTGCAAACACCACACTGTAACCACGCTGCTTTCTACCCACCAGCACTATATGTAAGCTCACTTCAGAAGGGCCATTGCAATGCCAAGTAAACAAATACAGTGTGAAACACACAGATAAGAGTGTTGGGAAGGTTTCCCTGTAAAGATGGCATTTTAAAAATTGAAATAAATAAATAAATAAAAGCCTTCACCAGGTTGAGGTGAAGGGGAAGAGGTGTGAACAGTGAGCTCTCATGTAGATTTGCCATCTGAAGAGATGCAAAGCAAGAACCCATTGTGAGACCATGGTCGAATCCCCACTACTGTCTCAGCCAGGTTTCAGAACATAAACTAATCAGGTTTGAGGGACAATCTCCCGATTGCTTGCCGTTTCTGGCGCTCGTTCTCCCCATTAATCCGCATTCTGGCAGGACCTGGTTGCAAGTGGCATAGACCCCATTAGCACGGTTCAGAGCTGATCCGAGGGGAGGGATGAGGGTTGAAACCCTGACTTGTTTCCCGCCCTGGAGTGTGATGCGGAATTCGGGCAACCAATCAGCGCTGCAATGCGCACACAGCCTTTCCTTGATTTCATTTCCGCTTTTGTGATCAACCAGCAGAAGGGAACGCAAACGTTAAACAGTCAAACGTGTAACTTTGAATTGTTAATGGTTTACACAGGTTGCAATTCACTGTTTGCACAGTTAAACAGTTAAACGTTAAACTTTTACATGCAGGTTTTTTTTATCACGCCCCTTCAATATACGTTTCCGCACTGGGAAAAGGTCCCGCCCCAACAAGGCACGTCAGCCAATCAGGGGAGACCAGTGAAGCAAGCTTGCCTGGTAGAGGGGATTGCTAAGAGTTCTGCAACTAGAGGACACAGTTTCACAATGAACAGGTTTGGATCTGCATGCAAATTTCAAGTGGGGATTCGACCCATAAGAACATTTGACTGGTGAGTGATGTGTGAGAGTTAGAATGGTAACTTGGATCCAGGAATGTGTCATACGAAAAATAAACTAAATGTAGTTCTGCTTGCACAAGATCCTGTGCAGCACTTCACCCTTTCTTTTCTACATTTTTTAGCACCCAGAAATTGTTTGCACAAGATGTTGTATGACGGGACATGAAAATAGGGCTACAAAAGGTTTGACTAACACAAGGGGGTAATGCATCTTCCATTTCCAGTTGCACTAGAGTAGCAGCATAAATTCTGCACTGGATCTAAAATATTAACAGCACTTTACTGAAATTCCTTGTTGATGTATTCATTTTATGCTGCTGTGTTGCAGTTGTTGTGTATCTCATCTTCCTCACAAAGAAACAGTTTCTTCAGGTAAATAGTAAGGGTCTGGGCGAGCTTTTGAATGGTGTAGAAAAATCCCTTCTATGCAGTGCATGATTTATTTTTGTGAGGTGGTCTTTCACAGAGTGGTGTAGTGGTTAAGACTGGCAGACTCTAATGTGAAGATCTGTGTTCAGTTCCCCACACTTGCACACACTTGCACAAAATTGTCTCCAAGCACCCCCCCATGACCTGAAGGGCGGGGCTTTGCCCCCTACCATTACCCCCCCTTTGCTCCTTTCTCCTTGGGAGCATGCAGTCCCTTCTGCCCTCCCCTCTGGGGAGGCAGAAGAGACAGACATCTATCAGGGGTGGGGCTTAGAGGGCATAGCCATGCCCCACATCACCCTGGGGGTGTGGCCATGCCTCCCCAAGCCCCACCCCCAGCCTCTCCAAGGCTCCCCCTTTGCTTCCAGCTTCCAGGGAGCTGGCAGCCAGCAGTCCCTTCTGCCCTTCCCTCTGGGGAGGCAGAAAAGACTGCCATCTATCAGCCTCTGGCAATTTCTTTTATAGCCCTGAGGCCAAGGGTGGGGCTTGGGGAGGACATGGACCTTTGCTGCTATGTTCTGGACCAGCTGCAGCCTCCAGAGTAGGTCCAAGGGTAGACCTGCATAGAGCAAACTGCAGCAATCTAATCCAGAGGTGACTGTTGCATGGATCACTATGGCAAGGTTGGGTTGGGAAAGGGAAAAATGGAAGATGGAAAAATACTAAGCGGGTCATGTGTGTCAGCTGGGCCTCCATAATTAAGGAGACTTTCCGGAGCACACTCAGACTATTGACAGTGAACACAGCTTTTAGCTGGACCCCATTCAGGGTCGGCAGCTGGCACGGGCCAGTGACATTTCCTTTAATCCCAGGTTATTTGAACACAATAGTGCCAGTGGTGGGATCCAAAATTTTTAGTAACAGGTTCCCATGGTGGTGGGATTCAAACAGTGGCGTAGTGCCAATGAGGCTGGGCAGGGCATGACGGGGGCGTGGCCGGGCATTCCGGGGGTGGGGCATGAATAATTTCTCTGTTACTGTAAAAAACTCTTACTGTAAAAAAAAGTTCCTAATTTCCAGCTGGTATCTTTCTGTCCATAATTTAAACTCATTATAGCAAGTCCTATCGTCTACTGCCAACAGAAACAACGACTTCTCCTCTAATTGACTGCCTGTCAAATACTTAATACTTTCAAATACTTCATTTTGCTTCTAGAAATCAAAAGAAGGAGACTTTCCTGAAACAAGGAACTTCACCAAATTTCTGAAACATGTTTTTAAAACAGCCGAACAGGGAGAATTATCCCGTTTTCTACCTTCGCTAACCAGCCACATAGGAAACAACAGGACTGTATGATTTTTGAACCTAATGGAATTTCTAACGGAAAAGCAGACCCAATTAGTAACCCCCTCTCAGCACACACAAATGATTAGTAACCCACTCTCGGGAACTGGTGAGAACCTGCTGGATCCCACCTCTGAATAGTGCACGTGGAAAGAACCTTCTATCTCACCGCTTATCACTGCTCTGCAGCTGACTGAGCCTTCTGAAATTCTTGTCAGGGGAGGGGAGAGTGGATTTCCACTTTAAGCAGGGTAAGAAGTTCCATCAAATATATCAGCAGGAGCTTTTAAAGACACACTGTTTGTGTGAGTGTACAGGGCTGTCAAGTCACAGCCAACGTATGGCAACCCAAAAAGGGTTTTAAAGGTGAAAGGCTAACAGAGGTGATTCACTATTGCCTGGCTCTGTGTTGGGACCTTTGTATTCCTTGGTTGTTGTGGTCTCCTATTCAAGTACCAACCACAACCAACCCTACTTAGCTTCTGAGGTCTTATGAGATCAGGCTGCCCAGGTGAGAGCTAAGATATTGCTAGATCCAGGTGAGAGGTAAGACATCACTGGATCTATTTAAACAACAGGTCAGATGACAAGATACACTTTAGCCCTAAGATTACTGACACCTTCTTGAACTGCTGATGGATGTCTGGTGTTCCTTGAGGTGTGCTGATAGCTAGGGTGATGTTGAGTCATTGTTTCATCATTGAAAAGTCAATCAGAGTTGCTCTCTGCAAAGGTGATATACTGTCCTCTTGGCAGCTTTAGTGTGAGAAGAATATTTCCTATGAAAATATCTTAGCCTAGATGAAGCATACTATTAAATAATTATAGAATCCAAAACTGTCATTTTCCAGTCTACTGGCTGATCCACATTTAAAATTTATTTCAGGTGTATAAAATCTTATTATCTATATTATGGCTTCATCTGGATATGCCCTGTCACATATAGAAGGAATGGGAGATTTGGGCACATTTAAGCAAAATACATCTCTATGCGGACAGATATCAGTGATTTGCTTTGTAGGAGCTTCCAGTTGTGAAGGCCACCCCAACTACTCAGCCCAAAGAATATCTTTCCTAGGGCAGATGTGTTGCAATAGTGATAAGAGCTGATAGTCCGCTCAAGATTTAGGGGCAGAAAGCTTCCTGTATTGCAGGAAATCATGGGAATATGAATATGAATGCTGCTGCTATTTGACTGAGAACTGTTTGCTGCCTATGAACATATATCTATCACAAAGTTCAACAATGGCCCTGTGTGTATGAAGAAATGTATGGACAATGTATGGACATTCAATAAGATGTGATCTCAGAGACCTCGGAATAGATTGAATGGGATGAATTACGCTATAGTCTGCAGTGACACAAATAAATCTATGCTGCTAAATTCTCTCACTTCCCTTTGGATGTCATTACCATGGGTAGAGAGAAATAAACAAAAGATGCTCTAAACTCTTGTTCAGTCAATAAATAGCCCTGATGGGACCAAATAGTGGATTATGATGTGGCTACTTCAGCTTCAACTGACCTTTATTAGGCATATCAGTAAAAATACAAAATACAGGGCAGAGCGGGTGTTAAAACAGGACATAAAACTGGACAAAGCATATAAGGTTGGTACGGAAGAGGTGATCAAGCTTCCATTAAGTCTTTGACTTGAGCACTCCTAATAAAAATTCAGCGGTTTTTCCAGTTATCCTGCCGTCACTATTAGTCAGCAGGTAAATAGTCTTGTATGCTCCAAACAACTTTTTTTTATTCCCTAGAGCAGGGACAAGTAGAGAGAGTCTAGGTAACACGTACCTCGGGCAAGAAAACATAACGTGCTCAAGAGTCTCAACAATATCCTGACAATATGCACATGTCCTATCTTGAAGTGGAACATTCAACTGTCAGCCCTTCTAGCTTGAGTGATGATCCAGCTCTGCCTGGGCGCTGACAGTTGGGATAGATATTTAGCTGTGAGGCTAATTTCAGGATAGATTCCATAGAGCAAGGGAGAATAAAATGTCCTGGCTGCACTCAACAGCAACTGATATTCCTGGTCCAGTAGCTGTCTTTTTAGGGATAGCCAAATTCCATTTGCAGATTGCATAAAAAAGGTTTCTAAAGAGAGACCTAAAGAGATTATTTTGTCCTCTATACATTTCCACCATTAGCAGGATTGCAGTTCAGAGAGGGCTAAATGGGTGAGGCTTTTGGCCTCAGTATTAAAGCAAAGATGAGACCAAAATTTTAAAGTAGTCATCCACACTTTCCAGCAAGTGCTGTCCTGATTCAAGACGCAGAACAGCATATGGAACAAAGAGGGGTACCCCAAAAATCTTGTTAAGAAATTTGGATTGGACTTTCTCTACAGATATATTCCAAGCTCCAATCCGTAAAGGAGTTGATGTGTCACCTTTGCATTGAAGACACCTGGGTTCGTCCAATCAACACCTGGGTTCTTATCTAAGTTGATAAAAGGTCACAGCTTTGTTGAATCACAAGGAACAGTTCAGCTATTTTCCACTCTCAACTTTTCATTGAAGACCTGAAGCCTGAACCAGTGTTTGAGAGAAGATGCTGTTTCTTGGTAATATCTATGCACCTCCACCCAAATCAAACAAACTTTATTTTTGACTTAGAGGAATTCTAGTGAGACCCAACAAAGCACATTTCCCGCTTCTTCTCGATGGGACTCATAATAAATAAATGGAATACAGATGGCATCATTTCAGCCCAAATTTCATCCATGGCATATAATTCTGCATATAACAGGATTAGTTTCGTGCTCTGCGCCTAACTTTTACTTTGTTTAAGGGGGAACAGGCATTCTATTGCAGTTTTCCTTCATTATTGTAGACAGAATGTCTGCATACAATGTTCAGAGTGAAAAGGAAATATCTATGAAAATATGGCTTGGTCGCTGTACCGTCCTCATTAGAGTATGGCAGGATTAACCTACCACCTTCGATGGTATGGTCCTTCTGTGTAATAAAGAATTGTTTCTCATTGCTATGTGAGCATTATCCAAGGTTAGAAATGGCACATGAGAGATCATAACATGCTTGGTCAATGGATCAACCCAAACATTGTATTATAATGTGCTGTACATGGTGGTGGTGGCAGGGGGGGGGATATCCTTGAAGACAATCTGGGAAATGGTGCAGAATGCAGCAGGTCGCTTGTTTATTTAGAAATTCATATCTTGTTTTTATCCTTAATGATAATGCAAAGCAGCTTCCATCATCTTTCTCATCTTCTCCACTATTCATCCTGACACACTAACCCTGTGAGGTATGTTCAACTGAGAGAGAATAACCAGCCCAAGGTCACTGAGCACATTCTATGGCAAACTTGGGCACTTGCACTCAAATCTCCTAGATTGGGGTCCCTGACTTTTCTGAGAATGTGGGCACATTTAGAATTCTGAGACTAGCATGGTGGTGACAGGAACAAAATGGCTGTCACACAATGGTGGCCACAAGAGGTGGTGTTACCCGAATTGGTCTGGTCTGTTCCTTTAGTTGGTTGGGGAAATTAGTTGGAAACACAGTGGCAATGTGAGTGGTGGGTAGATCTCCACCAGTGTATACGGAGGTTGGACCCTCAAGAAATCCACTCCAAACCAGAATTGAAGCAAAAAGGGTACATTTCTATTAAGGGAATTAAAAAAATAGTAAGATTTCACTAGCAAGCACACAGAATTTAGGAAGCCTAGGAAATAAAGAGATGAATGATAGTGAGAATAAGTGATATTTACCATTCCAGAACTGAAGAGGTCCATGAAGAGCAAGAGAGAAGTGCCCAGAGGTTCTCACAAGGAAGAAATGCTAGTACCAACAAGCCACAGATTTTGGAAATCTAGTTATTGGGAAAATTGACCCTCTGACAATAATAAGGGCAATATTCTCAGGCATGAACAATGCTGTGGACAATTATTTTGATGGGATTAATACCCAGGAGAGCCCAGGACTTGATGAGTTTTGGGTAATGCTGATGAACTTAAAACAGGGGCTTTTCAAGCCTTAAGGAGCTTGACCTGCTAAAACAAAGAAACTCTGGAGGTTTGATGACTCTTAATACTTGGACAGGAGTGACTGAGATTAAGTTAATGTTTGGGGGAAAGGATGTGGGGCAGTAGAGCAGGTTCAATGATGAAATCATTTTCAAATTGCATGAACTCAAAGCTGGGCTGTTGTTAACCAGATTCAAGGGGCTGTGCCCTTAGGAAGGGCATTGCTTGAAGCTAGGAAGAATGATGTCTTGTGTCAGGCCTGATAGCAAAGCTTGGAATTAAGACTTTGAATTAAGATCTTACCCTTGCTCTGTTCCATGACCCTGGGCTATACAGGTACTAAGATTATGGCTCGTAGGGCCCCGTTGCATGAATACCCCTTCCCCTTCTGACTATAGGCTTGCTTGGGTATCAGTGAAGCCAGCCGCAAAGTGATTACCACAGCTTAACTCCAGCAACGCAGTGCTGATCCTTGTGGCAGCTGGTGCCAAAGCAATGTTTCATTAAAAAAACCCACAAGTACACAGCCAATCAAATCTCTGACACTCAATCAGAAGCTTTGGTGGGCAAAAAGCCCTACTTGACCCCACTCATTTCTTTAAAATGCTTGGCAGCCATTCAAAAAGGTGTTGGTGGGTGCCATAGTCCTCATGGGCACCATGTTGTGGACCTTGGTCCTAGATCCTAGTCCAGTGGTGGCGAATCTATGGCACGGGTGCCAGAGGTGGCACTCAGAGCCCTCTCTGTGGGCACAGATGCACAGAGTTTGTCATGGTGGGGGGTGGAAAATCGCCCCCCAACGTCTAGGCTGACCTGGGCCACTGGGCATGACGTGTAGGTAACCCTGGTAAGTGCTGTTAAACCCCACTGATTTTCATGGGAAGAACTAAAGCACAATCCTTTACCTGGGAGTAAGCTCGGTTGCTGACAATGGGGCTTGCTTCTAAACCCTCCTAGGTTTGTGATTCACCCATTCGAAGCGTTGCACAGTTGCTTCAAAGCAAAGCCACCAACTACCACCAAGCTTACTCCCGAGTAATTCACACCTTGGAGCCAACTGATTTTTCTAAACCAAAGCCTCAGTATTCAGGTTAAATTGCCGTGTTGGCACTTTGCGATAAATAAGTGGGTTTGGGGTTGCAGTTTGGGCACTTGGTCTCAAAAAGGTTCACCATCACTGTCCTAGTCTGTCACTGTTACACCAAATTGAATGTGTGCCTTTTATTGCATTTAATGCATTTAATTCACAGTGAATACGACTACCGTGTTTCCCCGAATATAAGACAGTGTCTTATATTAATTTTTGCTCCCAAAGATGTGCTATGTCTTATTTTCAGGGGATGTCTTATTTTTCCTGTGTTCTGTTTGTCGGGCATGCTTCCAAACAAAAACTTTGCTATGTCTTACTTTCGGGGGATGCCTTATGTTTCGCACTTCAGCAAAACCTCTACTATGTCTTATTTTTCGGGGATGTCTTATATTAGGGGAAACAGGGTATGTTATATTTGCAGGATGGAAACCTAGGCTCCAGTTCCACTCAACCAGGAATCATGGACTGACCTTGGGGTGACCGCTATTTTCAGCAGGACCTGATTTCCGTGACCAGGACTCTTGATGTCTTGCCTGTGAAAGAAAATGGCTTGGAACATTCAAAATGTTAATAGAACTGTTTACAGATCACCCCAAAAAGGGGGTGTGATGCGAGGCCATTTTAACATTTCATTTAAGCTGGCTGGATGATTCCCATAAACACAGCTAATCATTATGAAGCCATCAGAGACTCTGATTTCATTCTGATCTCTTCTGCATTTTTCTCCTGAATGGGAGCCATAAACACAGGTTGTTAATGCTCAGCCGTTATACTCAGTACATTACCAGATAAATCTGAAAATTTTAAGTCTTAAGAAGCTCACAACTCAATCCTACTCATATTTACTCACAAGTAAACTTAATAGATTAATACAGGACTAAGTGGAAGGTATGCATGTTTAGGATAACTGCCATGTTGGTCCAGTTTCAGCAAGTTTAATAAGAAGTGTCACTAATTTAATCAGAGTTAGTGCATAATATTTTTTTCTTAGAATAAGACTATACATATCTTAGAACATGGTTGGCTTACTATTGTTTATTTGTTTATCTATATATTTATTTAACTACATATTTAATTTGTTTGTTTATCTATATATCTAATGGTGCAGATCATAAAGTCCACGCAAAAGAACGTCAGAATGGCAGGATGAGCCCTCCGGCTTCCAGAACAAAATGTTGTTGTTCTTAATTGAAGTAAACCCCAGAACATATAAGCAATGGTCTGTTCTACACAGCACAAAAAAAGTGTGGGGGACATCTTAAAAAGAGGTGACTGCCTGTTGTCTCTCTGAACACCCAAAATAATAAGAGGCAGTTTCTGGTGTACTTTCCAGACAACAAATGTGTCAGAGGGGGAAAAGAGGCTGTTTCTCACCAGTCCATTTTGCTCTCTGGTCAGTTTCACAAGGAACCCTATTTTTAACCCTATGGGGTTGCCAGAAGTCACAGGTGACTTGACAGCAGTGGAGTAGCTACCACGGGGCAGGGTGGGGACAGGCGCCCAAAGCGGATGCCATTGGGGTTACATGGGGAGCAGAAAATTGTCCCACAGCCCTCCTCCTTCCCCCCTCACCCCAACTCACCAGGCCTGGCAGATGCCGCTGCCACTGCCAGGCCAGCTTCACCCAGGCAGGCCCAGCTGAGGCTGCTGCCGGGTGCCCCTGCCCGGCCCTGCCCAGCCAGGCCCCACTGCCGGCTAAGGTAAGTGAGGCTCAGGGAGCCATGGGGGCAGCGGCAGCAGCGCAGGGGCCCATGGGGGACAGAAAACTTGGAGTCTGCCCCGGGCTCCATTTTCCCTAGCTACGCCCCTGCTTGACAACACTTTGCAGAGGCCCCTACCGCACACGCAAAATAATGCGTTTTCAAACCACTTTCACAACTGTTTGCAAGTGGATTTTGCCATTCAGCACAGCTTCAAAGAGCACTGAAAGCAGTTTGAAAATGCATTATTTTGCATGTGCGGAATGAGCCAGAGACAGAAGCCATCCAATGTATTTCTTCTAGTTAGACGTACTATATAAAGATACATCTAGTACGTAATATTCAATGTCTAGATGCACACGACCAAAGTTTCCCTATTTCAAAATTAAAATAGAACATGGTCTGCCAGTACAAGTTTGTTCTCCCCTCCTTGAAACAACTTTGAAAGAGACAAATCATTACAAGGGTATTTTCTTCCAGCTTTATCTGTCAGATGTGGTGGATTATATTCTGAGTCCACAGGAGAAGACAAATTCTGAACAGGCCACTCGCTGCGCTTAAAGTATTATTATCAGTGTGCTGTAGGTATTTTCCTTTATGTCACCCTCCTGCTGTGCTTGTTACAGAACTGTGGACACTTTCAGTCACATATCAAGAAGACATATTACAAAGACATGATATGAAAACCAGCCTTCCAATCTTACATTAAAAAGCTCAGTTGGGGTAAAAATCTTGGCAAAAAGACTAAAAGTGTCCCTTTTCAGTGCTACAACATTTATTAATTCCAACGGGTCTCTAGAGCAGGGAAGGACATACTTTACGTTCCCAGGAGCTACTTAATTTTTTTCAGAAATGTTGGGATCTTGCCAGCACCCTTCCCCTCTCGTTCAGGGTAGGGAATCTCCTGTCCCAGGTGATGCTTCCCTGTTGCTGCTTGGGGAACTTCGTACCCTCAGAGGTAGAGGTGGGATCCAGCAGGTTCTCACAGGTTCCCGAGAGAGGGTTACTCATTATTTGTGTGTGCCGAGAGGGGGTTACTAATTGGTGATTTTGCCATGAGATTTTTGCCTTAGTTACGCCCCTCCTCTCAGCAGTAGCGTGCAGGACTTGAAGCAGTCTAGCAGGAGGGGCACCAGCGTGCGTGGCAGCCTGCGCCTGCGTGCATTCGTTTCCCGCCCAAGGACCGGCATTTTAGTGACTTTTAAAAAGACACCTTGAGATAAAATAAGGTGTCTTGAGGTCATCTTGGGAGAAAATACGTGTCCTCTGCAAGACCCCTTATTTTTTGCATCACCAGGATGCCTTATTTGCGCTGTGCAGGATGGACCATGGATTTTGATGCATTGAAAACAAACAAGCCTCTCTTGGAAATACTGTGCCAAACACACAAGAGGTGTCAAAACAACTGTCTGCTGTATTTTATCATTGTATCCCAGGCTTATAATAAACTCCTGAAGCACCAACATCAATTTCCCCATCTCTATTTAAAAAGATTTAAGGGCCATCTGCACAATACTGAAGAGCTTTTAGAGTTCCTTGAAGAGCATTTAGTTACTAGTTTTCTAAAGGATTGCGACATTGACGGACAGGATTAAATCAAAGACTGATCAGATGCTTTCCCCAGGACGAGGGAGGGGTAATACTTGGAATGGCCACTTTTATTTCTTTACTGCCTGCATTCTTGAGCTTTTAAACAGTAGTCGCGACATTGCAGGAGTCCAGAAGTCAGTTATTTTAGTAAAGAGGAGGCAAGTGAAAAAGCTTGCGCCTGTTTAATTGTGATGGATAATGACTGAAGTGTACATTTCACAGAGAAAGAAAACCCTGACAGTACTCCCGGCTGGCTGCCTCCTCATTCACAATAATGTGTAAAAATAACTGCACCCTTCTCCCTAATATTTTGTGTGTTTGATGTGGGGTCTGTTTGGTTGGGGGCATAGCCTTATCTTTTGCTTTTGGCCTGCATAGTATACAGAAAAGAAAAGAAAAGAATGCCGGAAGTCAAGGGGAACCACTTTCTCCTGTGCTTCTCTCCCCGTCGCATTTTCTTTGTGTGGTCTATTTGCTATGTTTATGTGCATGTGAACAGCCTGCTCCTTCTTTGTTATCTGTATGATTTCGTTTGACCCTATTGCGAGGAGCTTTTGATTTCAGTTCCCAGTGTTTGCATGCTAGCTGAAGCTAATGGTTTTCAAGAGGTGCTCCTCTTGTCAATACAAAAAAAGCTGTTGTTTTGGACCACTGGCAAGCAGTGCCTGAATTGGAACTCTAGCCCAAGGGATGCTACATGGTGTCAGAAGTGAACCTGAATCTTCTTTGAGTCTCCAATATCTCCAACAACTCTAGAAACCTTGGCATGGATAAGGGCCATAAAATATTGGCTGCATATACATTTTCTAGTGGGATCCAATAGCTATATTCCCTCTCTGTTATCCGATCCCTTTATTTCAGAATGGTATACTTTGATCTTTAGAAAGGTTGAAGCTATTGGTTTCCCCTTGGAATCACTCCTTATGCTCACAAAGGTGGAAGCCTTCAGACTAGTTAAGAATAGGCTCTTGGATCTTGATTTTCATAATTTGACTCGTGCTGCCAAGACAACCTGTTCTCCGACTACATTATTAATCCCATGCGGGCGAGGAATTATGACAGCATATCTTCGTCTGCTGATTAATCCCACCCAGAGAAGAGCCTAAGCTACTGTGAGATGTAATGTGCTGCCATCAGCTCTGCTGGAGGGAAGATTTAAGAATATGGAACGTTCTAAAAGAGTTTGTTCATGTGATATGACTACGGTTGAAACACTTGACCATTCTTTGTTTCTATGCCCTAAATACAATAAGATACACATGAAATACATGAATTCCATTTTCTTGCAATGTTCTCAGTGGCATGAGTGTTATAAGATACGCAATCTCCTGAACAGCTCTGATGTGCTCTTTTGTGAAACTGTTGCAAATTTTATACTGGAAATTAGTAATTTTAACTGTATTTCTTAACCTTGTTTTGTTTTAAAATTTTGTCCTGTTTTATATGCCAATAAAGGCTTGTGTTGTGTTGTGTTGTGTTGTGTTGTGTTGTGTTGTGTTGTGTTGTGTTGTGTTGTGTTGTGTTGTGTTGTGTTGTGTTGTGTTGTTGTGTTGTGTTGTGTTGTGTTGTGTTGAGTCTCCAATATCCAATCGGAAGTGTTTGGGTTGCAATTCTTTCAAAACCATGGAGCCTTTTAACTTCCATCAGACTTATCCTTTGTGGGCATTTTAGGAGAAGATGGGAAGTATCAGATATTAAATCGTAAGGATCTTCTTCGACTACCAAAAAGGCTACGTGGGGAATCATGGACAAAAACCATTGTGGTGTGCATGGCAATTAGGAGGGGGATTACTGAGATGGAATGAAAACCTGGCTGGATTCAATCCCTTATCTCGTGAAGCAGCCTTCAATATTCTACCAATGGGCTGTTTGTAAACAATTGCCACAACACGATGAAGGTTTTTACTGGACTCGCTCTTTTACCTTTATCGTCAATATGAATTTTGACCAAAGCGGACACTATAAGGTTAAGTTTTGTTGCTGTGAACAAGGCTTTTAAGTTATAGCACCAATAAAACAAGTTATTGGAAATACCACCAAACAATAAAAATGTGTCACTGGATTTTTTTAATAATCTGTTTGAAAGCAGTTCTTGGTAATGGCACACAATGTTGACAGATTCATTGCCACTCTGTTCTTTCAGCTGTGAATGTCCTTGCCGAGTTGCCCCTTCAAAGTCTCTTTGCTGGATATTGTTTCCAAGCAAGAAATTATATAAATAAAAACAGGAATGATTCCCTTTGCTGGGAACAAGGAACAATGGGAGGGTTAAAAGCTATCCTCTTAGTGCAGGTGAGCTGTTTGTGAAAACACTCCTCAAGCCCTTTGCTTCCTAATTCTTTGCGAAACTGAGTTATGCCATAATGCAAATTCCATGAATCATCACCACAGACAGTTGCATTGAAACTACTTTTTGCAATCCAACAGACCGATTCTGAAAATTGAAGCATCTCCATTCTGGGGGAATGATTTTTCTATTGTCACCTTGGATGATTTTGAATCCAAAGAAGGCCTCTTCCCCCAATTGAAGAAGAAGAAGAAGAGTTTGGATTTATATCCCCCCTTTCTCTCCTGCAGGAGACTCAAAGGGGCTTACAATCTCCTTGCCCTTCCCCCTCACAACAAACACCCTGTGAGGTGGGTGGGGCTGAGAGAGCTCCGAAAAGCTGTGACTAGCCCAAGGTCACCCAGCTGGCATGTGTGAGAGTGCCCAGGCTAATCTGAAATCCCCAGATAAGCCTCCACAACTCAAGCAGCAGAGCGGAGAATCAAACCCGGTTCCTCCAGATCAGAGTGCACCTACCAAATTGAGGACATTTGGTATTGTAAGAGAAATAGGGAGGTGTGGTGAGAAATTGTGTTCCATGGGTGAAAATTAGTTTTCACCACATACATGTTCCAGTGGATCTAAGCCAATGTCGGCATGGGAAAAAAACTGGCATGGATGCTTGTCTTGCCGAGCTATCTTGAAACCAAGACATCAGCCCTGTAACTGAGGCTGGTTTTGCACAGCAAAATTGCTCCTCTGTTGGAATGGGGCATGCCCCAATACAGTTGGGAGTTCTGCACAGCTCCTGGCACACTGCAGTGTGTCTCCCATGTTTTTGCCCTGGTGCCGTCCCACAGCATTGGCTTTGCTTTGCATATTTCCAGAACCGCAAAGGTTGAGGTTCTTTTGAAATGCCCTTTTGTTGCTCGGGTAGGTTCTGCTGGCATGAAAAACTCCTCAGTAGCAGTGGGGCCATTTTTCCTGCCTTGCTACTCTGGCCCACCCCACCAATGGACAGATGATGAAAATTGGCACCCCGCCTCAAAGTGGGAAAAAACAGAGGGAGAAACCTTGGGCCTTTCCGCACGGGCCATATACGGCGCCCTGGGGACGGCAAAAATGCCGTCCCCAGAGAGCCGTTCGCACAGGCGGCGCTGCTAAAACGCAGCAGCGCCGACCTGGCTCCCCTCCACCACCCCCAGGGCAGTTACAGGCCGCCTCCAAAAACCTCCCTCCTGGAGGGAGGTTTTTGGAAAACAGTGCGTTCCCGCCGGCGTGGTGCGAACGGCACCGCCGGGAGCACACTGTTTTCCCCGTCCCTCTCCCACTCACCTCATCATCCTGCGTCGCTCTACTGGACTGCTGAGACCCTCCCTCACTGTCCTCCGACCCCTGGAGGTCGGAGGGCAGCGTGGGCAGGTCTTAGAAGTCCAGCAGGGCGAGTGGGTGGGACGGGGAAGAGGCGGCTCCGTGTGGAGCTGCCTCTCCCGCACCGGCCTCTGCGGGGGCTGCTCGCACACTCCCATGCGAACGGCCCCCACCCCTCCATCGGCAGTGCGGAAAGGGCCCTTTTTTTAAGGAGGGAGAAACCTTGGACAGAAAAGCAGCATGCCCTCCTGCCCCCACGCACAAGGAGTTTTCAGGGGGGATCGGCAATTCTCTCACACGCGCAAGGAGTTTGCAGGGGGGAAGCTGGCTCAACTCATTTTTTTTTACATTTCTTTTGCATACTCCCATACTCCTTTCTATCTTCTTTGCCTCATTTTGTAAATATATCTACTGCTGTGGTCTTTGGTGGGCAACCAACGGCAGCCTTTTGGAAGGCAAGGTGCAAAGTCACATGACATGGTGATGTACTTCCAGTTTGCACCCAGAAGTGATGTCATTCTCCTCTAGGTGTTTGTCCATCTCTATTGTCAGAGATGAATAAAATTTTAACCTGTTGTGACATCACTTCTGGATACAGAGTGGAATTAAAATGACATCATGTGATGTCACTCCCTGCTCCCAACTCTACCTCCCTCTGGAGTTAAGAAGCCAGCAAGATGCTTGCCCATCACCCCTGGTTAGCCTTTTCAGGACACTCTGGTGGATTTCTCAGCCCAAACAAGTGGATAGGACTGTGTGATTGAATATAACTAACCTGAATATATATCCCAAAAATATCTGATCGGTATTTTTAAATGAATATATAAAATTAGGTCTTCCACATGTTGGTGTAACCTCTATCTGTGGGTTCTGTGGGGCAGAACTTGGAATGAGTTTGCAACAACAAATTTTAAAAACAAAATGGTTTACTTTCTTAACATATAACATCAAACATCAACAGTTAACATCACACTTCAAGGTCCTGTTCAGGTTGCATTTTCAAGTCCTTATATTTACAGTCTACTGATACTGCCATTTCTTCTTTGCAAGTGGATTGGCTCCTGAAGACTCCAAGGGCTTGATGAACAGGATTCCACATGATGAAGGTTTCCAGGAGAACTCTCACCCATTACAAACATAAAAACCCTGAAACAATAAACTCCAACATTTACAACATAGCAAAAACAAACAACTACCTTCCTAGTAGTTCCCAACAACATTGCAGTTTACCTTAACAAGGTGTTAAGGGCTTATTCCAATCAAGGTCTGAGTCTGGTAGCCTTGTCTCCTCCAAACTACATGAGGTCTGCTGCAGCCTCTTGCTGCTTTGAGTCTCCACCCCTTACTGGGTCAACCCATTCTGAGCATGGGGGTTACACTTGCTTTACCCAAACACTGTGATAGATCACTGTTCTCTCTTATCATTTCTGGTATTGAACAATAGGATTGTCTGCATAAGTTATTGTCTATTAACATGGTAGTCATACAGACAATGATAACAATGATATACATACCATGCTGATTTGTTGATGGTTAAATAGTATTGAAAAATACAGAAGATTTTTGCAGAAGATGCCACAAAACCTGAGATTTACAGGTTTGATTTGCAGAAGGGAGAAGCAAAATTGAAAAGAAGATTCTTGAATCAAACTAGCAAGCTCGTGAACTTTGGTGGTATCTTTCATGTTGAGATGTGGGTGGAAATGTTTAATTTTGCAACTCTTTCAAGAGTTAGAAGAGAAAGAAGAGTTTGGATTTATTCCCCACTTTTCTCTACTTTAAGGAGTGTCAAAGCAGTTTACAAACTCCTTTCCCTTCCTCTCCCCACAACAAACATCTTGTACGGTTGGTGGGGCTGAGAGAGTTTGGAAAGAACTGTGACTGGCCCTAGATCAGCCAGCAGGCTTCATGTGTAGGAGCAGGAAAACAAATCCAGTTCACTAGATAAGAGTCCATTGCTCATGTGGAGGAGTGGGGAGTCAAGCCCTTTCTCCAGATTAAAGTCCACCATTACACCACACTGGTTACATGCTGTTTCCAGGAAACACATCTCACTGATCCAGCTTAAATGGCCACTGTTGCTTACCTTTAGGAGAAAAAATAGTGTCATGTGTCATTTTTTGGGTTGGGTTAAATGTGTCATTTTTGGGGTTGGGTTAAATGTAAAATTCCATTTAAATAGGTATAATCTGTTAGGTTGGGTTAAATGTAACATTTCCTGAAAATACGTACAATTTGTTTTGAAAGAACTGGCTGAACAACTTGTGACACACCAAATCACACAGCCCATCAGGGACGTAGAGTCAATCTACTTCTGCGGCCAGCCTGCGAAGTAGGAAAAGAGGGGGTGTTGTGCACATGGCCACAATATATGATTGGTTGGCTGGACATTTTATCCTAATGGGTAGAAGGGGATTTACTTCGTAATTGTCAAATGCTTCTGTTACGTTGACATCAGTTTGTGTAGGAGGAGAAAATATAGCGAGTGTCAAAGATGCTGAGTGCCAATTGCTGTTCTGTGTGCATCTTTCTGACTTTCCTTAGACACCCACTTCTTTCTCCACTGGGGAACTGCTAAGCATCTTTCACAATGCCAATCAGCCCCATTCTTTGGAAATGTCAACAGCTGAAATGTTAACCACTTCAAATCTATATCCCAGATAAGTGGGGAGCACTTGGCATTGATTCTCCATGGGGCCACATACAAGGCCCAGTTAGCAATACTTGGGTGGTTAAATTGTATAGAACATATAAAACAGTGAACTCAAGTGTACAAACAGCATGGGGGGATAATATGAAGCAGTAATTCAGAGAAAAGATTGCCTGGGAGTTGTAAGGTGCAAAATTAAAAATGGATGACATTTGTTAGTCATGTGAACAGAAAAAAAATTGAGAAAATCTTGACTGCTCTAAAAGATCCCAAATCTTTTGATTTATTATTGCTAGATTTGTATTCCACCCTCCCCCAGATATGATAATATATTACATAGGAGCCAGCCATGGCCTCCATAAGAACATAAGAACATAAGAACAAGCCAGCTGGATCAGACCAGAGTCCATCTAGTCCAGCTCTCTGCTACTCGCAGTGGCCCACCAGGTGCCTTTGGGAGCTCACATGCAGGATGTGAAAGCAATGGCCTTCTCCACTATGAACTACAAAGTTAGCATATATAAAATTAAACTTTAAAAGTATTATATGTACATATGTAATTATATTGCAGATTTTATGATGCAATGATAAAACTATGGAATATTAGCCTCATTAACCATAAAGGCGACCGTGATTATGCAGCCATTTTAATGCTACTTTATTAAGCAGAAAACACATTCCAACACATTTTCCTCAAACTCAACAGGGGCTATTTTCCCTGGCTAAACTATATAATATACTTTAAAAATATTTTTAAGGGTTCAGATTTTAGATAAGCCCTTGAACATGGCAGGAATGTTCCGTTGTTTTCTAGATGTTGTTCTACCAGGACTTGGACTGAAATAGTTTGAAAACCAACTCTGGATGACCTGCCATCTTTATCCTTTTTCAGGTGTTGCAGTCATGCATACTATTATTATTATTATTATTATTATTATTATTGTTGTTGTTGTTGTTGTTGTTGTTGTTGTTGTTGTTGTTGTTGTTGTTGTTGTTGTTGTTGTTGTTTTTAAGAAGGCTTGATAAACCGCCCAACCCTCGAAGGGCTCTGGGTGGTGTACAATGAGACATAAAACAGATACAATATAAGGTCTCATAAATACAATATAGCGATAAAACATTAAAATTCATTAAAATACGTTATAGCAGCAATTCCAGAAATTACAGATAAAAATACATGCACAGATGCATGCACAGATGGCGCCCAACCCAAAGGCCAGGAGGGCCAGCATTGCCCAAAAATGGATAGAATCAGCAATCAGGCAATGCTGAAGAGGGCAAAACTGTCTTGGGGGCTTCAGAGGGGGCAGGCAGTCTGCGGCTGGCATCCCCAAAGGCCCGGTGGAATAACTCGGTCTTACAGGCCCTGCGGAACTTGCCAAGGTTCCGAAGGCCCGGACAGCAGATGGTAAAGCATTCCACCAGGAATATGAGGTGTCCACCAAACCATGTGCACTTGGAGCATGCACAACTTGTGATCCTCCCAACACATGTGAACAAATGGAGGTAACATACGTATTTACAATGTGCTGTATAACTTTGGCCTGAGTGAAATGAGCACTAGATTTTTGAGCATTCATGTACATGCATTGTCAAGGCTGTGCATGCACGGCGAATTAACAGATTGCCCCAGTTCACATAACATGATGGTCATGCATAGCTGGAAGGGCATGCAGTGTCATTAGACACTGGACTCCCAGTATGTATGTATAATGGTCTGGTACTCCAGTCAGAAATAAGTCTCAGGAAGGTTTCAAGAGCTTTATTCAGGAACTGTGTCAGCCCAATGGCCAGGTAGCTGAATCTGAGGCCCCTTCCGCACACGCAAAATAATGTGTTTTCAAACCACTTTCACAACTGTTTGCAAGTGGATTTTGCCATTCCGCACAGCTTCAAAGAGCACTCAAAGCAATTTGAAAGTGCATTATTCTGCATGTGCGGAATGAGCCTGAGATTCAAACTCCTTGGCATCAGTATATACCTTAAAGTTACAGTTTGGTTCAACCCACAAGGCTCCCACCTTTGCATTCCCCAATATCAGCATGAGAAAGACAGTACCACAGATACATTGTTTTGGGAAAGGCAAGTTACTCCCTGTGAAAGAAAGATAAGGAGTACTCAGTAAGCTCTATTGAACAAGTTACATGCAAACAAAAGAAAGAGGCCCCATGGTCTTGGGGTGGTGGAGATGGCTGACCCAGTTGTGGCTGGCCTGTGTACGTGCGCTCTGCCAGGCCAAAAATGGCGCAGGCCTAACAGTATGGTGACACAGAGTAACACCCCCAAAGTGTTCCCTGGAGCTGTGCAGCAGTCTGAAAACATGGCGTGGAACCGAGCCCCCCAGGAGAGCTCCCCCTGATGGGTAAGCCCTTCTCTGCATGGCAATACAGTGGTTTTCCAGCATATTGATCACACCAACTCTGGTCCATTACACACGGTACAAATAACATGTTCTGGGGATATCTGTAAACAAAGCCTCCTCCTAGTTTTCCTCAGAGGAGGAGGCTTTCCCCCTCATCTGACTATTATAGCCTCTTGTCAGTTTCCTCTGCCACTGGCGCCCGGCATTTTGTGCTGCAGCGATTCTCCCTATGCATAGCTATTTAGAGATGGTAACCTCAGATGTTTGCTCTGCAGGCTCAGATTCTGGGCACCTTTTCAGCCTGAAAAGTAAATGGTTGCGCTTAGCTAATCCTGCTGATTCTGGCACTATACAGCTTTCCTTTTTTATGAGCTGTTTTTGATTTTCGTGTTATATGCTCATGTCTTCGAAGACAGCTCATCATTTTTTTTTTCACGAAGGGAAAAGTACAGATGGTTGCAATTGGTAGGATCAGCTGAGTACAACCATGTACTTTTCAGACTGAAAAAGTGCCCAGGATTGGAGCCTGCAGAGCAAACTTCCGGGGTAACCTTAACCAAATAGCTGTGCACACAGAGAATCCCTACTGCACAAAATGTCAGGTGCCAGCCGTGGAGGAAACTGACGAGAGGCTTTAATGGTTGAGGGGGGAAATAAGACTTTTCCTCAGTTCCTGAGCTCCACCCAGCTATCAGGAGATTATTTGCAGTTGACTTCAGGGGGGGAAAGTCTACATTTTAGCATTTCAAAAAAAGATGCCTCAGGCCAAAATAAGACATCCAGTGGCATCTTAAGGGGAAAGATGTGTGGAGTTCCTGCCCAAGATACTTTTTCCCCATCCACCTTTTCCTCATCCACAAGATACTTTTTCCCCATCTTAGCTGTGCTGGGCAGAATGGACCTCTGTACCACCATTTTAAAGGAACTTTTCCTCCTCTCAGTGCACCCATGAGGTGGAATTTGGGTCACCAGCTGTAGGCTGCAAAACTCCTGGAAACTTGGGGGTGGAGTCTGGGGAGGAGAGGCGCTCAGTTGGGTACAATGCCATAGTCCAGTGATGGCAAACTTATGGCACGAGTGCCAGAGGTGGCACTCAGAGCCCTCTCTGTGGGCACACGTGCACAAAGTTCATCATGTGGGGGGCAGAAAATCACCCCCACAAACACACACATCTAGGCTGGCCTGGGCCACTGGACACGAAGCCCCGCGGCGAGCAGGGAGGACTCAGCTGGCAGGCCTGGTGCCTGTGCTCCTGATGGCTGATGCCCGAGGAAGGGCAGAAGAGGCGGAGATGCTAGAGAGGCTTAGAGCGGTGCACGCGGGACTTGCTGGAGGCTAGAGCAGGCTGGCCTCTGCTTGAGTGGGTGGGGCAGAGGCAGAGGGGTGAGGTGGAGGCACTGGAGCAGGGCAGGGCAGAGCGGCGGGTGTACACAGGACTAAAACCTCAGTATTCAGGTTAAATTGCCGTGTTGGCACTTTGTGATAAATAAGTGGGTTTTTGGGTTGCAATTTGGGCACTCAGTCTCGAAAAGGTTTGCCATCACTGCCATAGTCCAACCTCCAAAGCATCAATTTTATAATCGGGAACTGATCTCTGTAGTTTGGAAATGAGCCGTAATTCTGGGAGATCCCCGAGTCCCATCTGGAGGCTGGAATCCCTGGGTGGAATAGACATGGTACCAACATAGTACCGTGTCTATCTCTTACATTAAATGTCTCCTTTTAACACACCTTGATCTTTCCCTGCATGTTATGAGATGTGAATTGGTTCTCAAACTGTTCCCCACTGGGGCATGACTGAGGATCATACTTGCTCCATTAATGTAGTCTGTTTGGGAAGAAGATAACACAAGGAACGTTGATAGGGTTAAATCCAGAGATGACCTTCACCTTGCAGTGGATGTGGCCTTTGCATAGAGGAGTTGTATTATATCACTCACTAGAATGTTGCGTGAGGAAAATTGGAAATCAGAGACAACGGTCTGCTTAGCAAAAGCTCACAGAAGTTTCTCACATATGTGAATGTATATTCAGTAGATCCTGTAGTATAAAAACAGCTATCAAACCAACTTAGTAGGAACTTCACAAACTCTCATGAAAGGTTCATTGAGCTATACTAGCAGTGGCTTTCTTTCTGTTTCCAGTTCTTTGGCGCCAGCTCATGTTCCCCTGTGCATGATTTTAGTAGGGAGTTTAGAGGGGAGATATTCTGAGAACCTGTGTGGTGTAGAAGTTAAGGTGTTAGACTAGGACCTGGGAAACCCAGGCTTAAATCTTGACTTGCTTCATGAAGGCTCGCTGGGTTACCTCAGGCTGGTCAGTCACATACTCTCAGCCCTGACCCTGGAAAGTATTTGGATGGGAGACCCAAGAAATACCAGAGTCATGATGTGGAGGTAGGCAACAGCAAATCACCCCTAAACATCTCTTGCCTACGATGACTTTATGACAAAAGAGAAAGAGAAATTCTGGGCATGAGAGAGATTCCTCTTCTGACACTAATGGGAGTTGGTACCCCATTCCACTGATCTTCTCATGCTCCATGTTGCATGTACATGAGAATCTCTGCATGCATATATTTGGGCTTGATGATAGATGCTCTGTGCTGGGTTGGGAATGCCTCCAAAAGGGGAGGGGTCCACATTTTAAAATCTTGAGAAATGTTAACTTAAATAAATTTTTATTTGTTCCCACCCCTCCCTTATTATCCAGCTTTCCCTTTCCGCTGTCAAAACATGAGTGGCATGTGCTCAGAGCCGAGACGTGTCGCTTGCTATGTTTTCTCTCTCTGAAACACCATGCCAATGGTGCAAAATAAACAACCATTTTGCCATCCTGTATACGGTTGGCTCTCTAATGATGTTAAATATTGGTTGGTGGCATGTCTGCTCCGTAACAGCTGTCACTTCAAATGTATGCTGTTACCACCTCGCCTCGATAAAACCCGAAGTGGAATAAGTGGGCTATCACCGTAATTGGACACAACATTCTAACAATGACAAGCCACACTTGGCATTTGGAAGGAATTCGTGAAGGGCTCACCTGAGCTCACACAATATCTAGAATTCCACCCGCGCTGCAGTGATGCTTCATATTCAGTATTTCACGCTCTGCGCATCAATGTGAGTCCTGCCACGGCGAACCGTCTTCAGCTATGAAGTTCAGGCTCCTAATATCCAGGTCTCATTTTTTTTACTCCTTCTAAGTAAAAAATGACTAACTAAAACAGAGACGTTGTGGATACACAGGGTACCAGAAGCAGCAGGCATTTGGCGGATTGGAAAATGTCAGCCGAATGTCAGAAAGTGACGGAAGGGGTGCGGAGTGCTATTTATAGACGGTTGGTAGGTCAAGAAAGTAGAGCAGGATTAATTATCTATTAATGCTTGATGGAATCGATGGTGCTCCTGGAGTGAAGTTTCATCTTTGCAAGATGGTGCTTGTGAGCGTCAGTCTCCTTATTGTTAGGAGAGGTTACGTGCCAATTTCCTCTAAACATGAGCATGAATTTTCCTTTGTCATTTATGAGCCTAACAGCCTCAGTTGTGCAGTGTGTGTGTGTGTGTGTGTGTGTGTGTGTGTGTGTGTGTGTGTGTGTGTGTGTGTGTGTGTGTGTGTGTGTGTGCAGGAAAGTTCTCTCAGAGTGTGAGGAAAAGCCAAAACTTTACAAGATGAATCACCAGGAGAGTAGGAAGATAACTTTTTCTAATAGAATCAGAACTTTGGTTCTTATTTTTTGTAAAAAATGAAAGCTCCCCCCCCTTTTTTTTTTTACTGGATTAGATGTTCTACCAAAGTATCTATATCAACTCCGGCATTATAGCCCCAGGAGTGCCTGCCTTCCCTATGTAATGACAGGCATTTGACTGGCAAGGAAAAAACTCAAGCAGTTCAAAATGTCAAGTGAAAAATAGAGCTGTCAAAGGCTGAAAATAAAGACTGAAGTGTTACACATTCTTACGGCTTAACTGCATTTCATCGGCTCCTTTCCCATCCCTTATTTTTATTTCTAGGTTTATCCCATTTTAAATTTGATGAGAATAAAGTTATATGCCCTAGCACTACACAGAGGAAACCGTAGAGCTAGTTCATACCTTAATAGTGCGTTCAGCAGTCCAAATGCATTGTACACACTATAATGTTTCAGTCCTTGCAACAGCCTTGTAGGGTAGTCCAGTATTGTAAATGTAAGGTGAAGCTGAAGTCAAGACTGAGAGGGAGAGGTTTGCATCAAGCCACCTTTAAGGAGAAGTGCTGTGGCTCAGTGATAGAGCACGTTGCATGCAGAGGGAACCAAGTTCAAGCCCTGCTATCTTCAGTTAAAAGAAACAGGTAGTAAATGACATGAAAGACTTCTACTTAAGACAGCACGACATGGCCAGTTAGAAAAGACTGATACACCAATGGTCAGCTTCAGTATAACTGTTAGGTCTCGGACACACACTTAAGTAAAAAAAAAGAACTCTGAAGAACTGATCAGTAGCGTTTATTGAGCAGGCATTTAAACACTACACTGATAAAGCCAGTTCTAAGCTGGCATTCACAGTCCCCTTTATCCCCCGAGTGAGCCCCCCTCCGATTTCCCCAAGAATTTGTGAAAAACAGCCTTTGGAGATAAGGCACCCCAAGGCCACCAGCAGATAGCAAAATGAAACCAGATGCCCCACGAGATAACAAATGCAACATTGTTGCCCTGGGACAAGAGGGCCAGGGGAAGACTAGTTGTCTACAAGCATGTGGAGCAATAAAGCAAAGATCAAGGAAAGAATGCACAGATGGCAGTGGATGCAAATAGCAGGCTGGTTACATATATCTTAATAGCAGCAGCAATTTGTTATTTTAAGCAGATACATGATTCTGGGAATATATCTCAATCACTAGATAGCATCCCCCTGACAATAACATAGGCCCTTTCCGCAAGGGCCAAAGAGCGCTTCCCCACCGGCAGGAATTCTGCCGGTGGAGGGGTGGGGGCCGTTCGCACGAGAGCCGCCTCTTCCCCGTCCCTCTCCCACTCACCTCGTTGCCTTCATCACCCTGCTGGCCTCCTAAGACCCGCCCACGCTGCCCTCCGACCTCCAGGGGTTGGAGGACAGCGAGGGAGGGTCTTAGGAGGCCAGCAGGGCAACAAAGGCGATGAAGTGAGTGGGAGAGGGACAGGGAAAACAGCGCATTCCCGGCGGTGCCATTTGCACCGCGCCGCCAGGAATGTTCTGTTTACCAAAAACCTCCCTCCAGGAGGGAGGTTTTTGGAGGTGGCTTGACACCGCCCTGGGGGAGGGGGAGGGGAGCCAGGTCGGCGCTGCTGCGTTTTCGCAGCGCCGCCTGTGCGAACGGCTCCCTGGGGACGGCGTTTTTGCCATCCCCAGGGCGCCGTTTATGGCCCGTGCAGAAAGGGCCATAGTGTTGTGAGTTCCTGTATATGTCCACCTAGCAAATTCATGGTTGAGACAAAAATTGAATTGACGACCTTCTAAATCAGTACACCAGTCACTAACCACCATCTTTCAAGAATCCTTCCTAAATGCATGGTGATAACAATGACTGTTAGCATTTGTTAATTGACAAGTGTCTGGAGATATATATTTTTTCTCATCAGAGGGATTCTGTTTTCCAGTAAAGAGTTATGCGGCTCATCTTGGAGGAGAGGACCAATTTCCTTCTTACCAGAGTGGACACTCCATAAAATGACTAATGATCTATTTAATTGCTGTACCTAAAAGACCATGGATATGAGTAATGGACAAAGTGAACTATCTGTGATAGCTACACATAGTTACCTACTGTTCTTGAAGTAATGAAGCATGATTATGAGGGCTTTGCTCTTCGCTAACTAATCCATCATTCACTGATGTCTACCTTTTGGACTCCATGGACTGAAATATTTGGAAATGTTGTCAATGTGAATGAGCCCATCACTAGAGATCACCAAATTCATGGAAAGACTTCACAGTTTGAATGGTGTGTGTCTGTTAGAAACCTGGAGGTTAAATACCAGGTGCTTCGGAATAATTCTTCAAAGCAGACAGTGACATTACTTTGAAAAGGAGTTTAGTGCATGCAGTATCACACTTAACCTTTGGTGATGAGAAGCTGCTGGTTTTGTGGCTAACCGAATTATAATTCACTCTCTCTTCATGCTCTAATAATAATAATGGTTATAACAGCCTTCCCAAAGAAGGAAGAAACTGAAATTTCTCAGGCTTTCTCAGGAGTCATCTGGATCTTAAGAGTTTAAATCCCACTGTTTCTGATCCAACTTTCTGAAAGACAAAATGGAGAATCAAAGTCATGTTGTACATAATAAGAATTCCAGAATGAATTCATTTCAACCAGAATCCTGGCAACTATTGTTCCAAGTATCCTGGTCGTTTCCTGATTTCGCATGATCCAGTCATAAATTAAATTGCTACAGAATAATTATAATAATCCAGAATAATAATAATAATAATAATAATAATAATAATAATAATAATAATAATAATAATAATAATAATAATAATAATAATAATAATAATCCAGAATAATTATAATAATCCAGAATAATAATAATCCAGTCATAAATTAAATTGCTACAGAATAATTACTGTCATTGTGCAATTCTATGTGGAGGTACTCCAGTATAAGCCTCCTGAAATAAATGAGCTGAAACTAGAAAAACCCTCTCTAGGATTGTATTGTTAGTCTATCAACTATTTTCTAAAACTAAAATTCTAAAATTAGTCCCATGCCTCTTTGTGCAAAGATTCCTTGAAATGTAGCAGTGTCCATTTTTATATTTGCAGAATTCCTGTCGCTGATTAATGTGGAGGCACAATACCTAAATCAGGCAATACAACTGGGGGTGAATGGGAGAAACTAACAGCACACTGTCTAATAGCACCTCGGGTATTAAAATAACCACAAGTAAAGACAAGTAAGGTAAAACAAGTATGTAGAGCATCCAAATTCTGTGTTGAATCCAGGAAAACTGCAACCCAACAAATTATGTCTGAAACCTTAGATGCTTTATGTTATTTTTGATTAATGGATGTGTTGTAAATTAAAACTTATACTTTCAAGACGCTCCCTTATTGTGTTAATTTTAAGACCTTCCCAAGGTCCCATGTTCAAGTAGGCAGTCCAGTTAGCTGAGGCCCCTTCCGCACATGCAAAATAATGCGTTTTCAAACCACTTTCACAACTGTTTGCAAGTGGATTTTGCCATTCCGCACAGCTTCAAAGAGCACTGAAAGCAGTTTGAAAGTGCATTATTCTGCATGTGCGGAATGAACCTGAGAGTGCTAGTGTGAACCTGTTGGAGCAGTTCCTTCAACGAAAGCTGTTGGAACGACTCGTTCTTTTGGTCTCTCCAGTGCAAAACCTGGCCCATTTGTTCCTTCATGTCACTTAGAAACCACCTAGCAGGACTGCAGGTGTCATTAAGGTGTGACCGTTACTGAGGTTTTCTAGGAGGTCCATGACCTCATGATCAGATGTTCTCCAGCATCTCCATCAAATCATTTGTGGACAGCGATAGAAAGACGAGTGAGATCTGTGCAACTTAATCTTCGTTCACCCAAGTGTCTGTGAGAGTTTTTTCATTCTAGCAATGGCTGATTCCACATGGACCAAAAACAGCAGTGTGAAAACAGTGTGAAAACAGTATAAATCCTTTTTAAACCCTTTTACACAATTTTCACACAGTTTTCACACTGCTGTTTTTGGTCCATGCGGAATCAGCCAATGTGTCCCCAAAAAAGCTAGCTGGAATCCTATAGGCCCCTTCCGCATGGGTGGAATATGGCGCCCTGGGGACGGCAAAAATGCCGTCCCCAGGGAGCCATTCGCACAGGGGGTGTAGCTGCTTCGCCGCCGCGCCGCACTCGCGCCGCCCGACCGGCGCGAAGCTGCCATTTCCCAACCTCACTTGGCAAGCGAGGTTTATGGGAAACGGTGGCTTGGAGCCGCTGCCATGCGAACGGCAGCGGCTTGCAAGCGCCTTCCCTCCCCCCATGACCGGGCGACTTACCTGTCCTGTGGCCCTCCGGCGTGTCGCCGAGGCCTGGGGACACGCCCCCTTTGCCCTGCGACTCCAGAGCGGTCACGCAGGGCAGGGGGCGTGTTCCCTGGCCTCAGTGACATGCCGGAGGGCCGCAGGACCGGTAAGTTGTTCTGACGACGGCGCAGCTCTGACGACGGCGCAGCATCTCGTCGTCTCATGTGAATGGTCCCAGAGGGGTCGGGTCGGCGTGGACTATGCCGACCCGACCCCTTCCGCCTCCATGCGGAAGCAGCCCTAGAGAGATGTAGCTTGGCCTGTAAGCCAGAGAATCTTCTGAAAAGCCCAGGTTTCCTTCAATTTCAGCCACCCAACTAGGGTTTTCAGTCTTCAAGTGGTAAAATTAATATCCAGTATTTTGAACAGATATATGGATCTCAGTACAGGCTGGTGTTGCATTGGAATTATTGTTGGACCTTTTCCTCAAAAAAAAAAGAGAAAGGAGGTATAGAAGAAGTCCAATAATAATTCCTCCAAATGATTGACATGCATCAAATTGAAGCTTCGCCCATACATGCTGAGCCATGTATGCAATCTACATGCATCTAGAACATAATGCTTGAAATTAACTTTAAAACAGCAGGCAAGCAACAACCAAGACATCTTACTGATGAAGTGAGCAAGCCATGATACAGGCTGAATAACAGAAACCCCAACCTAACTCCATTTAACTCCGTCTTTAGCATCTGTCCTGTCTTAAGCTACTGCCCCTATTTAGACTGTTTTGTACACCACAGTGGATTTGGACTGTATAACCTGGAGAATTTGTCTAGAGTATTTACCTGGAGAATTTGTCTGGATCTATTGTCTGTTGTATTGTTTACACATACATTGCTTTGTTTGTAGAGATTATTTCTTTTGTATACCTCTACTTTAATGCAATAAATATTAATTGCACTTGTTCACTTTAATTATAATCACATTACATTTGACACTTTTCAAAGGCTGTTCTGATTATTGCCTTTTAGCCTAGATGTAGTAGGTGTACCTTATTGTTGTTAGTATAACCTCCAGGTGGTGGCTGGAGATCTCCTGGGATTACAATTGATTTCTAGGCAAGAGATCCATTCACCTGGATAAGATGGCCAATTTGCAGACTCTATGGCATTATGCCCCATTGCAGTCCTCAACTACTACTCAAATTCCACCCTCCTCAGGTGGCATCTCCAACATCACCAGAAGCTGGTACAAAATGCGGCGGCTCGCCTTCTCATGGGGGTCTCAGTCAGAGACCATATCACCCCCGTGTTGTGCCGCCTGCATTGGCTCCCAGTGGAATTCCGGATCGTCTTCAAGGTGTTGGTTTTGACCTTTAAGGCCCTTTATGGCCAGGAGCCCTCATACCTACAGGACTGTCTCACCCCATATGTCCCGAGTCGCGTCCTCCGATCAGCGGAGGCGAATCTGTTGGTGGTCCCCGGCCCCTCCATGTTGCGGCTGGCCTCCACGTGGGCCAGGGCATTTACTGCCCTGGCCCCTGCCTGGTGGAACGCTCTTCCTCCAGCAGTTAGGGCTCTGCGGGACCTCGGAGAGTTCCGCAGGGCCTGCAAAACTGTGTTGTTCCACTGGGCTTTTGGGGGGGCTGGCCGCTGACCCCGCCCCTCTTTTGTTGCCCTGTGCACTGGCTATATATCTGACCATCTGCCAACCCCCTCCCACCCAGGGTTTGTCCACTGGGGTTTGATGCCAGACGCCTTTTATTATTATTCATTTTTTGTAGGTTACTGCTGCGATAGTTTTAATAGTTTTAAGGGTTTGTATTGTTTTAACGGGGGCTATTCGATTTGTTTTATTGTCTTGTTATTTGCTGTTGTACATCGCCCTGAGCCCTTCGGGGTCGGGCAGTTTATCAAATCGAACAAATAAATAAATAAATAAAGATATTGCCCTACTCAGTGCTTGCAACCCCAACTCTGATCCAAAATATACAGATGTGAAAAATCCTGTAGAATTTAGCAAATAGTCCATTTCCAGCAATGGTCCTACAGAGTCCTGACTTGGTCCAGGAGTGGTTGATTGCTCATCTCAGATGTCCCCATTTAATACAGATATGTTAATATCAGTGTCTCATTGAATGCAAGGAGATAAAGATTTCGCCTCTGATGGCCAGTGTGAATGAAATTAGCAGTTATTCCCAAAGAAGCTCATTAAATCTTGCTTACTTATTTGTGATTCTTTCAAAGCATCAGACAAACAAAAACAGATATTGCTTTTTTTTAAAAAAAAACACACATGCACACACCAGAAATAATATTCATCATTTGCATTTGAGATCACTGCGATACTTGAATGGATGTGGAGACTGCACTTTGAGCTTTTCTGGTGGGAGATGCTGCCGGACCCGTGCAAAGAAGCCGAAACTTGGTAAGATTACGATGGGCCCATTGTGTGGCTTTTTAATATGATGGTTACGTCTCCGTGGCTGTAAATCTGTCCCTCTTCACTGGCCCTGAGTTCACTCAAAATAATTTTCCCGAGTGGCAAATAAAAATAACGCCCGTTTAAACACAATTGAAACATTTGCAGCACCCGCTAGACGTGATGTCCCATCAATGCTGCCAGTAACAACTGATCATCAATCACATCTTGCCTGAAATACTATGTGCTGTAATAGACCAAACCTGTCATGCTTGGCTTCTGAATTATACAAGAGAGCAAGTGCTGTATCTTTTAGGGAGGAACCTTCTCTAACTCGCATTTAACTTTGAAAAAATGACAGCATACCATTCCTTCTGACTTTATTTCCTTTCCTAAGTTTTGAAGTGGGCTTCTGATTTTAGGTTTAACGTTTTGCCTTCTCTTGTATGTATGTATGTATGTATGTATGTATGTATGTATGTATGTATGTATGTATGTATGTATGTATGTATGTATGTATGTATGTATGTATGTATGTATGTATGTATGTATGTATGTATGTATGTATTTATTTATTTATTTATTTATTTATTTATTTATTACATTTATATGCCTCCCTCCCCCGAAGGGCTCAGGGTGGTGAACATGAACATACAAATAGAGCACAAAATAACATCAACAAATCTCAAATCATCAAATAAATCATAATAAATGGCTCTATGGTCTTTGAATCATTAAAACCCCATTAAAAGCAGCGTATTAATATCAGATACAATAAATAATACAATAAGAGGCGACCTACTAACCAATCCCCTAAAAGAGGGGAGGGAAGGCAGGATCCACAGATGTTAACAGGGGGGGGCATCAGCGGCCAGCCTCCCCAAAGGCCTGGCAGAACAGCTCAGTCTTGCAGGCCCTGCGGAACTTGTTGAGATCCCGCAGGGCCCGCACAGCTGGAGGGAGAGCGTTCCACCAGGCAGGGGCCAGAGCTGTAAAGGCTCTGGCCCGGGTAGAGGCTAGCTGCATCATGGAGGGCCAGGGATCACCAGCAAATCACCGGCCTCTGCAGATGTTGATCCTTTTCACCTCCCTCCCAAAAGGCAAAACAGAAAAGGGATTTCCTTAACCCATTGACAAATTTGCAGATAGTTTGGTGGGCATTCTGATGAAATGTTTGTGCCCAATAGGAGCAAGCCAAGGAACAGAGTTACAATAGCATTGCACTTCTCTTTGCTGATGAAATATAGGACTTGGGATTGGATACTATAACTCTCTTGCAAACTGCCTGATGATTGTCTTCTCTACATTGCGGGAGGTTGCTACCCCCAGGAGAGTATGTACCGTAAAGAGAAGAGGAGAATAAAGGGGGAAAAAATCCAACAAAAAAGTGTTCCGCTTGACATTATTTCCTTTTAAAAGGGCAGATCTTGAGATTAATGGTTCTACAAAACTTTCTGTAGGTCTGGCTAATATCTATCCCATTTCCTTCTGCCTTTCTGTATTTCCTCAAGGTTTCTGAACACATTAGTGCTACCCAAAGAGCCAGATGAACAGATTCATCACCATTGATCAAAGCTGACTTTGAGGTTGTCCTTCAGGTGCGTCAGGCAGCGATATGAAACAAGCATTACTTCCTGGCTGTCTTATGTTTTTTATGGCCACTAGCAAACATCAATAATATGAATTCCATTTTAATTCTTTGGTAAGGGATCTTATTTATAGAGCAATTTCCATTGCAGTGTCTTGTCCCTGCGAAATGATTGCCAACTCTGGCTGCAGTTAAAGTTTACAGCTTAGGTCTTCCTTCAAGGTACGATATGGATATTACTTCTCTTTCCCCACCCAGAAGTAATTTAAAATACAAAGTTCTAGGAACATGTTTTAAGCCTTTTAAGCTTGTCTGTGCAAGATTGCTGTTTCGTTTTTAGAAACTGGCCCTACTCTACGCAGCACCTATACGAGAAAGATGTCACTGATTCTTAGTTTTCCTGTTAACTAGTCGATCTATGGCTACCAATCTTGATCCTCCTTGATCTCAGATTGCAAATGCCTTAGCAGACCAGGTGCTCAGGAGCAGCAGCAGCAGAAGGCCATTGCTTTCACCTCCTGCACGTAAGCTCCCAAAGGTACCTGGTGGGCCACTGCGAGTAGCAGAGTGCTGGACTAGATGGACTCTGGTCTGATCCAGCAGGCTAGTTCTTATGTTCTTATGTTCTTAACTAAAGGTGCTTAAATAACAATAACTAAGGGGCAGGGGGGGACACTTGGTCCTATGGTATCTTCCTTCTAAAGGTGTGGATGGAAGAATGTTGAAATGGGTCAGAGTGAAAGCTTTCCTATATTGAGGACTCAATAGTCGAATAGTTTGATGTGGAAACATTCTTATTCCTGAAAAAGCTTTAAATGCTGTCAAAGTTCAACATTCAAAATCGTTTGTTTAATTTCAGATTTAGTTTTAAATAACTAAGGGCTTTTAAACCACTAGGAGAACATCCAGTAGATCATAATTAGTGGCAAAGATGCAAGACCCACAGGAGAAGAAAAGAAGCTTTAGCTAGTAATTAATCATGTGTATCCAAACACAAGCTTCAAAAGAAACTGAATGCACCTCAAGATGCAAAGCCCCACTGGGAACACAGTGGTGGACTTTTCTAAGAATATCAGGTCTGCTATTATGTTAAATCAGTGGCCCATAAATATCCTAACTACTTGCCAAATACCTCCACAGTTACAGCGGGTTGGATCAGTGCCAGAGTCAACACTGGCTGAGGTGGGATGGAAGCTAGGACAATCTCTGCCGTGAAATAATTTGGTTTGCTATTTTCAAAACCTTCAAAATTTGCACCACGCTAAAGGGGAGAGGGTCATCTTTATTTCTTCATGGTGATGATTATTTGGGAAAGGAAGGATCTGCTTTCAGAAAGCTTTCAGAGTAGGGACGCCAGTCTCCAGGTGGGACTTGGGGATCTCCTGAAATAACAGTTCATCTCTAGACTACAGAGATCAGCTCCTCAGGAGAAAATGGAGGGTCTGGAGAGTAGTCTCTATGGCATTGCACCCCACTGAGGTCTCTGTCTTCCCCAGGTCCCATCCCCATACCTCAAAGAGTTTTCCGACCTAGATCTAGCAACCCTACATCCCACCCTCATCATTTGCTGGTGGCCAGTGGGACCTGGCCACAGTATCCCAGGGACTACTTGCCCAATGCAAACAAATATCTGTTTCTGTTTTGTTTTGTTTCTCTTCTGTTTTGTTATTCGCAAATAAGTGAACATCAAGAAGATATTCTATCATTGTTATTTTTAATGTCATAGCTGCCACTTCTTTAGCTGGTTGTTGGCTTTTCATTACAATTCAAGTTTCACCCAGAGGCCCAGGAAGTTGTAATGTATCCACATAGTATTCATGCAGATCCCAGCAGGGCTGCCTTCTGAATCTAAGGCCGTTTCCACACAGCCGAGGCATCAGGAACCCCTCGCAAGGTTCCATGCGGGCAATACCGATGCCGCCGATGCTGCCCACAGGGGTGACTCCGCATGGAGCCACCCAGGGTGTGTGCAAGGGACTTACCTTGCCTTCCTGTGCAGCTTGGGATGACTGAAAAGACACACCCATGCTGCCCTCCGACCCGAGCTATGGCAGCTATGACACTAAAAATATATATATATAAACCTTTAATGGCATAATTAAAACAGCAGCAATATACCAGAAAAATGGCGACCTCAGTGTAATGATACAATCTCCAGTACAGTTATAACCGTTTGCTGATGACAGAGCACAAAAAGTTAGCCAGCGCTTCCAATACACTTGCAGAACCACAATCCAACATCGTTACCACAATTGATAGATTAATATTATTAATTTTGCAAAGACACTAAAAATAACAATAATAGAATATCTTCTTGATGTTCACTTATTCGCGAATAACAAAACTCAATGCTCTATGATTCACCTCAAACTGTATGGCTGACTCCTCCCCAATTCTCCCTGCAGCTGTCTTGTTGAGTGGCACCATGGCACTGTTGTCTGGGGAACTGTTGTCCAGGTCTGCTATGGCCTTTGAAAATGAAAAAGGAAGTCCCTTTTCTTTCTTAAGCCCCTTTCTTTTTTTGTTGCTTTCAAACCATGGATGTATACCATGTAGACATTTTGGGCTCTGGACCTTCACAGTTTAAGGAACATAATATAGTTGGAGTGTATTATTCCCCCTAACCTCTGCTGCATCATTTTTAGAACAAGTCCAGTCACGCAGCCTGCATTTAACTAAGTTCCCATTATTTCATTTTAATTAGAAAATTCATGGCATCACTGACTTTTAATATAATCTATTTTGGGAGGTAATGCTAGGGCTGTACATACAAAATACACAAAGTCTTGACATTTAGAATATGGAGAAGGGGAGAGGGGCTGAGAACATTATGTAAAAATCAAAGGGAGCTGCACAGAGAACTGATGTGGAAATTAACCTTTGTGTATATCCTGAACAGTTCAGCAGCAATACAAATTGGATCAACAAGGAATTCATTTATTACAACTCCATTTCTTCCACAGCAACAGTATGAATAACATTTTTTAATCTATCCATTTTATTTGCCTTTCTATTAATTAGGCTGTTACATATGGATTTTCTACTGACACTAAGAAAATCGGACAACAGACACATTGTATGATTTCCAGGACCAGCTTAAGGGACGCAAATGTAATATATCACCATAAATACTAATGAAATTGCATTGGCAATTAGTGAGCATTGTTTTAAAAATGCTAGCCAGACTGCAGTGCATAGGTGTGTTTAGTTCATTGTCAGAGAATATTTGGATTTTGTATTGATTGACTTCAGTTGGAAAAGGATGGCACTCGAGCCATCTTCATATTGGTGAATTCCACTCAACATAAATATAACATCTTTTGGACATTATAAATAGTGTTTTGGAGGAAGAAGTTCACACAGCTCTTTCACCCAAAATGAGTTCAACTTGTTATATTCCTTTCAACCCAGGTTTTACAAAAATAACTAAATTAGTGATCTTTTCCACCTCTTTTCAAACCTCTTTCCCACCCCGCACTCTCAGTAAAATGCAGAGCCCCCAAAATTGTTAAAACCTTTGATTAAAAAAATCCCCAGGTTTGGGGAGCGCTTCAACAGGCTTCGGTGTACATGTTTGTTTCGAAGAGGGCACCGCTGAAAGATTACTCTGAAGTTATTATAAAGAATCCCATGGGAAATAGGAAAGAAGGTACTAGTTAAGATATGGCAGGGTGCAACTCTGCCCCATGGCACAGCATGGTAAGCTGCGGTACTGCAGTCAAAGTTCGGCTCACAACTTGAGTTTAGTTCTGTAAGGGCCACATTCAGAATCTGGAAAACTGAGGTAGCTAAGCCTAATAGTTTCTGGATAGTGATTGCTTTTTGAAACAATGGTGATAGAAATTAGCCACCCGGTTGCGAATGGACTGAGCCCCTTTAACTGACAGAGTTAGCAGCGGTAGCACCTCTGAGCATGTGTAGAGTACAGGATAAAGGACTGGAAACAAGTAGTTCCACCCAAGAAAAGTTGTATTAAAGCAGTTGCATATATACAGAGTATCCTTTAGTAACCTGACAGAGCCTCCAGCTTGAGACTTGCCCTCAACAAGGACAAAAGTACACTGAACTTTACCATATATATATGGTTCAAGAACCAATGCTTACAGCAGTTACATACCATGTGACACTTAACAAGCAAATGAGGTATGCTAGCTGACTCAGCAGAAACTCAAAAGAACACAGACTCACACAATCAGGCAGCTGTTCCCAATTTGACTACTGACATTAACAAGGAGGATCGTATGGCCAACCTCGGAGTCTACGACAGTGCCTATAAACTCAACTCTAAAAGCAGGCTCCTGTATTGATTTGACATTGTTAAAACCCAGTCCCAAGGCCTGGAGGTATGTCCAGCAGTTACCAACTGGAGCTTATATGATGCGTAAGAGACAAAGAGCCAGTCTCCCAAGTAGGAAAAAATAGTGCATCCTTGCAAGGACCCGTTTTCAACTACCATTGCCATTATTTTATTGAAGATCCTTGGGGCAGATGCCAAATTCAAAAGGAGGGCACAATACTCATAGAGTTGAGATATTTGCAGCATTGTTCATGGATGGCTACATGAAAATATGTGTCATTCAGATCTATTGCTGCAAACCGATCCCCCTTGTCCAGTAGGGGCATGGACAGCATGCAGAATTATTGAGGGCAATACACTTATTAAGGTTCCTAAGGTGTGGAATGGGGTGTTGCTTGCCATCCTTCCAAATCCGGTAGTACCATGAGTAGGGAAGCCTGGGGTACCGGCAGCACAGAGCCTTTGTTCAACAGTTTGGTCCCTTGGAACAGAAAACACCCAAGTATAAGAGCAGAACAGTAACCAATTATGAAGAAAATGAGCCAAACCATTATTAAACCATAACATGGAATCAGAATCAACACTAACCTTTAGTCAGGCTGAGAGCTGTTTGCCTGCTGGAGTAGTTTGCTCCCGAAAAGCCAGTCCCATTTTTACCACTGTCCCTAGGTTGTATTGGGGATTGGTTGAATACTAGGATGGCCCCAGACTGTACTGGGTTCCCTGCTGCTCCTGGAACCCATACTGAGGGTAATACCTGTCAGACTCTCGAACGTGGAAATAACAGAGACCGTAGGAAAGTCCTAAAGCAGTTTATTTCTTGCAAAGCGTAGAGTAACAATAGAAAGCAGGATCTGAGCTAGAGAGCTCAGATCCAGGACCTATATCCTTCACCCCCCCCCCCCCCCGTTTCACCCCACACCAAATGTCCCTTAAAGTTTCTACAACATTTGCACTATAGAGCTTCAAAGAACCTGGGAACCGTTCACACCTTCTTGTAGATGAGCTGACACCAGGAGGTTGCCAGGAAGGGAAGAGGGAAACAGGAAAGCATTTACAGGAAAACATTTGCAATTCCCACACAGCAAGACATCTGGTACTGATAGGCTTGGTCCTGACAATACCCATAACTATATTTCCTCCTTGGGCAGTACTTGGGGGCAGTGTTACACCTCAGCAAGGCAAGAAGCCAGCTGCCTAAATGGATTGGGAAATTCCCAAGGAGTCTGCTGTGAGTCGGTATTTATGGAGACCCTGCAGCACATCCTCTGTACTCTCATGGAATAGCTGCTTCTTATCGAAAAGCAGATCCTCTACTTGTTACCATACATCTTGTGTCAGGGTGGATGGGTGCAGCTTGTTCATTTGGCAGCTTGTTCAACCAGGCCAGCTGGATATCTATCTGGCCAGGAATTATTATGAGGTTTCCTTCCAATGAACAGAGGGGCTTTTTAGGGTTTCCTCCATGGAGTTTTGCATTATTATTATTTTTCCCCTTTTGGTTCCCCAAAAGTTTTATTCCAGCCTGGAAATGTTTTATCTGAGTCCCCTTTTAAAATGACTCTTTGGTTAGAAACGTTTTAAAGATGTCTTCCCTTGCTGTGCGGGCATATTTAAAACGTTTTACCTTTCCTGCTGCCATTTTCCATGACTGCGTGCCATTCTCAAACTTTCTTCTCAGTTCCATTTTATTGTGTTCCTGAGCTCACCGCATTCCCCCTCACCTCTTTTTTTTTAAATCATTTCTTCATTTTCTGTTTTGGGGTTAAATCTTCGAACCATTGAATACATGTAGCTACAGAGAATCACAGCTAGGAAACAATAAAGGAATGAAATCTCAGTTCTACAAATAACCCCCCAAAAGTGGAAAAAAACACAACAGTCATGGATCATTTCAAGAGGGTGAGTGTGAACAAATGTTGTGGTAAAGGGGGGGGGGTTGAAAACATTTTGCAAACATTTTAGGTGCCTTGCGCAGAAAGGGACATAGACAAGCCTTTATTGGCATTCCAAAATACAATAAAACAATTGTCCATAAAAGACAGATAGATACAGCAGCCATTCAGAGTCTTATCAATAGTTTAGTCCAAATGGACTCATCAAAAGTGCCATTCCTATACACCTCTCCACAGACCCCGGTGACTGGAAAACTCCACCAACAGCGAGCTCCAGGCATCACAGCCACCAGCATACCTCGTGATCAACACTCCACTATAAAACACAGAGTTTGTTAGAGTGGCACCTAACACAGAACAAGGGATAGGGGCCGAGGTAATGGGCAAACAATTGATTTGACTCCCATAGGTTGCCACAGCCTTCAGTTGTCACTCCATCTGGCAATCAATAACAAAACTACGACATCTCTCAATGGATCACCCACAGGTTATTTGACTTTGGGTGACCATGAACCCAAAGGTTGCTGGCAGAGGTAGGCACTGTATACCAGTAGCAAATAGTTAATGTGAGCAACATTGTTGTTGTTATGATGATAGCAATCTAATGCTTAATATCCATCTAGCGTTGCGTCTATAATCTTTAAAAGATATTTTGCTATGCTTTCGCAAAAGTAAGGATCAAGATGATCTAAGATTAAAGGAATCCTAAGAAAAGGGACCTTGAGAATGCTATATTTTGGTGAATTTTACCCAGCAGTCTTTATGGTGAGAATATATCAGACCTTCATTTGGAGGGGAGGGGAGGGTGTTTGGAAAAAAATTTTTCATGTGCAAAGGCCACTAAAGAAAGTTTGGGTATCCAAAGGTTTATTAAGTAAGCAGATGTTTCTATTGTGGGCATCTGATTAAATGTCCATATACCTTTGTGTTTACAACGATTGTGCTAGCTGGCTACTTCCTGACCTGTTAACCTTGCGGAAATGTCAGGTATTCACTAACTGCATAATGCATTCAGGTTTTTGGTTTTTTTTGCTTTCAATTGCTTCCCCAAAGTGCCGATTCTTACAACATGTTTTATTTATTTGTTTCCATAATTCCTTTTGCCATTAAAGCGAAGGCATTCACAACCTGCAATGGTATATAAAGGAAAGCCTGACTCTGTTGCACTGTGTTTTTTCTAGAGAGAGCTACAAAAGGAAATAATTCTGCATTAATCCATTTGTAGATAAGTTGGTAGGTAACCTCTCAGGCCCTCTAGGGAAGATACAGCTGTGTTTGATATTGAACAGTGCATTGCCTTGACCTGCAGCGATCAACCGAGAGAGGTTGTTTGAACAGGTACTCAGAATCAATGGCAGACTATGGCTTTGAATCCAGGTTCCCAGATTCTAATCCTGAACACTACACAGTGCCACGTTGGCTCTCTTGGCTGGAGGGAGATAATAGCGTTTTGAAAACTGAAAGAATGATGCTGTTTGGCACATCATTCTGTGATAAACAGGGTTCGCAGGGGTGATGAGGATTTCAATTCCTGTTTTATCTGAAAGCGGGAGAAAAGACATGAATGTACACTCTAAGGATAGCAAAACCTCTCTCTAATCCATTAAAAAAAACTGTTTTAAAGCTAGAATAGCTTTCTGCTCTTCTCTAAGACAAATATGTACAATTTGGAAGCCATCATGCCATATGCAATCCGCTAGCCATGTATCACAGGCTTACACGTTTGTTAATATATGCACCACCGTTCGGGCAGTCTCAGATAAGCAAGAGACTGTAGTCATGGTGTCCATCCAAACATGGCCACAGTAAACATGCCACATCAAGCCAGTAAAATCCATTGTAACACCATGGAGTTGGGCAGGGTATGATGGAGTGTGTTCAGTCTGGCATGTTTGTTTGTGAAGACCTTAAAGTTCAGCAAAATGATGAACGTCTGTATGAAAAACAGAACAGCCTACAGAGGCAATTTGAAGTAATGTTGAAATGTGGAAGTTCCATGGTTTATGCAGAGAATGCGTGTATGTGCATATAGATTCATTGGCCTCAGATACATATAGATGATTTCAAGCTATTCCATGTACCAACGCAGATAAATCAGTGTTTCTGCCCAGTAACTCTCATGAAAGGTTGTGAATTCAGTGTTCTCCAGTGGTTGGTGAAATAGTTAAAACAAAGAATTCAGCTGTTGGACCATATTTGGCCTGAGACTCTTTGAATGGGCATGGAAATGCTGAAAAAGCTTATAAGCCATCCAGATTACAGAAGCAGCTGGAAACTGTGAAGAGAACAGGAGAGAAACATAACATTACAATCAAAAGATTCTAGATACTGGGGCAATGGGAGGATCATCTTGGCGGTCATTCCTCCTATAAGTGAGCCAGTCAAACGTGTAACTATTCAATCATTCACACAGTTAAACGGTTCACTATTCACACATTTAGCCACATAAACGTTCATCCAAGTAAACATTAAACTGGAAAATGTTATTTTTTTTGTGGTCCCGCCCCAACACAGCACGTTTTCACGGGGGAAAAGGTCCCGCCCCAGCACGGTACGCCAGCCAATCAGGGGAGACCAGCAAAGCGTGATCACCTGGTAGTGGGGATTGCTACATTTCTGGAACCTGGGTTAGGCTTCCATGTGTCTGCTGTATGCAAACTGTGCTGGGGAGGTTGAAACTCCGATGAAGAGGTGCGGTTTCACTATGAACTAGCTTTGATCTGCGTAGAATTTTCCAGTGGGAATTTGACCCTAGAAAACAAGGATGTGAAAGTTTATTGAAATTCATGTTGGGATAAAAATTGCCTTATTGCCAGGTTATTGCCAGGAACAGCAGTGGCGTAGGAGGTTAAGAGCTCGTGTATCTAATCTGGAGGAACCGGGTTTGATTCCCAGCTCTGCCGCCTGAGCTGTGGAGGCTTATCTGGGGAATTCAGATTAGCCTGTACACTCCCACACACGCCAGCTGGGTGACCTTGGGCTAGTCACAGCTTCTCGGAGCTCTCTCAGCCCCACCTACCTCACAGGGTGTTTGTTGTGAGGGGGGAAGGGCAAGGAGATTGTCAGCCCCTTTGAGTCTCCTGCAGGAGAGAAAGGGGGGATATAAATCCAAACTCTTATTATTATTATTCTTATCCCTGTATGAAGGAGGGGAAGGGAGGGGAAGGGGGTTAGAAAACCCTAAGCCCAACCAAGTCAAAGAAAAAACCAAAACTGAGCCAAATGGAGCCAAAGAGAGGCCATTTTCCCCAGTCTGCAAAGACCAAGTGCTCCAGAAGCCTTAAAGAAGAATATCAAATTCTGCCCCCAAGACAAAACACATGGGCAGGAGCCGTAGAGCATCAAGACCTAATTTCAGAAATATTTGAAATTTCAGTCACTGCATAGGTAGATACTGGCCAGCATAGACACAACAAAAAAATACAAATGTGCTGCAGAAAAAGGAAATGGGAGAGGCAGCCCTCGGGGTAATGAGACGTACATTTTACTTTGTATCCTTGCAATTTACTTTCGCCTTAAATAAAAACTCAAAGCATAAGGACAGGGAAGAAAGAAAGGAAGAACCTCATTCCTGGCCTTTTTAACTACTCAGATTCTTTTTTTCGGTTTAATAAGCTGAATAAACAGATCTCGGGAAAGGCAGAGCTGGTTAATAATCAATTACGCTAATTTGGGCTGAAGTCCCAAAAAGAAGAAAAGGTCGACTTCCCCCAAATGAAAAACTCATTGAAACTGCCTATGAAGTATCAAGTCTGTATCAAAACACATTTTCTGTGTTTCAACCATAACAAGATACTTCTGCCTTTGAGGTTTCGGCGTATCTGTCATGGGAGATCCGTGCTTTTAACTTCTCTACCAGGTTGCACAAAACAGGAGGGAGGGGAAGGCAGCGAGACCAGCACAAGAAGTAGAGGTGGTGTAGAAGCGAGAATTCCCCCTAAACTGCTGCAGTTCACATTTTAACTTACATGGAAAATATATGAGATTCGCTGCCCCGGGCAGGTTCTGAAAAAATGGAAGACATAATTCTTTTAAATAAATAAATAAGGATAAATTATGGAGGAGCCCAGCATTGTGCTCTTCCAAGGCACGTGGCTGAAGTAAAGTGGCGTGCGGCGAAGTTCTGAGAGAAAGGAAAGGGGCTATGTTGGAATTCTGCGCCCCGAGAGTTCCGAGTAAGAAGCTTGAAGCTCTGGGACCAGGACTCCAACTGGACAATCTGCCAATATTGCCAAAAAATATACTAAAGGGAAGGGTACTGGCAAGCAGAAGGCAACTCTGGAATGTTCTCTAAAACATGGCTGTGCTCTGTAGCCTAGACTTAGTTCTCCCGGAGAGCCCAATTAAACCAGGGCTCTGTGAGAGCAGAAATTGGGATCTTTGTCAACATTTTAAAAGGCAGCTATCAAGTGCATGGGACTCTTTTTTTGGTTTATTATTGTTGCTCAGAGGGGGGGGGGAAGAATCTTAACTCTTGCATTGCCATTTGGGTGTGCAAACTGAAACAACTTCTGTCCTATTGTTCACTCTGGGAGAGAGAAGATAGAAACAGTATTTGCCTCCTCAGACTAGTAAGAGATTGTGAGTGGGAGGAGCTGTTTCAACTGGTAAAACTGTGATGGGGTAGAAGTGTTCTGTTTTCATACTTTAAAGTATGACCTTAAGGCAGTTTAGTTATCTTGCTTATAAAAGCAAAGGAGCCGAGGATGGGGCCTTTCAGTTGCTTGTCCCAGAGGGGAGGGCAGAAGGGACTGCCGGCTGGGAGTTGGGGGGGGGGGCAAGGCATGGGGGCGGGGCTTTGGGTGGTGCCCCACTCCCTGAGCCCCACCTCCTGACGTAGCGGGGGGGTGTATCTGGAGAATGGCTTTCTCTGGGCGCCATTTCCCCACCATATGCCTGTGCTGGAAAGTAGCTCTCGTGACTGAATTCTTTTCCATTAAAAATATCAAAACAAACAAAAAACACTCAACATAAAAAACTGGGGCCCTTATCAAACTGTTCTTATAACCCTTTTTAGCAACTGAAGAAGAAGAAGAAGAGTTTGGATTTATATCCCCCTTTCCTCTCCTGTAGGAGACTCAAAGGGGCTTACAATCTCCTTGCCCTTCCCCCCTCACAACAATCACCCTGTGAGGTAGGTGGGGCTGAGAGAGCTCTGAAAAGCTGTGACTTGCCCAAGGTCACCCAGCTGGCGTGTGTGGGAGTGTACAGGCTAATCTGAATTCCTCAGATAAGCCTCCACAACTCAAGCGACAGAGAATCAAACCCGGTTCCTCCAGATCAGAGTTCACCTGCTCTTAGCCACTGCTCTTAGCCACTAAGCCACTGCTGCTCCTGGTGACTAACTGGTGACTAATGGATTTTTTTGCATATCAAACACAACTGGTCCACTCTGAACAGCAGAAATTAGATTCCTGAGAATGCAAAAAAAAGTTATCTTGGGGATGAACTCCACACAGGTGTTTCCCCATGGCATCCTCAAAACGTCGTATTTCTGCTCAAAATATCCTTTTTTGGAAACACTTTAGTGCACCTTATCCCCCTAAACTGCCTACAAGACATCTCCTGCCTGGCTGTGTGGAACACAGAACTCAGGAAGAACCGTATTTTTCCTCTCTGACCATTTAGCTGTCTGGTCAGTTTCACCCGCTGCTTGTGCCCAATATTTTGCGTGCTGCTGATGGGATTTTCCATGCCTCCATTTGCTGAAGGTTTCCGCAAGACATCTGCTCTGCAGGCTCCAATCCTGGGTGCCTTTTCAGCTCAAAAACTACATAGTTGTGCTCATCTCTTCCTGTACATTCCAGTAATATATAGGTTTCCTATTTTGTAAAAAACACTAATTAGGAGGAGTTGTATTTGTAGCTATGTAGAAATGCATACAAGAATCTTAGCTGCTCAAAGGGCAGCTCTACCACCCACTGAGAAGCATTGGGTAGACCTGCTCTCTGAGGTCCGTCTTGTTTTTTTGTCTTACTGCATAGAAAAAAAGACTGTGGAGGGCAGGTCTACCCAATATTTCTTAATAGGTAGTAGAGCAGTCCTCTGAGCAGCTGTAATTCTCATATGCATGGCTGCATAACTGCAAATACAGTCCCTTTGAATTTTTTTTTAAAATGGAAAACTGTATATTACCTGGAGAAACTTTCAGTGAATGCCAGCAGAGAGAATTCCTTGAGCAGCACACAAAATCCCAGGTGAGAGAGAGAGAGAGAGAGAGAGAGAGAGAGAGAGAGAGAGTGTGTTGGAAGGGTGAAACTGACCGGACAGCTAAATGGTCAAGTGGGAAAAAGTATCTTTCCTCTAATATCTGTGCTCTCTGAAAAACAAATGAGGGGCACCATTTTTAAAGACGTCCCCAGGGCAACTTATTTTGGGTGTGCAAAAGTTTAAAAGTTGACTTTTTAAAGACATCCTCCAGACATCTTTTTTTTGTGCTGTGCAGAATGGACCACCATTTTGTCTACAAGCTGTCAACATACTTAAAAAAAAACCTTTTTGAGAAAAAGCCACTTGTGCCTTATGGGGCTCAGACCATTTTTATGCCATCTGCTCTCTCCAATTTTCAGCTCTTATTTGCACTACTGGATCTCTTATTTTCACTTCTGGAGTCTGCTGTTTCAAATGTCTGAAGTGCTTCTGAAAGGACTGCTCTTTTATTCCCACCTTTTTTGGTGGGGTGTTCATTTTTGACTTTTTAAAAGCATTCTAAGAGCAGTGCTTCAGTGCTATACAGCTAGAACGCCATAGCATTCCAATCCATCTGGATGCTGGTAATATCTTAAAACTTTGTTTTGTTTTATGTATTGTCGAAGGCTTTCACAGCCGAAATCACTTGGGTGCTGTGTGGTTTCTGGGCTGTATGGCCGTGTTCTAGCAGCATTCTCTCCTGATGTTTCGCCTGCATCTGTGGCTGGCATCTTCAGAGGATCATCTGGGAGTACTTGCAAGCCACAGAATCTGAGCATCAGGAAAGAATGCTACTAGAAGGCAACCATACTTGAAACTCCCACAACCTCCCGACTGATGTTTGTTTTAAAGCCCAAAGAACGCATGCAGTGGAAGGTGTGTGTGTGTTATTATTATTGGGGTGTGTGGGAATGGCACCATTTGAAATTACCAGAGCATTTCAGAGCATTTTAGCTTATTGATTGAAATGTGCTGTCTGAAACAACTTTCTCCATTTATACTCAACAATGGATAACATCTGGTCTATAAGAATGATAATCTGAAAGGGGCCTGGATATCAAGAAGAAGCATTCTCACCAACCTTTCTCAGACATTTAGTTTTCTGTATAGTGGCGTTTTCTTGTATTTTAGGGTACCTTTTTATCTTACTCTTCCTCCAAGAATAACAATTCTCTCTCCGCCCTCTATTTTTATCCTCATAACAAACCTTTGAGATATGGTAGGCCTAAAGAGAATGACTGGACCAAGATCACTCTCAGTAAATTTTGTGGCGTAGTAGGGATTGGACTCTAACAGCCAAATATGATTGTTTGTGTGTGGGGGGAGGGGGTAAATGGGCTGATAATGGTATCATGGGGCTGCACATGCATATTTGCCCCTTCTGCTGGCAGTGCTGAAGTAGATAGGGATTCCAGGCACCTTGGGCTTTGAATTGGGCTGTCTGTCTTCTAGGTCCAGATATGCCGCTGCTGCCACCGCCGCCACCACCACCACCACCGCCACCGCCACCATCACCGCCACCATCACCACTGCCGCTGCTGCCGCTGCCGCCGCCGCCACCACCACCACCACCACCACCACCATCATCATCTAAATTTAATATACCACCTGACCCCCGAAGGGCTCAGGGCGGTGCACAATAAAACCAACAACAAACAATATAACATAATGTAACCATAAAAATCAAAAGTGCATTGAAATCCATTAAAACAGTAGCAACATCATAACACACAAAAGCCCAAATTTTAAAAGAGGTGTCCAAATCTCAAACTCATAAGAGTTTCCCACCAGCAGTTTCACGGTACATACAGATACATGGTTCAGTCCTCTTGACATTTTTGACGACTGTACAGTATTGTTTTTATTTAGGGAGGCCAGCCTCCAGGTGGGACCAGGGGAACCCCAAAATTACACCTCATCTCCAGACTACAGAGATCATTTCCCAGGAGATAATGGATAATGTTGAGGGTGGTCTCCATGGCATTGTATCCCACTGAGACCCCTGCCCTCCCCAGGCTCCATCCCCAAATCTCCAAGAGTTTCCCAACCTGGATCAGGCAACCCAACCCCCCAACCCCCTTCAGTGGCTGGGGGGGTGGGGGGTGGAGGAACCTGGAAACCATATTTTGGCTGGAGGTGACAAACTTTGTGCTGTTTCTTAACCACAGGCTTCAGCAAGGGCCTTGACTAGAGAATCAGGGTCTACTACTGGGACACGATTGATTGATTGATTGATTGATTGATTGATTGATTGATTGATTGATTGATTGATTGATTGATTGATTGATTGATTGATTGATTGATTGATTGATTGATTGATTGGTCTTGATAGACCGGCCAATCCCCGAAGGGCTCTGGGCGGTGTACAATGAGACATAGATCAAATACAATATGAGATCTCATAAATACAATATAGCAATAAAACATTGAAATTCATTAAAATACATTATAGCAGCAATCCCAAAAATTACAGATAAAACTACATGCACAGATGCATGCACAGATGGCACCCAACCCAAAGGCCAGCATTGCCCAAAAATAGGTGGAATCAGCAATCAGGCAATGCTGAAGATGGCAAAACTGTTGTGGGGGCTTCATTGCTAGTCTTAGGAAACTTCCTCCCTTCTTTTCACACCTCCACTCTCACATACACCTTCATCTCTGCCTTGTAACCATGAAGGCAGGATGCAGCTCCTGTATCTCCCTCCACCCTAGTTAGTTAGACTAGATTAGGAAACTGTATTTATTCTACCCTATCCAGAAATGAAGTTTCTATAATATATCAAGTATATTAGTTTGAATAGATAAAAGACTCCAAGTAATTTTGTTCCCGGCACACATAGAGATTAGATGAGCTTTGGTGCGCACAATAGCCTTTAAGCACTCTGCTAAATTACCAGATTTATATATATATGAAAATGCATTTAACAATTTTTACTGAAGCAGGACTCTGGTGAAGTGGCATAGAAATCCCTAAATAAAATAAAGACATTCACTAAAAGCTGGGCCAAAGAGCCTTATTAATGCCAAGGACTTCAGTTGAAATAACAAGCTTTTTATTGGACTTCTATAATGCAAAAGAAAAGAGCAAACAGTTTCTTCACAGCCTCTGCTTTGCTGCGTCCTTCCAGCTTCCCAGTCTCCCTTTCGCTAACTTCCTGTTTCCTTTTGTTGTTCCTCCTTTCTTTCAGCTCCCTAATTAAGATTACATTTCACTACACGAAGTATTCTTAGAATATGCTGCCCCAGGAGGTGGTGATGGCCACTAACCTGGATAGCTTTAAAAAGGGCTTGGACAGATTTATGGAGGAGAAGTCGATCTATGGCTACCAATCTTGATCTTCTTGGATCTCAGATTACAAATGCCTTAGCAGACCAGGTGCTCAGGAGCAGCAGCAGCAGAAGGCCATTGCTTTCACATCCTGCACGTGAGCTCCCAAAGGCACCTGGTGGGCCACTGCAAGTAGCAGAGTGCTGGACTAGATGGACTCTGGTCTGATCCAGCAGGCTAGTTCTTATGTTCTTATCTAGAGGCTGCTGCAGTCAGGGACAGCTCCATCACCACGCCACTTCTAGAGGGCTTTCAGGCAGCATAGGGGTGCAGAATAAATAAAAACCACCCCCAGTTCTCCATAAGACTCCACAGAGTTACTCCACCTTCTCAGATGTGTACGGCTGAAGCCCTGGCTGTGGCATTTCCAGCTCCCAAGCCCAGGTGAAACCTAACTAAACACTCTACCCCCACAAATGCTTCCAGCCCACTCCCACTGCACAAACAGGGCGGGCTGCAGTGCAAGAGTAGCAATGTGGAACCCAGCACTGTGTTTGGGCATCCTGGAGCACCAAGGCATCCCCTTGCCAGCTTTTTTGCCCCTCTACTGAGGTAAGTACCCTGGAGAAGCCTAATCCGCTAGTGTGGACCTGTGCAACTTCCCGGAGTCAATTCGGATCCCCCCTCCTCTGGAATGGGCCATTAGAAGACAAAAGCCTCCTGTGATTATATTCACATTAAGAACCATCCCATCCTTATTTCTTAAAAGGGTAGTGACTATTTCAGTTCCATCAACACTTACACTTACAAGCAGTTCTCAACAAAGAACTCCCGCCTAGGATATCCCTTTTCTTCTTGTTGTAAGTTTCAAATTTTGACTAGGAGCATTTCCCCACATACCTGCTGCTGCACGCTACTCTCCCCAAGTAGCGCGGAGTCCCCCAGCACTCCCCACTACAGGGGCGGTGACAACGCAGCCGCCCCGACGCTGCTGCTTTTGCGCCCCCTCAGCGTGCAACATTCCTGGAGCTCCTCGAAACGCCGCCTTTTGATGACCCCGTGCAGAGTGTGGGGTCGTGGGGAAGCCTGGGAGCGCACCAGAAATGACTCGCACTGGGAGTAGCGTGCAGCAACCACTCACCCAGGTAAGTGGGGAAACGACCTAGGTTTTAGTAACAGTAGACAGTAGACATAAGCATCTTTTTTCCTAAGAGCTTACTGTCCCTGTTCTGTAATATGCACACAAGAAAGCTGTAGTTATTTATTATATCAGGAGTGCTGGACACTGTACATAAATTAAAGATGTAGGCCATGCCTGCTATCTTTCAGTTTGAAGGATGAGACACATAAGGAAAGGGATATGGGAGAAGGTACATTTGACAGTACTAGGATGAAAAACTGTTAACAGGAATTTTATTCCTAAACTGGATAAAAGGGAAAGAGACTCGAGAGGTATGCCAAGTGATTCGAGCTTTCTCTCTATTAGAGAAAACCATAGATTAGCCTGGGTTTCAGATAAGACTAGGTGAACCAACGAGCACCCATTGTGTGAAAAATGTAGGCGAAGCCAGAATTTAAAGGCTCTCGACCAGGCCCTGTAAACTAATAAATTTTGACCCAGTTCTAAGCAAAGGACCGCATAGGGTACATAGTTCGATAGGCCCATAATTTTACGGAAAAATTTGGATTGGACCATATTCAGAGAGTCGTCAACTGCATGTAGCCAAATGGGAACTCCATATGATAGCTGCACTTCTGTCTTTGCATTAACATTTTTTAATGCTTCTGGAACAAGGGAGTGGCCCTTTCCATAGAAAAAGCATCCAATAGCAGAGTAACTGTTGGTAGCAGCTGCAATAGCAGTTTTTTGTGGGGTGAGTGTTCCCATCTCCAGCCCTGGACTATACACCACTGCAAAGGCAAAGTACTTGTTAATGTGTTTGTCCTGAGTGTCCCTGCCCAGTATTGCACTAACTCAATGTTTCTTCCTCTGATTAATCTCTTTAATGACCACCTCATTTGAACTGACATTGTTCTATAGCTGTAATTTAATGAGCTACCTTACCCCTTTCAGGCACTCCCAAACTTGACCCATCAAGCTAATGCATCAACCCATTAGATTAATGATCCAACACATTAAAGTTGATGTTTGTCTCTTGTCTTTCCCCTGATGTTTTATCTTGTCTTTGTTCTGGGAAGTTAAGGGTCACTCTGCATAACCCTAAGGGGACCCTCTTTCCCTATTAGAAACCCCCTCTCCTCTCCTGCATGGTAAAAATGGATGCAAAATTTCGAAGAGATAATTTTTCAGCAATGAGAAACATTATGGCCCCAAAATATTAAACTTACTGCACGCCAAATGTTAAAAGAGAATTGGTATACATATTTTATAGATGGTATATGACTCCCGAAGTTATTAAGAAGATGAGTAAACAAAGTAATAGTCTTTGTTGAAGGTGTCAAGATGTCAAGATGTCTTTCTTTCAAATGTGGTGGACTTTTTAAAAAATCTTTCAAATGTGGTGGACTTGTAAAAAAAGTGCTGGAAATGCAAAAAAAAAATATTTAAACTAACATTTTCTTTTATTGCTAAAACTATGCTACTAGGCATTTTACCTAAAAATCTTCCAAAGAAGCTTAATGAACTATGTTGGCACTTGTTAACAGCCGCAAGGGTAATAGTTGCATCACTTCGGAAAATTGAAAGAGATCTTAACACAGAACTCTGGGAAAATAGTTAGAGTATATGCTACAATGTACAAATTAACAAATCTTGTAAACAGACAGTCAAAACAAGAGTTTGATGAGAAATGGGAAGTGTATTTCTTATATGAGGTTGAATCGATTATACCAGAATAGCAATAGTAAGGATATTAATTTATTATTAAGATATAAATAACTGCTTACTAGATCCTTACTGCTGTTTTGGAACTAAAGGTTAGAAGATAATGAATTTTAAAATATTTTAAATTTTACATTTTAATTTTTTTAAAAAAATTGTTAAAATTATATATGTGTGTATGTATGTGTATACACATACACATGTATGTGTATACACACACACATACACACACACAGAGAGAGAGAGAGAGAGAGAGAGAGAGAGAGAGAGAGAGAGATAAACTCTTATATATTAACCTGAGTTGTGGTTGGCCTTTTTACCTCTTCTTCAAATCACCATGACACATATACCCACACTTTGGATAAAACATACCTTATTGCCCCAACTTGAAGACTCTGGAAGCCTCATTGGAGCTCATTCTCTCACCAGATGGCAAAAAATTAAGCTACATTTGCTAAGGTAGCATAAAGTGCATCAGCTTGAAGTTATGTCTCAAGTACTAGGTATATTTGTAATTTTGCTCGTACAGAACTAAAGTGTTTATAATTTTAGAATCCCATAAATATGTCAAATATTGCAATTTTATGTGTTGTAAGTGATACATGATGCATTTGAGGCAGTAGACTTAATTTAGGCTTGGTATGTCAGTAAGCTTTGCATATTTCATTTTTTCCAAAGTTTTTATTTTTAACAAAATTAACTGAAATATCCTTCATGTTTTTTCAACACACACAGTGAAAGAAATGTTTAAATCCCACCCACACAAACAGCTTCAAGGTTTCTAGAAATTTTACATCTGTAATGTTGCCTAGCTTCGGCCCCTTCCGCACACGCAAAATAATGCATTTTCAAACCACTTTCACAACTTTGCAAGTGGATTTTGCCATTCCGCACAGCTTCAAAGAGCATTGAAAGCAGTTTGAAAGTGCATTATTCTGCATGTGCAGAATGAGTCATAGTGTTGAGAACAGAAAAGACTGGTTTCTGACACACTCTGTTTTTGGATTGCACTGTTAGTTACTCCACTTCACTTCTTCTCATTGGATTTATCTTTGGGAGAATTTAGCACCTGGACTCATGTGCTAAGCCTCTGCTTTAACCTCTTGTTATAATTCCATGGCCTTTCTGCAGTCACATCAGCATGGGGTAGTGATTAAGAGCAGGAAGACTCTAATCTGGAGAACTGGGTTGGAGTTCCCACTCTTCCACATGCGTGGCAGACTCTTAACTTGTGAGCTGGATTTGCTTCTCCCCTCCTCCACATGAAGCCTGCTGGGTGACCTTGGGCTAGTCATCTCAGCCCCACCTACCTCACATGGGGAAAGGAAGGGAAGAGTTTGTAAGCCACCTTTCTCTTCTTAAATCCAAACTCTTGTTTCTTCTTTTTATAGGATCACCAACCTCCTATAAGTCTGATACCAACTGATCTCCTGACTACAAAAATCAGTTTACCTGGTGTACAATATGACAGTATACCCTGCTGGTGTCTACCACTCCTTAAACTTCATTCTTCCCAAGCTCCACCTCCAAATCTCCAAGAATGTCCCACCCTGGTGGTGGCAATCCAGTAGCTTCTTGATACACATAAAATAATCTGTGGGATGTTGGGACTGTTTGTATTTTAGATCTACAAAAATACTCAAAAAAGCAAACTATCATGAAGCAAAGTTCAAAAGCTTCCTTTTCATTGTATTTATCTGGCCGGTATATTGCTTTTTATTGTGAATGAGAAACAAACAAGATTAGAGTTAGAACATCTATGCAAGGTTCTTTTTTCATATGCACAGTACATATTCAAAAAGCTGTTGAATTAAGCCACACTGAAAGTAAAGAAAATATTTTCTCTCCTATAAATGATATTAAATTCAAAAAGCCACTGCAAGCACTTGAAGGACAAATGTGAACTCAAATGACCTGAAGATCAGCAGAAACTCACCTCTTGAAGGTGACAAAGAGTCGCTGATTATGCACAGCACAAATAAGATGCACTGGGGACGTCTTAAAAAAAGACAACTCATTTTTTGTTCAGTCAGCATGGACAAAAAAGGCTTCAGAAAAGAAAGAGGCTTTCCCCCTCACCAGCCCATTAACGTCTCTTGTCAGATGACTCTGACACTGGCAGAATTCTCCTTGTACACAGCTATTTGGTAAAGGTTACCTCAGACGTTTGCTCCGCAGGCTACAAGTCTGGATGCCTTTTCAGCCCAAAAAGAGCATGGTTGTACTCTGTTCATTCTGTCAAGTCTGGCAATATATGGTTTTAATTTTTTTTTTTTGATGACCTGAATTCAAAGGCACAAACAAATGACATGCACATTGGCTGTGATTCTAAAATAGTGTGTTTGTGTCATCAAATAGTGTGTTTGTGCTCATCGGCAATTTAAAAAAAGGTAAAATGATATATTGCTGGGATTGGCAGAATGAGCAGAGTGCAACCATGTACTGTCCTGTCAAGGTTGAAAAGGCATTCAGGATTGGAGCCTGCAGGCCTTCCCTTGCGCCTGATTCGGAAACTGAAACTGGTCCAACATGCAGCGGCGCGTTTGCTCACAGGGGGCGCCTTCTGTGATCATATTCAACCTGTGCTGCGCCAGCTGCACTGGCTTCCAGTGGAATTCCGAATCATCTTCAAGGTGTGGGTTTTAACCTTTAAGGCCTTACGCGGCCTGGGACCCTCGTATCTGAGAGACCGCATTACCCCCATATGCCCTCCTTACCGGCCTCTGCGATCAGCAGAGGCCAATTTGCTGGCGGTTCCTGGCCCCTCGATGATGCGGCTGGCCTCCACACGGGCCAGTGACGCTTTACGACCCTGGCCCCCCCAGCCTGGTGTGGAACACTCTTCCCTCCAGCTGTCCGGACCTCATGCAGGGGATGCCTTGATGAGTTCACTTGCAGAGAGCCCTGTAAGACCGAGTTGATTCCACTGCGGGCCTTTGGAGTGTCCAGATGGCCTGAGTGGGTGCCCCTCCCCCCTCCCCTCTCAGCCTTCCCCTGCATCTTCTTGCACATACCATCTGTTGCACTTTACCACCTATTATCCTCCCAGAGAGGAACCTGACCCCTCCCTTTTCTTTTACTGGGGTGATCTAAATTGAATTGGCCGTAATAGGGCACCTATTATGATGCTAACCGCTGTTTTTAAGTAGTTTTTAATGGTTTTTAGTATTATATTGTTGTTATCGATTTAATTAATTGTATATGTGAATGTTGTTCACCGCCCAGAGCCCCCAGGGGATGGGGCGGTTTATAAATCGAAACAATAAATAAAAATAAATAAATAAACATCCCAGGAAGACATTAAGCAAAAAGCTGCAGGCGCAGAGAATCCCTGCAGCACCACAAAATGTTGAACACTAACAACGGATGAAACGAACAAGGGAGCGTTAATGATTGAGTCGGGAAAAATAAGACGTCTCCTCAGCTCCTGAGCACCACACAGCAAGAGGCGACAACTTGCAAATGACTTAGGGGGAAAAGTTGGCAGTTCTGTGTCCTCAAAATGGGAGGGCTCCAGGAGAAACAAGGCATTCTGAGGACATCTTGGGGACACCTTTCGAGTTCCTCCCCAAGACACCTTTTCCCTGATCTTCAGGCCATCTGATTTGTGCTGTGCAGAATGGGCCAGTGTTTCCAGGCATGAGGATACCCAGGAGTGATGTGAACACACTGGGAACTCCAAATAAGAGAAAGAGCATCTTAGATTTTTGCCTTAGGATAATCAAAGCCTGGAATCAATTTCCCAAGAGGTTTGCTGATATTGATAAACTTCGACCAAAGTTCCAGAGACTTCCCCCAGAGAACTGCCCAACAAACGCCTTGGGAGATTATTAATTATATTACGAAACCCTAGGGGTGGGAGGATTACTGGTTGGATACTTGTGATTCCCAAATTGGATTGGGAGAACAGGCAAGAGTTACTCGGGGTGGGTATAGGTGTGGATGTAAGCACACCTAAGAAAAAGATAAATTGTTTAGCATTGAGGAATTTGTCTGTTATGGGGGAGACCAACTTGGAGTTGGGAGTCTCAGTTATCCTGGGGAGTGAGAAGTATGCTGGTGAGAGGAGATATAAGGGAACAGTTCAGAGATATGGTCATGCTTGGTCCTCTTCTAATCTCTGTCACATCCCAAAGTATGCTGGGGATTACGCTAGGGAAATTAACTCTTCTCTGCCACTGGGGTTGTGCAATGACAGATCCATCAAGCATAAGACCAGGACTCTGCAAGACTTTTTATTTTTTTGCAGAGCCTAAGGTAGACCTGGCTTGCATGATCAAGACCCAGGTGAAGGAGGCTGTCTTTGGGTCTTCATATTGGACCATTTCAGCCAACTCTCCCTTGATGTAGACAGAGTCCTTAGAGCTGAGAAGTCTACTATGTGCCTCTTGGATCCATGCTCATCCTGGGGGTTGGCAGTCAGTGAGAATGTGGTATGAGCTCCCTTAGTGAATATTGTCAATCTGCCCCTGTGTTCAGGGATCTTCCTTGAGGGACTAAAAGAGGCTGTTGTGAGGCCACTCTTAAAGAAACCATGCTTGGATCCTCTGTAATGAACCAGTAAAGTCCAGGCAAAAGCAACCATTCTTAGTTCTTTATTGAGCTGGCATTCTTAGTCTGATACAGGCGATGCGAGATCTGGAGCTCCAGATCTTGGTCAACAGCTTTTACAGAGTGTCAAATCAGGTTCCCGCCAAGACAGTGTAAACAAAGCAGAGTTTCACACAAGCTAGCAAGCAAGTAAGAGATAACCTAAACAGCAAAATTCCCCTTACCAGGCAGAATGCCAGAAACCTCCAGCGGGAACCTCTCAAGGTCAGAACACACACACTCACCACAACCTTACATTCTCCTTATCCTTTCCACCCAGTGTCACTCCTCAGCTTGGATCCTTTCCAGTCATGGTTCTCCACTGGTCATGGTGTGGAGATGGCTCTGACTGCCCTCACAGAAGACTTTTGGAGAGACCTGAACTGAGGTAGCTCAGTGCTGCTGTTACTGCTTGACCAGACTGCAGAGTTCTACTTGGTTGATTATGACATCTTGATCAGCTGCCATGTCAACAATGGGATCCATAGGTCAGTGTTAAAGTGGCTGTGCTCATTTCTTCGAGGCTAAAGTCAGAGGGTAGCAATCAGTGATAGATCTTCTGCCCACCACTTGTTGGTGTTCACAATCCCACAAGGGGGAATTATCTCTCTGATATTATTTAACACCTACATTCCCCCCCCCCTTGCCAGGTTGATCCGGAGGTTTTGATTGGAATATCATCAGTACACTGATGACACCCAGTTATATCTGTTGACAGAAGGTCATCTGGATGCTGCCCAAGACTTTGGTCAGTTGTTTATTGTGGTGGAATGGATGGAAGTTGTACTGGAAATATGGTGGAATGGATGGAAGAGAGACAGTTGTGCTGGAATGGATGGAAGAGAGTCAGCTGAAGTTAAACCCACCTAAGATGGAGGTCATGTGGCTGGTCCAAGGCAGACTAGGTGGACAGCACTGCTCACTCACTCTTGATGGCATACAGCTGATTGTGACACTGACCATTGGGGATCTGGCTGTGCTCCCGGATGCCTCTTCAACAATGGGGACTCAGGTGACACACACAACTTACATAGCATTTTTTTTCATCTATGTCTGGTGAAGCAACTGGTCCCCATTTGTCCTAGCCATGGTGATCCATGCAACAATCACCTTTAGATTATTTTAAAATATATTTAATTGTTTTTATTTTAACAGAACGTAGAATAAAATAAACAGACTAAAAAGTTATACAAAAGTGAAATATGAAAAAGATAAAAAAGGGGTCTCAGCTTTTTCAAAAGATTTTCAATATGAGAGCGCTTGGATTAGAGTCATTTGATATAATATTTTTTCTATAACATCTTCTATTAGGTAAGTACACACCAACCTTTATATTTATTAATACTACAATGTATTCTAACTGTTACTTTATATAATCTTTCCATTATGTTTATGATTTTATAATAATTGTTTAACCATTATACCATAAATCTTCTCATCAACCTTACATTTTAATAATAGATCTTTAGCATTTTTTCTATCTATTTTTATCACAATATTCAGCATTTTATATAACTTTATATATTTTATTATCATTGGCTACAAAATACAGCTATTATCATTGGCTATAAAATAAGCTGTATTTTATCTCCTGTTTTATGATTAATCAGTTGGTCTACACAATGTAAAAAAACATTAAATATAAACATATTGATGATTCAGCAGAATATAAAAATATAATTCAATTTCTTATTAAACTACTGTTTTGATAATCTATTTACACAGTTAGAAAACTTGGCCATTATGGAGTATTCTCCTACTTCTTCCCAGTTTTCTCTCTCTGGTCAAATTTTCACTTTCCAACTGGCTGCAAGGATTACTCCAGCAGCTGTTAGCAGAAACCTCCAGCTCTGAAGCTTATTCCCATCTGGAGTAGTGAAACTTCAAAATTGCCTTGCCTGTGAGGTTGGGCCCAGTATAACCTCATTCTGAAGAGGCTCCACAATGGCTGGAACAGGCTGAAGAGGATCCCGTACTAGGGAAATAGCCTGGAAGAGAAGGGAAGAAACCCAGCCAAGTGTCAGACTCTCGAATGTGGAGACCATACGAAAGTCCTAAAGAAGTTTATTTCTTACAACACGTAGAGTAACAATAGAAAGCTGGATCTAAGCTAGAGAGCTTAGATCCAGAGACTATATCCCCCCCCCCGTTTCACCCCACACCAAATGTCCACTACAGTTTCTACAACATTTGCATTACAGAGCTTCAAAGAATCTGGGAACCGTTCACACCTTCTTGCAGATGAGCTGGTGCCAGGAGGTTGCCAGGAAGGGAAGAGGGAAACAGGAAAGCAGTTACACGAAAACATGTGCAATTCCTACACAGCAAGACATCTGGGCACTGACAGGCTTGGTCCTGACAACAAGATCCTCCTGTGTGCTTGCAACTCGCTGGATCTACCAGGCAGAGGCTAGAGAGGAAATTCTGCTGCCCCCGTCTACATGCCACCTGGGGAAGATGCCCCTCTTGCTTCCCCTAGATCTGCCCCTGCGTGGTTGGTGAGGAATGATAGCTATGTAGGCTGCAGTGAAGAGAGGAAAGGGGGGAAAACATTTCCTCCTTCTGTAAGTACAGTTCTGCTGCTTGCTTGCTGGATCCAGTCCAAGATCAGTGGGAAAGAAGAAGAGTTTTGAGTTTTGGATTTATATCCCCCCTTTCTCTTCTTCAGGAGACTCAAAGGGGCTTACAATCTCCTTGCCCTTCCCCCCTCACAACAAACACCCTGTGAGGTAGGTGTGGCTGAGAGAGCTCCGAGAAGCTGTGACTAGCCCAAGGTCACCCAGCTGGCATGTGTGGGAGTGCACAGGCTAATCTGAATTCCCCAGATAAGCCTCCACATCTCAGGTGGCAGAGCTGGGAATCAAACCCGGTTCCTCCAGATTAGATACACGAGCTCTTAACCTCCTATGCCACTGCTGCTCCTTAAAGGATACCTTTACAGATACTAATTCAATTTATTAAATGAGATAAAGCCGAACATTTTCTGATATTCCTTTTTTCTTGCTCCCTGCACTCTGTTGTGCCATTCCACATTAGCCGGTAAATTCACAAGGCCAAGCCCCGCTGATGCCAGGCAAGACACGGCTGCTGCTCATGCAACATGACATCTTGGCCACCATGGAGCAGCTGGCAAGGTTTATCTCATAGAAGGATGCACTCCTGGGGAATTTAGAAAGGTTTGTGTTTTCATCTGGCATGCTATTACATATAGCACGAGTACCGCTAACCCTATGCGGCACTGAGCAGTTTCAATTTATTGAACATGAAGTGGAACATCAAAGGCGGTAGCCCCAGGCCAACAGAGAACAGTGTGCACTTCATCTCGTTGTTACCAGCAAGACAAAAATGTGTGTAGCGTTCTGTTGGCTCATGGCCATTAATTCTCGAGTTGGGAACTGGCTAGCAAACCAAATGAAGTTCCTCTCAAATCAAGCCCCTGTCCAGGTCTTATACACAGGCATCCTTATTCTATAACACTGTTGGTCAAATGTTTGGGCAAATGAACCACAACTCAGTTTGGTGGTGCCACTCCAGAACACTGTAACACACACACACAGCCTCACTCCGCTTGTAGTAATTTTACTACAATTCTACTGATCCAGGGGCAAGAACCAGTAAAATAATACAGAGAGCTTGCAGAGGAGCAGCAGTGGCGTAGGAAGTTAAGAGCTCGTGTATCTGTATCTAATCTGGAGGAACCGGGTTTGATTCCCCGCTCTGCCGCCTGAGATGGAGGCTTATCTGGGTAATTCAGATTAGCCTGTGCACTCCCACACATGCCAGCTGGGTGACCTTGGGCTAGTCACAGCTTCTCGGAGCTCTCTCAGCCCCACCTACCTCACAGGGTGTTTGTTGTGAGGGGGGAAGGGCAAGAAGATTGTAAGCCTCTTTGAGTCTCCTGCAGGAGAGAAAGGGGGGATATAAATCCAAACTCCTCCTCCTCCTCCTCCTCCTCCTCCTCCTCCTCCTCCTCCTCCTCCTCCTCCTCCTCCTCTTCTTCTTCTTCTTCTTCTTCTTCTTCTTCTTCTTCTTCTTCTTCTTCTTCTTCTTCTTCCTCTTCAGAGCCTTTCACAGTCCCCTGGCCATTCCTAAAGATCCTCTGCTTCTGGTCGATTCCCCACTTGAAAAACGAAACTAGATACAAACCAGTTTGGGTAGATTCGGGACCTTTTGATCAAGGTTTCATGGTCCCCACCGCAGCCTGTGCCCCCTTCTCCCCAGAAATGCAGCAGCACGCAGGAGTCCCCACTGTCGGCGGATCAAACGCACAATCCGCTTAGGGACTCTCCTGATTGTGCTTTCAAAAGGACGGATCCACGTCTCTGCGAGCATGAGCAGGACGACCCTATGTGGGAACGGATCCATGTCTCTGCGAGCTTGCACGGGAACATTGTTAAGTGAATGCAAGGTAGACACAAACACAATCCCCCTCCCCACAACTACCGAAAAGTAAAAGTGTCCAAAGGTGGTCCTTTATGCTTTAAACCCTGAGCATGGCGCACAAAGGACTGGACTTCCTCAAGCAGTTTCAGGGGCTAAAATAAAATGAAATGAAATAAAAACAGCTTCCTTGCCCCTGGCTGGGCTCAAACCACCAACCTCTTGGCCATTAGCTGAGCGCTCAATCAATTGTGCTACAGAGACACCACTGTTTTAAAATTGGGGGAAATGCAACTTAAGTCTTGTCTGAAAACTATTCCACGTTGCCTTGAATCAACGCAGATCTTGGAACTGGATCTTTTGAAAGAGGGCTGTGTGCGCATCGCATGCAGCCCACTGCTTTCTGATTGGATGGGAGGCTCCACATCACTCACAAGGGTGGGTAATTTGAATTCAGAATCATCCCCTGAGCTTTCCCACTACTTCTTGTTCGGCGCGTGTTTTTCAAAAAGGTCTACTTCCAGGTTCTGAAAAGACGCACTTTGAGCAGGTGTGTGTGTGTGTGTGAGGGGGAGAGAGAGAGAGAGAGAGAGAGAGAGAGAGAGAGAGAGAGAGAGAGCTACAGAAACGGGGTGAATGCGTTTTTGGCGCTGGGGTAGTGGGGAGTTCTGCTGGAAACCTGGATATTTTGTGTAATGAGCACACATCTAATCTTGACTGGGGAATCGACCTCTGTCTGGGAGTACACATACTCATGGTTCTCATATCCTTTGTGACATTTATACAGACAGGGACTTCTACATTTTTACCCAGCGTTGGAAAGACCTCAAGGAAGTGTACATGCTTATACTCTACCATTTTGTTCTGATAACATTGCTTTGAGGTCACTTATGCTTAGAGTGTCTATGCCTGGCCCAAGGTCATCTGGAAAGGTTTGTGGCTGAGTGGAGAGTTTGAACCCAGCTCTCTGTGTCACAGTTCTCTAACTACTAGTTATCAACTAGGCGACATGTGCAACATAGACAAGGCAGCAGCAGGAGATAAGCATAAGCATTTTTATTGTCATTGTTCACGCACAACGAAATTTACAGCAGCATTCCTCGATGCACACAATTTCAGACTCATACCCCATCCTCCCTTTCCCCTTCCTCCACTCATCCTACACAGCCCCAAACACATCAACACAAAGCCACGGAGTTCAGCATAGAACATAAGAACATAAGAACAAGCCAGCTGGATCAGACCAGAGTCCATCTAGTCCAGCTCTCTGCTACTCGCAGTGGCCCACCAGGTGCCTTTGGGAGATCACAGGCAGGATGTGAAAGCAATGGCCTTCTGCGGCTGTTGCTCCCGAGCACCTGGACTGTTAAGGCATTTGCAATCTCAGATCAAAGAGGATCAAGATTGGTAGCCATAAATCGACTTCTCCTCCATAAATCTGTCCAAGCTATCCAGTTTAGTGGCCATCACCACCTCCTGTGGCAGCACATTCCAAACACCAATCACACATTGCGTGAAGAAGTGTTTTTTTTTATTAGTCCTAATTCCTCCCCCCAGCATAACCACAGCTCTAGAGTAGAAGCTGTCTCTAAGCCTCTTTGTCCTTGTTTCTATAGACCTTTATCGTCTGCCAGATTCAGGTTAGGAAACTCCAGGAGATTTGGAGATGGAGGCTGGAGAGGACAGGCATCTCTGTAGTGTACAATGCCATAGAGTTCACCCAGCAAGGCATTCTTTTTTTCCCCTGGGGATTTGATCTCTGTAGTCCAGAGATGAGCTATAATTTCGAGGGATGCTCACGTCCCACTTGCAGGCTGACTTCCCTCAATCGAAGCTGGTGAACAGTTAGCCAAATGCCACCGAACTCCTGTTCAATTTGTTTGGCTGAAGAAAAGTGAAGGCCTTTTTCAGGCAGAAAGAAAAATAATAAATTCAGCAAGGGGGAACAGCTGAGTAAAACTGCTGCCATTTATTTAGATGGAGCTGTTTGCGGATTCCTTTCTTTGTTTTCCACATTTAGTATGTCACCACATAGACTCATCTTCATTCCGCACAGCAAACCCCTCCCTTTTAATTTGCCATAGAAGTCTCATTTGCATGATTGCACGTTGTAGTCTTTGTCTCAGAATATGTTGAGTGTTGCTGTTGATTGGAAATAAAAGATTGTTATACCAGCACAATTTTCCTCAAGTGCTGTGTTATGTAACAGTTTGCATGGGAAATTGTGGATACTAATTTCATATGGCTTTGGCTTCCCTTGCTCTTTGGTCGTTTTAGAACGCTGTCAAAATAATATCCATAGTAAACAGTGGTGTTTTTCATGTTATCAGGCGTTCAGATGGCTTGTGAAATGTGCTCTAGCAGGGAATACTTTGAATGTAAAAACAGGACTCTCCCATTGTTTGGGGTGGCATGGGAGGGTAGATAACTTTTTTGTGCTGTGGAATTTCCTCACTCAGGTTGCCAACTGAATCCCCATGGAGTGAATCCACCCAGCTTTCCTATTCAGTCTTTTCAACTCCCGATTTATTACACATGGTTTTTGCTTATTTAGGTCCCATGGGTACTCTACTTAATCTTGTTTGGCAGTTTATAGATGACCCTTCCTGCTTTTCCACCAACAGAAAAGCTGAGCCACTCTCTTGTGGCCACAGGGAACAGGGTGTCAGACTCTTGAATGTGGAAATAACAGAGACTGTAGGAACGTCCTAAAGCAGTTTATTTCTTGCAATGCGTAGAGTAACAATAGAAAGCTGGATCTGAGCTAGAGAGCTCAGATCCAGGATCTATATCCTTCAACCCCCCTCCCCCCACACCAAATGTCTCTTACAGTTTCTACAACATTTGCACTACAGAGCTTCAAAGAACCTGGGAACCGTTCACACCTTCTTGCAGATGAGCTGATGCCAGGAGGTTGCCAGGAAGGGAAGAGGGAAACAGGAAAGCATTTACAGGAAAACATTTGCAATTCCCACACAGCAAGACATCTGGGCACTGACAGGCATGGTCCTGACACAGGGACTATGGGACTAGCTAGTAGCTTCATGATGGGACATACACTTTTCAAGCAAAAAGCCTCAGGGTTGATATCCAGAATGTATACAAGTATGAAAAGATTGGACTGACTGAAAAAGGCCATCACTTGAGTACAAAATGCTGGTTTAATATGGACCATTGGTCTGATGATATTAGGAAGTCCCATCTCAGCCACCATTTGGGACTGAAGCAGCTGGTTAAATGCACACATTTGTCAGATCTTCATGCTCTGACACATATTATAGAGCTGTGGACTTTATTTGTATTCACATCTTCTGTTTATGACAGTGTCTTTAAGACATTCAGTAGGTTTATTTGTTACCTCAAGGTTCAAGAGCTACGTTGTATTTATGTTATTTCCAACCATAGAAAATCAAATTGTATCCCAATAGAGCTTTTCTATCATTACTTTTGAGACTGCTGCACGGCAGCAATGCTATTTCTGTTCTGTAAGTCAGTTGAAGGATATATGCCAGTGGTGGCAAACCTTTGGCACTCCAGATGTTATGGACTACAATTCCCATCAGCCCCTGCCAATTGGCCATGCTGGCGGGGCTGATGGGAATTGTAGTTCATAACATCTGGAGTGCCAAAAGTTCGCCACCATGGATATATGCAGTACTGGCAATATTGGAGGCTGTTCCTTTAAGACCACACTGCTGTTTCTGTCTGTAAGTTAGCAGAGCATTTTTGGAGCACCGACCAATGGCAATACTCTTTGGTAATTACAAAATGACAAACCTGGGGTACCAGAATATGAACATGTGTCTGTGGAAATCATACCTAGCCTCAGCACATTTTTTTCATATTTTGTAGTTAGCTACTTTGGCATTTTAGTCTTACCATGAAACGTCGATCTCATGTGTTTTTGAGATATCGCTAACTGAAAGGGAAGGTCATATTATCCAGGTAGCAAAGGTTTCCATGTAAGGTACCTTATTATTAGACAAACTGCATGAATGTGCCACACACTAAGCAAAAAGTTACCATCTCTCACCCCTGGCTACTGGCAGGGGATGGGAAGTGTAATGCTTCCAGATCCAGGTTGGGAAACTCCTGAAGATTTGGGGGTGGAGTCTGGGGAGGAAATGGATCTCAGTGGGATACAATGCCATAGAGTCCACTCTCCAAAGCATCCTTTTTATCCGGGGGAACTGATCTCTATGAACCAGCAACCATAAAGTTTTGGGCAAATGCCATGGTTTGATGACATTACTTCCACATCACACCGCATTCAGACTCGTGTTAAGGAGCACAAAATACTCTGTTGGCTTAGCCATCTTGAAAAATCTGCAGTAGCAGAACATGCTCTAAACAAAACTGGACATAACATGCTATTTGAAAACACTGAAATTCTGGACAACTTGGAAGGTTAGGTATGTCAGACTACACTGGGAGGTCACTGAAATCCACAAACACCAAGAAAACTTCAACAAGAAGGAAGACTCTTTGAGAATTAAAAAACAACAACTTGGCTACCAGTAATTAAAAACACCAGAATCAAAGGTCAAGGGCATGCTAGGTTCATGGAAAATGGACTCCACCCAGAGGCTCATTCCGCACATGCAGAATAATACACTTTCAAACTGCTTTCAGTGCTCTTTGAAGCTGTGCAGAATAGCAAAATCCACTTGAAAACAGTTGTGAAAGTGGTTTGAAAATGCATTATTTTGCGTGTGTGGAAGGGGCCAGAGTTTGCATTCACTAAGACTGTTGCTGCTGCAAGGAATGCAAATGTGAATCACTCCCTGGACTGAAAAACCCCACCTACAATCCAATGCAGTCAACCACACCTTTGCATAAAATTCCACCCAAACAGTTACTCATTGGTTCCCCACCCTGAGACATGGACAATATATACCCCACCAAACGTTCCCTTCTCACTGGATACAGTGTGTAACAGACTTCTCTCTGTGATATACCTCTGAAGAAGGCAAAATGTTAGGAACAAGATCTACCAAACCAAGCCCAGAAAAACCACAACAACCAATTGAATCTGGCCATGAAATCCTTTGACAAGACATTGATCTCTATAGACGGGCTGGCATTTGCCCCAAACTCTATGATAAAACAATATAACAAAACCGTAAAGTTTTGGGCAAATGCCATGGTTTGATGACCAATCAAGGATGCCAATCATACCACCTAAAATCCAGATATCCCAGCCTCCTCCATCTCCTGCTGGTTGCCAGGCTGTCCCCTACAGACAGGGTCAGTGATGGTGGCACAGTGTTGTAATAGTGTCCTTGGGGGTTCATGGCTATATTCCTTCCCCCCCTTGCCAAGAATAAAAGAACTCTGGGAGATGAAATCATATAAGCAGGAGGAAAAATGAAAGGAAAGAAGAAGGGAATGTGGAAAGAAAGAAAAATCTGGAGCAGGAATATGAAGGAACTAAGCTGGAAAATACAATGAAGGAGTGCAGAGTGGGAAAAGGAAAGAGGTAGACCAAGTTGGATGAGGTGACTGGATTCTAGATCCCTTGAGCTCAGTGCTGATTATCCTCTGGATTGTGATCCTGGGAGGCTAGTTGCTTAGAGGAGCTACCTTGATAAAGTGCAGAGGTGGATGAAGAGGAAACAAAATTGTTGCAAGCTGAGCATGCAGAACAAGATCATCAAATGGTTGATGGTACTTTGTCCCATTGTTGGCCAAAACAGAAATCAAGACAGAATTCAATGTGTCCCTCCCAGCTAGACCAGTTCACAGTATCATAATTTAACATAATTTTCTTATTTTGTTGCATAATAATAAATGAAATGAAGCAAAATGGGGAAAATGTTCCCATGGAATACTAATTCATAATGGCTGATTCCAAACCACTATGTGCACAAAACATATTCTACCAGGTTTCTTCAAAAGTAAATCTCATGTTATTCTTATTTCCAGCGAAGTATCATAAAGAATACTACAGCCAATATAACAAAAAAAAATCTGATAGCACCTCCAGGACAAATGTATCACAAACTGAATTATAATATGTCATAATCTATAAGAGTCCACATGATTCTGCTATTTTATATATAGAATAATTCCTTCTAAAAAGCGTAGCTGAATTCATTAGAATTTTATATAAACCTACTGACAATTATGTAGCCAGACTGAAGAACATTCCTTTACTCTTCAAGCTTTTAACATGTTGTCTTAATTATATTGAGGTGTCATTTTTCTATCAAGTTGTGAGGGCTTTGTGATGAAAGCTTTGTGATGTGTAAGTTAATGAAAATTGTGATTTGCAGCATTCACATAATGCTGTGGGTTCTATTTTTATCCCAGTAGTAATAATAAATTCATAAAAGAAGACTTGTTGATTATAATTTCACACGGAATGTTCATCATGAATGGCAGCTGTAACTGAGGAGAGTTGCAAAATGTTTTGATCCTTCCATACCAGCAACACGCATGAATGAACATTACTACTTCCATTTCAGTTATTCTCTGGGTATACTATAAATGTTCCAAAAGGTATACTTAAGACCATATTTATTAACCTGTGCTATGTTATGATCAATTGAACTATCTAGGGATAAATGCACCCCAAAAAGAAATTTACTCAAAATAGTCATCGTTCTTTCAACCAACCCACCCACCCGCCGCCGCCAGTTCCTAATGGTTTTTTGAGTTGGCATCTCAGACAAAAAATAAGGGAGAAAATGGTTAGGAGACTTTGATAGAATCAGAGTTAAAACTGAATTTGAGTGATTGGCAAGAAGGACTATTGGAAAGTATTAGTTATATGGTCATGTGAGGCACAGGCTATGAGAATGTACTAGAATGTACTAGAGGTCACAGTTATCTGCTACAGACACATCCATTTTGATAGGCATATATTGTATCATTGAACTGAGTGAGTTTTGAAGCCTTTCTCCAAATTAAATAGCTTTTTTTGCAAAATTAATCAAATTGGAAGGCGGCTTCTTAGGTAGAAGGAAGTTTTTAAAACTTTAGGTCGGATGAGGTGTTACCCAAAATGCTGGGGCCTGCTTCTTTAGAGTGGCAGAATTATTGAGGGCAGACCTTGCTCAACAAGAGGATGAGGAAGTTTGAGACCTTTGTTGCCAAGGTTTACAGAGGTGGGTTCCCACAAGGAATCTGCAGTTTAAGGTAAAAGTCTAAAAACTTGATATGGGAATATTGAGCATTTGTTAATCTGATATTGGAATATTGTTAAGGGTTTATTGACAGAATGTTTATTGTTGTTGATGTTATGACTAGTTCTACTGCATTGTTATGTTTTATTGGTCTATGCTATGATGTTGTACACTGCCATGAGCCCTTAGGGGAAGAACAATATATAAATTAAAATTAAAAATCTAAAATTCCAACTTTATTAAAAGTGCAAAATAATAAATGTACAAGCTACATTTCAAAGAAGCAGAAAAATCACATAGGCCTAGGATTTTAATAGTGTTGAGGGGATAAGTCTGGAAAAGCAAGGGGGGGTTGGGGAATAAAGGCAATAATTATCTGATCCAGAAGGGGAATGGTCTGAGAGGCAGAGTCTAGCGACTCAAACGGAACTCTGGTAAAATAATAGGCAACAAGTTGGTGACAGTATTAGTCAGACAAAGAAATGTCCAGGGAAATACTGAACACTGAGTGCTGGTCAAGGGAGCTAATTATAGGGAGAAACAGACCATCATGTTATGCTGAATGACCCAGACCTCTCCAGAGGGAAGACAAGAGAGGGACACTTAACTTAAACATTGGGCACTTAAGAGGTGAATAGTTAAAATTAATGGCTGGACATGTGGCTTAATGCCCTAAGCCTGGGAGTGCCTGGAGATGAAAGAACACTGACTCAATCACAGCATGTATGCAATGCCCAAATGCAAATGAAGGTGGTCATGGGAGAGGTTAATCAGAAATTAGACAAATAGGATCAGTATTTCTGGTAGGAACTCTTGATAAAATCCTTGTAAACATATCCTTTATTTCACGGAGGCTAGTGAGTCAGGGCTGGAGTTGGGAACTGCTTGAAGGCAGAAAGCAATTGTCTTTTCCTAAAATCTTTAGGAAAGGGAGAAGCAAGTTATTTTGTAAGCCTAATATTGGCAAGGGCAAGTTCAGACAGGTTTTACTGTCCATGTGGGTGACATCCATTTTGGCACAGCATCACTAAGACACTCTACAAGGTTGGTAGGATTTGTGGGAGCACATCTTTGAAAGCAGAGCCCTCGCCACCCACCATTGGTCTGATTGGTAACAGAGGGAAAGTGCCATCCAATCATAGTCAACTTATGGTCTTCAGGACAGGAGATGAACAGAAGTGAGATGTTCATTTGTAGACTTCTTTGGTAGTCTCTCATCTAAGTACTACCCAGAGCTGAAGTTGCTTAGTTTCCAAGATCTGATAAGATAGGGTTAACTTGTGGCATCCAGGGTCAATATGAGATATGTATCGTTATGTCATAATGACATTAATTGGGCACTTTTAAAATTGGATAATTATGTGATCTAGGAATTTCTGGAAAAGGTATTTGAGCCATGGATAGTGCAGTATAATCTGGAGAACTGGTTATGATTCAGCTTTCTTCTACATAGATCATGCTGGGGGACTTTGACGTAGTCACAGTTCTCTCAGAACTCTCTCAGCTTCACTTAGTACCTAGTCTCTGTTATGAAAAGAGGAAGAGAAGAAGTTTGAAAGCTGCTTGGAGACTCCATATGGTAGAGAAAAGTGGGGTATAAAACCAACTCCAACTCCTTCCCTGCTTCTCCTTCTTTCAACATAATTGATTGTATACAGACGTTTCTTCAGCAGCTCTAATCATGTGCCTTCTTTGTTTCCACTAACTTAACCACTGCATTTACACAAATACATTCATTTTACAGCTATAAAGGGTTTGTGTGGATCGGCATTCCATGAGAACAACAGGTTTAATTTGTAGGTATGCATGTTCCACCAGCACCCCAAGGATTTTTGCTACATAGGAAATCATTTTAGCTTCCCTCAGAAGTCATCAGTTTCAAAGAGTCCAATTCAACTCTTCAACTGCTTGTATTTATTTTTATACCATCAAGTTACATCTAACTTATGGTGACCCCTGATGGCCTTTTCAGGGCAAGAGAGTTTAGAGGTGGTTTGCCATTGCCTGCCTCCATATCACAAGTTTAGTATTCTAAAATAATTTCGGATACCTTTAATGGCATATCAATAGTTTCACATTAACATTGCAAGATAATAACAGCCTTTACAACTTCTGACGAGTTAAAATAACACCATTTTAAAATTTAGCCGCCGCTTCCAACAGCTCGTAGTTCTGGCTGTTTAAAAGACATATAACCTTCTGTTTATCTGTAACGCCTTCACTTCCATGCAGGAAGGGGATTATGTGCTTCTTCCTATCTATCTCATAAAAAAGACAATTCAACAGCATATGAGATACTGTTTCCACAGAACCCATGCCACACGGGCATTTCCTTTCTTTATGTGGAATTCCAAGGTGGCGTCCAAGGCTGAAGGAAGAAGGCAGGGCATTACACCTAGCTAAGGTGATTGCTCTATGCCACCGGGCCTCAACCAGGAGATAAAGGTACCGGGCTACAATTAATCTATCCACAGGTATTCCCAGAGAGATCGGGGAACAGGTTTTATTAGCTTCCTCTCGCATCTGTTGAAACTCTCTATCAAAAAGTTTAGTATTCCTTAATGGTCTTCCATCCAGGGCTGGCCCTTCTTAGCTTTTGAGAGCTGACAAGATCAAGCTAGTCTGGGGCTAGCAAGGTCAGGGCATTTAATATTTGCTGTAATCAAAATCTGGTGAAACACTAGGGAGCAGCAGTGGCGTAGGAGGTTAAGAGCTCATGTATCTAATCTGGAGGAACCGGGTTTGATTCCCAGCTCTGCCGCCTGAGCTGTGGAGGCTTATCTGGGGAATTCAGATTAGCCTGTGCACTCCCACACACGCCAGCTGGGTGACCTTGGGCTAGTCACAGCTTCTCGGAGCTCTCTCAGCCCCACCTACCTCACAGGGTGTTTGTTGTGAGGGGGGAAGGGCAAGGAGATTGTAAGCCCCTTTGAGTCTCCTGCAGGAGAGAAAGGGGGATATAAATCCACACTCTTCTTCTTCTTCTTCTTCTTCATCAAAAGGAATCTTCTGAACAAATTGACTATTCCTTAAACCCTATTTTGGTTTTCTTCACAAGGTTTTTCCTGAAAGGAAGCCCCCATATTTTGCTTTGTGTTTGACGTTAAGCATCATTTTAAGAGAGAAAAAAATCTTTACAGACGTTCAAACTTCAGTGATCATTCTTGCTTTGAGTATGGATCAAACTGTAATACATGTTAACTTTAACAAAGACAATAAAGGTAGATTGCATTCTTAAAAGGAAGGAGAAAAAGGATATGCACAGAGAAGGAAAAGTTATGACACACAATAAAAGCCCCTGGATGTACTCAATAAAAAAAGAAATAGATTCCCACTTCCCATCTCATTGATTCCTGTAAGAATGGAAGAGGGGAAAAAATCACTCTGGAAAAAAAAATCAATATCATACTTAATGTCCCACCCTCCCTTTCAACTACTGCACTTTTGAAATGTGATAAACTACTAGGGAGGAGGCATAGATAGCCAAAACAAGGACAAGCAAGAGACAAGTCCTGAAACAGAGTCCGCTGAGAAACAGGAAAAAAGGAATGCCCAGCTGATCCCCATACATACAAAGGAGTTTGTTACAGGAAGAAAAAAAAACGTTAGTCTAACATATCCAACAAATGACGATTTTGTTTTTAAAAAATTAAAATCTTTGTAAATGCTACCCAAGTGTTCTTTGGAGTGTTTATATATTATAATATTTTAAACCACTCCGCATGAAGTGCCATACCACAAACAAAAAATTACTCTGGGTTGGGGAGGTACAGTAATCACATTTGAGATTAAAGAACGCAAAACAAATCCCACATCATAAGTTTGTAACGCTGTTTTAAGAGGCTTTCAGAGCTTATAGAGCTTTTAGTGTATGGAAGAAGAAGAAGAAGAAGAAGAAGAAGAAGAAGAAGAAGAAGAAGAAGAAGAAGAAGAAGAAGAAGAAGAGGAGGAGGAGGAGGAGGAGGAGGAGGAGGAGGAGGAGGAGGAGGAGGAGGAGTTTGGATTTATATCCCCCTTTCCCTTCTGTAGGAGACTCAAAGGGGCTTACAATCTCCTTGCCCTTCCCCCCTCACAACAAACACCCTGTGAGGTGGGTGGGGCTGACAGAGCTCCATAGATCTGTGACTAGCCCAAGGTCACCCAGCTGGCATGTAGTGTACAGGCTAATCTGAATTCCCCAGATAAGCCTCCACAACTCAAGCGGCAGAGCTGGGAATCAAACCCGGTTCCTCGAGGTCAGAGTGCACCTGCTCTTAGCCACTGCTCTTAGCCACTATGCCACTGCTGCTCCCTTGGAGCCTGTATTATTTAATTTATAATTTGTATTTTGCTTCTGTGCTCTATTTGTTACTTGTATTTAATGTTGTATGTTGTACACCACCCAGAGCCCTTTGGAAAAGGGGCGGTATATAAAGTGAATAATAAGTAAACAAACAAACAAACAAATATAACCCCCAGTTGCACCTGCCTAGAAGTTAGTCCATCACAACTCTGGAAGTGGTAGCTGGAGGCAACTCAGGTGCTAGGGAGCTCCAGGGATTCCACCCACCTCCCTGTTTCCCCTCCTGGCTGCTTACACTGACTGGGAGGAAAAACAGATCAGCCCAAACTCCCACTGCTTCCTATCGCCATTCCCTCCCACCCAATCTGGAATTGGCCGTTAGTCTGCTTAATGGTAGATCTCACCCTGCAATCTGTCTTTCCAGGCTCCAGTCTGAGACCCATTTGGAAGTAATTTATAGAGCTGGTCTAGTTTATGTGCGCTATCCTTTTCTTGCAGGAACGTGAGAAAGTGATGGATATTTTTTAAATATTAAGGCACACTTTTGGTGGTGTGGACCTTTTCCAGTGTGTTTGCTGTTCTATTTGTTCTGTCATATTTGATTATACTCAAATTCCTTCAGGTCCTTTATATGAATTTCACAATCAAGGCATTGTTTTGGAAACAAATATGCCCACAAAGGCATTTTGCACCTTTTGTATGCAGAGTATAGGTTTATTGACAACTGGGATGCATTTAAGCATCTTTGGAAATGTCTCCTGTCAGTCATATAATTGAATGTGATAGATTTAATTCAGTGGCCGTAGAAGATAATGCGAAATCCAGATTGCAGTTTAGATCACTGGGCAACAGTAATTCTTTTCAGTGTGAGGTTGGAGGAAGTTGACACAAAAAAATAGGAAAGAACATACAGTAGATAGATGGCTAAAAATATTTCTTCATAGGGCCTAGGGAATCATTCATAACACATCCGATTATTTCTGCCTCTCTATATTTGAAAACTGTTTATGAGGAGATGATTTGTTTATAGATTAATGCACAGTTCTGCCTTTCCTGAGCCTGTGTGAACCTTTAGAATTCTGAAATGGGATAGTAAACAGCACTCCAAAATGGCTGACTCGGGAGGAGGAGCTAAACCAGAAATGGACGCTTCAGGAGATGAAGCCAAACATAATACCGTCCTCTTGACTTTGCAAAATAATACAGAAGAGGAATAAAAATAAATCAAAGAAAGAGAAAGGAGGAAAGAGGGAGAAAGAGAAAGGGGAATAAAAGGAAAAGCCTGAAGGCAGAATGGCATCACTACCTGAATGCTCCTGAACCTCCAGTGGCTGTGGCCACTGTGTCAATCATGAAAAATCCTTTCAAGTGAATAATGGCAGCCAATAGCAAGAACAAGAAGAAGAAGAAGAAGAAGAAGAAGAAGAGGAGGAGGAGAAGGAGGAGGAGGAGGGATATTCAAAACTTTATTGGAAAGAAGTTAAACTAGTTTGTGCTGACATGATACTGCACCCTATCAGTGGTCCCACCAGCTGAGAATCAAAATATGTATTTTTTTTGGGGGGGGGGACATTTTCAGTGTCCCCCCCAACATTTGGAACCAATTTAAACTCAGATAGATACTGGTGTTCTCATTAAATTGTTTGCTGAAATAACTGGTATGAAGTGTCAGAGCCCTCCAAAAGTGTTATGTACAATGGCCAACAATATGTCTACATCTCGCTGCATATCTACATAATAATTAATTTACTCTAAAGTTAATCTGTTTCAACTAGGGATGTGCCAAAATGTGAAGGTGTCATTGTATATTGTCTTGATTCTGAATCAGTGCCTTGAGGCTGAAGCTTAATCTAGCTGGGAACAGCAGTGCTGCAAATTTTAACACAGACATGTTAGGTGGTCGGCTCTTGCTGAACACCTTTGAACACCAGCTGAATTATTGCCAGCCTGGAAACCACAGCTGTTGTCAATGACTAGGGACATCTCTTGCCTATTTTAAAATAGCCAATTAGCTGTCAGTTTGTTTCTGAGCTCAATTCAAGGTGTTAGTTATAATGTTAAAGACTTTTATGCCTTGGACTCACACATCTTCCCATATGTCCCTGTGTGCCAAAAGTGGTATGGATTATCCATTTCTAGTTGTTTTCCACCAGTGGTGCTCCTCTTGGCATCTACTAGGCCCTGTTTCTTCTTTGTTGTGGTTTCTATCTCACAGAATAGGCTTGCTGAAGAATAATAATTAGGAGTTTGGATTTATACCCTGCTTTTCTCAAACCTCTCTGAGCCCATTGGGGGTAGCGTGTGGTGTAAATGGAATGAATTAATAAATGAATGAATGAACGAATGAACGAATGAACGAACGAACCATAAGGAGTCTCAAAACAGCTTACAAACTCTTTTTCCCTTCCTGTTTCAAGGAGCAGCAGTGGCGTAGGAGGTTAAGAGCTCGTGTATCTAATCTGGAGGAACCCGTGTTTGATTCCCAGCTCTGCCACCTGAGCTGTGGAGGCTTATCTGGGGAATTCAGATTAGCCTGTACACTCCCACACACACCAGCTTGGGCTAGTCACAGCTTCAGAGCTCTCTCAGCCCCACCTACCTCACAGGGTGTTTGTTGTGAGCGGGGAAGGGCAAGGAGATAGTAAGCCCCTTTGAGTCATCTGCAGGAGAGAAAGGGAGGATATAAATCCAAACCCTTCTTCTTCCTCCTCTCTTCAGGAAACAGGGACTCTGGGAGAACTGTGACTGGCCCAAGGTCACCTAGCAGGGTCCATGTGGAGGAGTGGGGAGACAAACCTCGTTCACCAGATGAGAGTCCACCACTCATGTGGAAGAATGGGGAAACAAACCCATTTCTCCAGATTAGATTTCACCTAACCACTATACCACACTAAGGAGGTGGAGAAATGGTATCATCTTTAGAAACTTTTAAGAAGTACTGGGAGGTTGTTTGCTTTGCAAGGGCTTTTGATGGGGTTTGAGCTGCACGCATTTTGTTAGGGGAGGGAGTTAATTGAATTTCATTGTATATTTGGGTTTGTTAGTTTTTTATATATATCATAGACTAGTGTTCTGCCTTGAGCAACAGGAGAAAGGCAGGTTATAAACATTTTAATGAATAAGTAATAACATGAAAAGTGGATTTCCTGTGACCAATGCAGGTAGTCTTTATGATCAAAAGTAAAAATCAAAACCAAAGGCCAGGCACATTTGATGAGGAGATACCAAAATGACATGGATGGAGATGCAAAGTTGCACACTTCCCCTCCCTTGTCTTGTTTGCAAAACAGTCAACATTTTCACATCCAGGACAAAAGCAATTGCTATGCATCAGATTTGTTTTTGTGTGGTTTGAAATTTTTTTTGCATTTCGCCAGGAGTCCACAGGGGCAAAATACAGGGAAGCTTGACCTTCACAAATAGATAGAATAAAAACAAGAAATATATTCAAGCAAGGAACATACACAAACATAGCATACAAGGGCTGACTAAGGCCCCTTCCGCACACGCAAAATAATGCGTTTTCAAACCACTTTCACAACTGTTTGCAAGTGGATTTTGCTATTCCGCACAGCTTCAAAGAGCACTGAAAGCAATTTGAAAGTGCAGTATTCTGCGTATGCGGAATTAGCCTAAGAAAAAAAGGAGGCAGACGGAAAGGGAAGGGTGACAATTGTCAGTCTTGAAGTGAGGAGCGCAACCAGTGTTTCCTAAAGCAAAGAAGGAAGGCCCACATGCAAGTGGTATTGGGGGCACAAACAAGACCCAAACACATTATGAATGACACATGGACCAGTACTTATACCTCAAAATGGGACATGGGTTGGTATGAGGTTAACTATCAGGAAAACCAGAGGGGAAAAAAATATTACTGTTTTTTCTGAGATTCCCATAAAAGGATAGTACAGGTTTCATGGGTTGTCAAGGATCTACAAAATACCCTTGAATACGGATTGAGTTCCGGGCTGGGTGCAGATTGCTCAGAGCACTAGATTAAATCACTTTAAGGTGACACAAAGGAATTTAGGTAGCCTCATTGTCCAGTCAGGCACATTTTAGGGCCAGGGGAAAAACTGAAGTGCCAATATCCTTAATGCCCGGGCAGTAGTGTAGCTATAATGGGGACATCCAGGGACAATGCCCTGGGTGCCCCCCTTTGAGTCACATGGGGGGCAGAAAATCACCCCCCCCCCGCATGACTCAAGGCCTGTCATACTGAGCAAGGGGGGCAGGCATTCGGCCGACCTGGAGGATGAAGCCTGGGCTGCGCGGAGCAGCCATTCAGGCGTTGCCCCCCAGGTAGGCCTCGGCCAGGGCTGGCCAAGCAGTGTGTGCTCAGCAGTGGCATGGTAGGCCATTCTTTCAGCTGGTGGAACTCCGCTGGCTGCGGAAGCAGTCTGGCTGAGTAGCGCGTTATCAGCAGAAGCCCAGGCAGGTCGCTCTTTCAGCTGGTGGAGCTGCTGGACCGCCCCACTTCAGCTCCATCGGAGCGCTCTTATGGAAGTGAGGTGGGGCGGTCCAACAGCACCGCTGGCTGAGAGAGAGGTGGCTGCCTGGCCAAGCCGCATGCGCTCAGCAGCAGCCCAGGAAGGTTGCTCTTTCAGTCTGCAGGACCACCCCCACCTCACTTCCATCGGAGCACTTCAATCGCAGTGAGGTGGGGTGGTCCGGCATCCCCGCTGACTGAGGGAGTGGCAGTGGTCTGGCCGAGCAGCGCGTGCTTGGCAGTGGCCCGGGCAGGTTGCTCTTTCAACCAGTGGAGCTGCCGGACTGCCCCACCTCACCTTTATCGGAGTGTACAGGCTCGGGCTCCGATGGAGGTGGGGTGGGCAGCAGTCTTCTGCAGGCCCACTGGGCACCCCATGGCAGAGCCTCACCAGGCTGCCCGGGACTGCCACCAGATCAGGTAAGTGTGTGTATGTTTTACACAATTTTGTTGTTTTAATTTACTTATTGTTCTTAACTGCTGTTGTGTTTTAATTGGATTCAGTTTTTATGCTGTATTAAATTGCTGTTGGAAACAGCCATGTTGTGAGCTGCCTCGAGCCCTTGGGGATGAGGCAGCCTATAAATAAACAGACAGAGAGACAGAGAGACAGAGAGAGAGGAGAGAGAGAGAGAGAGAGAGAGAGGAGATAGATAGATAGATAGATAGATAGATAGATAGATAGATAGATAGATAGATAGATAGATAGATAGATAGATAGATAGATAGATAGATAGATAGATAGATAGATAGATAGATAGATAGATAGATAGATAGATAGATAGATAGATAGATAGATAGATAGATAGATAGATAGATAGATAGATAGATAGATAGATAGATAGATAGGGCACAGGGGCCGTAGGGATGGGGAGCATGGGTGGGTGGGTGGGTAGGGGGAACCATTTTGCCACGGCACCATTTTCCCCTGCTACACGGCTGTGTCCTGGCTTGACAAACACATTGGATCCCGAAACTCTCCAAGGGGCATCCATTTTGGACAGATCAGCTGCCTACGTGATACCAGTTTTTGGCCCCCACACCTCCATGGCACCCTTTGATGGGAGGAGGAGTCCACGTGCTCACAACCCAGGGCTTGGAGCCTGAACGTCATTTCGCAAAGCGTGCCACTGAAAACTTGAACAGCAAACACCTTTCCATTGGAACAGTGAAGCATATTCAATACACTTTGAAGAAGAAAAATGCAGTTTAAGTAGCAGAAATATTGGCCCCTGGAGGCATCTCAGATTTGCTGCTAATCAGAATGATCCGTGAATAATTGCTGCAGTTATATTAAAGCATGCTTTAGTATCTGCTGAACTGATTCCCTAAAAAAGGCAATAATTTTTTTCTAAACCCAGCTGCATCGTCCTTAACTCATGCCTTCCTGCTGTCATCTCTCAAGGAACAGAGGGAGCATAAATGTACGCTTACTAACTGTACAGAAATGTGTGCATTCTCTGGACTGAATTTCACGAGCAGCAATTGACCTACGAAAGTCAAAAAAAGGCTGGGCCCGAGAAGAATCGGCCACGCATCAACCGCGGCCGCCATTGCGGAGGGGTGAGGGCCAGTGAGGGTTGGAGTTTGCCCTGTTATGGGCAGGGGAAAGGGGCCAGGACAAGGCTTCGCGCATGCGCGATGGCCGGGTCCTGATTGGTTGGGCGCTCCTGGGTGACGTGCCGGGAGCGGGCCTATTTAAGGCCCAGCCACGTGGCCTGGGCCCACTCTTCTTCTAGACTCTGGCTTCCTTCCATATGAATGCCTTTGTAAAATGAAATCTCTGATGTGAAGAACCTGAACCAGTGTGTGTGTGTGTGTGTGTGTGTGTGTGTGTGTGTGTGTGTGTGTGTGCGCGCGCACTCAAGGTAGCATGGTGTACTGGTTAAGAGTGGTGGACTCCAATCTGGAGAACAGGGTTTGATTCCCCACTCCTATGAGTGGTGGACTCTTACCTGGTGAACTGAATTTGTTTTCCCGCTCCTACCCACGAAGCCTGCAAGTGAATGGGGTGACCACGTAAGGTTCTCAGCCCCACTTACCTTACAAGGTGTCTGTTGTGGGGAGAGGAAGGGAAAAAGAGTTTGTAAGCAGCATCGAGTCTCCTTACGGGAGAGAAAGGTGGGGTATAAATACAAACTCCTCTTCTTATAGGCTGACATCATCTGCAGGATCTGCATAGGGTTGCCAGTCTGCAACCTGCAATCTGTGGGAGCAATTGTAGATTGGGCCTAATATGGTGGCATTGAGTCAAAATGCCTGCATCACTTGCAGTTTAGTGTGGAAGTGATGTGGGAGGCTTGCTAGCATTTCTCAAACCATAGCGTTTTTGCAACACACTTACTTTCAGGAGCTAGAAAGGGGAACATACATTGTCAATTTGGAAATGGCTTCATTGGCTGGCAGTTCGCGTTTGAATCCAAGAATTTGGTTATGACCTTTAAAGTCCTTCATGGCATGGGATCCATATATCTGAGTGATGGTCTTCTCCCATATGTTCTCATGTGCCACTTATGGTCCTCAGGGCAAACTATTCCTCCATTTAGGATTGTCCACCTAATATTGATCAGAGCCTGTTCCTTTACCATTGTGACTCCATATTGTGGAATGGGTTCCCTGAAGAGGGGAGGGAGCCCCCTCATTGGAGAACATAGCCAGTGACAGAGTCCTCAGCTTGCTGCTGGTAAATCCCAGAGGTGGGATCCAGCAGGTTCTCACAGGTTCCCGAGAGTAGGTTCCTAATTATTTGTGTGTGCCGAGAGGGGGTTACTAATTGGTGATTTTGCCATGTGATTTTTGCCTTAGTTACGCCCCTCCTCTCAGCAGTAGCGTGCAGAACTTGAAGCAGTCTAGCAGGAGGTGCACCGGCGTGCGTTGCAGCTTGCGCCTGCGTGCATTTGTTTCCCACCCAAGGAGCGGCACAGTGCCTGTGTCCTTGCCACAGCCCTGCCCAGAAATGCCCCGCCCCCAGAATGCCCGGTTACGCTCCTGTCGTGCCCCGCCCAGCCCCATTGGCATTATGCCACAGTTTGAATCCCACCACCTTGAGAACCTGTTACTAAAATTTTTGGATCCCACCACTGGTAAATCCCCCCTCCATCCCCTGCTGGTTACCAGGGGATACCTGACAATCCTATATGAACAGCAGTCTTCTTTAAAGTGGAAAGAGAGAGAGGGGTGTGTTTAATTTGGTTTTAATCTGTAATGATGTAATCATTATCTCCCAACTGCTCTGAACCAAGTGGAAAGGCAAGGTTCAAATTCTTTGTAAATACATTAGAGCCGATAATCAATCATTAACATGCTCAAATAAGTCCATCAAAGCAGAAGTCAAAGCACAGGTATTAGAACCATCTATTTTGGCACCTCCAATGCTTCACTAAACAACTGATAGATTTCACAAACATGCACCCCAGTCTTTTGCCGCTTTGCTGAAAATTATACCCCATAGTGTTTCCTAGCATGAAAGATGTAGTCAAATCAGTCTCTGGAAGCACTGCTTTTCAGTTTGCAGATTAGAACCACAGGACATTTTCACAGCTGCTCAGCTATGCAGCCCGTCTACTTTACCTATGAAAGATTAAATAACTGGAGGGTAATAATGGGTTGGAAAATGTCTAAAGGATAATTGTAAAAATTGTAAAGGATAATTGTCTGTTTCTGCCCACATTCTGATTGGCATTTATTCCAATTAGTTATTCAACATTGCAAGCCTCTGGTTTGGTATTTCCATGGCACCCATCAGCAGGGGCAGAGTGAGGAAAAACTGCACCCAGGGTGCGCGCACCCTGTGCCCCTGCTGCAGTGCCACCTACCCCCACCCCGGAATGCCTCCGGAATGCCCCGGCCACACCCTTGCACCAGTTCACACCCAGGGTGTCCCCCCTGCCCCATGGACGCTACGCCACTGCCCATCAGCATTCATTTGGGAAGTGGCGGAACCTTCCTATATCCTTTAGATCATAGGTGTCAAACTCACGGCCCTCCCGATGTTATGGACTACAGTTCCCATCATCCCCTGCCAGCATGACTAATTGCTCATGCTGGCAGGGAATGATGGGAACTGTAGTGCCTAACATCTGGAGGGCCACGAGTTTGACACCTGTGCTTTAGATAAAGGACAGTTTTGCTGGCTGATGTTGTGAAGTTAGAACAAAATCTCCTCTGACCTAAAAGTTTGTTCAACCTGACGTGCAGGTTGGTTCTGCATGGTTCAAATATCCCGAGTTGAGCAAGGGAAATATCCCAATTTGGCCAAGAAGTTTGCACGGTTCCCAGTCCTAAAGCAGGTTTGTGCCACGATATTTCCCTTGCCTTGGGTTTTCCAAACACCACAATCTTTTTTCCAAAATCATGGGTTGAACCTGGTTCCATGGGAACAGCACAGGAGCAAAAGCAATGTGTTTCTCTCACCCCACCACCTGATCTCCCTGCCTAACATCATGTCAGTTTCATTTCTGATGAGTTGCAGCCCACCCTTTATGAAACATTCCCCAAGCAAGTTTTCTGCCCTTTAACAGCTCTACCAGGAGCCAAGCAAGCAAGCCCATGCAAGAAAGCACGAGTGCTCACCTCATTCCTGCTCACTCTCCTTAAGCGCTCCTCACTAGCTGAGCCACAGCCCAGAGAGCCCAGCCCCACAGCTCCAGGTTCATGTTCCCAATTGGGTCCTGGGTGTGGGGAGAAAAAGCACTGACCCCCCCGTGACAGCCCCAAAGACCAGTCAAATGTTATTTGGTATATCACAGGGGAGGGAAAGTGTGCTGTGGTTTCTTGCACACCTTTAAATGTGGATGGGACTTAATGCTCTGCCCAGTATTGGTCAAAAGCTTTTACTCTGTGTAGAACAATGTGCTTTCCATGTTGCTCACTGCACCACCTCCTTTCCAAAGCTAGAGAAAAGGTGTGTGTGTCCTGCTTGGTTTTCCTGCGGTTGCAGTAGATCCGCCAATCAGAAGTGTTGCCTTTGAGGGGAAGAGCCAATCAGAATGCAGCACATGTTCAAGCATGTGTGGCTGCGTTTGCGTTTTAAAAACAACAACCACCCAAAATGGTCTAGTGCAAAAGAAATCAAAGTATTTCCTCTCAGTCTTAACTTGATTCTTCGCAGAAACCCATGCAAAGGGAGAAACCGGGATAAAACAGACCCAGATTTTTAAATACCGGATGTAACCCAGTATTATCACGTTGTGTCGACTGGATCACAGGTTTGGTGCACAGAAAGTTTCACAAAAGACACCCCCTGCCCTTCTTGCTTACCAGTTTCAGTCTTTTTACCACCACGGTAATGAACCTGTATTCATTTTCTCTATTCCTTACATTTCGTCAGAGTAAGGGCAAGAAATATTGCTTCAAATCCTGTCACATGACCAGTTTGCTCTTTGGATTCACATCCTGCCATTCTTCAATTTAGCAGGAATGAATGGCGTTAGCACATTTTAACCTCATGACAAGGCTGAGAAAATGTTGCCCAGTAAGTTTTGTAGTTCAAGCAAGGGTTTGAGCCCATGTCTTCCAAGCCCCCAGTATTCTAACTGCCAGACCTTACTACCTTCTATGAAAGGAATATGGATATAGCACCCTGGCAGTAACTTCCTGACAGTAAGGGCTGTTCAACAGTGGAATGCACTACCACGGAAGGTGGTGGAGTCTCCTTCTTGACCAAACCAAATTGGAAATGGAAGGGGAAAAATGGCACCAATCTACAGAAGCAAGTAGGAATGAGTCCTACCAGTAAGCAAGTGAATGTTTCAGGCTGCTCCAAGGCACTGAAAGCAGAGGTTCAGTGAACAGGCTAACAATATTGGCGACGGGGGAGAATACCAAATGTGCAACTATAAATGCTAATTAAAATCACCCTTCATTTAAAATATTTTAGCAATATTTAAGCTAATTATATTTGGCCTGATTCTCTCCAAACTTTATGTTTCCAGCGATTTCCCACTGAAGCCCCGACCAACAAGCGAGCTACCCAAACAGTGGATGTTATGAGAGGGCTTCCCATCGCTACGTTCCCCGAAGTGTAATGCAGTGATGTGAAAGAGGATAAAGGGAGTTTAAAGTGACATACAGAAGGCTGATTAAGTTGTTAGATTATTCATCAAAAGGAAATTATATCATAGTTACTAATTAAGATTTTATTGCGTGCATTTGTCGCTTGCTTAATTAGGTAACGGAAGCTCTCTGTTTACAGTTGCTTTACAGTCTCCCCTCGCTTTAGAGGGCAAACAGCAATTATTTTGTGCTGCCGATGCCTTTGTCCGTCTTTCATATCCATTCCCGAAATTACTGTCATTACTTGTTCCTTCTACTTCATCAGCCTCCTTTGCTATTTTCCACACACACATACACACAAACTCACACGTACACAGCAAATCTGAATTTACAATAATATATTTTTTTAAAATAATAATATTAATAAATAATCAAGCTTTTTGGGGGGGGATGTCTGTGAACTTCATGGTTGTTGTTTTTTTGTATGACCAGTAAAATCCCCTGAGCTGAATTACGTCATTATCAGGAGGTGGTGATGGCCACTAACCTGGATAGCTTTAAAAGGGGGTTGGACAGATTTATGGAGGAAAAGTTGATTTATGGCTACCAATCTTGATCCTCTTTGATCTGAGATTGCAAATGCCTTAACAGTCCAGGTGCTCGGGAGCAACAGCTACAGAAGGCCATTTCTTTCACCTCCTGCCTGTGAGCTCCCAAAGGCACCTGGTGGGCCACTGCGAGTAGCAGAGAGCTGGACTAGATGGACTCTGGTCTGATCCAGCAGGCTCATTCTTATGTTCTTATGTTCTTATTATCAAAAGCAGCTGGGGCAGATTTTAAGGAAGTTACTATTTTATGCAGATGGGGGACCCTCTAACTTAAATAACTAAATCAAACACCTCTGCCAGTGTGGAAAACGATCGTTGAAGGAGGCATCTAGTCTAGCATTTGATGTGGTCATTTTTGATTTGCTGGTGGCAACAGATCTTACGATAACCCGAGTACTCTTTTTAACAATCTGGCTGACACATTATGAGTCTGATTTTGGAGCAAGGGCTTATAATGCTGGTTGCATGAATAGACACATCTAATAAAGGGTGGCATTATTTTTACTTGTATTCGTTTATATCCTGCCTTTCTCCCCAATGGGGACCCAAAGAACCTTACGACATTCTCTTCCCCTCTGTTTTATCCTCACAGCAAGTTTGTGAGGTAAGTAAGTCTGAGGGTCATTCCGCACATGCAGAATCATGCACTTTCAAACTGCTTTCAGTGCTCTCTGAAGCTGTGTGGAATGGCAAAATCCACTTGCAAACAGTTGTGAAAGTGGTTTGAAAACGCATTATGTTGCGTGTGCGGAAGGGGCCTGAGTGTATGTGACTGACCCAGGGTCACCCAGCAAATTTCCACAGCAGATAGAAATTCAAACCTGGGTTTCCAAGAGCCTAGTCTGACACTCTAACCACTACAGTTCACAGTCTTTTACCGACCATTGCTCAAGTTCTGCTTCACTTATAGGTATGAGTGGGTGTTTAAGCTTATTTCCATGTCATTGAGAGGTTTACCTGCTGCCTTCTGCAGATCCAGATGTTTTTTAAAGTCACAGGACCGGTCAAAACATTCTTCTTTTTAGTTGAACAGCCTTTTACCCAGTACATGAAGGAAATGATGTAAACTCAAAATGGTCTACCAACAAACTCCAACAACAGGAAGTACATAGGTAACTTGGAATCCTTTCATAAGATGAACAAGATATGCCACATCAGAGATGCCTGCATGATTTAGGAAAGCTATGTAGATAATTGGGGAAAGCAATGATGGACCACCCTATAGACATAGTTTGCTTAGCAAATGTTGGGATATGATGTCACCCCATCCGTCAGTAATGATTTGGTGCTTGCCCAAGGGACTACCTTTACCTATGGAACCAAGTAAATACAGCCCATAAATCTCAATATTAGTTAATCCAACAGAGGCCCCTTCTGCACAAGCAGAATAATGTACTTTCAATCCACTGTCACAATTGTGGATTGTGCTATTCCGCACAGTAAAATCCAGCTGCAAAGTGCATTGAAAGTGGATTGAAAGTGCATTATTCTGCATGTGCGGAAGGGGCAAGAGTTTGGTAATCCCTTCCCCATTTGTAACCCTAGCACTTTGCTCTTATTGTTCAGTGTGGTATGGTGGTTAGGAGCAGTGGACACTAATCTGGAGTACTGGGTTTGATTCTCCACTCCTCCACATGGGTGGCAGCCTCTTATCTAGAGGCCTGGATTTGTTTCCCTACTTCTAAACATGAAGCCCCCTGGGTGACCTTGGACCAGTCATGGTTCTCTCAGAACTCTCTCAAACCCACCTACCTCACAAGGTGTCTGTTGTGGGGAGAGGAAGGGAAAGAAGTTTGTAAGCCACCTTGAGTCTTCTTACAAAAATAAATGTGACTTGGTCAAGCCTCTGTGTGTGTGTGTGTGTGTGTGTGTGTGTAGATGACTTCCCTGGAGAGCCCCCAGCAAGCTCCCCAGGCCATATTATCACTGTGGTTGATTACCTCAGCTTGAGAGGGCTTATAAGGCCCGCAAGCCAGCTGAGGCAACCGCCCCCCTTGCTCCGGTATCCCCCTGGGCCATATGTTTGACACCCCTGCTCTAGAGTATTTCAATTTCACTCCTATCTCTCCATATCTATCACACTATCCAGAGATTAGTGCATCACAGAGACTTTCTACTAATGCTTCCCTCCACCCTTATTGCAGACCCTTCATGACACCTTTCCGTGCAGGCATTTCCAATAGCCACCTAAAGGATACCCGTCCGTGCCCACATGTAAATTCAACACTGTAAATATATGGGGTAGCTCAGAGCATTTCCCCCCAAATGGCCTGTTGAGCTGGATCGGAAGTTTCCTGCTCAGGTGAAACAGATGAATTCAGAAGACAATGAAGTTTCAGTGAAACTAAAAAACAACCACCAAACTCCTGAAGTCGAGTGGTTCCTCATATCCCTAACTAGATCATGAAGCCACGTCTGTCTTCTTCCAGAGATGCGCATCTTTCATTACGTTTTTTTTTCTAGTGGCACACCTTCTGTATTATATTATATTTTATTTTCGTGGATCCTTTCAGCCTTTCACCCAGTACAAACCATTAAACACATTGTGAAGCAAGAAATAAAACGTTTCCTTCACGATGTTCTGTATAGTTTTTACCCCCTTTGGCTCCTAAAACATTTTATTTGCAGCCTCACAAAATTTCAAATGAATGCCATTTCAAACCAGTTCTTTAGTTGAAATGTTTTCGAATGGCTGTGCAATCTCTTTAAGATGTTTCCCACACTGCTCTGCTGTCTCCATACTTCTTTCTTAGTGCCATTTTCTTAGGTACACTGATGTCGATGGAACCTAAGGGGAAAGCATAATTTGGAAGAATGAGTACTTATCTACAAGAACAACATTCACCTGAAGTCCCCAGTTGGTACAACTCACTTCCAGGTTTCCCACATCAAAATAAGACTTTAGGACAGCTATCGGTTGACTGAAAACTTAAAATGTGAAACATGTGAGCCAACTCAAAGTTATATTTGTATTGTACTTGGGTGGTGGGGAGAGACTTCACAGAGAGTAGACTGACTTTAATATTGAAGGGAACCAGACAGGAAAATTGTGACCATCATATTATGTCTAAATGTTGTGACTATACAAGTAGGAAACGTCAAAAAGCCTGTCCAACTTTAGGTGCTCGTGAAAAAGTTGAACCCGCAGCCTAGGCAGAGGTACAAGAGAGGTATCCTGGGGATCTTTGCTTTTATGGGATTTTTTTCCCCTTGAGCCTTCCCCTCTTGTTCAATAATACTTACTTTCTTCCTGCTTTCTTTTTTCCCCACCCACTCTGAAAAAGGAGTAGTTTGAAAACGATTATCAGATTATTTGCAAACAACCCCTGCCATTGTGTTGTTCCTGAGTGGCACAATGGTTTTTTTTTTCATACCCCACACTTCCTATTGCATCTTTTCTTTTCAGAGAGAAGTTTGTTATATATTGTGTCGAGGCAGGAAAAGCTGGGGAAAGCTGGACAAAACACAAACAATCCTGAATATATTCTGTTCTCCTTCACTCACCCTGGACACAGTGTGTAACAGACTTCTCTCTGTGATACACCTCTGAAGATGCCAGCCACAGATGCAGGCAAAATGTTAGGAGCAAGATCCGTGGTGGGATCCAAAAATTTTAGTAACAGGTTTCCATGGTGGTGGGATTCACTGTGGCATAGCGCAAATGGGGCTGGGCGGGGCACGACGGGGCATGGCTGGGCATTCCGGGGCGGGGCATTCTGGGGGTGGGGCTGTGGCAAGGACGCAGCTGCTGCGCCGGTCCTTGGGCAGGAAACGAATGCATGCAGGCACAGGCTGCCACACACGCCAGTGCACCTCCTGCTAGACTGCTTCAAGTTCTGTGCGCTACTGCTGAGAGGAGGGGCGTAACTAAGGCAAAAATCACGTGGCAAAATCACCAATTAGTAACCCCCTCTCGGCACACACAAATAATTAGTAACCTACTCTCGGGAACCTGTGAGAACCTGCTGGATCCCACCTCTGAACAAGGTCCACCAGACCACGGCCACACAGCCCAGAAAACCCTCCAGAACCAGTTGAATCCGTCTGTGAAAGCCTTCAACAACAACAGAGTTGTCTAACTTTGACTTACTTTCTACTTCTCTCCACCTCCCACCCCATCCCCATTCTTTAGAGCTTTCTCTGAATATGCAGATAATATTTTATTCCCTCAACGTGAAGCCCTCTGCCTTCCTAGACTTGATTATCTCTCCTCAGTGAACACATAGGGGGCACTCGGAAGTTTCTTCTGCATCCTTAGGAAGCCTTACCTTTCTAAACCACATGCCCTGACAGAGGACACCACAACTTTGATCTAGGTACGCTAATGATGCTCCTCTCTCTCTCTCTTCCTCAGGCATTTTTGCACCTTGCAGAAGGGAGAGAGGGGCAAACTGCATCTCCTTGGAATGGAGCAGCTGACATTTTATCTTAACAGAAATGCACCCCATCCCACATCCACACAAGCATGCCCAGTATGGTCGTTTCCCCACTTACCTCAACAAATGGTTGCTGCGTGCTACTCCCAGCGCGTGTCATTTCTGGCGCGCTCCCGGGCTTCCCCATGAGTCATCAAAAGGCGCCATTTTGAGGAGTGCCAGGAATGACACGCACTGAGGGGACACGACAGCAGCAGCGTCAGGGCGGCTGTGTTGTTGCCGCCCTTGTAGTGGGGAGTGCCGGGGGACCCCGCGCTACTTGGGGAGAGTAGCGCGCAGCAGCAGGTAAGTGGGGAAACGACCTATGTTATGTTGTTGAAAAGAATGCACCAGGGAAGCTACTGTGTATTTTAAAAGAAGAAGCAAGCCTTTCAGAATAACCGCTGGTTGCTTATTGCACAGATACGCTGCCGTCATTAAAGTGACGGGACTCAGTTGATAGAAGAGGCTTTCAATCAAGTGTTAAAATATCTCTGGGCCAGTCTGTTACCAGCCCACATTATCATCCAGCAGCTTCACCGAGGGGTTTAATCTTGTGAACAGTCGATACAATATAATATCTGGTGTTTTCTTCTGCATGGCATGAAAAAAAACCCTTGCAACCACTCTTTAGAGCCGCAGTTCTGCTCAGGGGTAGTGTTTATTTCCCAGCAGCATTTGAATCCCCCTTTGTAATTTCCCTTTACGTGAATTTAGATGTGGGAACGGGCAGAAATCAAGAGTCTGGCCATGGGCGGGTGCATAGCAACTTTTGAGAGATCAAGACTTGCTTTATTTTTCGTAACCAGGAATCCCATTACAGCTATTTATGACCTCATCCCATGGCACTCTGCAGCTGTTTTCTTATCTCCTTCCTGTCCTCCGCTCTTCATATTCTTATGCGCTGGGAAGAAGACAGATTTATACCTAGTGTAAAATGTCTTTGGAAAAACACCAGCCATTTTATTGATGGGTGTATGTGTGTGAATGCAGTTTCCAGACAAAAAGAACTACATATTGCAGCCCAGTTTACTGTATGCCTTGTTACTGAATTGTCTTCATGCCCAGGGGAACGGACGCTTGCCTCCAGGTGGTACCTGGGGATCCCCTGAAACTACAGCTCACCTGGAGACTACAGAGACCATTTCCCCTTGAGAAAATGGCTGCTTCGGAAGGTGGACTCTGTGACATTCTATTCCCTCCAGGCTCCATCTCCAAATCTCTTTTCTTCACCTGGATCAGGCAACTCTTCCCCCCATAATCCCCCGCTGGTGACCAGGAGGGATTTGGCAACCCCACAAGCAGGTGGGATTTACCTGTTTATTTATTTGGTAAGATTCATACCCCTATACCACCAACATGGCTCAGGGCAGAGAGTCTTTTAATGCTAGTCATTTAATCACACGCTGTTAGCAACATAAAGCCAGCCCTGATTTACCCTGTTCCAAAGTATTCCTGGGCCCCTTCCGCCCATGCAGAATAATGCACTTTCAATCCACTTTCAGTCCATTTTGCAGCTAGATTTTACTGTATGGAATAGCAAAATCTACTTGCAAACAATTGTGAAAATGGATTGAAAGTGTATTATTCTGCATGTGCGGAAGGGGCCCTGGTCACCAAAAGTCAATTTGAATGAAGGAATAATTTTGACTTAGCAGATCTTAATAAGGACCTGACTTGATCTCACAGCCTTTCTGCTTCAAATCAAAAAACGTGTTTTTTTTCACTTCTCCCTTGTGAAAACAAATGTACAAGTTTCTCTTTTGTGCCATTTTCTGTTTTGGCGGCCCATCCCCCCATTAATCTAATGTATAATATTACTTTTATATAGATCGTATTTAAATGGAGTTCAAAGAAACTCAGCATTAAAATGGTAGAAGAAGAGGAGGAGGAGGAGGAGTTTGGATTTATACCCCACCTTTCTCTCCTGTAAGGAGACTAAAGGTGGCTTACCAACTCCTTTCCCTTCTCCTCCCCACAGCAGATATCTTGTGAGGGAGGTAAGGCTGAGAGAGTTCTGAAGTCCTCTGTCTGGAATGGGATCTATGGGAACCAGATGTTCTTTTTATGCTTTTTGGTCATGCACTGAAAAATATGAAAGGAATTCAGGCCAAGAACACCTTCTGCTACTGGCCAAAGAGCAATTTTGTCTCCAACATTACTCCTATTAGCCATTGTAACTTTCTGCCCCACTTCCACCCTCCCCTCTCTACAGATTGTTGCAATCCACAGCAGCCTAGGAAAAATGCAATGCAAAATGCATTGCAACCATTGGCTAAATAGGAAAGCTATAGTGAACGTTCCAATTTGCCCCTTCAAAATACTTCTCCCCATCCCTCCTGTTGCTCTGAAAATCAGCTAAAGAGCAGAAAAGGGCAACTTTGGGCATTTTCCCACTTACCTTCTGCCCCGCGCTACTGCAGGCAAGTAGCACGGGATCCCCCGGCACTCCCCACTACAGGGGTGGCCACAATGCAGCTGCCCCGAGGCTGCTGCTGTCGTGCCCCCTCAGCACGTGTCCTTCCTGGCGCTCTTTCAAATGGCGCCTTTTGATGACCATGCGCAGAGCACGGGGTCGTGGGGAAGCCTGGGCATGCACCAGAAATTACGCGCGCTGGGAGCAGCGCGCGGCATACGGGGGGCGTGGCAAGTGGGGAAACGCCCAGGAACTTTATTTCCTTCCAGAGGAACCTATCAAATGGGAGGGGGACCTTTGCCTGCCCAGCAGAACCTACCTGGAACCCCAGCAGAGCAACAGCCAATGTAAGTTTAAAGGAGGGGGGGGGGTAAAGTTTAAAACCCAATAACCAAATTTGTGAATGGGTTATAAATTTGTATGTATTTATTCCAACCTCCTCCCACTCCACCCTCACCCGTAGCCTTTCATGGGTCTTGGAAAAGCTGTGGGAATTTTTTCAGCTTTTGGCTTTTCAACTTCATCTGGATAGCTGGTTTGTTTTGATCACAGCCCCCCCTCCCAAAAAACCCCCATCTTTCCTTGCAATTTGATTGATTTGAATTACCCTATCTAGCTTGTGCCTGCTGGTAATAAAGCTATTTAACTAAGGAGCTTTGCACAAATTCATTACCCACATCCAAGATGAATTGCCAGTGCTATTGTAACCCACAAGGGTGGATTCCTCTGGCCAGTGACAGGCTTGGTGGGGGGCAATTAAAAAAACAGAAGGGGTGGTAGGTTACCAAAATACGGATTCCAATATCTCACCTCATGCTGGTTGAAGCAAGCAGAGGATCTTTCTGCCATGGCCTCCTAATAGAGCTGTGTGCTGGTGAGAGGATGTCACTGGGCGTTTCTCCATTTACCATCGACCAGTCTTTGCTGCGCGCTACTCTCAGCGCATGTCATTTCTGGCGTGCTCCCGGGCTTCCCCATGACCCCGGGGTCATCAAAAGGCGCCGTTTTGAGGAGCGCCAGGAATGATGTGCACTGAGGGGGCGCGAGAGCAGCAGCGTCGGGGCGGCTGCGTTGTCGCCGCCCCTGTAGTGGGGAGTGCCGTGATACCTCACGCTACTTGGCGAGAGTAGTGCGCAGCAGATAGTAAGTGGGGAAATGACCACTGAAAAGTCTGCAGAGGAAGCACCTGAGCTTCTACACCTGAAAATAAAAGATGCAATAAAAATACATGCTTTGGCCTGGCAACTAAAAGATAGTAAGGGAGATGCCAGTCAGGACTCAAAGGGTGAGATAACATACAACCACTCAAAAGCCATGCCCCAGTTAGCCTGGCCATCTGCCTAACCTCTGCATCAGGGATACAAGAGCAGAGTTTGACAGACAAATTTCAGCTGGCGTGTTGGACAGTACAGGTAGGGTTGCCAGCCTCCAGGTGGGGCCCGGGGATCTCTTGGGATTACATCTGGTCTCCGGATTACAGAGATCAGTTCCCCTGGAGAAAATGGTTTATTGGGAAGATGAACTCACTCTAGATCAGCGGTTCTCAACCTGTGGGCCGCGACCCCTTTGGGGGTCGAACGACCCTTTCACAGGGGTCACCTAAGACTCTCTGCATCAGTGTTCTCCACCTGTAAAATGGATAAATGTTAGGGTTGGGGGTCACCACAACATGAGGAACTGTATCAAAGGGTCATGGCATTAGGAAGTTTGAGAACCTTCCTAAGGCTACGGGTGAGGGGGGAGTGGGAGGAGGTTGGAATGAGGGCCCTCCCACCCCAAACCCCTGCCCTCCTCCCAGGTTTCCAGGTATTTCCCAACCCTGAGTAGGCAACTCTTACAAGTGGAGGAATGGGTCCTTCAAGTACCCAGCATTGTCAGTCCTGCTACCCCGTACATCTGTTGCCCTTGTCCTTAGCCATGTTGTTATTAATGTCATTTGCAGCTTCTTAAGAGGAAAAAAATTGTGATCTCTGAGCAGGATCTGGGGTGAAACCTCCTGATTACATCTAGAGCAGTGGTTCTCAACCTTCCTAATGCCGCCACCCTTTAATACAGTTCCTCATGTTGTGGTGACCCCCAAACCCTAACATTTATCCATTTTACAGGTGGAGAACACTGATGCAGAGAGTCTTAGGCGACCCCTGTGAAAGGGTCGTTGGACCCCCAAAGGGGTCGCAACCCACAGGTTGAGAACCGCTGATCTAGAGTGAGTCTAGATTTGGACCTGACGGACATTCTGGTTCAGAAGAGAGCAAAAAATAAAATGCTGTAAAATATGTAAAGCAAAAGCAAAGCTGGCATTGTGGATGAACTGAAATTTAAAAAACAACAATGTAAAACTTAAGACAAGGCAGTTTTTTCTCCCAATTGTCAATAACTAGCCTCAGAGGTTGTTTTGAACGGGGTAACTTGATGTCTGTTACTTTTGTTTTGAAAAGCTCAATCCGAGTCTGTTTTTGCCCTAATACTGAATGTTTGTTGCTTTCCTAATGGACTATGTTCTCTGCATTACAATAGGGGAGAAGTCTGATGTGCCGGCTGCCTAACATCAAATCAATTTTTCACTTTGTGTGTTAAGTTGCTCCCTATGGATACTGCGTCCTTCTCGCTGGGTGTAGCAAATGAGTTAAAAAATAAGAGGGAAAATGTTATGATCCAGCAAGATAACTGCTCTAATGAATAATGTTTAAGACGATTCAAACTGGCCTCTTATTAGAGTTTCTTTGTGTCTAATGGTTTTCTGTGCCTCATTATCGAAGAAGATTTTGCGGCTGTTGCTGCTCTTTATGGAGACCGGAAAAAAACTCTGCTCAACCGTTTATAGAGAGTTTTCAGAGCAGTTTTTTTAAGTCTTTGTTTTGCTAAGAGGCAGAGAAAAGATTTCTGCTCTCAGCAAACAGATGAAATGTCTAGAGTCTCAGTTTCAAAGACAGTGGGAGATCAGTTTGAAAGCCGTTCCATCCGCTTGACCTCTGAGGGTCAAACTACATATTACAATGTGCACAAGTCCACCATAGGGACTGACAGTCATATTGGAGCTGAAAGTTTCCAGTAGGGAAAGTCAGCATCACCGGGAGTGGGGTGATTCAAACTGGGACTGCAGTATACACGTGGGTTGGGTGTGGTTCCTGGCTTCTCCCTTGCTTCATTTTCCCGAGCTGAAAATGCACCAATTGTGCTATTTGCCCCATTGATGTGGCAACTAACAACATGGGAATGATGTCACCTTGGAAAAATGATGCCCCTCCCCCCCACTGTGGTCCCAATCCAAATCAGGCCATTACAGCACCTTAAAATGGAGTTCTCACTGGGACTGTGCAACTTCGATATGGCTGAGAGTCTCTGTGATGGATCTGTATATATTGCAACAAAAAGATGAGCCCAGGGGCGTAACGAGGCAAACTGTAGCCCTGGACAAAACCTGAGTTGGATGCCCCACCCCCACATGGGCGGCCACTCCACCACGACCAAATTTTTTTTGCATCAGGACATTGGTACCTGCAGGGGGTGCATTGTTAGACATATCGACACCAAAATTTAAGCGTATCATCAGGGGACTGTCCTTATGCTACCCCCCACGTTTGGTGAGGTTTGGTTCAAGGATTCCAAAGTTATGGACTCCCAAAGGGGGTGCCCCATCCCCCATTGTTTCCAATGGGTGCTAATAGGAGATGGGGGCTACAGATTTGAGGGTCCATAACTTTGCTCCCCCCAAACCAAACTGCACCAAACCTGGGGGGTATCATCAGGGAAGTCTCCTGATGAGACCCTGAAAGATTTGAGACTGTGCCTTCAGAAACGTGCCCCCTGGCCTGCAACCCCATTGATAGCAAAACAGAAAACTCAACGCAGAACAAAGATTCTTGGGCAAATTTCCGGGATGTTCCTGCAGGGGGTGCATGTTTAGATGTAATGGCACCAAAATTTCAGGGTATCATCTGGAAACTGTCCTGATGCCCCCCCCCAAAAATTTGGTGCAGTTTGGTTTAGGGGGTCCAAAGTTATGGACCCTCAAAGGGGGTGCCCCATTCCCCATTCTTTGCTAAGGAAATGGGGGCTACCCCCCAAAAAAGGTCAGCAAAGATCCCCCATAGCGGATAACAGAGATACACTATGAAAAATGTGGTATATCTCCAAAGACAGCTTCACCGGTGTGCAAGGGCTAGTCTAGCAGTGAAAGGCAACCAAGGTCAGCTCCAGCCCTCCCCCCCACACACACACCTGCTCCTGAAATGCTCCTTGCCACAGCTTCCTATGTCAGCAGGCTTAAGGACAGACAGCAGTTTCTGGGTCACCCCCTGGGTAAGTTGCCCCTCCAATGGTGCATTTGCCCCTTGTGCCATTGGGGTGGGCACCCACACTGGCACAGCTCCAGAGGTCGATCCATCCCCCGCTGGATTGGGCCACCCATTGCCAAACTTTTCCTAGAAATATAGTATCTTGGTCCTGTAGATGTGCATGTTATTAGTAGTTTGTTTTAGTATTTCAGAGGTGCAGCTGATATTAGCCAATTTCAACATGAGATGACCAGTTTTTACATACATGCTGATTAGGCGGTTATTGCACCATCATGGGTGAACAACAACCGATTTTCTCACTGAATGGCGTGAAGTTACTATGGTCGTTTCCCCACTTACCATCTGCTGTGTGCTACTCTTGCCAAGTAGCGCGGGGTCCCGTGGCACTCCCCACTACAGGGGTGGTGACAACACAGCCGCCCTGACGCTGCCGATCTCGCGCCCCCTCAGCGCGCATCATTTCTGGTGCTCCTTAAAACGGCACCTTTTGATGACCCCACGCAGAGTGCGGGGTCGTGGGGAAGCCCGGGAGCATGCCAGAAATGACACCAGAAATGACACCAGAAATGACGCACGCTGAGAGTAGCAAAGCAGCAAAGGATGGTCGATGGTAAGTGGGGAGTCGACCTATAATGTGACTGACCCACATTTTTTTAAAAAAATCCTAGATGTATAAGCTAGTTGCTCAAAGAGAAATAGACCATGAAGTTGCCACCCCGTTTCATAAAGAGAAATGCTGTTCAACATGAGAATGTTTGCCAGTCTTCACAATATGATGTGCAAAATCTCAGGAATAAATGGGATAAGGAGCCACATGCAATGGGATATTGCCTTTAAGCTTAGACCTTCTCTTTCTATGGATTTTAAGCTGGGACTTATTCTGCTAAAATATATTCAAGATATACTGGATACCACAGCAACTCTTTAGCCAAGGAATGAATGACATGCCTAATTGTTAGCTTTGTAATTCACTGGACGAGTGCCTTAAACAGATGCTTTGGTCATGTCCAGTCATTCAGTTTTTCTCGGAAGAAGTTATTACTCATATCAATTTTGTATTAGATCTGGGGGGATGTCTATGTTCTTTTAAACTATTCATCTGTCTGTTGGAGGCTAACCCTGGGTCACTAAAAATGGATGCTCTGTTTCCTCACTACAACTAAAAGACTTGCATTACAGTTCTGGTTACATAAAAGCTGACCTCTGGTAAATCAATGGATTGAGGACCTTAGAACTCAATCAATATTCGAATGCATGGCATACAGAGGGCAATAGCTGATGGACTTATTTTTAGATATGTGGAAATGATTCATAGAAACTTACGTCTAGATGCATCCCCACTGTTATTGTATGCTTGTCTTTATGTATGTTCTTAACATTTTTCTTGGTTTTTATGTGTTTTAAGGCTATTAAAAAGGAAAAAAAGAAAAAAATCCCCAAGTATACACAGCCCTAAAATGCACTTTCTCTTGAGGCACAGTGCTGCTTCTGAGTAGACATTTTCCCTCTGAGTAGGGAACACCAGTTTGTTATATACCAACAATGTTAGAGATACCAACAATGTTAGTAGGTAGGTAGGTAGGCAGGTAGATTAGATAGGTAGATTAGTTAGATTAGTTAGATTAGGTAGGTAGGTAGGTAGGTAGGTAGGTAGGTAGGTAGGTAGGTAGGTAGGTAGGTAGGTAGGTAGGTAGGTAGGTAGGTAGGTAGGTAGGTTAGATAGGTAGAGAGAGGGGGGGGGAGAGAGATAACATTTGCCCCATACACACACACACACACACACACAAACACACTGGGGCAAATATATATTATCCACTTCAAAAAACACAACCACATACTGTACACAATATATTAGAAACTAACATCACCTGTCATAAATGATGAGAGGAAATGCCTGTCATTATTAATTGGTTTTGTTGGTATTGGAAGTTATTGTTCAATCTCAAGGATGTATCTGTCACTGGTGATGGAACTGTTATTCAGTTCCCTTCCACCTTCCCATTCCAGATTGGTAGTTTTCCATTGCTGGCCTGATTCTAGTTAAAGTGACATTGGGACAGCATATTTAAATCCATTTGTGAACGGTGCCTGAAGCATTCTGACCATTTCAAACCATGCTGCTTTTTCTCATTACTTTTCTTTGCAGCATTTTTTTATTTTAGTAACATTCCAACTGCCATGCAATAGTGCTAAACTAATATAGCAGTTCAAGTTAAAACATTTTTTAAAAGCTAAAAAGGATGTTCTTTAAAAAAACAGGGAGGAATGGCACTTTCTGAAATCTTCAGACATTTCAAGCACCACACTTGCATCTGAGTGCAACTGGAATAGAATTTTTTTAACCAGAAGACAGGCTTGAAACCTGGGCCGTTTCCGCACGGGCAAAATATGACGTCGTCGCAACGGAAAAAGAAGCGTCAGAGCGAGAGCGTTCGCACGCGCAGCGGCGGAGGTGCGCAGTCGCGCCGTCGCGAAAACGCTAAACCGGCGCGAAGACGGTGTATTCAGAAAACGCTTAAAACCACTCTTTTTCCCCATGTGACGCATCGACGCCGCACTCGTGCGAACAGCCGCCACGGAGCTGTCGTCACAAATGGCGTCGAGCCTGCACGGCTTCGCAAGTGCGCAGGCGCAACGTCGCGAGACGCCGCTTCCGCAGCGCTTCCGTGCGAACCGTCACATTTCTGCGGGGCTGCGGACGCCCGCAGCTCCGCCTGTCTGTGTGAACGCTTTTTTTGGGATGCGTCGCAATTTGCGACGTCATCGCGTCGCTGCTTTTGGCCGTGCGGAAACGGCCCTGGGCTGGTTCCGCACACGCAAAATAATGCACTTTCAAGCTGCTTTCACAACTGTTTTTGCCATTCCGCACAGCTTCAAAGAGCCCTGAAAGCAGCTTGAAAGTGCATTATTCTGCGTGTGCGGAATCAGCCCTAGTGACAGTAGTTAGCTCATGTTCTTGTATAGATGCTATTTTTTTTGAAATAAATTCCACATGAAGAGGAGGAGCTGGTTTTTATACCTTGCTTTTCTCTACCCTTAAGGAGACTAAAAGTAGATTAAAATCACTTTCCTTTCCCCACAACAGACACCTTGTGAGGTAGGTGGGCTGAGAGTGTTCTGAGAGAACAAATTCCCAGTCTAGACATAAGATGATTGGTTCTGAGATTGCTGCAGGATCCGAAGCTCCTGTTAATAGCTCAAAAGGAGCTGCATGCCTCCTCAGATAAAGGGTAAGAGAAAGCTGCATTGACTTTCAAGACTGTCTCCCCTGGCAAGGATCACATGAGAGCAATGCTTACAGTAGTGATTTGCTGGGGTAGTGAAGTTGAGTCATCAGCACCATCACCATTTTCTACTGGAGACTTCACCTTTCCTTTGAAAGACAACATCCAAGTCATGCACCTCTCATGAAGAAACAAAGATAACATGGAGATCAATAAGAGAATCTGTTGCAGACCAATCCAGCAAAATCTGGAAGATCTCTCTAAAAGTTATGGACTTATAATAAACAAAAACAAAGGAAACTGTTTTGAAGAAGAAGCTTGGGAATAAAGGCATTAGAGAGAAACAGCTGTTTTGTAGCTGTGGAAATAAGACTGAGCTGACTTTCTTTGTTCTCTGGAGCTGGTGAGATGCCAGGTTAAAACTGGCTAAAACTGGAAAAGTAACAACACAAAGGAAGGAAGCTTCACTGAATTATAGAAGGGGATGTGAATAAAAAGACAGCTTCAGCTACACTCTGTTATTAAAGTGGAGACTTGTTGCTCAGCAACATCTAGTGGTTCTAGTGGTTTCTGCAGTTTCAGAAGTTTGCAATGGATATTAGAAAAGGTTCTTTTTAATTGGATTACCAAGAGTTGTTCAACAATGTTAGAATGATGACCACAAATTTACAAAATCTACAACTGGAAATGGATTCTACAAAAAGTAGTGCTCAAAATATACCAGAAATGATGGCTGAACTATTGAAGGATATTAAAGAAGCAAAGGAGGATCTTAAGAAAATTGGACAGTTAGAGGAAGACGTAAAGGTGGTAAAGGGTTTTAAAGATTTAAAACGCTTCATTGATTCAGTTCAATATGAATCTAAAGAACACAAATAGGTCATACTTCTATATCAAACTAAAAAAAGGCTTTAAGACTGAGAAAAGTTGCAGAAAAATAAGATCCTTTGAAAGAGAATCTTAAAAATAAGCTTTCCTCAGCTCTGGCCAAATTCATGAAGATACAAGGTGAAGAGATGGCTGGAAAGATTGAAAAGGTATACAGAGTAAACTCCTAAAATCCAAAATCACAGGCCCATCAAAAATTGAGATTTAAGATGGATGACAAAGTCATTATTATTATGAAGGAAATCCTGAAGAAGGTCCTGAAGAAGTGAAAGGACTATACTTTTTAGTGGCCACTCTAAAGAAGAAACAAATAAGGTTCACGTGGTTTAAATGGAAGGGAATTATTTTCACATACAAAGGGCAGAAACAAAGAATCACCTCTGTAATAAGCGCCAAAGAGTTTTGCAAAAAACACTTGGTAATTATATTGGGAAATTTTATCACTGCTTTTAAATGTTTATTTAATTATATTGCGTTTTAAATGTTGTACACCGCCCAGAGCCCTTCGGGGATAGGGCGGTATAAAAATCTAATAAATAAAAAAAAATAAAAAATAAAGAGTTAACTTAAAAAAAATCCAGTGAAATAGTTGAAATGTAGATAACAATCAGTAAAACTATGTAGAATGCTAGCTACTACAATATATATTGTCAGACAGCAGTTTAACCAGTATGTCAGAAAGTGTAAGTAGGATTGAAACATTAATACATAAATTGCCTTTAATTTCAAGAAATAAGTTAGAGAGGTAAGGGTATGATATGCATGTTTTCTACATGGAAAACTTAGGCTCATTCCGCACATGCAGAATAATGCACTTTCAAACTGCTTTCAGTGCTCTTTGAAGCTGTGCGGAATGACAAAATCCACTTGCAAACAGTTGTGAAAGTGGTTTGAAAACGCATTATTTTGCATGTGCGGAAGAGGCCTAACATTCCTAATAAATATCAATCCTGTTTTAATGTTATTTTAATTTTCAGTATCTTCTTAATTTCTATATTAACCATTTTCCAAAACGCCCTTGCTGACTCACCATTGTTGATGTTCAGAAGTATGTCCTACTAGAAGCCTACAGTCTGTTGCTGGGCTAGTCTGCCCATGGAAAGCACAGTAAGGAGACAAAAGAAAGATGGAGGATAATGTAAATCAGCGGCTATAAGAAGGACAGAAGACTAATACTTCATGTTAAGAATCCTCCTTTGAGTATTCTGCTTTCCTACATTAAGCTACAAAAAATGGCTAATTAGTATAATTCTCCATTCTCAAGTGATGAGAATTTTAAGACCCCATTTTAAGACCACTGATTCTACTTGTAAGTTAGTTAGTAAGTATTAGGAGTCCTGGGTTCTGGAAATCTCAAGCAAACATATATTTAGCCCATTTTAAATTACGGCTAATGTCTACTGCAGTGTTAACATGCAAGAGAGCCAAAATTGCCTTAAATGTAAGAAATTTCATTAGAGGCAAACACATCTGTTTTTAAGCAGCTAAACACAGGCTGATCACAAAGGGGAAGTTGGGAAGAAATTATTGCCTAATTTGAAAGAAAGAATTGCTCTCTGCTTAGGCTCTGCAAAGCTGGAGGCTTCATCCTTATTCTGCTTGTGATTCACATGCCTTTGCCATCTGAGATGATGGAAATCTTACCATTTCCCTGAAGTACTGACAATTGCCTTTTTCCATTCTTGCCTTTAGTTTAATTAAAGCCATTTTATTTCGGCTCAGAGCCACTTTTGAGTATCTGACATAAATTCAGAAAAGGAAGGGAGGGAAGTGAGATTTGAATACACAGTTTGCCCCTTGGTTTAATAAAACAATTAAAAGAATATAGCAAAGGTGACTTTTGTTCTTTAAACACGATGCCGTCTGCCCACACAGGACCAAATGATGTTTCATAGGCCTGACTTGGCACTAACATTTGGTTGTATTGTCGATGGCTTTCATGGCCAGAATCACTGGGGTGCTGTGTGGTTTCTGGGCTGTATGGCTGTGTTCTAGCAGCATTCTCACCAAGAAGAAGAAGAAGAAGAAGAGTTTGGATTTATATCCCCCCTTTCTCTCCTGCAGGAGACTCAAAGGGGCTTACAATCTCCTTGCCCTTCCCCACTCACAACAAACACCCTGTGAGGTAGGTGGGGCTGAGAGAGCTCAGAAGAACTGTGACTAGCCCAAGGTCACCCAGCTGGCGTGTGTGAGAGTGTACAGGTTAATCTGAATTCCCCAGATAAGCCTCCACAGCTCAGGTGGCAGAGCTAGGAATCAAACCCAGTCCCTCCAGATTAGATACACGAGCTCTTAACATCCTATGCCACTGCTGCTCCAAGGAGAGAATGCTGCTAGAACACAGCCATACAGCCCGGAAACCACACAGCACCCCAACATTTGGTTGTATTATGTTTCTTGGGCTCATAAAAACAAAACAACAATTTTCAGCAGTCAGACCTTTAAAGGCTCCATAAGAATACTTTGGTTTTGAAGTCTGGAGGATCTTGGAATCTGACAGGAAACAATAGCGAAGCCAGCCTCTGGTTGGAGCTTGGGGATCCCCCAGAATTGCAACTCATCTACAGCCTACAGAGATTAGTTGCCTTGGAAAAAATGGATGGTTTGGAGGGAGGACTCTATGGCATTGGGCTCCAATGAGAGCACTGTCCTCCCCAGGCTCCTCCCCCAAATCTTTAGGAGTTTCCCAACCTTGATCTGGCAACCCTACCCAGCAGAGGCGTTCCTCCCATTGGGTAAAGTGGGCAGTTGCCCTGAGCGCCGCCTTGTGTGGGGCTCAAAAACTGCAGGTTTCAATGTTGTTTAAACTGAGGACCACAGATTCTCCCTTTAAGGTAGATTTAAAAGGAGAATCTGGGCTCCCTAGTTTAAGCACCATTGAAAATAATGCTGTTTGGGGGTGGATTCCAGCATCACTTGGTTAAACTAGGGAGCCCAGATTCTCCTTTTAAATCCACCTTAAAGGGAGAATCTGGGGTCCCCAGTTTAAATAACATTGAAAATGATGCTGTTTCCCCCAATTGGGGGACTGGGTACAACACCATAAAATGTTTTCATAGCAGTAATAAAACATTTTGAAAACATTTTGAAAATGTTTTCAAAAATATTTCTGCTGTGTTCAGATTTGTGAGTTGGGGGATCTTCTATAATGTGATGATGACTTTGAAATGACCTGGTGGAAAAAATCTTTGTTTAGTCACAGTGGGGGAGGGTGGCTGCTCATGGGGGGCATCAAACTCAGGTTTTGCCCAGGGCTCCAATTTGCTTAGGGATGCCACTGCTGCCCAGGGAGGATCTGGCCACATTACAAAAGAGACAATAGAAGGAATCATCTCTACCTCTGAGCAAATGAGAGCCATCAACCAATAAAGCCCCTGCAAATGGCAAACCCTGTCCCTTTCTGCAAAAACCTTTTAAAACATTTTGAGGCAGGAAATAAAACCTTTCCTCTGTGGAGTTTTACATTGTTTTTACTACTAAATATTTCATTTCCTGTCTCAAAACGATTTAAATTCATTCCTTTATCAAATAATTTTCTGGCTAAAAAACAGTTTGAAAATTATATTTAGATGCTGTACAATCTGTTGACTATGTTTCCCATGCTTCTCTGCTTCCTTGAACTCCCTCTTCAGTGCCATTTTCTGAACTCAATCAGTTCTCACTTGCCTGTTTATTTGCATCATTTCTCTGTTCTTTTATTTTTTTTGGGGGGGGAAGCAATCTTCAAAGCATTGAGTAAATTAGGAGGATAGAATGCAGCACAAGGCTGTGAAGCGCTGAAGCATTAATTCAACACAGAACTTTGAAAAAGGGAAAAAAATCACACAAAGGTGTCAAGGGATTATTTTTGGGGGGTTGAGTGCTGAGAAGAAGAGGAGTTTGGATTTATATCCCCCCTTTCTCTCCTGCAGGAGACTCAAAGGGGCTGACAATCTCCTTGCCCTTCCCCCCTCACAACAAACACCCTGTGAGGTGGGTGGGGCTGAGAGAGCTCCGAGAAGCTGTGACTTGCCCAAGGTCACCCAGCTGGCATGTGTGGGAGTGCACAGGCTAATCTGAATTCCCCAGATAAGCCTCCACAGCTCAGGAGGCAGAGCGGGGAATCAAACTCGGTTCCTCCAGATTTGATACACGCGCTCTTAACCTCCTACACCACTGCTGAGCTGGAGCCCTCTACTCCACACACACACACACACACACACACACGCACACACACACACACACACACACACACACACACACACACACAGTGCTGCCCGGCTCATCTCTCCTCCCTGCCCTGGGCTCTGAGGCGCTAAAAGTCCCGTCCCTCCCTCTCCCAGGGAAGGGGGATTTTAACAACAGGTTCCCGGACGAACTGGCTGAATCCCACCACTGGATATAAGCAACCATCTGCAGACTTTGTTGAGTAGGACCTCCCACTCCCCCTCCTGCTGCAACACACTACCCCCTCCAATTTTGCCTTTTTTGTGGAGGGGGGGCAAGGATTGACACAGGGGGAGAAGTGGAAGGAGGAATTTGTGATAACTGCTGCCTCTTCGTCCATAAATGATCATTCATTTTGTTATCGAATCTGCGTAGTTGTTTGCATGTCCACAGGGTGATGTGAAAACATCGGGCACCTCCCACAGAGTAATCAACACTGACCTTGATAGAATAATGCTCTGATTCAGCACAAGACGGCTTCACATGAAAATAAGAAAATGTACACAGGCTGAAGAACTCAAATGTAGCTATCTCCAAAAGCCTAGGACAGTGGTGGTGAACCTTTGGCACTCTAGATGTTATGGACTACAATTCCCATCAGTCCCTGCCAGCATGGCCAATTGACCATGCTGGCAGGGGCTAATGGGAATTGTAGTCCATAACATCTGGAGTGCCAAAGATTCGCCACCACGGGCCTAGGAAAATAAAATGGTTTCTCGCAGTGCCTTACTTTCCACATGTTGGCACCAAGCAAATACATAAAGGGAGGGAGTTCCACAGTTGTTGTACCACAACTGAAGAGATCTTCTTCTGGAAGCCATCCATCCATCTGGGGCATTTTTATTTCACCATGGTATCCTGGGGAATTTGAAACCTTAGTTTGACCTTCTAACCACTGTACCACCATGGGACCTCTAAAAAGGGTAATACTCATCTGAAGAATATGTGACCAGAGAACAGATGGCATTTTCTTGATGTCTGTGGGAGGCATATAATATTAGGGGTAAACAGGTTTTTCCTTTGTTGAATGTTCCATAAATTCACAGCAGAAACGGCTCTGCTGCTTTCAAACCAACAAATGCAAATTGATCTTAATGTCTTGGCAGAAAGAGATGGGGGATGATACTCTCTCAGGTATGAAGAGCTCAAACAACATAGGGCATTCAAAGAAAGACACTGAATCCGTTTTGAAAGTTGTTCTGCTAAAGATGTTTGGTCAACCTTCCCGGCTAGAAAGCTGGGGCATATACCTATCTATTTTGCAATGGGACATTGAAATTATTCTGTGTCATGGAAGTCTATCAGTTTGTGAACTGTCTGCTAATTCTGATGGGAATCCACAGTTGATTTGATTCCTTTCCAGGATAGCTTTAAAAGGGGCTTGGACAGATTTATGGAGAAGTCGATTTATGGCTACCAATCTTGATCCTCTTTGATCTGAGCTTGCAAATGCCTTAACAGACCAGGTGATCGGGAGCAACAGCCGCAGAAGGTCATTGCTTTCACATCCTGCACGTGAGCTCCCAAAGGCACCTGGTGGGCCACCGCGAGTAGCAGAGAGCTGGACTAGATGGACTCTGGTCTGATCCAGCTGGCTTGTTCTTATGTTCTTATACTTAAAAAAACAACAGTCTATCACCACCGAGGGAATTGTCAAGCACCAGGCTGGATTCCTGCTTTAGTCTGGAGGAAGGAAGATCCCAAATGGGTAGTCTTGGCATAGAATCTGTTGACATACATGGTGAAGTCTGTCTTCACTTTCTGTGCCAGGCTCGGCATGCATTAGGTTTGTCTCTCTAGCCACCACTGGGAGATATAATCATAGATTTGGAAGAGACCACAAGGGTCACCAAGTCCAACCCCCTACCATGCAGGAAATGAGGGAGGTGGGTTGCCAGCTCAAGGCTGGGAAACTCCTGGAGAGATGTAACATGGATTGTCCACCAAATAATGGGAGTTCCAAACGGCGTCCCCTACGCAGCCCTGTGTTTAGAATTGGGGCAAAACACCCTGGAACATAAAGCTTGGCTTAGAGCTTTCAGATTTTGGCTCCGCCTTCACTACCTGCCATCCGAACACTCCCTTGTCTCATTGACACTTTTCTTCCAATCTGGGCTGCCTGATCTGACTATGTTATCTCTATTGTTAAACAACTCGGACCCCGGTCTTTGTGAAGAGATCGCCAATTCCATTGCGGAGATAGTTGAGAGTTCCCAGTAGAACGTATTTGTTGTGCTCCCCGTGGGGCCTTTTATCTATCATGTATCCATGCAATTGTTCCCAATTCATGTAACTTTTTTTCTGACTATGCCAATTAAGGCTTATGTATAAAAGTATGTAACATGGATTGGGAGATGTAACTTGGAGAGGTCATAGATCTCCTTGGGATACACAACTCCATAAAGTCCACCATTTCAAGCCCCCATTTTCTCGGGGGATCTCTGTAGTCTGGAGATGGGCTGTAATTTCAGGGTATCTGGCATCCCAACTATGCAGTTATCAACTATGTGAACTTCTGCTGTCTAACCAAGCTTGTGTTTTCCCTGTTGGCTCCACAACCACACTTACATTAAAGAAAATTACTGAATTCACCCGAAGATTAATTAAAAACTGGGGAAGAAACAGTTCAAAGCACTCTTCAACCCAGAGACCCCAAGATCATCACCTAATGAGTAATGAGTGCATTTAATGAGCATTCACCAAGTGCTGCCATTTATGAATAAACATAAGGTTTCTGGCTATGATTATAGATTTGTTTTCTTCTCTGGACTTCTTCACCTCTGCACATAATGGAGGTCAGGGAACTTGCAAGCCTTTGGGCTTCTTCAGAACGGAGTGTAATTTTTTTTAAAGCTTCTGAAGTAGAGATACTTTTGTTCCTTTTTGCTGTTTTACTTAATTGGCTACCGTTTACCTCAGAATTTACCTCTTCTGGCACTTTTTTTTGTGAAGAGGGGAACTGCTTGAATCAGTTTGGAATCTAAAGGTTAATGGGAGGTTGATCAATTAAACACCAGCCTCAAAATGGATGACTCAATTGAAAATGAATGCTCAGTTGTTTCTTCTCTGTTTTAATAGTTGGAGATTGCGAGCCACCACCTGTAGGTTGGAAGACCTAGCTGATGGTCACTTGTTGGCTAGGAGTAATAAAATAAGGCTGGGCCTTTCGCCACTTACCTTAAGCCCCGCGCTACTTGAGGAGAGTAGCGCGGGGTCCCCTGGCACTCCCCACGAGAGGGGCGGCAACAGCGCAGCCGCCCTGACGCCGCTGCTGTCGCACCCCCTCAGCATGAGGTATCCCTGGCACTCTTTCAAAGGGCGCCTTTTGATGACCCCGCTCAGAGAGCGCGGGATCGTGGGGACGCCCGGGCGCACGCCAGGGATGCCGTGTGCTGGGAATTGCGGGCAGCAACCCTCAGAAAAAGGTAAGTGGGGAAAGGGCCGCTGATAAGCAAAGGATGGTCATGATTCCAGAACAAGGAGAGTGAAAGTAAAACCTCACATATTCACCAAAGTTTTGATTACTGATTTTTCACCTACAACGAAGTCTGAAGAAAACTTGGATGTTTTCCTTCAGAGGAGTTGTCAGGAGGCATTTTGCTGGAAGCAGAAGAATATTGATGAGCACAGCGAAGTTTCCAGGGGATGGGAAGATGAATTACAGAATGTTGCTTGAAGCAAAATTCAGGACAATAAGATCCGAAAACTTCTTATGGAGGTGTATCAACCTACGAAGAAGAAGAAGAAGAAGAAGAAGAAGAAGAAGAAGAAGAAGAAGAAGAAGAAGAAGAAGAAGAAGAAGAAGAAGAAGAAGAAGAAGAGGAGGAGGAGGAGGAGGAGGAGGAGGAGGAGGAGGAGTTTGGATTTACATCCCTCCTTTCTCTCCTGTATGGCGACTCAAAGGGGCTTACAATCTCCTCCCCCCCAACAACAAAAACCCTGTGAGGTGAGTGGGGCTGAGAGAGCTTGGAAGAACTGACTAAGCCAAAGTCACCCAGCTGGCGTGTGTCAGAGTGCACAGGCTAATCTGGTTCCCCAGATAAGCCTCCACAGCCCAAGTAGCAGAATGGGGAACAGAACCCAAGTCTCCAGATGAAAATGCACCAGCTCTTAACCACTGCACCACTGCTGGATTATAGGTGATGGGTCTCTGCACTCAGGAAACCTTGAAAGTAAATCTGAGTCCGTGGCAATGCTTAAATGTAACTATATTTCAATATTTGTGGATTAATCTCAAATTAGGCAAATTAATCTAGGTGTTTCTTCCTTTGCAGTTTTATATTTCGGGTATATCCAAGCTGTTTATTATGGTAGGTTCTGTAGACACAACGAATACCAAAATCCTTTTCGCATAATAGGAAAAAAAATGTCTGCCACATTTTTATCTGGTTTAAGTTCTTTCATTCTATTAAAATATCCTTAGTATAGAAGACAGATTTTCAGATTGTGTTCTAGAGAATGGTGGGCTCCCACTGAAGTTTATTTTTACTTAAGTATTAAAATGTGTATATCTCACCTTGGCCCTTTCTGCATCTGCGGAATATGGCGCCCTGGGGATGGCAAAAACGCCGTCTCCAGGGAGCCGTTCGCACAGGGGGCGCAGCTGCTTCGCAGCCGCGCCGCCCGAGCGGCGCGAAGCCACCGTTTTCCAACCTCGCTTCCCCAGCAAGGTTTTTCAAAAACAGCGGCTTGGAGCCGCTGCCGTGCGAACGGCAGTGGCTCCAAGGCGCCTTCCCTCCCCCCATGTCCGGGCGACCTACCTGCCCTGTGGCCCTTCGGCGCGTCGCGGAGGCGTGTCCCCTGGCCTCGGCGACGTGCTGGAGGGCCGCAGGACAGGTAGGTCGACCTGACGACAGCGCAGCTCTACGCCGTCATCCCGGGAGGTTCTGGGACCGTTCATGTGAATGGTCCCAGAGGGGTCGGGTTGGCGTAATCTACGCCGACCCGACCCCTTCCGTCGCCATGCGGAAACGGCCCTTGAGTAATGAGGAAAGGTGGCTTACAATAACTAAGTAAAACATCAATTCTGGGTGGGAAATTCCTACTGATTTGGGATGGTGGACAGAGCTTGGAGTGAACAGGGTGTGAAGAGGAGAAGGACCCTAGCAGGATATAATGTCATAATAGAGTCATCTGTCCAACACTGCTGCCCTCCCCCCCTGGAACTGATACTCATGGTCCACAGATCAGATGTAATTCTGGAAGATCTCCAATCTGGAGGTTCATGCAGAATTCTTGACCGCACAGGAAGCAGGGAATATGGAATATGATTAGCCAGTTTTTCAGGGGCAATTTCATCACTACCAGAGAAACACCTTTTTTTAAAAAAAAAGTAAGCTAAGATATAGCAATTAATAATGGTGGTAGAAAGTAGGGTCAAAGCGACGCGAGGGGATAGGGGACATGTGATAAAACTTTGTTTTCAATCTGCAGTGACTCACCCAGAGGAGTTTTCATTTCCAGCTTGGACAATGTGTGCATAATATATAGGATGACATTGATAAAATGCTGTGGTTTCTTTCTCCCCTGTTTTTCTCTGCTGCTGTTCTGTTCCAATACTGACAAAGTGAAATGTTTAATGAATGGTTAGCCATGGATGGCATGCCCAATGCACTCTCCAAAAGCTTTTAAAATGTAATTCTATTGCTTATCTTGGAGTCTACTTGACCCAATACACCAATCAGGTGTTTTGTAAAATGTGTGTGAGTATGTGTGTGTGTGTGTGTGTGTGTGTGTGTAGTATCTATCCATCCATCCATCCATCCATCCATCCATCCATCCATCCATCCATCCATCCATCCATCCATCCATCCATCCATCCATCCATCCATCCATCCATCCATCCATCCATCCATCCATCCATCCATCCATCCATCCATCCATCCATCCATCCATCCATCCATCTATCTATCTATCTATCTATCTATCTATCTATCTATCTATCTATCTATCTATCTATCTATCTATCTATCTATCTATCTATCTATCTATCTATCTATCTATCTATCTATCTATCTATCTATCTATCAATATATAGATATAGATAATGCTTTGAAATGGTGAAATTTTGGCTGCTTTGGGGTCTCAGAAGGGGAAACTGTTAGAAATAAGTTGCAGAAATAAGTCTGACAGAAAGAAGATATTAAAATGTCAATTTAAGCCCCTATTCAGTACCTATAATTCCTCTTTGCTTACTGACTGACTAATTGGTTAAAATATTTATATCCTGTCTTTCACCAAAGGTTCAAGGGGCTTACAGAATATCAGTATGGCTAAAATGTACAGTAAAACCACGACAACACAAACCATCAAGATCCTCATAAACACAACCAGCCAACTACATAGAATCATTTTCTTTAACCATCTCAGGCCCTTTCTGCACGGGCCAAAAACAGCGTCCTAGGGATGGCAAAAATGCCGTCCCTAGGGAGCTGTTCGCATAGGAGGCGCTGCTGCATTGCAGCAGTGCTGTCCTCACTCCCCCCCAGCTGCGCGAAGCTGCCATTTTCCCACCTCGCTCCACGAGCGAGGTTGTTGAGAAGGGATGGCTTCCCATTGGTGCGGTGTCAACTGCACCACAGGGAAGCCACCCCTTTCCCCGTTGCTCCCACTCACCTGCCTCTCTAGCGTTGTTCTGGAGGACTGCAGGGACCTGCCTACACTGTCCTCCGACCTCCAGGGGTCGGAGGGCAGCGTGGGTGGGTCCCTGCAACCCTCCAGAACAATGCTGGAGAGGCAGGTGAGTGGGGGAGGGCAACCAAGACTGGCTAGGGAGGGAGCCGGTACTGCTCGTGTGAGCAGTCCCCATACCTCCACCGGCATAAATCATGCCGGTGGAGAAGCCCTGCCACCGCTGTGTGGAAAGGGCCTCATACTCATCAATAATAAACCATCAACTGGAGAATGACTTTCCATAGTATCCTAACATTAGGCTTTGAAGGTGTTCTTTCAACATAACCTGGAATGTTTTCAAAGTTTCTGCCTCAGGATAAAAAACAAACAAAACAAAACAAAACACCAAACCCTCAAACATCCAGTGAGAACTGTACATCTCTGCATGAAGGCACCATCAGAAAAGTTGACTACAGGTTCACTCAGGGGGGATGCAGGCCTTCAGAAGTGTGGATCCCAGGCCATGAAGGGTTTAAGGGTAAGAACTAGTTTTAAGGATAAGAACTTTAAGGATAAATTCAACCTGGAAGCAAATAGGTGGCCAGAGTAGCTGTTAGCTTCCTCAGCATCAGCTTGTTGAGTGCATCAGTCTTTCACAGTTATGAACTAGGTTGCCGCATTCTGCACCAATGGAAGTTTCCAAGGGAAGTCCCATGTAGAACAAATTACAGTAGTCCTCACATTACAGAAGCATGGATTGGTTAGAGTAAGCCGGAAATGTTGAAGTAAACACAATTCATGAACAAGATTCTGTTGGAAGACAGTACAGTCACCAATAGCACCAACCCTCTTTATGAACAGCAGTGTGAACCCAGCCTGTTTACGTGATTGGACAAAACTTCTTTGCATGATTTTTGAGAGTTGGCATACCAAATCCTTCTATGACATCAGCTTTTCAAACCAGCCATCAGCTCAATGTTGTTTGGCTTTAACATCCGTTTGTTCCCTCTTCAGACACTTGTTCACACATTCTTGACTTCAGTTCAAAATGTTGATGGGAGAGTATGTGTTTTCCCTTTTCCAATTGGCATCTATGCCCTTCACCCATTCAGGCACTGACTGGAACCCATGGAAACAATCCAGGTTGCTTTTGTGCACAGAGATGTTTTTCCCCCTCCCTCTCTCTTTTTTTTTTAAAAAAAATCCTGCTGTACATGCGAAGTTGCTGCCCCAGGAGGTGGTGATGGCCACTAACCTGGATAGCTTTAAAAAGGGCTTGGGCAGATTTATGGAGAAGTCGATCTATGGCTGCCAATCTTGATCCTCCTTGATCTCAGATTGCAAATGCCTTAGCAGACCAGGTGCTCAGGAGCCGCAGCAGCAGCAGAAGGCCCTTGCTTTCACCTCCTGCACGTGAGCTCCCAAAGGCACCTGGTGGGCCACTGCGAGTAGCAGAGTGCTGGACTAGATGGACTCTGGTCTGATCCAGCAGGCTAGTTCTTAGGTTCTTATGTTCTTAAGTTGTGCAGGCATACCGAAATGAACCCCTGCAGCCATGCAGATTGTCTCACAGTCTGATCGGCTGCACCTGCATAATTGCAGATGTGCAACACACACACACACAAAGGGACTTCCGTGTGACTGCCAGGAAACAATGAACGTGTTGCTGTAGATTGGTCATACTGTCATGGGGAGAAAATGTGCTTGGTGGACTTTGTACCCTGTCAGACGCTCAGAGAATCTGCCCACAACATTCTGGGCTGGTGGATTCTTCCTAACAATGTGGATGGCGCAGGACATAACATGAACAGGTGGAAGGGAGGGAAATAAATCGTCTCCTGACTGTTGTGTTCACATAAGAGCGCTTCCAGCCCAGGATTGTGCAAAAGGATCATTGGTTTGTGAGTTTTGAAAATCCTGGGTTACGGGAAATAAAATAGGCCAAACTAGTTTTGGGAACAGGACCTGTGAGAAGTCCTCTCTACAAATGGTTTATATAACCCATTATACTTGACTTGTGCAGAATCCACCTATGTTGTTCCAAGCTGCTCAAAGGAAGTATGGGATAAAATATAATAACTAATATATAAGAACATTGAAGCACCCTTTGCTTGGGCATACAAGGAAGTCCACCTGTTTCTCTTTATAAGCACACTCTTTAGGGAAGAGATGATGGCTCTGTGGTGTTGCCCTACCTTTTTTACCCCGCTTTATTAGACAATGGATTCAAGGTGGTTGTTATACAATATGTATTGGCAGATGCATATTTTTTTAAACAGCTCCCTGGGTTAAACAGCACCCAGGGAGCTGTTCACGTGGGAAGGGTGCAGCTGCATCGCAGCCGTGCCGCCCTCGTGCCTCCCCAGCGGCGCGAAGCTGCTGTTTCCCGACCTCGCTTCCCCAGCAAGGTTTTTGGGAAACAGTGGCTTCCAGCTGCTGCTGTGCGAATGGCAGCGGCTGGAAGGCGCCATTCCCCCTCCCCTTTCCCAGACGTCTTACCGTGTCCTCCGGCCTCTGGTGCGTCACACAGGCCAGGGGACGCACCCCCCCCTGCACTGCGACTTCCAAGCTGTCACGCAGGGCAGAGGGGCATGTCCCCTGGCCTGTGCAACACGCCGGAGGCCGGAGGACACGGTAAGGCGTCTGGGGGATGGCTCAGCCTGTGCAGATGCTGCACCGTCCTCCCTGTCGCAACCGAGACCGTTTGTGCGAACGGTCCCGGGGGGGTTGGGTCGGCGTCATGTACGCCGACCCAACCCCCATCGTGGCCATGCAGAAGCGGCCTATCACCCCCTTCGAGACAAACCTTCATTCCCTGAACTCCCCCCGCACCTCAGCCAAATCTGCATACCACACGTGGACAGAGACTCTTAAAAGAAACTCTGCCCAAGCCATTAAGGCTACCCTTGATTTAATCATAGACAATTGCTTCTAATGTCCCGGTACTGAGAAATCAATAGATAAACTGTTAATCAGTTCAACCTAGCTATTCCAGCATGGAAATCCAAGAAATTGAGGAAGGGAGCTCCCTGCTGTTGCCCTAGACCAGCCATTCTCAACCAGGGTTCCGTGGTACCCTGGGGTGTCGTGAGCATGTCCCAGGGGTACTGCAGCAACACTACCGCCCCTCCCCCCTCATTTTTGTGGTGTCTCCCACCTGTGCCAGCAAGGACATGGAGCTGGCCCATGGGGCAGGGCCAGCCACAAGGTCAGCAACCACCACCACCCCCAGTGCTTCCCTTCACCCTGGGAGGGGAAGGTGGGGGGTGTGGCAAGCAGGGGCAATGGGAGGGGAAGGTGGAGGGTGGCGGCAGGGGTACCGTGAGATATGAAGAGTGAGGTACCCTGACCTCGAAAAGGTTGGGAAACACTGCCCTAGACTATGCTCTGGGGTATAAAAGTACAGTTCACCCCAAGCTTAGGGCTCTTCTTACAAGTCTGAACCTCCCTTGTGTCCAGATAGTTTTGAGCCACAATATAGCATCCTTCTTGTGGATTCACATGCTGGCCATCTGAATCCTTGCCTCCTTCGGGAACCCTTCATCTGAACCTAGGTAATGTATAAGTCCCCGCTACACACCTCCTAATTTTTTATCCAAACCTATTATTCCCCCCTGCTTATATCTCTTAGGAACTGCTGTGTAAGCCTCTCCCCATCTCACTGTATGAATGTTTCTACCAAACCTATAAAAACATTTAGTTTTACTTTGGTTTCCTTGTATTCTCTGTAGAACGTTTCAAGGCCTTTTTCTGGTAGAGTTGTTAAAGATCCCCTTGCTAGCCTAGCTCTTGCTGCCAAGCTGAGTCACTGTCTTACTGTTGAGTCAACGTTCTTACTGTTGAGCTAGCGTAACAGTGGTAGAGGGCGTGTATTGGATGCAGGAGATCTCAGATTCAGTCTTATTTGCAATTTTTTTTTAAAAAAAAAGGATTTCAGGGAGCAGATGCTGGAGAAAATCTGACTTAAATGTAAGATAGAAAAAAGTGGTCAGATAATCTTCAGAGCAGTTCCTAAGTCCTTGTAAGGCAAACGGATAGGCTGCCCTACATTGCTGCAGTTTAATTTGGTAGCTTCAGACAACAAGGAAGAAGGTGAAGAAGAGGGTGAAGAAGATGAAGACAAAGAAGAAGAGTTGGATTTACATCCCTATTTTCTCTACCTCAAGGTGTCTCCAAGCGGCTTATAATCAGGGCCAGGAGATCTGTGTTAATTCCAGTTTTTGAAAGAACAGTCAGATTCTGGTTCTGATTCATTATATTTTTTTCTAGATTTAAAAATAAGGTTCTACTTGCTAGTTTATATTATATATATATATAAGAAATACACACACACACATATACACACATACACACACACACACACACACACATACATACATACATACATACATACATACATACATACATACATACATATATATATGTATACATGTATATACATATATATATATATATATACACACATACATACATATATATATATACACATATATATACACACATATATATACATACATATACATACATACATACATACATACATACATACATACATACACACACATATATATACATATATACATACATATATATGTATATACATATATACATACATATATACATATACATATACATATACATATACATATACATATACATATACATATATATATACACACATATACATATACATATACATATACATATACATATACATATACATATACATATATATACACATATATATAAAAGTCACTGCTTTGGGTTAGAAGTACTGTAACCCATACAGACACATTGATTTTCTTCTTCCTTGATAAAGGAGAATAATGATTTCTCTCATCTAATGAATGTAAGATTAACTCCATTGCGGATATTTCGGTACCCCAGAGAGGTTTGAATTGTCCTGATTGAACCTGCAACTTTAACATCACAGTTAATTCCCTTAGCATTTGCAAAAACCAAACTCTCTTAGAACTGGAGGTGATTTCCAGGGCTGTTTGAATTGTGGCTTTGAGGGGTTTAGAAATTGACTAGTCTTTAATTAAGTTCCTTTACCATTAGTAAGTTTTTTTGAACACAAACTGTAAATGGGCCGGGGGGGGGGGGGGCAGGCATTGGAGTGGTTCATATATTTTCTTCCAACACAGTGTTGTACTTTCGCTTCACTCCGTCCTGTGAATCTGATGAAAAATTCCCAGGAATCCTGTATTTTTCTACAACAACGCATCCGAGACTTGGGACTCTTTAGTTTGGAGAGGAGACGTCTGAGGGGGGATATGATCGAAGTCTATAAAATTATGCATGGGGTAGAAAATGTTGACAGAGAGAAAATTTTCTCTCTTTCTCACAATACTAGAACCAGGGGGCATACATTGAAAATGCTGGGGGGAAGAATTAGGACTAATAAAAGGAAACACTTCTTCACGCAACGTGTGATTGGTGTTTGGAATATGCTGCCACAGGAGGGGGTGATGGCCACTAACCTGGATAGCTTTAAAAGGGGCTTGGACAGAGTAGCAGAGAGCTGGACTAGATGGACTCTGGTCTGATCCAGCTGGCTTGTTCTTATGTTCTTATGTTCTTAATAGGAAGAGTCAACTATTTTCTGGGCCTGTCTCTTAAATGACAATGCGACCTCTATGCCTTTAACAGGTAATAAAGGCTGCCTCCATCAATGTAGCCAAGTCAACACTGGAGAAGAGCATTAGATGACTGATTTTTATAGGATTCAAAAGGCAATTAAAGATCATAATTAAAATGCATGATGAGGGTCAGTCATACCCTGCTCTGACACTCTCCCTAATTATTTATCAGTCAACTGTGGACAATTTCTCTAGCACCATCGTCATCTTCATTTATTATATATACCTCCCAATCAATCCAATTTTATGGTTTTATAAACATACAGATCCAGCCTCCTCAGGAAAAAAAAATCTCCTCAGCAGATTTCCATTAACAATCTGAAGCAATTGCTTTCTCGACTCTATATTGTAGCTTCTTGGTTAATAGAAAGATGGAGGTTTTCATACCATTAAACTTCATTGTTACAGTAGGTGTGACTGATATTACCAGTCATATTTCTTGGGTAAAAGTAGTGAACATTATTGTGTTCTTGTACCAGAGTGATTACCATTATACCAAGATCTTTTGGACTATGGGCCTTTCCCCACTTTTCCTGCTGCTGCCGTTGCTGTGCGCTGCTCTCAGCGCGCAGCATCCCTGGCGCACGTCTGGGCGTCCCCACGACCCCTCATCAAAAGGGATGCCACGCGCTGAGGGGGCGCGAGAGCGGCAACGTCGGGGCAGCTGCGCTGTTGCCGCCCCTGACGTGGGGAGTGCAGTGGGACCCCACGCTATGTGCGGAGAGTAGCGCGGGGCTTAAGGTAAGTGGGGAAAGGGCCATTGTCCATTCAAGTTTAGTTTTGTGCACTAGTAATCCTCATTTTTTATTTTTTAAAAGAAAAGTCCCAGTGTTCATATGAAAGGTTGTTTCATAAATTTCCATAAATTTCCCCCTTTAAGATTTGGGAGACCTCTCCAAAAAAGTGTTGACACTCAGAACTGGTGAGTACTGTAAAAAAAAAGCTCTGTTTACATCACACATTTTCCCCCAATGAGGCGTACAAAATCATTCTCCAGTCTTTTAGTTTATTAGCACAACAACTCTGTGAGGTAGGCTAAGCTGCGAGAGAGTGATTGGTGCATTTTCACCCAGCAAATCTCCATGGCAATGTGGGGATTTGAGCCTAGGACTTCTACTCCAGCAATGTAAGCACTTTTTGTCAGGTCCATGCCTGTCAGTGCTTAGATGTCTTGCTGTGTGGGAATTGCAAATGTTTCTTGTAAATGCTTTCCTGTTTCCCTCTCCCCTCCCTGGCAATTCCCTGGCGCCAACCCTCCTGCGGGAAGGTGCAAATGTTCCCAGGTTTCTTGAAGCTCTGTAGTGCAAATGTTATACACTTTGTGAAACACATTTGGCGGGAATCAAGTGGAGGGGGATTGAAGGATATAATCGCTGGATCTAAGCGGGAATAGAATAGAATAGAATAGAATCTTTATTGGCCAAGTGTGATTGGACACACAAGGAATTTGTCTCCGGTGCATATGCTCTCAGTGTACATAAAAGAAAAATACATTTGTCAAGAATCATAAGGTACAGCACTTAATCATAAGGTACAGCACTTAATGAGAGCTAAGGTACAGCACTTAATGAGAGCTTAGATTCAGCTTTCTTTGTTACTCTACGCGTTGTAGAAATAAACGGCTTTAGGACTTGCCTACGGTTTCTGTTATTTCCACGTTCGAGACCCTGACACATATGTCATACTGGCATATAATACTTTAACTACAGCTTTGTTCTGACTGAAGTTCAGTTTCTCGCCTCTCTTGATACAATGAACTTCACAAATAGTGAGTATCTTTTTTCTGTTTATGTTTTATAAATTCCATCCCATGTGATGACTACTGTTTTTTATCACTTCAGGTGCAGTTTAGGGTGTCTTTCAAACCCAGATCCCATGTAGGTGCAATTTTCTAATGATACAATCCTTCATGGTGGACAGTGGTACACAAACACTTTGGCAAAGCTATATGCATGAACCTTTCCAGTGGAATCAACACCAGTTCCATTGTAGAAACTGTGGTGGAAGCTGTGTGAAGGACCCTTAGGGATTTTGTTTTTGTGAGAAAGGGTCCCCTACCAGAATCTTTCTCGTCCTGCCAAACGAGTGCCCTAAATCATTTTGGGAAAATTAAGATGATAAATTTCTTGACACCTTTTGTAAATCTGCTTAAAGCGGCGATCAAAAGTGGGAGAAATATAAACAATTTAAAATATGTATTTATATTGCAGTAGATGCATTTTTTAGAGATCTCCAGTCTGAATGAGAAAGTAGGATGTATATGGCTTTCTCCATTTATGGGACAGTAACCATGATTAGCTACAGCCGATGATTAATAAAACCAGCAGCACAGAACTATCATTGACTTTAAACACACAAAAAAGCATGATTGAATCTGTAGAAGTAACATTAGATTAGCAATGTTGGAAGACAAAACAGAACAGAACAAAACAAAGCAGTGTCCTCAATCCAAGCAAAGAGAAGCCTTATGAAGACCCAAGTCATAAAAGTGTTGCCATTCAGTCGACACAAGTCATTATTGTAACTTCCACAAGGAAAACGTATTTGCCACCCGAGGGGAGAGGGAGGTTGAGGGTGCAGAACAATAAGACGCAGGCTGCCACTTTTTGTGGAATAAAATTTGGCCACAGCTTGTTTATTGGAAGGCTGGCTAAGGATGCAGAGGTGCAGCATAGAGGATGGATCCCAACAACTGCTTTCCCCCAGTGATAACCTTCCCCCAAGCCCAGATGCTGCGGGGAAAACAGAGCAGTGAGATAGAGGGAGCAAGATAGAGGGAGCCTATCTATGCTGGCCTCTGAATGAACTCACCCTGTTGCCAGAGGCATGAACCACCAGCAGCCCCCACCTGAGCATGTGGTCCCCAGGCTCAGTTTACCCCCAGAGCCTTTTCTGGAGGCCCCCACAAATGAGGAGGACTGGCATGCAGGTTCCTCCTCCCCAGAACAGATTGCAGAAGAATATATTCAGGGCATTAATAATTTACCTGTTACTGTAAAAAACTCTTACTGTAAACAAAAAAGTTCCTAATTTCCAGCTGGTATCTTTCTGTCCATAATTTAAACTCATTATAGCAAGTCTTACCGTCTACTGCCAACAGAAACAACTACTTCTCCTCTAATTGACTGCCTGTCAAATACTTAATACTTTCAAATACTTAATTTTGTTTCTAGAAATCAAAAGAAGGATACTTTCCTTAAACAAGGAACTTTACCATATTTCTAAAACATGTTTTTAAAACATCCCAACAGGGAGAATTATCCCGTTTTCTACCTTCGCTAACCAGCCACATAGGAAACAACAGGACTTTATGATTTTTGGACCTAATGGAATTTCTAACAGAAAAGCAGACCCAATTAGTAACCCCCTCTCGGCACACACAAATAATTAGTAACCCACTCTCGGGAACTGGTGAGATCCTGCTGGATCCCACCTCTGAATATATTCCTGTCTCAAATCCATGATAGCTTACAAAAAAGGAGTGGCAGACCTCTTTCATGAACTACATGTTTCAACCAAGCATGGCGTATGGTTGCCAATTTCTAGCTAGAGCCTGGAGATCTCCCAGAATTAGATTTGATATCCGGACTGCAGAGATCAGTTCTCCTGGAAAAAAAAATGGCTGGGTTGGATGGTAGTCTCTATGGCACCACATCCCAAACCAGCCCTGTTTTCTCCCCAAACTTTGCCTCCTACAGGCTCTAGGAGGAATTTTCCCGCTGGAAATTAACATAAGGTAGGCCCCTTCATCTCTCAGGCCTATGTTCTGTCTTCTTTTTCTAAACTGGGATGTTAAATAAACGTGTCACCTTAAAACTGAGCCCTGTCACAAATGACAAAACTTTTGAGTGTCACTGTCTTCCGCACGCCACCTTTCAACGCTCAACATCATTTCCCACTGAGCTATCTCCTTCTGCTCCTCTTATCGCTTTGGCAAATGCAAATGAAGTAATTATCTAGTTAAATTCCGAGCAGGCATTATTCACTTGAGAAAGCCACACTTTGTAGTGCAAAGGAAGCATTCCCCTCCCCCCCCCCACCTTTGGCACTTCACAATAAACTCATTTTGATTTAAATTGATTGCTGTGGGATTATCTTCGAGTCATTAAAATATTGCTGTATTGACATTCACTAATGCCTTTAATTAGCAATTTCAAATTCCAGAGTTTGGTATTAAACATGCACTGATATGACTTCCTATAGTACAGTGACATGGCTGGTTGGTTGGGTTTTTGGTTTTGTTTGTTCGGTTGGTTTTTCTTCTTTGCATATTTCTGTTCATAAAATTAATTTTTTCATTTCTGGGAAAGGATGAATGGGGGCTCTTCAAAGCATGATCTCCTGACCAACAGTCTCGGCATAAGTGTCATTGGGGACTGGTCGCCACATCTCAAAAAGGATATTGAAGAGATAGAAAAAGTGCAGAGAAGGGCAACAAGGATGATTGAGGGACTGGAGCACCTTCCCTATGAGGAGAGGCTGCAGCGTTTGGGACTCTTTAGTTTGGAGAAGAGACGTCTGAGGGGGGATACGATTGAAGTCTATACAATTATGCATGGGGTAGAAAATGTTGACAGAGAGAAATTTTTCTCTCTTTCTCACAATACTAGAACCAGGGGGCATACATTGAAAATGCTGGGGGAAAGCATTAGGACTAATAAAAGGAAACACTTCTTCACACAACATGTGATTGGTGTTTGGAATATGCTGCCACAGGAGGTGGTGATGGCCACTAACCTGGATAGCTTTAAAAGGGGCTTGGACAGATTTATGGAGGAGAAGTCGATCTATGGCTACCAATCTTGATCCTTTTTGATCTGAGATTGCAAATAACAGTCCAGGTGCTCGGGAGCAACAGCCGCAGAAGGTCATTGCTTTCACATCCTGCATGTGAGCTCCCAAAAGCACCTGGTGGGCCACTGCGAGTAGCAGAAAGCTGGACTAGATGGACTCTGGTCTGATCCAGCTGGCTTGTTCTCACTGGCGTAATGCCCATTGGACAAGGTGGGCAGCTGCCCAGGGCATCACCTTGTGGGGGGCATCAAAATGCTGGGTTCGTTTTTGGATATTTTAGTGGTTTTCCATTTCTGGCCTCCAGGGGGTGCAGTTTTCAGGCTAGAGGCACCAAAATTTCAGCATATCATCAAGGGATTGTCCTTATATTACGCCCCAAGGTTGGTGAGGTTTGGTTCAGGGAGTCCAAAGTTATGGACTCCCAAAGGGGGTGCCCCTATCCCCCATTGTTTCCAATGGGAGCTAATAGGAGATGGGGGCTACAGTTTTGAGGGTCCATAACTTTGCCCCCCCCCAACCAAACTGCACCAAAACTTGGGGGTATCATTAGGGCAGTCTCCTGATGAGACCCTGAAAGTTTTGAGACTGTGCCTTCAGAAATGTGCCCCCCCCAGCCTGCAACCCCCATTGACAGCAATGCAGAAAACTCAATGCAGAACAAAGATTCCTGGGCAAATATTGGGATGTTCTTGCAGGGAGGGCATTCTTGGACGTATCAGCACCAGAATTTCAGGGTATCATCTGGAGACTGTCATGATGGCACCCCCCAAGGATTGGTGCAGTTTGGTTTAGGGGGTCCAAAGTTATGGACCCTCAAAAGGGTAGCCCCCATCTCCTTAGCAAAGAATGTGGGATGGGGTACCCCCTTTGAGGGTACATAATTTTGGACCCCCTAAACCAAACTGCACCAAACTTGGGGGGTCCCATCAGGACAGTTTCCAGATGATACCCTGATATTTTGGTGCTGATACATCCAAAAATGTGCCCCCTTCAGGAACATCCCAGAAATTTGCCCAAGAATCTTTGTTCTGCATTGAGTTTTCTGTATTGCTGTCAATGGGGATTGCAGGCTGGGGGGGCACATTTCTGAAAGCACAGTCTCAAAACTTTCATAGTCTCATCAGGAGACTGCCCTGATGATACCCCCCAGGTTTGGTGCAGTTTGGTTCAGGGGTGCCAAAGTTATGGACCCTCAAAACTGTAGGATCAGGATTGTCCAACAAGTAGTGTAATCTAATTAAATAGGGAAGATCTGGTAAATGTAAAAAAGTGAGATTCACATACTTGGATCTGATTTCCTTGAATCTGAGACAGTGTAGTAATTGGTGGGCCAGAGATTCAACTGAACCATCATTACATGGGCACAATCTTTTAGCCTTTTCTTGCTTATTAAATCTGCCATGTAACGAGGCAGAAGGCATAACATTAAACCTGGCGAGCATTATGGCTCTCCTTTGAGCAGGGTTTATTAAGCAATACAGGTAGTGTGCCAAGTGGCCCCGTTCAAATGGGAGAGAAAAATACAGGGGGGAGCATGTTTTCTTGGCTGCGGTGATTAGGGTAGAGAACTCTCTAACCAATAGTTGACCTTTTCATTTTCTATAAGCTTCTGAATAGGACAAAGGGCAAAGCGAATCCACTGACAGTCCAATAGAGACCATTTTTTTCTTCAATTATGGAAAACCAGGGGTTGGAATGGGTGTCAGAGAACAGATGGTGGGCCAAGGAATTACAGTTCGAGAGAAAATGAATTCGCAGCCAGAATCTAAAAGCCCTCAGCCAAGCGGCTGATTCCAAGGAGTTTTGACCTAACTCCAGACAAAGGGCTGCATAGGGCACGCAATTTGGGGATTAGCTCCCATTGGAAACAATGGGGGATGGGGCACCCCCTTTGGGAGTCCATAACTTTGGACTCCTTGAACCAAACCTCACCAAACTTGTGGGGTAGCATAAGGACAGTCTCCTGATGATACGCTGAAATTGTAGTGCTGATATGTCTAAAAATGCACCCCCTGCACGCACCAATGTCGTGATGCAAAAAAAAATTGGTCGTGGTGGAGTGGCCGCCCATGGGGGGTGGGGCATCCAACTCAGGTTTTGCCCAGGGCTACAGTTTGCCTCATTACACCCCTGCTTGTTCTTATGTTCTTATGTTCTTATGACTGAACTGCTGCCCAGCTTCCTCCAATCTAGATGTTACTAGAAGAGGTGCCATACAGTATTCAGAGTGGTAGATATTTTTTTAAAGAACAACTTTAGATGGTTTCTTTGCATAGCAGTAAGGCTTGTCTTGCCTAATCTGGTGAGCAACTGTGTTTACTAGAGATCCAGTCTGAGAAGGGACTTAGATGCAGTGGGCCAAGGACTTGTCATGGATTTCTGCTTGAGGGAGGCTGGTCAGGCTGAGACCTAGGAAGCATCAAAACTATCCATTAACCTTTGCTTGCCAGCCATGTGTGTCAAGTGCCATCAAGTTGATTCCAAATTATAGCGACCCTATGAAACAATGTCCTCCATAATGTCTTTCATTAACAGCCTTTCTCAGGTCTTTCAAACAGAAGACTGTGGCTACTGAGTCAATCCATCTTATGGGGTTCTGTGTGGTTTCCGGGCTGTATGACCATGTTCTAGCAGCATTTTCTCCTGAGGTCAAAAGGTGAGGCCATACTTCTATTCAGATGCATTCACCTATTGACGTTGCTATCTTCATTGTTACTCACATGCTACATACTTCTTTGTGACTCACATGCCACGCTACTCTATTCAGATGGCCTCACCTTTTGACCTCACAGTATATATACTCCACTTGCTTTCCATTCCTACTATCAGATCCTCTGAAGATGCCAGCCACAGATGCAGGCAAAATGTCAGGAGAGAATGCTGCTAGAACACGGCCATACAGCCCGGAAACCACACAGCACCCCAGTGATTCCGGCTGTGAAAGCCTTCGACAATACATTGAACAATCCATCATATGTTGGGTTTTTCTCTTTTCCTGTTGCCATCAATTCTTCCTACTGTTATTGCTTTTTCTAATGAATTGTGTCTACTCATAATGTGACCAAAGCACAATACCCTCACTTTAGTCATTTTAGCTTCTAGGGAAAGTTCAGACTTGACCATTTTCTGTTGGTCCATGGTATCCATAAAACTCTCCTCCAAACCACATTTCAAAGGACTCCACTTTCTGTCAGCTTCTCCTACTGTCAATCTTTCACTTTTCAACATAGTAGTAGGGAATATTATGGTGTTATTTATCTTGATCTTGGTTGCCAGTGATTCGTGTTTACACGTAAGGATCTTCTCCAGCTCCTTCATTGCTGCCCTTCCTAGACTCACTCTCCTCTTGATTTCTCAGCTTCAGTCAAGAAGAAGAATTTGGAATCATACCACAATTTTCTCCTGTAAGGAGTCTCAACGTGGCTTGCAAACTCCTTCCCTTCCTCGCTCCACAGAAGACACTTTGTGAGGTAGGTGGGGCTTAGATGGTTTGGAAAGAACTGTGATCGGCCCAAGGTCACCCAGCAGGCTTCATGCATAAAAGTGGGGAAACAAATCCAGTTCACCAGATTAGAATTAGGCTGGTTGCTCAGGCTGCCACTAATGTCTCCATATGTCCTCAAAGGTCCATTTAATTATGAAAGCAATCCAGTCATGAGTATTTGTTCTTGCCTGCAACATGAATGTAAGATTTATGATTGTGAATTGCATCAAAAGACAGCATGTTCTGTGCTCAATTATTTTTTTTGTTATAGTAACTCATGCTGCCGGACTTGGTGGATGTTTTATTCAGAACAGTGGGTTTAGACACAGCTTGGCCTTACTTTATTGATTACAACAAATGTGCCCTATTTGAGATAAGTGGACCACAAGGTACATTCAAAAATGGGCCCCAGTCCCAGAGGTGGAGGTTGCAGCTAAACAGTTAGCTGAGGCTTATCCTTACATGAATCTTGCAGTGGCAAAACTCCTGTTAACTATATCACATATAATTATCAATCTTATTGATGACCAGTTGCTTATGACCAATTGCTTATGAGTGATGGGAATCAAAAATGTACTCAATAGGTTTATTGCTTGAAGATCTCTGTATGCTGACACCCAGAGAGATTTTCCGAACCTTAAAAAGTAGACTTCTAGAACAGGAATATCATATCTTGTTGGGGCAAGCAAATAAATCATGCTCACCCCTCTCTGTCAGAATAATACCGGAACAGGGGCACATAGCCAAATATCTTGAATTATTAACTGAACCCCAACAGAGATGGATTATCACAAAAGCCAGATCCAATACCTTCCCATCGGCCATTACAAAGGGTTGTTACTTATCCATCCCTCTCCAGGATCGGATAACTTTTTGATCATGCTGCAAGAAGAATCAGGCTAAGTTTGGTGATGTGATGATGTCATTTCCAGTGAGCACCTGAAATGACAATAATGTATTGCTGACAACAGAGGCCTAGGCCTCCGTTTGTTGTTGGTAAGACAGCTTAATGGAGCCAGGGAGAGGGGTACAGTGTCCATACTGTAAAAATCAGGTGAAGACTCTTGCTCACATTATTCTTGACTGTCCAAGATATGTGGGCATCAGGAATTTCTCTCCCAGGCTGGCCCTAGACAAATCTGAAAGTGACTCTGACTGTTCTGTTGTGGAGATTCTGTTAAACAACACAGATGTCATGCTCTTGGAAAAAGTAGCAACATTTCTTTTACAAGTGACAGAACTTTCTAAGTAATGTATACTGCTATATACAGTCTTCCTGTCTGCGCTTTGAATGTACTCTTGATTTGTATTTCAAAAATGTCTGGCAATGCTCTAGAACCTATTTTTAAATGCCAAATAACGGTGGTGGTGGTGGTGGTGGTTGAGTGATGGGAGAAATGGCTGAAGTGAGTGGAAACAGAGGGATTTCCTCCCAAACAAGGTGTGCTAAGGATTCACCTGTAGGCTCACGTTCTGCTAATTTATGTTGCATTTAAACTGTTGTAGGAAAGATATGTTTGATTGGACATTTCCATTAAAAAAAAAGACTTCAGACTGCAGAGGATTCATGTTTCTGGAGAGCAAAAGGACTGAGAAATCAAACATTTTAAAAGCTTATTTTCTAATGTATTGTAAAACGTGAAAGATCAGAGCCTGGAAGAGAAGGGCTGCTATTTTGGATCATTATTGCGTTTCAATGAAATAAAAATTACTAGGTACAATTCTTTGAGTGAGATAATGCATATAAATGGCTCCAGAAATTATTAATCTTTTCCATTGGAGGGGGGTCATTTGAAAGTTGGCGTGTGTGGATAGTGTAAAACCCACTCCAATGGATTAATGTGACAGGAACACAAAAAACGCTCTCACACACGCACAGTGTTTAAGGAGTCTGTCATTAGATGCAGATTGTAGTGTCATCACTGTTAAAGACAAACATGCTGCGTGTGTACGTGCCATGTGCATGCCTGTCGCCTTTAGCTTGAAGGGATGAAATAGAAATGAGAAGGTTCTTGGCTGATGTAAAACCCTGAATTTCAAAGTTTCATTTTCTTCAGTAACATGAACTTGCAAATAATTATTGAGATGACAGCTTACTTCTGGAAGAGTCCAGATAGTAACATCAGGTTGAAAACATGGGTGCCCGCATCTTTTGAACCCACTTTTCTTCCCTTTTCATCCTAGAGTTTCCAGATACCCCTCTCCCTGGCTCCATTAAGCTGTCTTACCAACAACAAACGGAGGCCTAAGCCTCTGTTGTCAGCAATACATTATTGTCATTTCAGGTGCTCACTGGAAATGACATCATCACACATCACCAAACTTAGCCTGATTCTTCCTGTAGCATGATCAAAAAGTGTTACTCAATTGGTAATATGTGGATCACCATCAGATAATAGACAGATCCATTTCCCAGTGTTATTGGTGTCCCTGCAACTGGAAGAATTCCTTTAATATATTTGGATCTTATGTTATCATAGAGAGGACATTCCAGAACATAGTGCAGAATGTCCTCATCTGCATCACTACTACAGATACATCTGTAGTTGGGTACTGGTACATTACTACCTCATGCACTACACACTGCCGTTGGTCTGGCCTGGAATCTCAAGTTGGTAAATGCCATTCTAAAGATATAAGTTGGCAAATTCTTTAAGTACGGCGATCTAATATGGTCCTTCTTAAAAAATGTGGATTGATTGGTATGATCTCTATCTATTAATTCGTCCATGTGGTAGATACAATCCCCCAGAACTGTTCCCTGACTACCACTATTGAGAACATCATCTGGTATAGAGTGGCGTGTTTGCATGGAGATCAAATATTCTGAGCAAGGTTTCTCTTGGACCAGATTCAATCTCAGACTCTGGTGACACAAAGAGTTTGGGTCACTGGACAACGGGTTTTTTCCAATATTTTAAAATCTGCACACGTTGTTAAGGAGGGTGATCCCAGTTCTACTTTCATAAGGGTCATGTTGGCGAACCTTTTTGAGACCGAGTGCCCAAATTGCAACCCAAACCCCACTTATTTATCGCAAAGTACCAACCTGGCAATTTAACATGAATGCTGAGGTTTTAGTTTAGAAAAAAACAGTTGGCTCCCTCTTCCTCCGCCCCACATGCTCGAGCAGGGGCCAGCCTGCTTTAGCCTCCAGCAAGTCCCGCACGCACCACTCTATGCCTATCTAGCATCTCTGCCTCCTCTGCACCCCCCTCAGGCAGCAGCCACCCAGAGCACAGGCACCAGGCCCACCAGCCGAATCCTTCCTGCTCACCCCGGTGCGCACACGTCGTGCTCAGTGGCCCAGGCCAGTGTAGATGTGTGTGGGGGTGTGTGATTTCCCCCCCCCCACATGACAAACTCTGTGTGTGAGTGCCCACAGAGAGGGCTCCAAGTGCCACCTGTGGCACCCATGCCATAGGTTCGCCATCACTATTATAGGTGATCCCTTGGGAAGACCCAAAATTCTTCTGGGAACAAAACATTGCAATTCATCATTGTCCTGAATGACCCAGGTTAACTCAATCTCATCAGAACACAGAAGCTATGCAGGGTTGGCCCTGGTTACTACTTGGATGGAAGAGTACCAGGGAAGTCCAGGGTCACTATGCAGAAGCAGACAATGGTGAACCATCTCTCTTCCATTCTTTCCCTGAAAACCCTATATGGTTGCCATTGTCAGGACCAAACCCGTCAATGCCCAGATGTCTTGCTGTGTAAGAATTGCAAATGTTTCCTGTAAATGCTTCCCTGTTTCCCTCTCCCCTCCCTGGCAATTCCCTGGCGCCAGCCCTCCTGTGGGAAGGTGCGAACGTTCCCAGGTTTCTTGAAGCTCTGTAGTGCAAATGTTATACACTTTGTGAAACACATTTGGTGGGAATCAAATGGGGGGAGATTGAAGGATATAATCTCTGGATCTAAGCTGGGGAGCTTAGATTCAGCTTTCTCTGTTACTCTATACATTGTAGAAATAAACTGTTTTAGGACTTTCCTATGGTCTCTGTTATTTCCACGTTCGAGAGCCTGACAGCCATAAGTTGCCAAAGAAGCACTTTCCACCATATATTATGATTCTAAGCCCCACAAAGATGGGGTTCCATTTCATACCAGATCCATGTTCCATATCTAGTCAAATTCCCTTTGACTCACTTGACCCCGATTTAATTTCACAAACGTATCAATGTTTTAAGAATCTTCATTACTTTTTCATATATAACTCATTAGACATTATAAAACATGAAAATTGCATGGGCTTCTTTAGAAGTATAGAATTTAATATCTGGAAGGCAAAAAAAATGGCTCCTCTTCTACAGTGAATGGGTTTTTTTTTGTTCCAGCCATTCAAAAAAGTTTTACTTTTTATTATTGTCCTACATTTTCTAATGTCATCATCCCACTAACACTGTTAGCTTATATCTTTCCAGTGAGACTAGGTTATTCAATAGAATATTAATCTCAGTGCTATGTACCTTATATACACAACAATAATGTAGAATAAAGATATTCAGGCAGTATGTAAGGAGTTTCCAAAGGAAAGAGTTTCCAAAGGAAAGAGAACTTTTGAAAGGTATCTACAGCCATTTACACACTTGTGATCTCCTCTGCATTGAGTGTACATTCCCTTCGGGTTGTATTCTCAGTTAAGCACATGCTCCCCAGCGGTGGGATCCAAAATTTTTAGTAACAGGTTCCGATTGTGGTGGGATTCAAAATGTGGCGTAGCGCCAATGGGGCTGGGCGGGGCATGATGGGGGCATGGCCAGGCATTCCAGGGGTGGGCATTTCTGGGCGGGGCTGTGGCAAGGACACAGCCACTGCACCGGTCCTTGGGCGGGAAACAAAGGCATGCAGGCGCAGGCTGCCACGCACGCCGGTGCACCTCCTGCTAGACTGCTTCAAGTTCTGCGCGCTACTGCTGAGAGGAGGGGCGAAACTAAGGCCAAAATCACGTGGCAAAATCACCAATTAGTAACCCCCTCTCGGCACACACAAATAATTAGTAACCTACTCTCGGGAACCTGCGAGAACCTGCTGGATCCCACCTCTGATGCTCCCCCTTCTGAACTCACTGCACTTGAGATCAGACCCTCCTTGCCATTTGCAAAACCAGTCAAAATGTGATTTTCGCTCTCCCTTCCCAGGGTGAGTGAAGGAGAACAGAGTGTATTCAGGATTGTTTGCGTTTTCTCACTTGTCCCCACCTTTCCCCACCTGCATAGCAACAGCAGTTCTGCCCCCTCTTCAGGTCAGCATTTCAGGATGCTCAGAGGAACTTCCTTTAAAAAATGCTGTAAGGCCTAGCACAGGAGCAATAGACCCCCTCCCCCCCAAAAAAAACCCTGTGTTTTCTTTTAAGGCAAATGGAGCAACCCAGGTCGTTTCCCCACTTACCGTCTGTTGCGCGCTACTCTCGCCAAGTAGCACGGGGTATCGCGGCACTCCCCACTACAGGGGCGGCGACAACGCAGCCGCCCCAATGCTGCCGCTGTCGCGCCCCCTCAGCGTGCGTCATTCCTGGTGCTTCTCAAAACAGCGCCTTTTGATGACCCCGTGCAGAGCGTGGGGTCGTGGGGAAGCCCGGGAGCGCACCAGAAATGACTCGCACTGGGAGTAGCACGCAGCACAGGGTGGTCGATGTAAGTGGGGAAACAGCCCCAAGTGGAGGTTTCAGGCAAAAAAAGGAAATTGGAGCAGGGCAAAATGGCTCAGCTGTCCCTGGAGTAAAGAGAAAAATATAGGAAAACCCCACTGTGAAACAGTCAAGAGATAAATATTGCAGGCATAAAAAATCTACACGTACTCTCTCCTTATCAGTTAAAGAATTCAGACTTCCTTCAATAGTCATAACTGATTGGTATCATTGAAATTAACCTTTATATGAAGAAGTAGGAGGTCAACTTCGTTTCTTTCTTAGAAGAACCACTGTTGTCATTTGGACAGCTTCTTCCATGGGGTATCGTGTGAGATGGTTTGCAGGTACCATGGTGCTGTGAAACATAAGGACATCCGTGTTACAGTCCTACAGACAAGTGTATTCACTGCATATAGATGCCCTAAATTTTACAACAGTTCTCAGAAAGTTCTCTTGCATTTGGAGGCAGGGAGAGAAGAACATGAACGTACAATGGCACAATCTATTGAATAAATAACAATAGTTATCTGGTTTGTCTTCAATGATAAACAAAGATAAGCAATGTCCTAGCACCCAGGCTAGACTATGCTTTAGGGCAGGGGTGGGCATTTATTTTTTCCATGGGGCCACATAAGAAACAGAAAATATTGTGGAGGGCCGGGCCAAAAGGCTGAACTCAATTCTGCATAATAGGGGCTGCTAAGTGACAGACAGGTGCACAGATCAACTTGGAATCAGTGGCAACAGTTCTGCATACAACACTATTTGGCACAAAGAATCACAGGCTTAACCTACCTGCATAGTTGTCCACTGTGACAATCAAGCAAGTGGGGAGACTTAAGTCCCTTGACCTACTTTTTTCATCGACTGGTGCTTTTGAAAGCCCCGCAGAAGCTGGTTGCCTTGGTTGCCGGCTTCTGCTGGGCTTTCAAAGGCGCCTCGCTCCCCAGCAAGGCAGGGGGGCGAGGCACTTTTGAAAGCCCCACAGAAGCCGGCCGCCAAGGCAATCGGCTTCTGTGGGGCTTTCAAAGGCGCCTCGCTCTTCAGCAAGGCAGGAAGGCCAGTCAGGGTCATCCGGCGGGCCGGATGTGGCCCGCCGGCCGTATAATGCCCAGGTCTGCTTTAGGGATAGCCAGCAACAGCTTTAGGTGGGCAGGGACGTACAAATAGGCATGACATTAACACCACAACAACACTTCAAGTGTACAGCCTAAAGTGGCATCATTGCATCAGAATAGAGACCATTCCCTCTTGATTTTTGCCATGTTGGGGGCCAAGTGGAAAGTCTGCCTTGGGCGTGGGAGACTTGGACCCCTGCATATATTTTCAAGTGGATCAGATAGGCTGGATGCAGGAGCAGTATTAACACTCTTTAGGTTGTATGTCCAAATAATAACTCGTTTGCTGTTGCGCTGGATGGGAAACAGCATGAAAATTAGTGAGACTGAATGAACTCTGCTGTTTGAGAAAAAATATAATAATTACGCTATTACCACTGTTTTCCGGTCTTGTGCAAAAGTGTGATGTCGTTCTTTGGATTCAGTTGGCTTCAATCCAGTAGTTTGCTACCAGAACTCCACTTGTAGAACATGACTTTTCCCCCAGTTTTTGATGCTGCTGGTTTATGTCTTGGCCTATCCTGTTGAGAAGTTTGCGAATGCAATCATCAAATCTTGGCAACATTATTTCTGTGATTCTGGAAGATTACGCATATTTGGATAAGGATACTCAGGACAGTGACAAAATTAATCTTTGGATGTTCTTTTTCATTGTTCTTTGCCTCAAGGATCTCAATTGGGCAAAAAAAAAAGCCCAGAGAAAAACCAAATGTTTCAATAAATAAATGACCATATTAAGAAAGACACACACACACACTTGGGCTGTTTCCGCACGGGCGGAATATGGCGACCCAGGGACACTAAAAACAGCATCCCTGGGGAGGGATTCGCATGGCCACCGCTGCTGCATTGCAGCAGTGGTGGCCTCGCAACCCTCAAGCGGCGCGAAGTCGCTGTTTCTGAACCTCACTCCCTGGGTGAGGTATTTCGGAAACAGCGGCTTCCAAACGCTGCCGTGCGAATGGCAGCAGCTGGAAGGCGCCATTCCCCCCTTTCCCGAATGCCTTCCCTTCCCTCCGACCTTCCGGCGTGTCGCCCAGGCCTGGGGACACGCCTTCCCTGCACTGCGACTCCAGAGCTGTCACGCAAGGCAGGGGGGCATGTCCCCTGGCCTGGGTGATGTGCCGGAAGGTCGGAGGGAAGGGAAGGCGTTCAGGCAACGGCGCAGCCTCCGCACAGGCTGCGCCATCTTCCCCACCCCTACCGGGACCGTTCATGCGAATGGTCCCGGGTAGTGCGTCGGCGTCATGTACACCGACGCACCCCGCAATCGTGGCTGTGCGGAAACATAAATTTTGCAAAATTGCCAACTTTAATACCTCCATTTTGATTTTCATTGTGTGAAATGAACCCAGCAATCATCCTTTTTTGTTCCTCATATTCAATGTTCCAATAAAAATGTATGCATTTTTCTAATATATTTGTGCATTGTTTTTCTATAAATGGTCTAAAAAGGACATAAAAGAAACAGAAGAGTCATCAATAGCCATAATACGAGGTGGACTGAAACCAATAGCAGTAATATCACACAGCAATATCACACAGCTGCTGCAGCTTATACCTAAATGGTATCAGCATCATTCTAATGAGCGATCAGCTTAGCAAAAAAATCCTGTAGAAACCATAGCATTTTTAATTAAAAGGAAGATAGAAAGCACAAATTTGCATTTTCATTCAATAAAAGGGGCCCAAGGACATTATTCGCTGTTGTAACTTAGCTTGGCTGCATTTCTTCGAGGAAACAAGTGTTTAACAATCCATGCTACAATGAGAAATAGGAAGATACATTGGTTATGTTGGGTTTTCTGGGCTGTGTGGCCGTGGTCTGGTAGATCTTGTTCCTAATGTTTCGCCTGCATCTGTGGCTGGCATCTTCAGAGGTGTATTGCAGAGAGAAGTCTGTTATGTACTGTGTCCAGGTGGGCAAAGGTGGGGACATGTGAGGAAAACACAAACTATCCTGAATACAGTCTGTTCTCCTTCACTCACCCTGGATACAGTGTATAACAGACTTCTCTCTGTGATACACCCCTGAAGATGCCAGCCACAGATGCAAGTGAAACATTAGGAACAAGATCTACCAGCCCACGGCCACACAGCCCGGACAACCCACAACAACCAGTTGAATCGGGCCATGAAAGCTTTTGATAGGAACATACATTGTTTGGTGATGACATTTAGATTCGCTTTTTTTTAATATAAGTAATGAAAAATGTGTTCATTTGACCATCAAAATATCAGGTTTGCATTAGAACTGTTCTTCCTACATTTCCATCAATGATAAAATGGAATGTGGTTGCTATAAAGTAATGTGTCCCCAATATTTGGCTTCGGCAGCCTACTGAATTAGAATTGAAGCCCCACTTCTCTAACTTGGTCTCACAGTTTGCTTCTAGTGTGTGAAGGCGTATGTAAACTATGCACGCATGTAAACTAAGAGTAGGCATACATGATCACTGTATGGAAGCCTGCCTGAGGGATGCCATGTTTCCCCCTGGCCACCAGCACTGAATTCCAGATGCAGTCTGGGAAATTCCTGGAGGTTTGGGGATGGAGCTGGGGAGTAGAAGCAACTCAGTGGGGTACAACACCACTGAGTCTGCCATCCGAAACATCCATTTTCTCCAGAGAAACTGAACTGTGTAATCTGCAAATGATCTATCATTCCAGGGTATTTCCAAGGCCGCTTCCGCACGGCCACGCTGGGGGTTGGGTCGGCGTACATGATGCCAACCCAACCCCCCGGGACCATTTGCACGAACGGTCCTGGTAACGACAGAGAAGACGGTGCCGCAGAGCGCCGCCGCCCGATCGACGTATCTTCCCTGCAACAGTCCGGCACATCGCCAAGGCCAGGGGAGACGCCCCACTGCCCTGCTCGACCGCTCCAGAGTCACAGGGGGGCGCGCGTCCCCAGGCCTCGGCAACACGCTGGACGGTCGCAGGGAAGGTAAGTCGATTGGGAAAGGGGGGGAGGGATGGCTCCTTCCAGCCGCTGCCATTCGCACAGCAGCAGCTAGAAGCTGCCGTTTTCCCAAAACCTTGCTCGGGGAGTGAGGTGGGAAAATGGCAGCTTCATGCCGCTGGGGAGGAGCCAAGGCAGCACGGCTGCGAAGCAGCTGCGCCTCCCATGCGAACAGCTCCCTGGGGACAGCGTTTTTGCCATCCCTAGGGCGCTGTATACGGCCCGTGCGGAAAGGGCCCAAATCTCCTCTTGAGGCTGACATCCCTAGTTTGCCCCATAATCTTTTTGTGCCACAGAAGATTTTAGGAAGTGTTTTGTAGGTCATTCCCAAGTTCACTATTGCTCCAAAGAAAATGTACTCCCAAGGAAGCCACTCTTCTGGAGATGCACATTTTCATGGACAGTCTGTCTTTAGGGATTCATTTTCTCCATTCCAGATGCTGTCTTTGAAGAACCCGGCCTCTACAGACACCCAAAGTCTGGAGACTGTTGATTTAAGCAAAATTATCCTAAGGGACAACACTGAAGCCTCACAGCCTCAGTCATATTTAATGTTGAAATACACTTTCTTAACATGATTAGGACATTTAAAACTGAGTACACTTCAGAATGCAGAATGCAGCTCATAAATGATGCTCTGCTTGCATGAACCATTCTTCCCCATATCACTTCTTTGATCCTAGATCTAGCACCGACCTTGACTTTGTATTTATTGTGCAAGACGTTAATGGCACCATTTTGCGCTTCGTGTTCCAAATGCCCTTTCTTTAATTAGCCCCGCCAACAAATCATCTCTACGTGGGGCCGCCACCAGTTTGTAAAGCATAAAACTCCTCTGTCATTTCCCTTCTCCACACGCATATAAGTTTTTATGACTCTTTTTATAGACCCTTTTTACACTCAGAATGGCTACTTGACTGTATGTAAAATCTTGTAGGGTATGTAAAGGTAGAGAAACAGAGATGTGATGTAGATTGTGGGCTACAAACAACTCGGATGGAACAGAGTCTTAAAGTTCTTACAAAGAAGTTGAAAGGCAGTTCTGTTTATTGCTTGTTTGCTGGCAATTCCACAAGAGGCACTCTGAACTAAACAGTTTCCAAGATGGTTTGAAAATCTGTATAAACTTACCTTGAGTTCTGACTCAGGTAATTTTTATTATTATCATTATTATTTATTATTATTTATTCGGCTTGATAGACCGCCCAACCCCCGAAGGGCTCTGGGCGGTGTACAATGAGACATAAAACAAATACAATATAAGGTCTCATAAATACAATATAGCGATAAAACATTAAAATTCATTAAAATACATTATAGCAGCAATACCAAAAATTACAGATAAAAATACATGCCCAGATGCATGCACAGATGGCGCCCAACCCAAAGGCCAGGAGGGCCAGCATTGCCCCAAAATGGATGGAATCAGCGATCAGGCAATGCTGAAGATGGCAAAACTGTTGTGGGGGCTGCAGAGGGGGCAGGCAGTCTGCGGCTGGCATCCCCAAAGGCCCAGTGGAATAACTCGGTCTTACAGCCCCCTCAGAACTCGCCAAGGTCCCACAGGACCCGGACAGCAGATGTTAAAGCATTCCACCAGGACGGGGCCAGGGCTGCAAAGGCCCTGGCCTGGGTAGAGGCCAGCCATATCGACGAGAGGCAGGGGACTACCAGCAATTTGTCCTCCGCCAAACGCAGAGGCCTATTTGGGACATATGGGGTTAGACGGTCTCGCAGGTATGAAGGCCTCAAGCCGCTGAGGGCCTTAAAGGTTAACACCAACACCTTGAAGACGATCCGGAATTCCACTGGGAGCCTTATGTGGCCTTCATTTTCATCTCTTACAGAAAATGTTGATACATACTGACTGTTAGGTTCCAAATTCAGACCCTAAAATAATGTGTATTTTTTTAGGAATAACGGGGGTGATAAAAATTCACCTGCTGCAGCTGAGTGCTTGATTACTAATCTGTTTGGCTAGCATCTTCCTCATGTGAAGTGATCGTGGGAGGTGAACATTCAATGGTGTGTTTGTTTCTGTCTGAACAGCTCAAATATTTTCAACTGCAAGGAAAAGACAGCTGTACGTGCCATATTCTCCATACTAAAGGGCATGTTGTTATAGAGGAGAAAAGAACATTCCACATTTTTCACTGAGACTTACTCCTTAGGTGTTTCTGTATCCCTTTCAATGCCCTTGTAGCTTATAAAATTATAATTAGTTCCTGAGCTTGCGATAGACGCTTGTGTCTGGCAGGCAGAAAGCAGGCAGAAGCTATAATTTAAATAGTGTCCTACTTCTATGGTGTAAAGAAGGTCATGCTTGAAAAGTAAGCTGGGTTTTAAAAAAAAGTACTATCACAAGAGAAAAAAGAATTTGCCAGCTGCACAGCTGACTACAAGCTGCCATGCAGAAATAAATGGAACATATCTATTCATGTACGAGCAACCTATGACCCTCTAGGACAAATGTCAAAGTGGTTCAACATGACATTCATTTCAAACATGCAGGGGTGTTATGTGGGAGGGGCAAGCCGGGGTTCTTGCTCTGGGTGCATGTGGCCTGGGGGTGCACTGCCCGCACCCTTACACCTCACTAGCACAACCAAAGATTGCTGCATTAAGCAGCCTGTGTTTTCAACTTCATACCATTTTTCTCTCTTTCTCACAATACTAGAACCAGGGGGCATTCATTGAAAATGCTGGGGGAAAGAATTAGGACTAATAAAAGGAAACACTTCTTCACGTAATGTGTGATTGGTGTTTGGAATATGCTGCCACAGGAGGTGGTGATGGCCACTAACCTGGATAGCTTTAAAAGGGGCTTGGACAGATTGATGGAGGAGAAGTCGATCTATGGCTACCAATCTTGATCCTCCTTAATCTGAGATTGCAAATGCCTTAGCAGACCAGGTGCTCGGGAGCAGCAGCAGCAGCAGAAGGCCCTTGCTTTCACATCCTGCACGTGAGCTCCCAAAGGCACCTGGTGGGCCACTGCGAGTAGCAGAGTGCTGGACTAGATGGACTCTGGTCTGATCCAGCACGCTAGTTCTTATGTTCTTTCTTATGTTCTTACGAGGTGAGTGGCAGGGAAGAGATCGGGAGCAGAGATAAGACCAGGGAAGGAGTACCTCTTCCCTGACCTTGTCCTCACCTCCAGTCTCCTTCCAGGCCAGTCACTCCTTTGGCATAAAATTAAACATAAACTTAAAGGAAACACTTTTGGCTTTTTATTCTTCAGAAGTGGTGGGAGGATAGGAAAGAAACATGGGGCGGCACAATTGGGGGAGGGCAAATTTTTGGTGCTTGCTCTCGGCACTATTTTTTTTAGATACTCCCCAGCAAACACATGACAGCAACACGGAGATGATCCAATAAAGGGTTCAGTTCACAAGGAGATTTAAGACAAATTTGACTGGCAATCGTTTTCAGGTCAAAGTTTTTAGAATTTCTAATTTCTGATTCCCCCCCCCCCACCCACACACACACTTGACCAAATGGAAGGCGACCAGGGACATTTGACTCCCTATGTCCCCATGGAAGATACACCCCTGGAGGTTCATGATCAGACCCTCAGTTCAATGGTATTACTTCTGTCAAATCTTGTTACTATGGATGAACGTGGGGCTGGGGGAGAGCAACTGTCTTTGGGTCCTGAGTAGGGGGACAATTGATGTCAGAAACAGGGTAAAATCCTAACAGAGAGAAGAGAATGGCCTATATTTGACACTATACTTTATACCTGACATGTTCATGCTTCTAATTAATTAAATTAGGGGAAACCTCTGTAACTAAATTAATTAAATTAATTAAATTAATTAAATTAATTAAATTAGGGGGAAACCTGGGGAGCAGCAGTGGCGCAGTGGCTTAGAGCAGTGGCTAAGAGCAGGTGCACTCTGATCTGGAGGAACCGGGTTTGATTCCCAGCTCTGCCGCTTGAGTTGTGGAGGCTTATCTGGGGAATTCAGATTAGCCTGTACACTCCCACACATGCCAGCTGGGTGACCTTGGGCTAGTCACAGCTTCTCGGAGCTCTCTCAGCCCCACCTACCTCATAGGGTGTTTGTTGTGAGGGGGAAGGGAAAGGAGATTGTAAGCCCCCTTGAGTCTCCTACAGGAGAGAAAGGGGGGATATAAATCCAACTCTTCTTCTTCTTCTTCTTCTTCTTCTTCTTCTTCTTCTTCTTCTTCTTCTTCTTCTTCTTCTTCTTCTTCTTCTTCTGTTTCCCTGTGCTTTTAATAAGCAAACGCAGAAGCTGAACAGGGTTTTCCAGTTGATGCCTCTCTCTTCAGCAAAATATTCACTTTACCACATTGCTGCCTGCCTTGCTTATACTGCTGGTAAAAACACAGGAGTCTGCCAGGAGCAAGGGAAGAAGATTGCAATAAGTAAAATGAGTGTGGGTGTGTAATTGTGTTTCAATTTCCCGAACTTCTGCAGGGTGACCACTACACAGGGACACAGTATGAGCGTTCTCTGGAGCTGACCTTTCCCAAGTTAAGCTCTGGGTTCTTCATGGGCAAAATCTCTCAAATTCAAAACAGCACAATTGAAGTCAGGGCTTCCCCAGTACTTAGCCTGTAAATTGTCCCTGTGAAGTTATAATAAATGAGTGCCTTTGAGTTGTTTCTCACCACTGCTTAGCAGAATAGAACAGAAAGTTTATTGCAATCTTCTGTAGGCCTTTTTGTACTGACAGCCAGGAACATTCGAGCTGCAGAGCTTAAAGAAAGTCATCAACTCTAACTGTTGATTTGATGTTTTAGATTTGTGATGAATACTGCTTTAATCTGTGTGTAATACTACTTAGTAATTGATAGCGGAGCCAGAAGGGATTTTTCCCCTTCCGGTCTTGAGTTTAATAAAAACGGAATATTGTTTTATTTCTGTATAAGATAGGTAGGAACAACCCTGTATTAGATAGAAAGTAGGAATTATAGTATTTTTGTACTTGCATCTGCATGGAACCTCCTTAGCTCAAGGCAGGAGTCCACCCCTGCTCCACCTGGGCACGTTCCTTCCATTTGTAAAATCCGGAATGGATGTTGACAAAAGGGACCCCAGAAGAAGTGTCTCAATCTGCCTAATCCCGCCAGCAGGCAGATACGGGTGCCATCATCGTTAAGTTTCGTTTCCTGACCCCAAGCACCCAAAGGACTCTTTTGTGCTTTTCCGGCCAGTACCTACGTCATCACCTCGCCCTACTCCAGCCGTGAAATTCAAGAAAGGACTGCCCATCGGACTCTGATTGGTTCCCATGTATTGTAGCTGTATGATTGGTTGTCATGTATTTTGTGAATGAATGGTTGTAGGCTGTCTTGTATCCTCCCGGACTCCCGACAGGAGAAAGTGTATTTAAGATGTTGTAAAGCTGCTAGGCAGCACAGTTGCCGTGGTGCGGAGGTGCTGACACATAGGTCAGCATCTCAATAAAATGCTTTATTATTTACTATACTCGCTGTGTTGGGTCCTGTTTGTGTTCCCCTGCGCTGCCGAGAGCTGGTTGGTCTGGAGCTATTCAAAGTTACCAGGCAGCGTGGTAACAGCCCGGTAACATAATCACAACCAGTCAGCCCACATCTCAGGTTGAAATACCCCTTCAGGATGACTTTTGCAACGGTATCCAAGAAATGAATTTATATGATACATGAGAAGACAACCACCAAGGATACTGACTGATTCATGGCCTGTACTGCCAGTGGAATTTTACTTCAAATGGTTGCATATACAGCTCCCTGCACATGTGAGCTCCCAAAGGCACCTGGTGGGCCACTGTGAGTAGCAGAGAGCTGGACTAGATGGACTCTGGTCTGATCCAGCTGGCTTGTTCTTATGTTCTTATGATTTTCTAGGAGTGTTCAGAGACTACTGGGCTTTTCCCCTGACACTTTGAGCATTACCTAAAATGTGTCTTGGCATGTTAAAAGGTCTATTCACTATGCATAGAAAAAGCTAACTCTATTAGTGCACTGAATTATTTCAAGTGACCCCCGTGGGGATGGAGAGAGCCATTTTGCTGCAGTGAAGACAGAAGCAGAGGCACCATTTCAGTGTTTGTCCTAGTGTCAGGGCTGCACCATGCTTGGCTTAATGGCTACTTCTTATCTGCCTTCCTGAAGGAGTAGCCTGCCTGTCCCAAAAACAATGTCTCTTTCTCACTGTCCTTTCTCAGGCTGATATTATGGGAATGCGAGGGAGGGGGGATTCTGGGAGAGAGCCAAAACCCAGTTTCGGCTATCTGGCCGTTGGGCTGACACGGTTCTGAGTAAAGCTCTTGAATCTACCTTGAGTCTTATTACTGACTGGAGCACTAGGCCCTAACACCTAGGCAGCATTTTCTTTAGATATGCTCCTAACCCTGCTCAGCATACTATTTCCCATGAATTTCAACAATTCAGCACAGGCCAATCAGTAATAGGTCATGCATGCATATCCTCACCAGCCCAGTGGGAATCCTAGTTGTTCCCTTCCACAGACCTGTTGCTACTGAGTGCTGCTCTGCAGCCAATTATTTCAAGAGTATTTTGATGTCACCTACTGTGCAGATACAAGGCAGAATGAAATAGAAGTCCACCATGACAACACAACACAACACAAGCCTTTATATAAAACAGGACAAAATTTTAAAACAAAACAAGGTTAAGAAATGCAGTTAAAACTACTAATTTCCAGTATAAAATTTGCAACAGTTTCACAAAAGAGCACATCAGAGCTGTTCAGGAGATTGGGTATCTTATAACACTCTTGCCACTGAGAACATTGCAAGAAAATGGAATTCATGTATTTCATGCGTATCTAATTGTATTTAGGGCATAGAAACAAAGAATGGTCAAGTGTTTCAACCGTAGTCATATCACATGAACAAACTCTTTTAGAACGTTCCATATTCTTGAATCTTCCCTCCAGCAGAGCTGATGGCAGCACATTACATCTTGCAGTAACCAAGGCTCTCTTCTGGGTGGGATTAATCAGCAGACAAAGATATGCTGCCATAATTCCACGCTCGCATGGGATTAATAATGTAGTCGGAGAACAGGTTGTCTTGGCAGCATGAGTCAAATTATGAAAATCAAGATTCAAGAGCCTATTCTTAACTAGTCTGAAGGCTTCCACCTTTGTGAACATAAGGAGTGATTCCAAGGGGACACCAATAGCTTCAACCTTTCTAAAGATCAAAGTATACCATTCTGAACCACCATGACAACTATTTCACAGCAGTAAAGCTCTTGGGCAGCTGTTAGAGTAGGACAGTGTCCAGGTGAGGAGCTCCGTGGCTCAGCTAACATGCGATTGGGCCTGTCTGGTTGGTTGTTTGTATATTTTGCTGCCACTCACCTAGGGGGTCTTGCGGTGACTTACAACATTTAAACAGACACCATAGTAAATAAGTAAAAAACTAACACAATCAAACAAGATGTAGAGAGTATTAACATATGTACTCTGCGCCATTCTACTATCTAACTGGCCCAGCACTTCTGGTTAACCTCCCAAGGTCAACTTGAACAATTTGGTCTTACAAGCCCTGGAGAAACTACGCGAGTCTCTTAGGGCTCGAGGGTCATCTGCTGAACATTTTGATCCTAAACTTCTCAGCATCCCTAACTACATGTCACTTCTGTTTTGTTCAAAGAGGAACAACTAATGAGCTTCATAAATAATGCATCAGTGATCTTATGAGCAAAAAAAAATGTTCTGGCTGATATTAAGGAGACCCTTTGGACAATACCAAACGGTAGGTTCTCCACGTTTAGCGAGGGCGTTGCTAATTTGAAACACTTTTTTAAAAAAGACAGCTTTGCATGGCCTACTTAATACACATCTTTTTAATGCCAACATTTGAAAGTGAATATCTGAAGATAGTAGCATATTAATTGAACAGATAATCTTGAAAGCCAGTTTGTCATAGGGAAACAGTTAATAGTCATCCCTTGTGCAAGCACCAGGTCATTACTGACCCATGGGGTAACATCACAGCATAAGTTTTACAAGGCAGACTAGGTTTTATGGGGTGGTTTGAGGGTGACTTAAAGCCTTTCCCAGTCATCTACACTTTACCAGCAATAAACAGAGTATTCCTTTTGCTGACATCACAGGGAGGGGAGGCTGGCCCTTTCCGCACAGCGGAAAGGGCGCCCCTGCACCGGCAGGAATTCTGCCGGTGGAGGGGTGGGGGCCATTCGGACGGGAGCGACGCTCGCACGGCCGTTCGCACGGGAGCCGACGCCATCCCTCTCCAACTCACCTCGTCGCCTTCATCGCCCTGCTGGCCTCCTAAGACCCACCCACGCTGCCCTCCGACCTCCAGGACAGTGACGGAGGGTCTTAGGAGGCCAGCAGGGCGATGAAGGCAATGAGGTGAGTGGGGGGGACGGGGAAAACAGTGTGTTCCCGGCAGTGCCGTTCGCACCGTGCCGTCGGGAATGCACTGTTCTCCAAAAACCTTCCTCCAGGAAGGAAGTTTTTGAAGGTGGCCTGATGCCGCCCTGGGGGTGGAGGAGAGGAGCCAGGTCGGCGCTGCTGCATTTTAGCAGTGCCGCCTGTGCGAACGGCTCCCCGGGGACAGCGTTTTTGCTGTCCCCAGGGCACCATAAATGGCCCGTACGGAAAGGGCTGCTGAGTCAATGTTGAATTTGGCTACTTGAAACCCAGTTTATCATGCAAGCAAATTAAACAGAGAGCCAAGATTTACGTATATATTTGCTTCATTTATACCCCTACTTTCTCCCCAATGGGAATCCCAAGTGATTTACATTGTTTTTATCATATCCGTTTTATCCTCCAAACAGTCCTGTGAATTAGGTTAGGCTAAGAGTGTGTGACGGGCCCAAGGTCACCCAGACAGTTTTCCATGGCAGAGTGGGGATTTGAATCTGAGTCACCCAGATCCTAGTCCTGTGGTGGCGAACATTTGGCACTCCAGATGTTATGGACTACATTTCCCATCAGCCCCTGCCAGCATGGTCAATTGGCCATGCCGGCAGGGGCTGATGGGAAATGTAGTCCATAACATCTGGAGTGCCAAAGGTTCGCCACCACTGTCCCTAGTCCAACACTCTAGTTGCTCCCCCGGACTAGATGCAATCTCCTATGGGGGGCAATTGGTGTCACAAAATATATAATATGATCCTTCTCATAAGAACATAAGAACAAATACCTGCTGGATCAGACCCAGAGTCCATCTAGTCCCAGCTCTCTGCTACTTGCAGTGGCCCACCCAGCGGGTGCCTTTTGGGAGCTCACGTGCAGGAGGAGGTGAAGCAATGGCCTTCCTGCGGCTGCTGCTCCTGAAGCACCCTGGTCTGCTAAGGCATTTTGCAATCCTCAGATCAAGGAGGATCAAGATTGAGTAGCCATAGATCGACTTCTCCTCCATAAGTCTATCCAAGCCCTTTTTAAAGCTATATCCAGGTTGAAGTGGCCCATGCACCACCTCCTGCTGGCAGCATATTCCAAACACCAAATCACACGCTATGCGTGGAAAAATGTTTCCCTTTTCCTTCATCCAATGGTTTTGTAAGGATCTCAGTCGTTCTTGTTTCCCCTTTACAGCCTAACCCTGGACCTTTGAAGGAGATTCTTTTGGCCGGGCATCCACAGAGCCAGGACTCTGCACTCCAACCTTGTGAGAATTGCTTATCTCGCTTTTTTTACGCATAGTAGAATTCCGTTCTCATGAGAACGGGGCAGGGGGATGGGTTAGTCAGCATTATAACCTGTTGTTTGAGCCGGAGTTGCTCATTCCCGCCATGTCGTGGTGTGTGTGCTTTCCAGGATGTCTGGAATAAACGGACTTATAATCAAAGCCTTTTTATTTCTGCTGTTTGGAATTCCCCTTACATTATGGCAGGAAACTAACTCATTTTTTCTCTTGAGCTGTGTTTGGATCTCTGAATTGTTCCTAACATGCAGAGATTGAGTACTCTTGACCACCATGTAGAAGGCAATCGATAGCTCCCCATAGAGGGTTTCGAGCCTTCCCTTCCAGACTCCGAGGATCCGGGAGATGATCCGGTTTCGCTGGTGCCTCTCTCCCGACCTCGGTCCAGTTCGGAAGTCTGCCTCTCTTCCCTTGGGACGATCGACATGGATTCAGATCATGTGGAGATGCATGAGACTTTTGGGGCGCTATCTATGGATCGAGTAGCCTGTTGACCGGGTTCATTTCCACCCGACAATGTGGATTACAAACCCCAGATGCAGCCAGTCCCTGAGGAGTTTGGATTATCTTACCATTCATGCTGACACCCAAGAATCCATTGAAAGGTTCCTGGACAAATAGCTTCGAGGACATTTCCCGAGAGATCAGCAGTGGCATAGCACCGGCAGACTCGTCCCAAAGTTACAGCGGAAGCAGGGACGATGACGAGGGTTGAGATCGATGGATCCCGGAAGAGGGTTCCACACCACCTCAGCAGCACCAAACCCGGGAGCGAACGCAGCGAATGCGGTGAAATCCTTGGAGCAGTTTGAGGCGTGGAGGAAAACCATCAGAGGATGGTGAACTGGATCCCCGATCCCGAATCGTTACCCATGCCCTCGAAAGAAAATTGCAGGACAGTGCGGGTATGGCCATGCTGCGGGACACTGGAAACTTGCCTGGGAATGCGAGCGCCTTGAACTGTGGAGAGGAGGAGCGCGAGAATCTGCAACGGGACCGTGGAAAGTCTGCAACGGGACCGTGGAAAAGCAACGCGCAAGGAAATCCAAATGGAGTTGGACCGTGGAAAGAGAAGCGTTAGCTAAGGTCAATAGTATCAACAGAATCTAACGATTCATGACAAAGTGCTGGATCAGTCCAAACTGGATTTACAGCGCCAGCGCGACAACATCAAAGCCATCCAAAACCCAGAATGAACTGACTTTTAGCCCGTTCAACGAGGCGAAAGAGCTAAATCGTGGATCGAGAGGGAAGCTTTGCACACGCACTAAGATGCCTTATACACGCTAAGGAAAGCGGAATTGGCTGAACGGGAGACAAACTTCTACGACGGGCTTAACGTGGAGACGTTGGGTTAGAGCCCCAGTTGGTGCCTACACCTTCACCCTCGCACCGGCGGCTCCTCCTCCCTCCTGCCGGAGGCATTGCGCCTCGCTGAAGGCCGGTTCCAGCTTTTTTCCAACCTGGGGCACCTTCCTCAACCCTCTGCTCCTCCAGCCTCTACCCTATCCAGTTACAACAACCCAGGTTACATGCTGCCTTAGCAACCCCAACATGCCGCACTCTAGAGCGACATTGAAAGAGGGTGGTTCTACAGACCCCCATCCCAGCTCTCGCTTTTGATGGTACCGCTATTCCAAACTTCCTTTTACTTTATTCTGCAACTTCGATGCTCATATGCAAGAATTTCATGATCTATATCGTTTCTGAATGCGAAAAAAAATACGGTGGAACATTGGGTCAGGGGTGTTGGATGGGGTAGCCGCTGGAGTGGTTTGTTTCTCTTTATGAATTGCAGAGGGCTGATACCGCCGCACGGTAGCCGAGGCTTCCTCCAAGCGTTAGCCGCCATGATCCGATTCCAAGATCCCAATAATGCTGAAAAGCTTGATGCCATCCGCATTACAGTAAAACCATCCAACAGGGCAACCGCTCCTTTGCTGATTTTAGTTCCCGTGAATTCCGCTGCAGCTGCCAGTAAACTTCCACCGGACTGGCCTGAAGCGCATTACGGGAAATGCGAGTATTTTTTTTCGAAGCAATGGATATTAAACTTCATGGAAACAGTGATCCTTATTCGGATCCACGCAAAGCGCTTGCGGAGTTGGATCGAGCTCGGCTAGCAGGTTGCTGCCCGTCTTGCCTATGCCCGCAGCTGGAGGCCGCCCATGCGCCTCGAAACCAAGCCAACATGCCGAGCGCCGGCCTTCATCAAATTGCCCGGCCGTGGCGGCCGAGACCATGATCGGAGCGCCGTCGCCGTTTGGGATTATTGCCTGTATTGCGGAGGTCCTGTACCTGGCTGCCAACTGCCAGCGAAGCAGAAGCCTCCCCTCCCGGGGAACCCGCACTCCTTCTGCCAAGCCTCCATAAATCCAATACCAACTCAAGGATCGTCCAAAGCTACTTTTTTTTGATAAAGGGATGTCGAAGAGGAAGAAACTGCGCTTAACAAGCGGCACCCGTGGATCTTAATCCCTTCTCCACGATCCGGTGAGTGAAGGCAGCGCGTACATTACTGGCCCCACGGCTTCCTTAGCCAGCCCCAGTAAACATCTGGCGCATTTTAGCCTCTGCGCTTGTGGACTCAGGACGCTCCCACTTATCTTATGAAACCACTTAGAGTGGCCGAGGAACTCGGTTTAGACAGAATAAAGTTCCCTTGGTAAAACCCATTCCTTTCACCCAAATGGGCTGTTAATACCCACTGGGTGGTGAGGAGTCCAGCCAGGTTCAAAGCCCAACGGAGTACTTCTCCGTTCACCAGCGATCATTTAGGAAAAGATCAGTTTCATTCTTGCTCCAGTTACCGAGCGCTCCATTGTTTTAGGTATGCCATGGCTACTTTTACACGAACCAACCTTCGTTTGGAAGGAGCGAATCCTTCAATTCTCAGATCCCCCCTGCGGAGATCGTGGATGGGGGGGAAGATCCATCCGGTAGGGGAGGGAGGAAGCAGCCATCGCTACAGCTTTCAATGCACTGCTCGGCTCCCCTTGCCGTAGAAATCCCCAAGGGGTATCAAGACCTATCCTAGAGTTTTCCAGGAACAGGAGTGCGATCAGCTTCCCCCCCATAGAGATACCGATTGCAAGAGATCCTGCTACAACCTGGAGCCCAATTACCTAAAGGTGGGATCCCTGTCATGAGTCCGCGGGGAAAAGGAGCTCAGCGCCTTCTTAGATAAAAAGAATTTAGCCAGCGGTTTCATCACAATGAGCCACAAAATACACCCATGCCGCCCCTGTTTTATTTATTAAGAAAAAGGACGGTTCGTTTCAAGACATGTACTGATTATAAATGGACTGTGCTGTTTCCATCTCCAACAAATATCCTTTGCACTTAATAAAGGTTCTCTTGGATACCCTAGGCAAAGGCCGGATTTTTACCAAATTGGATTCGCGGGAAGCTTATTATAAATTATCCGCTGTCGCGGAGGGGTACAGACATTTAACAGCATTTAATACAAAATTAGGGCAATATGAATATTTAATAATACCCTTTGGATTAGCTGCGAATTTGGGGCTTTCATAGCCCTCATAAATGAAGTATTACATGATTTATTGTACAAGGGAGTAGTGCATTATATTTGGATGATGTTTTTGGTTACTCACAGACACTGGAGACAGCATGGAGGCTTTAGTCCGGGAAGTTTTACAGCGTTTACTTGATAACTCCCTCTTTTAAGTTGTCAAAATGCTGTTTTCACCAAACCTCCATAGACTACCTAGATATCCAGATATCCTCTGACGGTCTAGAAATGGACCCGGCTAAAGTGGCATGAGTGGTTGAAGCTAACACCAATAGAAGGGAATTGCAATCCTTTCTTAGGCACTAGCTTCTATGATGACTTCATTCCCCATTTTGCCAAACTTGCCTTACCCGCTCACTGATCTTTTATGCACTTCTAAAGGAAAGGGCGCCCAAAGCGTAAAGCCCGGGGCCCCCCTCCCCTGAGTGCGCTTGGGAATGCCAATTAAGCGTTCCAATATTTTGAAAGCAGCTTTCACACGTGGGAGGCCAATTCTGGCACATTGACCCTATGAGCTTCCTTTCGCCGTTCACGTGGATTAGCTTCGGACAAGAGCTGGAAGCTGCCCTCTTGCAGAAAAAAAGGCAGAGACAATAGAATTGGTACCGTGTGCTTATTTATCCAAAAAAAATTTCTAGTTCCGAACTAAACTGGACTATGCGGAGATAAGGAAGCAGCTGCCATCAAACTTGCGTTGAGCACCCGAAAGCCATTGGTTAGAAGGAGCCAAAGCACCCCTTTCAAAGTCTGAATTCCGGATCATAAAGAAATTTGGCTGCGCTTTCCACACCCCTCAAACATGTCCACTAAACTTAATTCACGTTGGGCTGATTTTTTCTCACCGACACTACCGCTACGGTCCATTTTTTACCCGGTAAAAGTAATAAGCTGGCTGATGCATTTATCCCATACTCGGGGAGGGGGGAGCCGCATCTGAGGATATTCCACGCATACGTTCTCTCTCCCCTCCCAGCTAGAGTTAGCTGTCACCAGCTCACAATCCTCTACGTTCACCCCCCCCCACGCCCATCCCAGCCATTTGTCTCCCCCCTTCCTTCAAGAACTCCGAGGCGGGATTACGCGAGCTGCCAGCAGAGGAAAAAGATGCTGGCTACGCTTGGAGGATGGTGTCTGGAAAAGGGGGGGGTGTTGGTATGTTCCTCCTCCCCTCCGAAAGCAGGTTCTTCAAGCATGCCATGATGCTCGTCAGGCTGGGCACTTCGGGTTTGTGAAAACCCTTCATCTAGCCCGCCGCCAGTTTTGGTGGCGCTCTATGCGCAAGGACGTTGAGTCTTACATTAAAGGGTGTTCCATATGTGCAGAGGCCAAGTCAATACCGGGAAAGCCTCATGGGTTACTGAAACCTATCCCCGTTGCCTCCCGACCCTGGCAGGTTATTTCAATGGATTTTATCACTGACTTGCCGAACAGTCACGGGAACACTGTGTTGTGGGTGGTGGTGGATCTCTTCTCCAAACAGGCGCATTTCATTCCTTGCACCACCATACCTTCAGCTCCCAAACTAGCCCGGTTGTTCATTCAACACATCTACCGCCTGCATTCCTCTCCTGAGAAGGTGGTATCGGATCGTGGCCCTCAATTCATTTCTCGATTTTGGAAGGCTTTCCTGGAGTTGTTGGGAACCACACCAGCAGTCGCCGCCCCCTACCACGTTCAAAGTGACGGGCAAAGTGAACGGACGAACAGAACACTAGAGCAATATTTACGTTGTTATACAAACTACCATCAGGACAACTGGTGTGAATTGCTTCCCTTCGCAGAGTATGCTTACAATAATGCAATTCATAGCAGTACGCAGAAAACCCCATTCGAAGTAGTCTCTGGCCGATCCTTCCCGCCGTTGCCCCAGCTGCCGGCGGAGGTATTGCAGCCACCAGAATTCAATCAATGGATTTTGTCACTAGCTGAAGGCTGGAAGTCAGTTCAGTCTACCCCTGCCAGCATGGTCAATTGGCCATGCCGGCAGGGGCTGATGGGAAATGTAGTCCATAACATCTGGAGTGCCAAAGGTTCGCCACCACTGTCCCTAGTCCAACACTCTAGTTGCTCCCCCGGACTAGATGCAATCTCCTATGGGGGGCAATTGGTGTCACAAAATATATAATATGATCCTTCATAAGAACATAAGAACAAGCCTGCTGGATCAGACCAGAGTCCATCTAGTCCAGCTCTCTGCTACTTGCAGTGGCCCACCAGGTGCCTTTGGGAGCTCACGTGCAGGAGGTGAAGCAATGGCCTTCTGCGGCTGCTGCTCCTGAGCACCTGGTCTGCTAAGGCATTTGCAATCTCAGATCAAGGAGGATCAAGATTGGTAGCCATAGATCGACTTCTCCTCCATAAGTCTATCCAAGCCCTTTTTAAAGCTATCCAGGTTAGTGGCCATCACCACCTCCTGTGGCAGCATATTCCAAACACCAATCACACGTTGCGTGGAAAAATGTTTCCTTTTCCTTCATCAATGGTTTTGTAAGGATCTCAGTCGTTCTTGTTTCCCTTACAGCCTAACCTGACCTTGAAGGAGATTCTTTTGGCCGGGCATCCGGCCAGGACCTGCACCAACCTTGTGAGAATGCTTATCTCGCTTTTGCATAGTAGAATTCCGTTCTCATGAGAACGGGGCAGGGGGGATGGGTTAGTCAGCATTATAACCTGTTGTTTGAGCGGGGTTGCTCATTCCTGCCATGTCGTGTGTGTGTGCTTTCCAGGATGTCTGAATAAACGGACTTATAATCAAAAGCCTTTTTATTTCTGCTCTTTGGAATTCCTTACATTATGGCAGGAATCTAACTCATTTTTTCTCTTGACTGTGTTTGGATCTCTGGTGTTCTAACATGCAGAGATTGAGTACTCTTGACCATGTGGAAGGCACGATAGCCCCCATAGAGGGTTTCGAGCCTTCCCTTCCAGACTCCGAGGATCCGGGAGATGATCCGGTTTCGCTGGTGCCTCTCTCCCGACCTCGGTCCAGTTCGAGTCTGCCTCTCTTCCCTTGGGACGATCGACATGGTTCAGATCATGTGGAGATGCATGAGACTTTTGGGGCGCTATCTATGGATCGAGCGCCTGTTGACCGGTTCATTTCCACCCGGCAATGTGTGGATTACAAACCCCAGATGCAGCCAGTCCCTGAGGAGTTTGGATTATCTACCATTCATGCTGACACCCAAGAATCCATTGAAAGGTTCCTGGACAAATACTTCGAGGACATTCCCAGAGATCAGCAGTGGCATAGCACCGGAGCTCGTCCCAAAGTTACAGCGGAAGCAGGGACGATGACGAGGGTTGGATCGATGATCGGAAGAGGGTTCCACACCACCTCGGCAGCACCAAACCCGGGAGCGAACGAAATAATGGGGTGAAATCTTTGGAGCAGTTTGAGGCGTGGAAGAGAAACCATCAGAGGAGGAACTGGATCCCAATCCCGTAATCAAGACTTCCATGCCCTCGAAAGAAAATTGGGACTCTAGTGCGGCTTGCCAAGCTGCGCGGACGCCAAACTGTTTTGGGGAGCGTGAGCTAACTGTGGGAGGCGAGGAGCGCGAAAATCTGCAACGGGACCGCGGAAAGTTCGTAACGGGAACGTGAAAAGCAACGGAAGGGAATCCAACCGGAGTTGGACCGTGAAAGAGAAGCGCTAAGCGCCAATAGTATCAACAGAATCTAACCATTCATGACAAAGTGCTGGATCAGTCCAAAACTGGATTTATGGTGCGCCAGCGCTGACAACATCAAAGCTTTCATCCAAACCTACAGTAATGAACTGACTTTAGCCGCTCAACGGAGACGAAAGAGCTAAATTGGATCGGTGAGAGGGAAGCTTTGCACGGGCGCATCAAGATGCCTTAACACGCAAGGAAAGGGAATTGGGCTGAACGGGAGCAAACTTCTGTTTACGGCAACGCGGAGACGCTTTTGAAGTTAGAGCCCCAGTTGGTGCCTTCACCTTCACCCCCCGCGACCGGCTGCTCTCCCTCCTAGGAGGCGCGGCGCCTCGCGGCCGGGTTCCAGTTTTTTTCAACCTATGGGGCACTCTCCTCAACCCCCTTGCTCCTCCAGCGCCCTAATTCTATCCAGTACAAATAACCAGGTTACACACGGTATGGCAACCCCACCACGCACTCCAGAGCGCATTGAAAGAGGGTTCTACAGACCCCTATCCCAGCTCTTCGCTTTTGATGGGTACCGCTGGCCCAAATCTTCCTTACTTTATTCAGGTAACCTGAAGCGCTCATATGGCAAGAATTTTATGATCTATACTGCTCTGAACGCTAAAAAATACGTAGACATTGGGTCGGTGTTGGACGGGGTAGCCGCTGAGTGGTTTGGTTCTCTTTATGAATTGCAGGGGATCTATAATTCGCGACGGGTGAAATGGCTTCCGCCAAGCTATGCGCACTCGACTCCAAGATCCCACTGCTGGAAAACGATGCCATCCGCATAGTAAAAAAATCCATCCAACAGGGCAACCGGCCTACGATTTCCTGATTTTGCCCGCGGAAATCATAGCAGAGCGCCAGTAAACTTCCTTACCGGACTGGCCCAGTGCATGAAATGCGAGTATTTTTGCCAAGCAATGGATATTAAACTTCGCGGAAACAGTGCGATCCTTATTCTCGATCCCGCGAAACGCTTTGGCGGATTGGATCGAGCTTGCCTAGCAGGTTAAGCTGCCCATCTTGCCTATGCTCAGCTGGAGGCCGCCCACGCCCCGAAATCCGCCAACACGCCGCCGCCAGGCCGCTTAGAATCCAAGCCCGCCCAGAATGCAAGCGAGACCACGCCGGAACGCCGTCGCTGATTGGTATTGTGCCTCTATTTCAGAGGTCCTGGCCACTCTGTGGGCTGCTAACTGCTGAAGAAGCAGAAGCCTTCCCTCCCGGGGGCCTTCGCGACTCCCGCCTGCTGCTTCCACTTAAATCCAGCCTACCAACTTCAAGGATCATCCAAAGCTACTTTTGATGAGGATGTCAAAGAGGAAGAAACTGCTTTAGTCTTTCAGCTGCACCCGTGGATCTTAATCCTTCTCCTGATCCGGTGAGCGGGGCTGGCAGCGCTTCCATTACTATTTTGACTTCCTTTTAGCCAACCCCAGTAAAACATACGCGCATTTTGGGCTCCTCCTGCACTTGTGGGACTCCAGGTTGCTCCCACTGTTCTATGAAATCATAGTATCCGAGGAATCGCACGGTTTAGAATCGAAATCTCTCAGGTGGAAGCCTATATCTTTTCTCTACCCAAATGTCAGATGGTAGCCCACTGGGTGGTGAGGGTCCAGCCCGGTTCAAAACCCAACTCGTACTTCTCGGTTGCAACGATCATTGGGAAAAGATTAATTTCTATCTTGCTCCAGCTGCAAAGCACTCCATTGTTTTAGGTATGCTACGGCTACTTTTACACTTAACCAACCTTCGTTTGGAAGGAGCTGTAATCCTTCACTTCTCAGATCCCCCCCGCGGAGATCACATGGATGGGATGGGGAAGATCCATCTATAGGGGAGGGGGAAGCAACCATCGCTACAGCTTTCAATGTAATTGTCGGCTCCCCTTACTGTAGAAATCCTCAAGGCGTATTAAGACCTATCTTAGAGTTTCTTCAGAGGAACAGGAGTGCCATCAGCTTCCCCCCCATAGAGATACCGGATTGCAAGATCCTACTACAACCTGGAGCCCATAATTACCTAAGGGTAGGATCGAGATCAGCATGAGTCCCACCGAGGAAAAAGAGCTCCGCTACTTCTTAGATAAAAAAATTCTTAGCCCGCAGATTCATATCACGTACGCAGCCACAAAACACACCCATGCCTCCCCTGTTTTATTTGTTTGTTAAGGAAAGGGACGGTTCGTTAAGACTTTGTAATTGATTATCGTGGACTAAAATGCTATTTCCATATCCAACAAATATCCTTTGCTCCTTAATAAGGGACCTCCTGGATGCCCTAGGCAAAGGTCGGATTTTTACTCAAATTGGATTTGGCGTGGAAGCTTATTATCATGTCCATATCACTGACGGCGAGGGTACTTAACATTTAACAGCATTTAATACCAAAATCTGGGCAATATGAATATTTAATATCGCCCTTCGGATTATTGGGGCCCCAGGGGCTTTCAAGGCCCTCATGCAAACGAAGTATTACATGATTTATTGTACAAGGGAGTAGTCGTATATTTGGATGATGTTTTGATTTACTCATTACAGACCCTGGAAGAGCATGAGGCTTTAGGTCCGGGAAGTTTTATTACAACGTTTACTTGATAACTCCCTCTTTGCCAAGTTGTCAAAATGCTGTTTTCACCCAAACCTCCATATAATCACTCCAATATCGAATATCCTCTCGACGGCCCAGGAAATGGAGTCCGCCTAAAGCGGCCGCAGTAGACATTGACTGGTCATTCGCCCTTCTACCACAGAAGGGAATTGGTATCTTTCTTAGGGCTTTTGCTTAACTTCATTCGTGCAACACTTCATTCCCCATTTTGCCAAACTTGCCTTACCGCTCACTGATCTTTTATGCACTAAAGGAAAGGACGCCCAAGCGGCCAAGCCCGGGGCCCCCCTCCCCTGGTCGCAGGAATGCCAATTAGCGTTCCAGCAGCTGAAAACAGCTTTCACAACTGAGCCAATTCTGACACATCCCGACCCTGAGCTTCCTTTCATCGTTCACGTGGATGCTTCGGACAAGGCGCTGGGCGCTGCCCTCTTGCAGAAAAATAAAGACAATAAATTGGTACCGTGTGCTTATTTATCCAAAAAAATTTCTGGTTCCGAACTAAACTGGACTGTCGGAGATAAGGAAACCGCTGCCATCAAACTTGCGTTGAGCACTTGGCGCCATTGGTTAGAAGGAGCCAAGCACCCCTTTCAAGTCTGGTCGGATCATAAAAATTTGGCTGCGCTTTCCACACCCCTCAAAATGTCCACTAAACAATTACGTTGGGCTGATTTTTTCTCTCGCTTTTCCTTTACGGTCCATTTTTTCCCCGGTAAAAGCAATAAGCTGGCTGATGCATTGTCCCGCCTCCCCGGGGAGGGGGGAGACGCATCCCTACGGGATATTCCACGCACCGTTCTCTCTCCCTCCCAGCTAGGATTGGCTGTCACCCGCTCACAATCCTCTACGTCACCCCCCCTACGCCCATCCCAGCCATTGTCTCCCCCTTCCTTCAAGAACTCAAGGAGGCGGGATTACGCGAGCTGCCAACAGAGGAAAAAGATGCACAGCTACGCTTGGAGGATGGTGTCTGGAAAAGGGGGGGTGTTGGTATGTTCCACCTCCCCTCCGAAAGCAGGTTCTTCAAGCATGCCATGATGCTCGTCAGGCTGGGCACTTCGGGTTTGTGAAAACCCTTCATCTAGCCCGCCGCCAGTTTTGGTGGCGCTCTATGCGCAAGGACGTTGAGTCTTACATTAAAGGGTGTTCCATATGTGCGGAGGCCAAGTCAATACCGGGAAAGCCTCATGGGTTACTGAAACCTATCCCCGTTGCCTCCCGACCCTGGCAGGTTATTTCAATGGATTTTATCACTGACTTGCCGAACAGTCACGGGAACACTGTGTTGTGGGTGGTGGTGGATCTCTTCTCCAAACAGGCGCATTTCATTCCTTGCACCACCATACCTTCAGCTCCCAAACTAGCCCGGTTGTTCATTCAACACATCTACTGCCTGCATTCCTCTCCTGAGAAGGTGGTATCGGATCGTGGCCCTCAATTCATTTCTCGATTTTGGAAGGCTTTCCTGGAGTTGTTGGGAACCACACCAGCAGTCGCCGCCCCCTACCACGTTCAAAGTGACGGGCAAAGTGAACGGACGAACAGAACACTAGAGCAATATTTACCTTGTTATACAAACTACCATCAGGACAACTGGTGTGAATTGCTTCCCTTCGCAGAGTATGCTTACAATAATGCAATTCATAGCAGTACGCAGAAAACCCCATTCGAAGTAGTCTCTGGCCGATCCTTCCAGCCGTTGCCCCAGCTGCCGGCGGAGGTATTGCAGCCACCAGAATTCAATCAATGGATTTTGTCACTAGCTGAAGGCTGGAAGTCAGTTCAGTCTACCTTAAAACAGGCTCAAGAAGCCCAAAAGTTTCAGGCAGATAAACACCGCTCAGAATTCCCCTTACGTGTTGGAGCTTGGGTTTATTTGTCCACTAAAAACCTTCCAGACGTGCATAAATACTCAAAACTTGGCAAGAAATTTGTGGGTCCCTTTCAGATTACAAAAGTGATCAATGATGTTACTGCTCGCTTAGATCTGCCTAATTCACTAAGTAACATTCATCCCGTCTTCCATTCCAGCTTGCTCAAGGAGGCTCCCGCTTCAGATGCCTGGCACGACCCTCCGGAGACACCCCCGCCAGTTATAATTGATGGACATAAGCATTATGAAATAGACGCTATCCTGGACTCTCGCTTCTTTCGCAAACATCTACAATATCTGGTGTCATGGGTTGGCTATTCTTCTGGCCATAATCAATGGGTGTATAAGGAAAATATTGATGCCCCCTCTTTAATTGCTGCATTTCACCAAGCTTTTCCGGACAAACCGGGGGAGGGGGGAAAAGGGGAGATTTCTTTTAGGGGAGGCAGAGTGTAAGGATCTCAGTCGTTCTTGTTTCCCTTACAGCCTAACCTGACCTTGATGGAGATTCTTTTGGCCGGGCGTCCGGCCAGGACCTGCACCAACCTTGTGAGAATGCTTATCTCGCTGTTGCATAGTAGAATTCCGTTCTCATGAGAACAGGGCAGGGGGGATGGGTTAGTCAGCATTATAACCTGTTGTTTGAGCGGGGTTGCTCATTCCTGCCATGTCGTGTGTGTGTGCTTTCCAGGATGTCTGAATAAACGGACTTATAATCAAAAGCCTTTTTATTTCTGCTCTTTGGAATTCCTTACATTCCTGAATGGATTTTGTTCCTTGACTCATCAAATATTGGTAAAATATTGTTGGTGGGGAAGGGTTTCAACAGACTTAACATTAGCTAGAACAATGGATATATACTGTCAAAGGATTTCATGGCCAGATTCAACTGGTTGTGGTGGGTTTTCCAGGCTGTGTGGCCGTGGTCTGGTAGATCTTGTTCCTAATGTTTCGCCTGCATCTGTGGCTGGCATCTTCAGAGGTGTATCACAGAGATAAGTGTGTTAATGTATCACAGAGAGAAGTAGCACACTTCTCTCTGTGATACACCTCTGAAGATGCCAGCCACAGATGCAGGTGCAATGTTAGGAACAAGATTTACCAGACCACGGCCACACAGCCCGGAAAACCCACCACAACCAAATGAAAATATACTTGATTCATCAGCAGGTTTGATATTGATATTAATTATAAAACAAATTAGTTGATGGTGAACTAATGAAACGAACTGTTTCAGAAGTGATAGTCACATTAAAATCAATTAAAGTGGTAATCAATCAATTAAGTGACAAATCAATTAAAATCACTTGGGTGCTGTGTGGTTTCCGGGCTGTATGGCCGTGTTCTAGCAGCATTGTCTCCTGATGTTTGGCCTGCATCTCTCTCTGAAGATGCCAGCCACAGATGCAGGCAAAATGTCAGGAGATAATACTGCTAGAACATGGCCATACAGCCCGGAAACCACGCAGCACCAAAGTGATTCCAGTCATGAAAGCCTTCGACAATACAATTAAAATCAATTTAGAAGAAGAAGAGTTGGATTTATATTCCCCCTTTCTCTCCTATAGAAGACTTAAAGGGGCTTACAAACTCATTTCCCTTCCCCCCTCACAACAAACAGCCTGTGAGGTAGGTGGGGCTGAGAGAGCTCCGAAGGACTGTGACTAGCCCAAGGTGTTGGAATGTACAGCTGGCGTGTGTGGGAGTGTACAGGTTAATCTGAATTCCCCAGATAAACCTCCACAACTCAGGAAGCAGAGTGAGGGATCAAACCCGGTTCCTCCAGATTAGAGTACACCTGCTCTTAACCACTATGCCCTGCCAGCATTGGGTCAAATTTCATGTGTTAATACTAGAGAAGTTGTCATGTGGACATTTTATTTTATTTTATTCGGTTTATAATCTGCCCATTCCGCACTGAGTTAGGGCTCAGGGCATCATGTCCACATTTCGGAAAATTCATTGCCTAAATGATAATAGAATGGTCTGCCAAAGCTGCTTTAAACATGAAAATCTTAAGGCACCCATGTTGCTAAAGGAATTGCTGGTCCTTCTATAATGAACTCAATGGTTGCTCTTTGGCAGACTTTCTGCTCTTTCCATGAATGTGCTAAATCATGAATCAGACAAATTGATTAATTGGTGCATATGCAAGCCTGGATTTTAACACATTAACAGCAGTGGTGGGATCCAAAATTTTTAGTAACAGGTTCCCATGGTGGTGGGATTCAAACTGTGGTGTAGCACCAATGGGGCTGGGCGGGGCACGATGGGGGCATGGCCGAGCATTCCAGGGGCGGGGCATTGCTGGGCGGGGCTGTGGCAAGGACGCAGCCACTGCGCCGGTCCTTGGGCGGGAAACGAATACACACAGGCGCAGGCTGCCACGCACGCCGGTGCACCTCCTGCTAGATTGCTTCAAGTTCTGCGTGCTACTGCTGAGAGGAGGGGCATCACTAAGGCAAAAATCCCATGGCAAAATCACCAATTAGTAACCCCCTCTCAGCACACACAAATAATTAGTAACCTACTCTCGGGAACCTGTGAGAACCTGCTGGATCCCACCTCTGATTAACAGCAAATCCTGCAGATTTCACCAGGATTGATTCTCATATAACAGTGTTTAGGATCACCACTTTCCCTGTTATTAACACTTTTTCTCTGCTGGAGTAGTGGGGCTCAGGGAAATTTGTAGGGCTGGAGGTTCCTTGTGAGTCGGCTAGATGGCACTCCAGCATAAGAGCATGTTGTCCACTCTGTAGACCACTGGTAAGATGGAAAGAACCATTTCCAATAGTGGGTGAGATTTAGCAATGACCCACTGTTCAGAGTGGTGTCCCTTTGCAGTGATTTTTACTGAAATTGTCGACCAAGAATTACAACAACAGTCCAGAATACAGTCTTGTCTCTTTAGCTCTCCTCCTGCCTTCTCCGTTCTTCACCTATTCAACCATCACTACTAGTCTTTCTCCTCTCAACCTTGTATGGTCCATTTCAGATAAGGAGAACAGCTCATTAATAGAATTGGTGTGATACATCTATTGCTATCGGTTGATCATTGTCATTGGTTTTTGATGACTTCTGATTGATGTTAAATAAGACCTGTCTTGAGTTTTGATTAAAAACTGTAGATTAAAAATTCTAGTTGAACTAGCTTAGGATAATGAAGGGAAAGACAAAACAAGTATGCTGTCCCTCCAACATCACCCTATTCTTCTTGTTGGGGAGTTCATCTTTATTTATTGCTCATAGTAATCATGTTTACATAATACAGATTCATGGAACGGAGCCTTAAGAGAGTGTCCTTCAGTGTTTGGGAAACCATGCTTCAACCTCTTCCCTAATTTCATTTTCCAAAATTATAAATTCAAATTATTCTTTTACTCTATTAGAATATTTCTTTTTTGCTAATATTAGGTCTGGTTTTGTTTTTGTTTTTTTGCAGTTGTTTAACATACTCCCGTTTTGAGTGAATGGCAGTTTCTGCATGGACCAAAAACAGCGGTGTGAAAACAGTGTGAAAATGGTATAAACCCTTTTATACAGTTTTCACACCACTGTTTTTGCCCCATGCAGAGTCCACCAATGTGAACCAGCACAGTAAAAAAAAGTGTTCAGTAGCAATCTTCATGCTGATAGTGTTCAGTAGCAATCTTCATGCTGACTGAACTGAAATTTGGTTATCAGATTGTAGTGCGAGAATGTGCAAAGTATTCACGTCCCAATGTAAAACACTCACAGTGCAATCCTAAGGACAGTTCTCCCAGCCTATTCATTTCAAAAGGACAGGCTGGAGTGACCCTGCACCATTTCAAAAACACTCGGGCAGCACTTGAAGCATCTTCCAATTGACAAAATCAACCTCTGTCAGATTAAGAGGGCAGCCCTGCCAGGATCTGCACAAATACTACACTGATATATTCCAATATCCTAGGCCTCTGGGCAGTGATGTGGGTATGGATTTGTATGGGGTGGGTTTGGGGGGATGCCACGCCTCCACAAGCCACGCCCCTAGCCTCAGTGCTTATAAAAGCAGCTCTCTGAGGCCAGAGATGGCAGACTAGCTTATCCTAGGCCAGGGGTAGGGAACCTGCGGCTCTCCAGATGTTCAGGAACTACAATTCCCATCAGCCCCTACCAGCATGGCCAATTGGCCAATGGCCATGCTGACAGAGGCTGATAGGAATTGCAGTTCCTGAACATCTGGAGAGCCGCAGGTTCCCTACCCCTGTCCTAGGCTCATTCCGCACATGCAGAATAATGCACTTTCAAACTGCTTTCAATGCTCTTTGAAGCTGTGCGGAATGGCAAAATCCACTTGCAAACAGTTGTGAAAGTGGTTTGAAAACGCATTATTTTGCGTGTGCGGAAGGGGCCTAAGTCTAATAAGGCCCAGACAGGCTTGTGATGTTCCCTTCTTCAAAGACTTTTGCACAAACCCCCTCACCTTCCTAACGTTCTGACGCAGGCCAAATGCACTCTGACCAAGCTGGTCAGATTTCCCCCTTTTCTCTAGCGACTGAGCTGTGTGGAATGGTAGCATGAGGTGATTTATAGCTTTATAGCTCCGCCCTATACTCCCCTGGAATGTTAAAGAAGCCTGCTATTTAACCTTGGGCAAATCCCCTTATCAAGGCCCCAGGAATAATGAGGCCGGTTTGATGAACAGAAATAAAATGTATTCAGTTTAACTGAATGCAAAGTAGGCAAGAGGTAAACGTGTATAACTTTAGTTTAGATTGCGGCATAACCACTCAACAGAAAATAAGGAACAAGTTGAGTAACTTTGGAGAGGTCGTTCTATAACTGAGAAGTCACCAGCGGGGAGGGCAGTTTTATCTATCTATCTATCTATCTATCTATCTATCCATCCATCCATCCATCCATCCATCCATCCATCCATCCATCCATCCATCCATCCATCCATCCATCCATCCATCCATCCATCCATCCATCCATCCATCCATCCATCCATCCATCCATCCATCCATCCATCCATCCATCCATCCATCCATCCATCCATCCATCCATCCATTCCATCCATCCATCCAAATCCGTCCGTCGTCAATCCGTCCGTTTATTTTGCTTATTTACTTATTTACTTATTTACTTATTTACTTATGGGATTTTTATACCGCCTAACCCCTGAAGGGCTCTGGGCGGTGTACAACACAAACTTCATAAACCATGTACAAGCAAACCCCATTATTTAATTAATGTAAATATAAATTTAAAATTTAAAATTTAAAACATTTAAAACACAGTGGTAAATTCAATAAAATGGTGTCAGCAATAACCCCAATTAAACCCTCCCAAGGAGGGGGAAACAGAAGAGAAGTGGAGTCCCTATGGATTGAAATGGGGGCTCCAAAGCAGCTGAGGAGGAATGGAAGGGGCCATTTATGTGGCCATTTACTTTATTTCAGATAACAGTGGCACATGAAGTGGGGCTTCAGATGATAGCCAGAGTTATTGGGTAGGTTCACACAGCAGCAGGTGGTCTTTTAAATGCTCTTAAGAAATGTTTCCCCTGTAGTGCTTAAACAGTTATAATAATCAGGACTTCACGTTGAGCCTGGGACTGAATCATTAATCTCTGCACTAGGAGTGAATATGTGTTCTACAATTTATAGCAGACAGTAACTGCTGCTGCATTTTAAATTAATCGAAGCTTCCCAACGGTCTTCAAAGGTAGCCACACATAAAACGCAATGCAGTAGTCTAGCCTAGTTTTGATCAGAGCATGGATAACAGTGACCGCATTTCCTTTTCCAGGGATAGGTCACAGCTAGCAAGCCAAACAAATGGAATCAGAGAAACAAATGGGAAAGAAACGATTTAGGAATATGTCAGTGTTTCAAACTGATTTCAGTTCATGGAGTGAACTATAACATAATTCTACTCTGTAGCATGCCTCATTGCTGATTCAGACTGACAGGTGTTCTTCAAATCTTCCCACCTGAAGCACATAAAATGTCCTTCTCAACCTCTCACATGATTCTGGTACAAGATGCTACTCTTGCTTTCTGTTCCATAGTAGATGCTGACTTTGGGACCCTCCACACTGTAGGATTCGACCTTAGTTCGACATAGGTCTGACCCGGGTACTCTGCACAGCTGTAGCGTTCAACTCATGTCTGACTCTGCTCCCCCCGCCCTCACCGTCAAATTTTCGAGCTCAACTGGGAGATGCAACTTCCTGGAGAACTCGGGTTGCACTCAAGCTGAAGCCGGCGGAGTGCGGAATCTCCCTCGGCTCGACTCTTCCAGCCAGCCAATCACAGTGCAGTATTTCGGCCATGCACAGAACAGGAGACTTGTGACGGCACCGAGAAGCACGCCTTTAAAAAAAACCAGTAACAGCAGAGTTGAGCTCAGGTAACTCAGCAACCAATCGGAATGCAGCGCAGGGAGGTGGTCCCGCCCTCTGAACTCGGCTCCGGAGACACGAACTCAGCTGCTGTGTGGAGTAACAGAGGAGTCGAGCTCACGTAACGATTTCCACAGACACGAGTCAAACCTGAGTCGGCTTGTGTGTGCGGAAAGGGCCTTTGTGTTTTCAAGTGGCTCCCTTCTCACCTCAGCAGTTCAACCAGACCTCAGTTGAAGACATGTCCAATTAGTGACCAATAACCCCTGAATCATCTTCAGCTATTTCCTGCCTGGACCTGCCCTAGACTTGCCAGATCCCTACCAGGATTGGGGGATCTCCCATTTTGGGCCCCATACAACAGGCCAAAGTGTGTGTGTGTGGGGGGGGGGGCATTCTTAGCACACATAAACTTAAACCTATGTCTTGACATTGCCAGCATGATGATATCACTTCCTGGAGACCATCATCTTCTACCATAGTATTTGTACAAAACTCTATAGCAACTCTTCTACCATAGAATTTTCACCTAAATAACAGAGCTTCTCCCTCATCATCGGTGACATGATGATATCACTTCGGAAAGTGACATTATCTCTCTCCCCCGCAGGTTGCCGGGGATATGTGAAGAAGAATAAGAGTTTGGATTTATATCCTACCTTTCTCTCCTGTAAGGAGTCTCAAAGTGTCTTACAATCTCCTTATAATCTCCCCATAACACACACGTTGGTCGAATCCCCACTACCATCTTAGCCAGGTTTCAGAACACAAACTAACCAGGTTTGAGGGATGACCTTCTCGGCCGAATCCCCCCTACCATCTTAGCCAGGTTTCAGAACACAAACTAACCAGGTTTGAGGTTGTTTGTGTTCTGAAACATAACTAAGAATGATGAGGATTCGACGCAGAATCGTCCCTCAAAACCTGGTTAATTTGTGTTCTGAAACCTTTCTAACTACTGAAGGATTCATTCATTATTAGGTAGATGGGGCTGAGAGAGTTCTGAGAGAATTGTGACTGGTGCAAGGTCACCCAGCAGGGTTTATTTGTAGGAGTGGGGAAACCAATCCAGTTCACTAGATATGAGTCTGCTTCTCAACTGGAGGAGTAGGGAATCAAACCTGGTTCTCCAGATCAGAGTCCATCACTCTTAACCACGATACCATGCTGGCTCTCTGGCAGCCCTAATCTACCTACAATAAACATGCAATGCCCCAGCTGTGGGGGGACTTGCAATGTATAGCCCATTCACGAATAGCTTCCTTTTATGAGACCATTAAAATAAAATCTTTGCATGAGCAGGAAACATTAAATACTGGAAATGTAAGGGAGCAGGAGATAATTTAAATCTACAGGGCTCTCACGAGGTTTGTTGAGATGGATCTTGATTAAATCTTGAACTGTGATTCCATAGTTTATGTCAAAACGTGTTGTGATATTTATTTCCATCCTAGGCTCTTCTTCACAGTGAAATCTAAATTCCCATCGGAACGTGTGTGTATGTTTGTGTGTCTGTCTTTGGTGGAAGTTTCAAGAAGACTTTGATGAGTGCCCTGTTGCAAATAATGGGAGAAATGAATGCCTGATTTTGCTCATTAGAATGTTTTCAGACTTTGAGTCTAATTAGCAGCCCAGCTCTACAAAGGGGCAAGGCCTTTAAATTACTTGCTGGGTATAAATAATATATTGATTAGTTTCATCAATGTGCCCAATTCCTATGAGAGAGGAAAATAATTGTTTCTGTCTGTCCCTTTCTCTCTCTTATTTTTTTTCCCTCAAGATTTACTTAATGGGTCTGTGATAATAGCAAACATTCCGGTCGCCCTAGACAGCACATTAGCAAGGAACAGGATAAATGAAGCCAACCACTTAATTTTTGTAAAGATGCGACTCAAATTATTTTCACTTCTCTAAAAAAATAACAACCACGCAGCAACTTAAATTCTGAGCTCTCCCTTGCCCTCATTCTCTATGCCAGCGTCTCCTCTGATGCTTGCTGCTTAGAAACTGATATGGAAACACAGTCTAGGTTGTTGTTTTTTGTCAAGCTTCCAGGGAGAAATGACAGCTTTTCTTTAGTGCGCCCCCACACCCCACCTTTGGCATCTTGATTTGGGATTTTCCAGTGCTCATTAGTTGTGTGGCTTCCATCAACCCAGACCATGATCCAGCTACCACTAGGTCTTTTCAGCCTCTGGATCCTAAACCCTCTACTTCAAAGGCTTGCCGATAAGTCATATAATCAAAATGGTTGAAAGGTTAATTTGAAAAGTGCAGGGAAAACACAGGAATTCCCTAAGAGCCATTTATTTAGAAGAAGGAGACTTTTGTTTTTCGCATTTTTGTGGATATCAGCCTTAGCATATTTCCCCCTTCTTTCTTTCATTTGTAGTGTTTTTTTTAACATTCTCGGGAAGAGCTGTAGTACTGATCACTAAACCAGAAAAACCGAGAATTAAAATCAGGCAACAGAAAGGGATGAGTTATTTGTCCATCTGTTAGGGATGGCAGGAAGTCCCTGGCAATCAGCAGGAAGGTTGAAGGAGCGGTGAGCATCATGGGAAATTTTGAAAAAAATATATTATTCGGCTTCATGTACTTGCTGGAAGTTTTTACCAAAAGTGAATTTCCAGAAACAATGTTGTAAAACCGTAGGGTTTCCAGAAGTTCCTGTGGAGATGGAGGTGGAAAATGTCATCAAATCACTGCTGACATTCAGCAATCCCTGGCGAGGTTTTCAAGGTAAGAGATATTCAGAGGTGGTTTGCCATTGCTTCCTTTGCATCATGACCCTGGACTTCTTTGGAGGACTCTTATCTAAATGTGAACCAAGGCTGACCCTACGTAGCTTCTGATATCTGGACAACTGGGCTACCTTTTGATACATCTGGTAAGAACTGCCAGAAAGTTGTTTTTTGTTGTAATTGAGCGCTGTATTTTAATGGGGAGGGGTATTAAGATGCATAGAGTTTATTTATATATTTAATTGTATTGTATGACTGTAGTTGTGAACCGCCCTGAGCCCTTCGGGGGAGGGCGGTATACAAGTTAAATGAATGAATGAATGAATGAATGAATGAATGAATGAATGAATGAATGAATGAATGAATGAATGAATGACAGGCAGGCAGGCAGGCAGGCAGGCAGGCAGGCAGGCAGGCAGGCAGGCAGGCAGGCAGGCAGGCAGGCAGACAGACAGACAGACAGACAGACAGACAGACAGACAGACAGACAGACAGACAGACAGACAGACAGACAGACAGACAGACAGACAGACAGACAGACAGACAGACAGACAGACAGACAGACAGACAGATAGATAGATAGATAGATAGATAGATTGTGGGTGGGGGGGGGGGTGGGGTTGGGGGGGGTTCGGGGGGGGGGGGGGGGGGGGGGGGGGGGGGGGGGGGGGGGGGGGGGGGGGGGGTGGGTGGGATGATGGCAGGCAGGCAGGCAGGCAGGCAGGCAGGCAGGCAGGCAGACAGACAGACAGACAGACAGACAGACAGACAGACAGACAGACAGACAGACAGACAGACAGACAGACAGACAGACAGACAGACAGACAGACAGACAGACAGACAGATAGATAGATAGATAGATAGATAGATAGATAGATAGATAGATAGATAGATAGATAGATAGATAGATAGATAGATAGATAGATAGATAGATAAAGGATACAAGGCTGCTTTAAAAATATATTGGTACATGGTGGTAAGCAATCACTGTGGGGTTGGTGGCCTTATCACCCATACATACATTGATGTACTCATTTCAGTTACAGGCTGCTTTTCCAAGGAACTACTCAAAACACCACATTTCACTAAGACTTATAACCTCACCATCATGGTATCAGCACCAAGGTAAGCCACCCACACAAACAGGAGCAATCGATCAAACAGGGAGAATTCATCCTGCACTGAAAACCCTCAAGGAAAAACAAACAAAACAGAACTGACCTGCTGGCTTCGCCTTGAGACAGTCAAGAAATGAGATTTGTTAGGTGGGTTGTTTCACTTCCAGGAAGTGCCACTAACGAAAAGGCCCTTCCTCACCCCATGGCTAAGATTCACATCTTGGGACCTGGGAGACTCTTGAAATTACAACTTTTTTCCAGACTGGGAAGACCAGATCTGGTGGCTTTAGAGAGATTCTATGGCATCACATCCCCCCTGCCACAGTGCGTGCCCGGAGCGTTGCGACTCCCCGCTCCATTGCTACTACACCACTGTTCCATCCTCACAAGAGCCATCAAAGCAGCTAACAATTTAAACCATACATCATGAAATCACATTTTAAAACCATTAAGATCAATTACTCCTAACGGACATCATTATAACAAATTAAAAATAGAGGTCCATTCCACACAGCCTAAATAAAATGTCCTGGCAACACTAAAAAGGCATCCTGGGAAGGCACTCCACACAGCTTTCTTCCCGAGATGTCCTCAGGATGCCCTGCTTCAACTCAAGGAATTTTTGTTTAAATCCTTTGAACTGCACCTTTTTTTCCTCTTAAGAGGTCTGCAAGATGTTCCCTGCCTGGCTGTGGAAACTGCAGAATTCAGGAGGAATCTTACATTTCCCACCCAACCTTTTCGCTCTCTGGTCAGTTTCACCCTCCACTTGTGCCTTACATCTTGTGCGCTGGCGAAGGGATTCTCCCTGCCTCCATTTGCCACAGGGCATTTGCTCTGCAGGCTCCAATCCCGGGTGCCTTCTCAGCCTGAACAGTACATAGTTGTACTCAGCTGATTCCTTTTTGTTTGTTTGATTTTTCGATGAGCTATCTTTGAAGGTACACAGACATGCATAAGAGACACACACATACATAAGAGAATTAGCCGCTCAGAGGACTCCCACTGAAAAGCTTTGGAACTGTGGAGGACAGGTCTTTAGCTTTTTGAGATGCTTCAAAAACAGTTCGTCCAATTTTTTTTTTAAAGGGAAACTATATATTGTCGGAAGCGGCAGAACCAACTGAATACAACTATGTACTTTTCGGGTTGAAAAGATACCCAGAATCAGAGACTGCAGAGCAAACATCCTGGGGCTACCTTCAGGAAACAGCGGCAGTGAGAATCCCTTCATCTGCACACAAAATGTGAGGCACAAGCGGAGGGCGAAACTGACCAAAGATGCAACTGGTTGGGTGGGAAACATCCTCTTTTCTCCTTTGATGCCTTTGCTGTCTGGAAAGCATGCCAGAAGCCACCTCCAGACATCTTATTTTGGGGGGTGTGGACAGTGGTGGGATCCAAAAATTTTAGTAACAGGTTCCCATGGTGGTGGGATTCAAACTGTGGCGTAGCACCAATGGGGCTGGGCAGGGCATGACGGGGGCATGGGCAGGCATTCCGGGGGTGGGGCATTCCTGGGCGGGGCTGTGGCAAGGACGCAGGAAACGAATGCACGCAGGCTCAGGCTGCCACGCATGCCGGTGCACCTCCTGCTAGATTGCTTCAAGTTCTGCGTGCTACTGCTGAGAGGAGGGGCATCACTAAGGCAAAAATCCCATGGCAAAATCACCAATTAGTAACCCCCTCTTGGCACACACAAATAATTAGTAACCTACTCTCGGGAACCTGTGAGAACCTGCTGGATCCCACCTCTGGGTGTGGAGTGAAAAGAGGCAGTCGTCTCTTTTTAAGATGTCTATCCCTCCCTTCCCTTTTGTGCTGTACAGAACAGAACAGAGTTAAAATGTGTACATAAATACATAAAGATATTCAGGCCATCTACTCTAACTTCCAGCTCAATGCAGGATCAGCCTAGAGCATCTCTGACAAATGTTTGTCTAGCAATTGCTTAAAGTCTGCCAGAAATGGGGAGCTCTCCACCTTCCAGGCAACCAATTCCACTGTTAAACTACTCTCATTCCCCCACCCCCACCCCAATGTCCAGCCAGTAACTTTCTTCTTTTAATAAAGTCCTATCCTCTGCTGTGGAAACAGCTCCCTGTCCTCTTCTATGAGAATGTTTCTAAAGAAGGGAAGAAGTGTTTGGGTTTATACCCAGCTTTTCTCAACTAAGGAGTCTCGAGGCAGCTTACAAACTCCTGTCCCTTCCTCTCCCTTCAACAGACACCTTGTGAGTTGGTAGGCCTGAGAGAGTTCTGAGAGAACTGTGACTGGCCCAAGGTCACCCAGCAGGCTTCATGTGGAAGAGTGGGAAAACAAATCTGTTCACTAGATAAAAGTCATATGGATGAGTGGGGACTCAACCTTGGTTCTTCAGATTAGAATCCACTGCTCTTAACCACTGCACAACACTGTCTCTGGCCCCTTCCGCACACGCAAAATAATGCGTTTTCAAACCACTTTCACAATTGTTTGTAAGCGGATTTTGCCATTCCGCACAGCTTCAAAGAGCACTGAAAGCAGTTTGAAAGTGCATTATTCTGCATGTGCGGAATGAGCCTCTGAGACAAGCTGCTGTTCCAAAGATGACACAACCCATGTAGATTTCTATATGTTCTGAAAGTTATAAAACTATATACACATAATACATACACACACACATAAATGTACATATATACATACATTATAAATATATATGCGCACGCACGCACGCACACGCACACACACAGAGAGAGAGAGAGAGAGAGAGAGAGAGATCTAACATGGAGATAGACAAAACGAGTTACATACCAGTAGACGATTTACAACACAGCATAAAAAGTTAAATTTTAGCAACAGTTCAATAGGTTAGATTGACTGTCTTTAGAAGTAGAACCTGGATTTCAAACACTGAATCTCCACTGAAAATGATATGGAAGAGTCTGGACATAGCGTCTATTCCCATTTTGGCCTATGCCTTCAGCTTGAAACAATTTCCCAGAAGAAAGGCTATATCAAAAGCAGGCATACATTAAAAAAAAGCTTAAAAATGCTGTTCTGAATGATTGTGGGTAAGTGATTGTTTTCTCACCATCTTGTGCTCATTAAAGTCTGTGTTAAGAGCTCTGTCTTTCTCGAGATGCTAGCATCCTCTAAAGGCATATAAAAGTCACTCTTACATAATGGCGTTGAGAGCGAAGCTAACTCCCTATTTTGATTTAGTGTTTTTCTGGCCATCAGCAACATGTGGAATTCTGTTCTAAGTGTTAATTCACACATAAAGCAGCCCTTGTTTTCTCTGTGCCCTTGCGCACTTCCTTAGTGATACCCTGTGTGATGGTTTCCCTTTCTTTGAGGAACGCACAAATATGCCATTCATTTGTTTTCTGTTGGGTGTATCGCAATTGTCCTGTCTCTTGACCCATTTTATTGCTGGAATTCCTGCTTTATTCATTTCTCTTCAAGCATTTTTATTTACAAAAAATGTTATTAATGTCAAAAGAAAGCCCAAACGGTGTTGTGGTTAAGAGCAGGTAGACTGTAATCTGGAGAGCCAGGTTTGATTCCCTACTCCTCCACATGAGTGGCATCCTCGAATCTGGAGAACTGGGTTTGATTCCCCATTTCTACACATGAAGCCTGCTGGGTGATGTTGGACGAGTCGCAGTTCTCTCAGAACTCTCTCAGCCCCACCTACCTCACAAGGTGTCTGTTGTGGGGAGAAGAAGGGAAAAGAGTTTGTAAGTGTCTGGGGGATGCTATCTAGGTAATTGAGATACGTTCCTGGAACTGTGCAACTGCTTAAAATAACAAATTGCTGATGCTAGAAAGATGTATGTAACTAGCCTGCTATATGTATCCACTGTGATCTGTGCATTCTTTCCTCGATCTTTACTTTATGGCTTCACATGCTTTGTATACAACCAGGCTTCCTCTGGTATCCCTGTCACATGGGAACTGTGTTACATCCGTTAACTCGTGCAACAGGAGGCCAGGTGGCTTTCTCTTGCTATCTGCCGCCAACCTTGGGGTGCCTTAGCTCCAAAAACTGTTTTTCATAAACTCTTGGGAAAACAGGCAGGAGTTTCTATATGGGGCATAAAGGGGACTGTGAATGTCAGCTTCATCAGAACTGACTTTGCCAAGTATGGTGCTTCGATGCCTATTCAATAAACGCTACTGATCAATACTCCAGAGTCCGTTTATTGGCTTAAGGTTGCAAGACCAACAGGAGAGAACAGTGAGGTATAAATGCAAACTCTTTTCTTCAACATGGGAGCCTGCCAGACTCTATGGCTGATTCCGCATGGGGCAAAAAAAGCAGTGTGAAAACGGTGTGAAAATGGTGTAAAAGGTTTTAAACGTTGTAAAAGGGTTTATACTGTTTTCACACCGTTTTCACACTGATTTATTATTATTATTATTATTATTATTATTATTATTATTATTATTATTATTATTATTATTATTATTATTAATTCGATTTGATAAACCGCCCTACCCCTGAAGGGCTTTTGGCCCATGCAGAATCAGCCTATCTGAAAGGATGGTCTACTAAGGGAAGCCACAGCAAAATATGCTCTGAGACTAAGGCCCCTTCCGCACATGCAAAATAATGTGTTTTCAAACCACTTTCACAACTCTTTGCAAGTGGATTTTGCTATTCCACACAGCTTCAAAGAGCACTGAAAGCAGTTTGAAAGTGCATTATTCTGCATGTGCGGAATGAGCCAGAGAGTTGTTCATGTTAACTGTTTGCGATGTGACCCCTTTTAAAGCACATTGACCTTGTTGAGAGGATCACTTTAAATGCCATTTCTAACACTGTTTATATGGGCTAGACTTTAAAAAAAGCATGCTAATGGCATAACTTTAATGGGGAAAATGAGAAAAAAATATGAAAATATTGACCTGTGGATTTGATTCCAAAATATGACTTCTTGAATCACACCCTGTGAAACACGGCAACACTGCTACTTTTTCCAGGCTTCCATGACTATAGAAATGTCTGTGAAAATGTACTCAAGGATGTGATCCAAGGATGGAGAAAATAAGTCTTGCCTGCCCTGAGCTTTCAACTCTTTGGCCTTTGAAGTTTCTTCTTGAAATCAAAACTGTCAGAGTTCCTTTTTAAAGAGTCATTTGCATAAAAAGATGGTCAAACTTTCAAACGGCGTTCTCAGAAGGGCATCCAATAAAATGAGGAATCCGCTTTCTCTGTAAATCTCCCCTTGGTATATCACTTGCTCATGGTGGTAGTCATGAATTTCATAAGGCTCTCAGATGTCCAGAACCTTTCTTGGGGGAGTTTTTTAATCTACCTGTTTGATCCCATTTCCAACAAACAAGATTTTCCTGGTGGTTTTTTTTTTGCTCATGTAAACAGATATAATGGGAATAGTCTGGTCACACACAGTGCAAATCATCTGCCAATCTTCCCTTCAATCTTAAACAGGCTTTGGGCTGTAATTCTAGATTGGGGGGCGGGGTTGGGTGGGATATAAATGTGCATCTTTAATTATACAAAAATGCTCCCTCTCTTCCCATGTCCTATTGATATTGTGATGGAGGGAAATACTTACCTACAGCACAATACAGTGGAGGAGTGGGGATTCAAACCCGGTTCTCCAGATTAGAGTCCACTGCTCTTTACTACTATACCAAACTGACTCTTGTAAGCACACTGGTCTCAGTGGTCTCAGGTGTGACTGTGGAGGAGCGCACTGATAGGAACTGTATGTATGTATGTATGTATGTATGTATGTATGTATGTATGTATGTATGTATGTATTCATTCATTCATTCATTCATTCATTCATTCATTCATTCATTCATTCATTCATTCATTCAATTTGGTAAACTGCTCTACCCCCAAAGGGCTCAGGGCGGTGCACAACAAACAACAATACAATAAAACAAATCGAATAACCCCAGTTAAAATACAAAACCTTAAAACTATAAAACTACGGCAGCAGTAGTAGCCTTCAATAAATAATTTGATTAATAATAGAAGACGTCTGGCACCCAACCCCAGTGATCAAACCCTGGGAAGGGAGGGGATTGGCAGATGGTCCAATAGATAGCCAGTGTGCAGGACAACACGAGGGGCAGGCTCAGTGGCCGGCTCCCTCAAAAGCCCGGTGGAACAGCACCGTTTTGCAGGCCCTGCGGAACTCTCCAAGGTCCCGCAGGGCCCTAACTGCTGGAGGAAGGGTGTTCCACCAGGCAGGAGCCAGGGCAGTAAACGCCCTGGCCCGTGTGGAGGCCAGCCGCATCATGGAGGGGCCGGGGACCACCAGTAAATTCACCTCCGCAGAGCGAAGGGCACGACTTGGGACGTAAGGGGTGAGACGGTCCCGTAGGTATGAGGTGTAGCCATCAATGTGTAGCGCAGTGCTTTAGGTCTGGCCCTCTCCTTAACCTTGTAGACATAGGATATGAGTTTTATTTTAAAAAGTTTAGAGAAGTTATCTGTTGATAAAAAATTCTCCCCATGAAGCTGTTTGTAAGCATCCTTGAGCACTTGTCATATGTCACAGTGAGCAGGTCAGGTTAACTCTACTAGGAGAACAGTGTTTGTAGACCTGTCAAATTGAGTTTGGGAGATTTCTGAAAATATGGGGGTAGTGTCTGCGGTGGGTGAAATTTGGGGAGGGGGAGGAGCTCAATGAGGATATGATGTCTTACAGTCCATCCTCTGAAGGTGCCATTTCCTCAAAGATTCTCAGGCCCCACCTGGAGGCTGGCAACTCTAAGGCAGAGGCCTGTAAAGACCTGCAAGACTTTCCTCACAAACCTTTTTAAAAAATTGAGGCAGTAAATACATTTCCTCCTTGCTGTTCTACCGTTTGGTTCCCAAAACATTTTATTTCTAGCTTCAAAATGTTTTAAATGAATGGTTTTTTTAAAAAAAAACACTATTCTTCAGTTGAAATGTTTTAAAAATGGCTTCATTTGCCTCTGCAGTTTCTGTAAGACATTTCCCACACTTCTCTGCCTTCCCCAAACTTTCTCCTCGGTGCCATTTTCTGAACTCACTCGTTGCCTCCTCACCTGTTTTCCCTTCACCATTTCTGTGAGTTTCTTTAGAAATGGCATGAAGCTATGAAGCATGGATTGGACAGCATACTCAAAAAAGGGGGGGGGGGGAATCACAAGATGGCGGTCAGGATTCTTTTGAAAGGATGAGTGTAGTGACCAACATCATGGTAAAGGGGGGGATTAAAAACACTTTAGAAATGTCTTCGGGGATTTTTGTGGAAAAGACCTCAAGTACATAAAATCCTCTAGTTTGTTTGTGAGTGGCCCAGTGTGCTATTTTTAAAAAACAATTAAAAATATTCATTTTACTTCTATCCTTATAACTTTGGCTCATTCCGCACATGCAAACTAATGCATTTTCAAACTGCTTTCAGTGCTCTTTGAAGCTGTGCGGAATAGCAAAATCCACTTGCAAACAGTTGTGAAAGTGGTTTGAAAATGCATTATTTTGCATGTGCGGAAGGGGCCATTTGATTCCTTATGAAAGAACATTTATTCTTCACTACTGTGTGTTACTATTCTAAAATATTCCATTCTACTTCATTACTAGTCAAGACTTTTCTTCTACCCATTTTAAAAAGGATTCTGTTACCGATAATCTCTTGGTTTAGTATCTTTTTAAAAATGCATTGCTGTAGGGGAGGAGCAACACATTTTGTAGTTACAGCCAAAGTTATTAATCTCCTTCCCTCAGAATAACATTTTTTGCAGTGTTAGTGATAATAAAAACAATTAAATGGGTTGTTGTTAAAATGTAGCAATAATTAAGATTATTTTTATTTACCAAGCACCTTCCCTGCCGAGGTGCTTAGACTCCTGTTTGACATCATAAAAACGTAATTAGGGAGCCGTAAAACATAAAGAGAGGCAGAACTCGTTAAAACCCAGACAAGTTATGAATGCTAATGCGAAAACAACACAGCGTCGCTTCCTGGAATTTCCACCTTAGAAGCATCTGCAAAATTTCCACCTTAGAAGCATCTTAATTCAGTTCTATCCAGACACATGAACATTAGAACATAAGAAAGAGCCTGCTGGATCATACCAGAGTCCATCTAGTCCAGCTCTCTGCTACTCGCAGTGGCCCACCAGGTGCCTTTGGGAGCTCACATGCAGGATGTGAAAGCAATGGCCTTCTGCGGCTGTTGCTCCCGAGCACCTGGTCTGTTAAGATATTTGCAATCTCAGATCAAAGAGGATCAAGATTGGTAGCCATAAATTGACTTCTCCTCCATAAATCTGTCCAAGCCCCTTTTAAAGCTATCCAGGTTAGTGGCCATCACCACCTCCTGTGGCAGCATATTCCAAACACCAATCACACGTTGTGTGAAGAAGTGTTTCCTTTTATTAGTCCTAATTCTTCCCCCCAGCATTTTCAATGGATTCTCCCTGGTTTTAGTATTGTGAGAAAGAGAGAAAAATTTCTCTCTGTCAACATTTTCTACCCCATGCATAATTTTATAGACTTCAATCATATCCCCCCTCAGACACCTCCTCTCCAAACTAAAGAGTCCCAAATGCTGCAGCCTCTCCTCATAAGGAAGGTGTTCCAGTCCCTCAGTCATCCTCATTGCCCTTCTCTGCACTTTTTCTATCTCTTCAATATTCTTTTTGAGATGTGGCGACCAGAACTGAACACAGTACTCCAAGTGCGGTCGCACCACTGTTTTATATAAGGGCATGCACCCTTTAACCTTCGACAAGGGCTGGTTCATATATGTAGCCAACAGGCACACTGTTTGAAGAAGAGTTGGTTTTCATACCCCACATTTCTGTACCATCAGGAGTCTCAAAATGGCTTACAATAGTTTTCCCTTCCCCACCTCACAACAAGCACCTTGTAAGTGGGACTGAGAGAATTCTGAAAAAAAAAAACCAGTGAATGGCCCAAGATCGCCCAGGAGGCTATATGGGAGTTATCCAAATTAGAGTCTGCCACTCATGTGGAGGAGGGGGGAAAAACCTCATTCCCCAGATTACTTGGTGGCTGTGGACATGGGTGACCCCCATGTGACCCCTTGCACCCCCCACATGACGGAAAGGCATGTGCCCAGGGACATGAGTGACCCCATGTCCCTATAAACCATACGCCTCTGCTCCAAACACATACACATACAGCACTCTTTACACAACATCCTATACCAGTTGTCCACATGCAGATTGTGATTTGATTATTTCAATGGCAGAGTTACGCACTTTTATGCTAATTGACTTCAATGGCCGTAGAAGAGTGTGATTCTCCTTGGCATGGCTCTGTAGGGTTGCTAGTTGGGGAATTCCTGGGGATTTGGGGAACAAAACTAGGGAGGGGTGATTTTTTTGGCAGGGGGGGAATCTCAACACATGCCATAGAGTACAGCTTTCAAAGGTGCCATTTCCACCAGGGAAGCAATCTCTGTAGTCTGGAGATCAATTGTAATTCCGAGGGATCTCCAGGCCTCCCAAGGAGGACAATTTCCATATTCTGAAGGGCATTTACACAGACCCCTGCAGATCTGTTCGTGCTGCTAAGCAGTGGTGGCGAACCTTTGGCACTCCAGATGTTATGGACTACAATTCCCATCAGCCCCTGCCAGCATGGTCAATTGGCCATGCTGACAGGGGCTGATGGGAATTATGATCCATAACATCTGGAGTGCCAAGATGCATAAAGGAGAAGATGTTTTCTTCTGCCTCTGCAGGCAACCACTCTATGGAAAACAGGATACAACCCAGGGAATCACACAGGTTTGAGAGGCAGTCTCCCATTCTGGGATGCCTGTATCCAGCCAGCAATGAGTCCTTTATTGCAATGGGAGACACCCAACCATACTGATCCTGAACATTGGCCCTGGAGAAAAGAAAACATCTTAAAATGAGTGTATGAATAAACTTTGGAAATGATTGTCGATTGCTACACTTTCTTGTAAAAAAATAACAAATGCATCTTAATCCTTCTTTAAAAAATGTGCACGGACAATTGTTGTGCTTCCGCTGGAAAAGAGCAGAGCTCAGTGAGACCCTGACTAGCCGAAGACAATCTAGCCCTGATAATTAGATCCTCCGTGTAATGAGTGGAAAGCAGTTTGCAATCCAGAGTGATTGTGTAATGAAAGGATTCAATGTGGAAAGATGAAGGAGAAGAATATATGTATAAAAAAGCATCATTTTAACAAGAATGTTATTTTGAGGGGGGTGTTTACTTAGCAGGCTATAATCAAGCCCGGAAGGACTTATATAGAGAGATACACATACACAAACGACCTCTTCTTGAACAATAAAACTGTATTTAAACTACCTCAAGGGCAGAGGTGGGATCCAGCAGGTTCTCACAGGTTCCCGAGAGTAAGTTACTAATTATTCGTGTGTGCCGAGAGGGGGTCACTAATGGGTGATTTTGCCATGTGATTTTTGCCTTGAATTCGCCCTCCTCTCAACCCAGTAGCGAACTTGAAGCAGATCTAGCAGGAGGTGCACGGTGTCCGTGGCAGGCCCTGTGCCTAAATTGCATTCAGTTCCTTGAGGACCCGGTATGAGTGGCTGCATCCCTTGCCACAGCCATGGAGACTCGCCCGCCCTGAATGTCCAATGTCCCCCGTCATGCCCCGCTCAGCCCCATTGGTGCTACGCCACAGTTTGAATCCCACCACCATGGGAACCTGTTACTAAAATTTTTGGATCCCAACACTGCTCAAGGGTTGTTTTTTTCCCATGCTTTCAAGAGCTCCAAGCACATAGAATAGTGCTTTCTACTAACACTTGAGTGATAAGAAACCATATTAACTGAAGAAGAGGGGAAAGCCCTTACCAAATAAGATTTAAGCTGTTATGGTATAAGAAAGCAAACAGTGTGTTGGTCAAATCCAGCTGAAAAAACTATGAGGTGGTTGATTTATGTTTATGTTGCACTAAGGCAAAATTATCTTTGTCGCATGAAGTAAAGCTATATGTGACATTATAAATGCCTTATGGGATAGGCTACTGTAGAGCAGCAGTAACAAATGTTGATGTGTCAGAAGCAATTAAATTGAAGGGGGCAGGGGAATAGAGAAAATGTTTTGCAAATGAATGCAAGTTAAGTTTCCCTATAGAACAACTGGATTCTCTCATCCACTGTGTTAGTGTCCTTGGCTAGTTTGCTGCTGTCTGTCAGACATACTGGATGGGCACTACCGGAGGCTTTGTGATGCGTCAAGCAATCACTTAAGTGATCTGGACAACAGCTTCAGACCACAGCATATGCCACTTGTGTGATGCTGATAACCACTTGGGGAACCAAGTTTTGGTTTAAGAATTTGAGCAGGTTGTGATGGACTTAAGCAACAGGATAAGACAGAATGGCACGACTGTAAAATGTAAATTCCTCATGAAACCTGAGAGTGTGAGTGACAGGTTGGGAGCGGGATGTTCAGAAGTAGTGAGAGCCTCTGACAGGAATAGAGGGGGTTTAATTCTGAGTTCCATAGAGAACAAAACATGTTTAGTGTTGTGAGAGACCTCTTACGCTAAGCAACAGTAAGAAACTTGTTAACATTGCTTACTGGGGAAATAACTCAGCTGGCGAGGGGGCATTTCATGATTGGGATCTTTGTAACAGCTATACCAGAAAATGGCTTTTGAAACATTCCACAGAGAATACAAAGGAGACCAAATTATATTTTAAATATGTTTATAAGTTTTGGTTGTAACATTTATTCATACAGTGAGGCATAAAGAAGCATACACAGTTCCTAATAGATATAGACAGGGGAAAAATAGGTTTGGATGAGAAAAAAAATTGGGAGGGAGCAGGACTTTATACATTACCTAGGTTCATCAGAGAAGTTCTTGGAGAAGGCAAGGATTCATATGACCAGATGTAAATCCAAGTGAAGGACAATATCATGTCACAAAACCAACTTGACCAAAGAGGTTCAGGCCAGTAAGGGGAGGCTGGTGGGTTGCAGTGTATTTTATACCTTTAGCAGTTTGGGGCAGGAGAAATGGATTTTGTTTCACCTGGAATCTTTTGGGTTTTCCATGCTGGGATCGCTGGGCTGAGCTGATTAGTAGCTCATCTATTGTTTCTAAGTCCCGGGATGTTAGAGCCAATTGTTTCTTGATTGTATCAGTGGTATCCCTGAATGGCTTATGCAGAGTGTTTTTTTGAGCGTCTCTGCCTAGGTATTCAAATTTGGCTGAGGCGTTTGTCATTAGGAAGGGACCTATTGTCAAGGAGATTGTTCCTAAAGGCTGAGGAAATGCAAAATCTGGTATCAGGGAGTTCTCTAGGTTCTTTGTGTTACAGCAGCTTTGGCAGGGTGTGGTAATCAAGATGCATGTCCACGAGGCTTCCAGTGTCCATTAACTGGAATAACTCATTCAGTGATCTAATTTTGCAAACAGACCTTTTTTGCTTTTTTGGCCTGCTTTTGGTGTGGACATTCTGCTACACACACACACACACACACACACACACACACACACACACACACACACACACACACACACACACACACACAAACACAAGTATATGAGAGTTGGCATTTGCCAAGGCAGGTTGCATGAAAAATTATATTAAATCCATTATTCCATAGAGCAGCAGGTGTGAAGGGTGGAAAGCAACAGACCTGTGAATGCTGGCAAAAAAAGTGAGTATTGTGGATGAAAGCGCCTTCCTTTGCTCCTTTGAGCCAGGTACTTCACTAGAGGTCGGCTAAAGTAGCCCAGGCTGAGGTCTCATAGAGCAGAGTTTAGTTCATCTCTTCTGGACCATTGTGGTGGGTAGAACTGGATGGATCTGGAAAGGGGTTTCCTGTACCTTTGTTTTGGGTTTTGTTAGTCAGAGAGTACAATTCTCTAATCAGAAGGGATTTACACTGTGTGAGGTGGAGGAATTCCCCATCCCTTACTTCAAACACCGTGGCAAAAATTGATGATATTAAAGGTTAAGTTTGAAGGGAAAGCGAGTTAGAAGAATACTCTTTTCTATATAGTTTATAGGCACCAGAACCTCTAAGTTCTAGCCTGGGTTAAAATCTGTGAGATCTTAAACCTTATTCTTTGGAAATCTATTAAGGCGAATTCTCTGAGCACAATCGAAATCTTGGAACAATCAATGAAATACTCAATTAAAGTTGAACTTTGAAAATATCTTATTATCTGTAAATAAAACTGTTTCTTTCCTTATTACCAACATTCCCTCCTATCCTAATTCTTTTGCTTATTTGTTAAATTTTGGGAGGATCTTGCATGGTTATCTGAGGTAAAATAGGGAAGACAGGGATCCCAGTGGAGTACAATGCCATGGAATCTACCCTGCAAAGTATCAATTTATCCAGGGGAACTGATCTCTTTAGTCTGGAAGTAAGCTGCAATTCCAGAGGATTCCCAGATTCCACCTGGATTCCAGCACCCTTACTTAAAATTCTGGACAGCTGCTGACAGCTGGGTCTCAAAACAAAAATTCTGACAACAGGTCCCATTTGCAATAGTCCCTATGCCAGTGAGGTAGTTTCTAGGTAGATGTAATGAGTAGATTGATATATGCTGCTTTCTGTCAGGTGGACCCTGTTAAAAGAGCCCCCTGGCTGGCTTCGTCCTTTCAATATTAAAGGTTCTGTCTGTCCCTGCAATAAGCTATGGACTATGGTCAAGGGACAGCTGCTACTAGTCAGTTGCCAGAGGGTAAGTGAGTAAGAGTAGCAGGATTTCTGAGCATACCTGCTCATATGTGGCCGAATCACAGCCAGCTTTGCTTTGGAGTGCCATAATAATATTCCACCAACTCTCCCTGGAGGACCTTCTCTCTGTCTCTCTTTTTTTCTCCCTCCCCAGGGTAACTGCTGCCACCATCTGACCTTTGTAAAAAAATTTCCACTGCAGAGGGTCAGCTTCCTTTCCAAACATCCAGAAAAATAAAAATAAAAATATTAGAACATGTATTATGCATCCAAAATCAGGTTAGAGAGGCCTCCTTGCTGGAGCATTTTCTCTAACACCATTACATGCCTGACTCTCTTTTTTTCATGATCCTTGCATCTGTTGAAACACAGAGCTCTCAAGTCTATGGCGGATTCCACATGGGCCAAAAACAGTGGTGTGAAAATGGTGTGAAAACAGTATAAACCCTTTTACACTGTTTTAAACCATTTTATACCATTTCGCCGTACATTTCCATCTTCTTTCATGCAAACAAATTCTGTTTTGGCCCAGGTGGAATCCTATATCGCTCTTAGACAACCTGATGTTTCCTCTGGCAAAAGATTGGAAAGTTACTTCATGTTTAAACTTAACACCTTGGAACCTTAAGGTCTCAATCAGAGTTTGGACTTCTCAGCCTTTTTGTGAATGGGACATTACAGCTAATTAACAACACCCATGAAGCACCTGTGAAACAGATACTGCATGTTTCTATCCATTAAATATTCATGCTGCAGTTTGCCAGTCAAGCACAGTAACATGGTAAATGAGAGAATCATTGCAATATTGTGGTCTGGGGTGGTAATTATCTGGGTTTTTTCGATTATGTGTTTTAATTTCTGGTTAGGAACTGTATTTGTTGTATTAGAAACTTTGAAATGTATATACCCTGTGGCACTTGGGAGAGTTCAGTATGTGTTACAGAGGGTCTTTTTTCCCCAACTATACAGTGGGCCTTTCCCCACTTTTCCCTCTACCGCCGTCACTGCGCACTACTCACTGCGCGCGTCATTTCTGGCGTGCACCATGGCTTCCCTATGGACGTCAAAAGGCGCCGTTTTCTCCAGCGCCAGGAATTATGTGCACTGAGAGGCGCTGACAGCGGCGATCCGGGGCAAAGGCTGCGTTGTCACCGCCTGAGTGGGGGAGTGCCTGGGGATCCCGCCACACTGCAGCCTGAGCCTGGCAGCAGAGGTAAGTGAAGGCTCAGTGTGTATTGTGTGAGCGCAGCTAAGTGAATCTTTTGCATTACAGGTATTACATGTCTTTGAAGATTTCCGCTGGGTCAGCCAATGGGATTTACTGGAAACAACGCCATTAATGGAGAATCTTTTGTTATTTTGTTAAGAGTGATTTTACTCACATGTTTTTTTGAATAGAGTTCTGATCTCCTAAACTGCTATATATAGGCAACTGGCTCCTTGCCAATCCAAAAAATACATTGAAGACTGCATCACTCATAGAAGTTTACTAAAAGTCTCCTAAAAACAAGTGTTGGAAAGGAGAATTACCAGATGATAGGGCTTCTGGACCAGAGTGGGAACCTGCATGCTCTCCAGATGTTCAGGAACTACAATTCCCATCAGCCCCTACCAGCATGGCCAATTGACCATGCTGACAGAGGCTGATGGGAATTGTAGTTCCTGAACATCTGGAGAGCCGCAGGTTCCCTACCCCTGCTCTGGACTGATGCTGCCCTCTGGTCTCAATACCTTCTGTTGAGAGCACCTGTTGCCTAAAGCTATTCAGTTAAAATGAATGAAGTGTAATCGCTCATTAGCAAACCCTCTCGCTAGTTAAAGGGCCATGTCAAACAAAAAAGGGAATATCCAGCTCAGGCGAAGAATGCCTAATTTACAAAAAGCCAGAGGAGTCCAAACTCTGGTTGAGTCCAAAGAAAGGGGAAACTGGAGCACTGCCTGAAGAATCACCGGGCCTCGAGTTGGAGACGCTCCCTTTTTAATTGGCGGTGGTGTCATTTGGATCAAGAACTGCAAGAGCAGTCACTTTGAAAGCATGAGGTTTACGACCCTGATTAACGAAATGCTCCACCACAGGCCCTTCTGATTAATGGCGGAGTCATCCGGATCAAGAGCTGCAGTGCATACAAGAACCTTAAGGATTTTTCGTCGCCTTTTAGAAAAAGGCCTTTTTTTGAAAATTGCAAGGAGGTTTCATTCTATCCACTTTGTAATGCTATTAGATAGTTTCTGAACTGTGTTCTGACAATACTGATTGCTTAATATTACGAAGGATAAGAGGCCACTGTGAAGAGTTCATGAAGCCGTTCAACAGCCGGCGAGTGACGCCCCACGTTTACATTAATTTGTTGTTGTGAGGCCTTTGTAGAGGGACCGTTTGGTTTAGGAATCTTTATGTACAATTCCGCACAATAATAAGCCTGTGTACATATTGTTTATGTTGTTAAGTTTAACACAGGACAAAAGTTTCTTTTTAATTGTTTAAATTTTTATGGCATGTTAGAGATGTCATACAGGTGCTTGCTTGGATGGCTAATCTTTGAGCAAGCATAGCAAAAGTCAGGTTCGCCAGAACTGGCTTAGCCAAGATGCCTCCTGAACTCTGCATTCCACATAACCAGGCAGGAGATGTCTTGCAGGCAGCTTGGGGGGAAAGGCACACTTTGAAGGATCTTTGAGCAGAAATAAAATGTCCTAAAAACACCTGGCAGTGTGTGTGTCGGGGGGGGGGGAGATGGTGTGGGATTGCCTTTCCAGGACACCTTCTTTGTGTGTATGTGCATGTGATTGTGTGTCCTCAAGACATCTTATTTCAGCTGTGCAGAACAGACCTAAGATTATCCCAAAAATTATCCCGAAAGTGCCGCAACAGATTTTTCAGGAGTTACATCTAATCCTATTGGAAAAATACGTTATTCTGTTTGGAGGGTAAACTCAAGAGAGTTAGTGGAAGTTGACATATTTCTGCAAATATAAAAAAGGAGGAACATGATAGATTGCTTCCACCTGTAATGCACGTTGCTTTAGGCCAGGGGTAGGGAACCTTTAACACTCAAAGAGCCATTTGGATCCGTTTTCCACGTGAAAAGAAAACACTTGGAGCCGCAAATAATTTTTGACATTTAAAAGAAAGATAACACTATATATATTGCAGGTTTTTTTACCTTTTACTCCGCTCATTCTGAGAAGCGCATGGATGCGCCCGCCCTGCTGCCTGGGCGGGCAAGGATGAAGCCAGCGTCTCGGCCTCGCCAGCCGCTGGGAAAGCGCCTGCCCCGTTGGAGTGGGGCAGGCGAGAGGGGAAGCCCGCGGCGCGGCCCAGCCAACCACGGGCAGTTGGTGCACCCGCCCTGCTGCCTGCAGGGCGGGCAAGGATGGGGCTGGCAGCTCGGCTCGTGGAGCCACAGTGCAAGGGCAGAAGAGCCGCATGCGGCTCTTGAGCCGCAGGTTCCCTACCCCTGCTTTAGGCGCTGGTCATAAAGCTGCTACAAAAGAGTGCTTAGCAAGACTAGAAAATGCAGATAGTGATATAGTCCCTAATTCTGAACTGTAAGTAAAGTTCTGTGAGACCACCCAGCATTGTAGTAGCCTTAGTTAGACCTGGAGAAATTCGGTGCAGTACCTCTTTGGCCTCAAAGGGTTAGAACCAAACCTGCTACACTGAATTATTATGTTGGGAGTTCTTTGGCCGTGTAAGGAAATTGCAGTCTTGACCCAGTAATAATCCACTACCCTTTCATTTTCTACCGACTTCATAAGTTTAAATTTTGCAAAGTGCTGTCAAGAAGACAGTAATTTAGCAAGGGAGAATGTAATCTCTGTGAACTAATCAGTTTAGACCCATAGAACTCACGCAGTCAGAGGTTATGCTAGCACCACAGCAGGAAGAAATGAGGTATAGGGAAATAAATTTTCCTATTGAAACCTTAGGCGGTGTGTTAAAAATTGCCTCCAAAGCTGGAAGACAGTAGTCACTATCACCTGAGCCTTAGGATTCTATGTAGGACAGTGGTTTGACCCAAGTCCAAATGCCCATGTAGGAGGGGGAATCAAGTACACAGTTGTGAGCTTTTTGTGTGTGTGTAAAGCTACTATAGCCCTCTGTCCCACAGAAATGTTGTCCATGCAGGTCCCATGATTCTCAGCATTGACTGTTTGGAGGTCAAAAGTGACCCAACTTCATTTTTTTTAAACAATGGAAAAGTTGGTTGAAGCCAAGCCAAAGGGTGGACTTCTTGAAAATAGTAAACAAACATGAATTCTTTTCCACCTTCCCTAGAATAGGGAAGCTACTGAAAATGACAGAAGGAGGAGGAGGAGGAGGAGGAGGAGGAGGAAGAGGAGGAGCTGGGATTTATACCCTGCCTTTCTGTCCTGGAAGGACCCTCAGAGTGGCTTACAAACTCATCTCCTTTCCTCTCCCCACCTTGTGAGGTAGGTGGGGCTGAGAGAGTTCAGCAAAAACTGTGAATGGCCCAAAATCATCCAGCAGGCTTCATATGGAGGAGCAGGAAAATGAATGACACTAGTTCACTTTGAAATGAGACTAGAATCAAATCAAGGATCAGGAATGGTGTATTGGAAGCTCCCTTGGTTTTTCATTTTTTTGCAAGTTATACACAAACATGAGCATTTACACTTTTTGGTACATAATAGAGCTATTTCTAATGGTTACATTTGGGTTGACACCCAAAAGAGACTGCTACAACTGGAGGCTTATTCCATACTCCAGTTTAAATTAATGGAACCTAATAGTCTCAATGCCCATTTAGATCTCTTAGTGTGCTATTCCAAGTTTAACATTCTACATTTGTAGTTTACATTCTACATTGCATTCTACATTACATTTCAGCTGAGCCATGTTATGGATTTGAAGTGTATGTAAACTATTTCCATTGCATTCGGGCAAGTACATATATGGACTGTTTATACCTGACTGGAAGCATTGAAATACTGTCCAAGAGATCTATATGTATAATATTGGATATAATTGTTATAATTATATTTAGATTTGTTCTGTAGCATTTTTATATTATTACTGTATGTTTGGTTGTTCAGAAAATATCATTGTGCAAGTTTTTCAGACCCTTATGAGATCGTTACATTAGAGTACTATTGAAGTTATCCATTGAAGCTTGAATTGGGAATGCTTCACAGAGCTACATTTGTTTTCTGAGGAAAACTGGTGCTGATACAAGTTATTTGGGAGGCTTAGAAAGAGGGAAGAGGAAGGGGAGACAGGAGAAAATTTGTGCTTCATCTATTATTACTATATGGGACTTATATTTCCATTATGTGAATGAATGAAGAGGAAGTACAATCTCCATTCATTTTTTTCATTCGCTGTGAATGTATTATAGCTTTAACACTTATATAATTCGACACAAACATCATTTGCAGTTTGTATTTTATTATGGAGAATATAACAAAAATATCAGTTCAAAAATATTATTGTGAATACAATAAGAATTTCAGATTTCAATAAGTGATATTGAATCTGGCTACAGTTTGTCCCTGTGTATGTGTGTGCGTGTGCGTTGCATCAAAAATAGTGGCAGACACATATTCCTTGGCCATAGGAGGGTGTCCAGGAGTTGCTAGACAATACAGAACCATTTCTTTTGATACTATAAATCTCCTGACAAATGACTAACAGCAATAGTTATTTTTTTCCATTGCTCCAACGTATCTGTTGGAATTCTTCAGACTGCACTCCTCAGAGGCATATATTTGAAAGCAATCCTTGTTCTTCCACAAAGCGGCATGGGAGAGCAAGTCACAACTCTTTGCAATTCACTTTAAGCACCAATATTGCCTCAAGGGCTGGAGGTTGGAGATCTGGTGATAGTTCTCTTCTGTGAAGAGCTTGTCAACAAGCGGAAAGATCTTTCCTGACAGGATCTTTGCTTCAAGGTATTAAAACTCAGATTACTGTTTGGTCACATCCAACATAAATACATGAAGAGGAATAAAAGATAACTAGCCAGAAGCCTGACAAAATGTGCCTTTTGAGGGACCATTGTTACCTCAGGAAATGTTTCACAAAGCTATGGACTTCCCTGAGGCAATAAGAACTGTTCACACAGCTCAAGTCATGAACCAGTTCTTCATGACCCAGGCTTTCTTTTTGCTGCTTCACATTTTCTGGGTAACATAACAGATTTTCTTTCTATTGACACTCTATTTGTGTGACAAATATAAGATTTGCTCTTTCTCCTTAGCTGCTTTTCTACAAATTGGATTATTTAGGTAATCTCTAATAGCTACATGGGAAATGCTATGCAGGATGGCAGGAGAACTGTCCTGTAAATTCTTGCCACTAAGTGGCATTGCTGTTAAGATGACTATGTCCTTGGCATTTGCTAATTCATCTCAAAGCTAAATGCATATGTTCCGCTCACCTGGGTGAACATCACATGGGAGTGAGGCGAGGATCACTTGTAACAACCGGATTAACTGTTTAGCTTTTAATTAAATTATATTTCTCTCTGTATTGAAAAACTTGTCAAAATTTTATTTTTTATTATAAACTCCTTTACTGAAAACAAATTAAAAGGAAATCCTAAGATCTACTTAACTAATACACGTCAACAAAGTGGTTTCCACAATTATACATTTTGTCCCTAGATGACATGATCCTCAACCTTTGTCCAGAAACGACTTGTTTGAAAAATAATCAAAGGCCGCTGAAAAATTATCACCAGGGAGAAAATGCAGTCTGTTTCTAATTCTCTTCATATATTAGACATTCCATGTAGGTGGAAGGACAGTTCATTAAATACAGAGAATACACTTTTTCCCCCTCTGTAAGGTATTCTTAAGCTTGCATAATCCAACTACACAAATGCACTTTCCAACTTTTTTTTCTCACACTGCCTACAATTCAAAACCTGCAGTTGGTGTTTTTGTTCACTACTCCAATGCATGGGGAGCCCGAGAAAAGAGCAAACAGGTAGAACAGGGGTGGAAAGAGAGCCTGAAACACTTCCATCCCCTTTGAGGTCCTAGAAGTCATATGGAGTGACAGAAGCTTTAAAATGTATACCCCCACATTGTGATAAATGAGAAATGTATTTTTTTTGGGGGGGGGGGGGGGGGATGATGGAATGTGTCATGAAGGAGGATGTTTGTGGCCGAACAAGATAATGGGCGTTTTCCCACTTACTTTCTGCCCCGCGCTACTGTAGGCAAGTAGCGCGGGGTCCCCCGGCACTCCCCACTACAGGGGTGGCGACAACGCAGCTGCCCCGATGCTGACTCTGTCGCACCCCCTCAGCGTGCGTCATTCCTGACGCTCTTACAAATGGCGCCTTTTGATAACCCCGCGCAGAGTGTGGGGTTGTGGGGAAGCCCGGGCGCACGGCAGAAATGACGCGCGCTGCTCTCAGCGCGCAGCATAGGGGGGTCGTGGCAAGTGGGGAAACGCCCAATATTAACTGGGACCAGTTGAACTGAGTAACTAGGCTAAAGGGTAAGGTTGCATCAGATTGTATGCATTGAGCATGCTTAATGAGCTAATGCATATTACCTTCTCTTCCTGCTCTGACGACAAACTGTATTATAATGAACGTGCAGGAAGAATATGGGATGGGCAACATATCGAGGAGCAACATGTAAACAGGCTGACCGGAAAGTATCCTTAGCCAATGGGAGAACAGAGAGGGTGTGGCAAATTCGGGAGAAGGGCATAAACATGCTGTTAATATACTGTTTTGGTAGAGTCTACCCAGGCAGGGTGTCTCACCTTTGCAAATAAAGCTACTTAAAACTCTCTTCTGTCGGCTTGATGTTTGGTTAAAGAAATATTGGGCACCACAACATGAACATGTTATTGAGGCTCAAGTCAGTCAAAAAACCCCCACCCCTTTTCTCCCACATCATGTGTATTTTGTGCTTCAGTGCGAGGGCCTCTCCCAATACCACCCCTTTATACTGCCCTCCTCCCCGAAAGCACTTTGCTTAGCAAATATAATTGTGGTAATCCTCACAACCACTACACATTCATTTGCACAGCTTCTGAGCAGAAGGGACTAACAATGTATGGACCAGTTTGAGCCTAGCTTGACAGTTCATGACTGCGGCATAATTGTGGCAATGCAGCAAGCCTGCAGAAGCAATTTGCCCAAGTCTCTTTCCATTCTGAACATGCTGTGCTTGGGGATGTGTGTGTGTGCGGGATTTTTTTCCCCATTTTCTTCGGCTTTGAGCTTTCTTAACCTGCTTTCTGTTTGTACCTGAACTTATTTTCAAGACATCAGTCTTCATGCAGGTAGTTACCACCTTTGTTCATCTGCCGTTTATCTATCTGGAATAACATTGGTACTTTTAACAAATCCTGATAAGCAGCCAACTGCGTTGTACAAAATCACACTCGGCGTGATGAATATTTCATGTTCGGAGAGTGTTATTTATTTCTAGATCAGCCGAATTAAAAAAAAAACACAGGAGAAACATTTTCCTCAAGCTGGTTTCTGTTTTAAAGCATTCATTACTCTTAATATATGTTTTCTTCTCCATATTTCTCTTAGCCCCTTGTCATCCCACCTCTTTGACTAAATATAGTTTTAAACTAGATAACCAGAAATTATTTTTGCAGTGAAAAATTTTCATGTGTGCTGATACTTATCACTTAAAAAAAACCCGCACCCTGGCAGCATTACATTTTTTCATATAAATAAATAAATAAACCAGCTCATTTAAAACCCAAAGTCTCTGCTGAATACTATCCCAGTTGGCAAAGATTTATTGTGTTTAATATATTTTAAAGCTATCGCATAAAAAGCCATCTGTCTTTGTGGAAACTAATGTTTTTTTTGTAAAAATGGAAGCCAAAGAAAGGAAATCCTTATAGTCTGTTTTGTCTCTTACCAATCATTTATCCTCCCTTCCCCCAGAAGCCAATGGCTAGAGGTCATGCTTCCAAAAAAATAACAGTCACATGACACATGAAATTTCAGGGTATTTTTCAAGGCAGCTGTATACCTTTCCCAGATATACAAGGAAATTCTCCTCACACAAATTTCGTGGCCTGGTGACAAAAGGGGCCACTAGGCTTCCATCCATTCATAAGAACATAAGAACAAGCCAGCTGGATCAGACCAGAGTCCATCTAGTCCAGCACTCTGCTACTCGCAGTGGCCCACCAGGTGCCTTTGGGAGCTCACATGCAGGAGGTGAAAGCAATGGCCTTCTGCTGCTGCTGCTCCTGCTCCTGAGCACCTGGTCTGCAAAGGCATTTGCAATCTCAGATCAAAGAGGATCAAGATTGGTAGCCATAGATCGACTTCTCCTCCATAAATCTGTCCAAGCCCCTTTTAAAGCTATCCAGGTTAGTAGCCATCACCACCTCCTGTGGCAGCATATTCTAAACACCAATCACACGTTGCGTGAAGAATTGTTTCCTTTTATTAGTCCGAATTCTCCCCCCCAGCATTTTCAAGGGATGCCCCCTGGTTCTAGTATTGTGAGAAAGAGAGAAAAAATTCTCTCTGTCCACATTTTCTACCCCATGCATAATTTTATAGACTTCAATCATATCCCCCCTCAGACGTCTCCTCTCCAAACTAAATAGTCCCAAACGCTGCAGCCTCTCCTCATAAGGAAGGTGCTCCAGTTCCTCAATCATCCTCGTTGCCCTTCTCTGCACTTTTTCTATCTCTTTAATATCCTTTTTGAGATGCGGCGACCAGAACTGAACACAGTACTCCAAGTGCGGTCGCACCACGGCTTGATATAAGGGCATGACAATCTTTGCAGTTTTATTATCAACTCCTTTCCTAATTATCCCCAGCATAGAGTTTGCCTTTTTCACAGCTGCCATGCATTTAGTTGACATTCCCATGGAACTATCAACTAAGATGCCCAAATCCCTTTCCTGGTCTGTGACTGATAGCACTGACCCTTGTAGCGTTTATGTGAAGTTTGGATTTTTTGCCCCTATGTGCATCACTTTACATTTTGCTACATTGAACTGCATTTGCCATTTCTTAGCCCACTCACCTAATTTATCAACGTCCACTTGGAGCTCTTCGCAATCCTTTGCGGTTCTCACCACCCTACATAATTTGGTATCATCTGCAAACTTGGCCACCACGCTACCCACCCCTACTTCCAGGTCATTTATGAATAAGTTTAAGAGCATTGGTCCCAAAACCAGTCAACTCAGTCAAACCAACTGGAATGGTTGATCAACCCCACTGAGCTTCAGCATCAATCTATCAGTCATGTCTACTCTTACTAGCAATGAGTCTCCAGGACCCTGGAAGAAGTCGTTCATAACATCTACTAGCTGGTCTTTTCAGCTGGAGAGGCTGAGGACTGAACCTGGGATCTTCTGAATTAAAAGAGGATGCTTAGCCCCACATGCCTGTAATTTTGTTTTGGTTTGGTTTTGCCATCTGCTTATGGCAGACTTTTTGGTAATTCCATCGGGTTTTCAAGACAAGAGATATTCAGACATGTTTGCCATTGCTCCCTCCAAGTCATGACCCTGGTATTCCTTGGAGGTCATCGATCCAAATGCTTCATAGGTCGATTCCGCACTTGCGTTATCGACCTAAGTTCGAGCTGCATTCGACCTAAGTGCTCCACACAACCACTGGGATCGACATGGTTTTGTACCAGCTTCGCCCCGTGTAACGGTCAAATTTCCAACTCCAGTGGGAACTACTACTTTTTTAGGGAACCACCCTCGAACTCAGCTCGATTCCAGTAAAGTGCAGAATCTCTGGTGCCAGGAGTCCCCCATTCAGCCAATCATAGCAGAGTGTTTCGGGCATGGGTACAGCTGGCCAATCAAAAAACGCCACCTTCCTCCCTCCATTCCTGTGGCAGTTTTTTAAATAACGTGTGTGGGGATAGACGGAACATGGCTGTAGAACAGTAGCCAATCGGAACGGAGCGGTGAAGAGGCACAGGATGATTCCGCCCTCCAAGCTGGGATCAAGCTGGTTGCAGTGGGGAACAACAATGGCTTCGACCTAGGTCAGTACCCTTCTCAGGGAACTGGGTTGAACCTATTTTACTCATGTGTGGAATCTCCCATATAGCCTAGGCTGAGTGTAACTGGCCCAAGACCACCCAGCAAGTTTCCATGGCAGAGTGGGGATTCAAAAATAGGTTTTTCAGGTTAGGCAGCCCAATCCAGAGGGGGCGCAACCCTGCACTGATGTGGGTGCCGACCTCACTGGCGCAAGGAGCAAATGCACCTTCAGAGTGGGGAGACATGTGGGCAGGTGGGTGTCATGAGACTCTGCAGGAATTGATCCCAGAAGCTGCTGCTATTCACCAGCCCTGATGGCACAGAAAGATGCCTTGACATGACTAGGAACATTCTAGGTCAGCCTCCACTGCCCTCCCACAATGACGCCGCTGCCCTTAGACACACCCCACATTTCTCTTGGCATATGTCCATTGTCCCTTATGAGGGATTTCAGCTGGCCAATGCTTTTCTTTGGGGAGGGGCTTCCCATACTGCGAGAAACCCTTTGGAGGTGATAGGGTGGCACCGAAAGAGGCCCAATCCCTGCCAGCTGGAGAGGTCTGGATTGGGCCCCTGGTCTGACACTTTAACTACTGCACCATGCTGGCTCTCCTGTAGTGACTGTTGCTCAAATATTACCATCATCACCCGACGCAGACAGTGAAATGACTTTCACGGTTTTCCCTGACTGCCCATAATACCCAGCACATCTTCCACAAACACTTTCATAATGCCATCGTTTTTCTCAGTCTAAACCACAGTTCAAAACCGGCTTGTTCTAGAAATGCAGTTTCCCCTCCCCAGTGGAAATGAGCCCCCAATACATTTAAACAAATGAGCTTGCATCCATTCTTAATTGTATGTAACAATTAAGGGGTTGAAACACATGAAAACTCTTGGTGAATTGAGGTCCGTCATGTCTACTCAGAGGCTGATTATGCACAAGGCGTCTGCTGTGCAATGGGGGCAGAGGTGGAGCGAGGGGAAACTGCGCCTGGGGAGTGTGCACAACCTGCGGTGCTGCCCAGCCTGTGCACAACCTGCGGTGCTGTCCACACCCACCCTGCTCCAGAACACCCCCTGAACGCCCCTCCACGGCCTGGTCAAGCCTCTGCCATGGCTTTCCTTGGGGCATCACATACCCCCCACCCTGTGGGCACTACGCCACTGAATGGGGGTAAATTCCAGTCACAGTAAAATTTCTCATATGGATGTATTTCCTGAAGCCCCGCTTTCACTTTCTAGTCTCCCCATGGCAAGCAAAACCACTTGTAGTATGAATTTAATTTTGCTTCACCCCAAAGCAGGGAGTATTTCCAGTGAGCACAACTTTGCCTCGGACTTCTTCCCTTCACCCACAGCCAGCCTGTCTAGCTCTCCCTTCCCATCCTTCCCATTGGCATCCATGCCTTCCCCTCGCCCCACCCCCTTCCATGTTTCTGGCTCTTTCCTTCTTCCCTAAACACTCATATTGATATATCCATGTACCAATATAACAGAGTTGGCTTTTTCAAGGAACAGCACAAGCAGGGTCTGTTTCTGACCCCAGACCACCTCCCCACTCTGCAATGATAGGGAGGGCTTTTTAAAAACTTGTTTTAAAAAAAACTCTTTTTAAAAACAAGCCTCTCTCTTGCAACAGCAGTAGGAGAGAAGCTAGGAAAGGGAGGGAGGGAGGGAGGGAGAGAGAGAGAAAGTATGGAGGGGAAGGTGAAAAGAGAATATTAGTTCTATTGTATTTGGACTATTGAGTGTTATGAGATCTATCTATGGCCCTTTCCGCACGGGCCAAAAACAGCGCCCTGGGGACGGCAAAAATGCCATCCCCAGGGAGCTGTTCACATGGGGGGCACAGCTGCTTTGCAGCTGCACCACCCTCGCTCCTCCCGAGCGGCGCGAAGCCACTGTTTCCCAACCTTGCTCCCCGAGTGAGGTTTTTGGGAAACAGCGGCTTCCAACCGCTGCTGTGCGAATGGCAGCGGCTGGAAGGCACATCCCTCCCCCCGTCCCAAGCAACTTACCGCCCCTGCGACCGTCCGGCGCATCGCTGAGGTCAGGGGACACGCCCCCCTGCCCTGCGACTCTGGAGTGGTCGTGCAGGGCAGGGGAGCGTGTCCCCTGACCTCGGTGATGCGACGGACAGTCGCAGAGAAGGTAGGTTGATCGGACAACGGTGCTCTGCAGCGCCGTCTTCCCTACCGCAACCGGGACCATTCATGTGAATGGTCTCGGGGGGTTGGGTCGGCGTCATGTACATCAACCCAACCCCCATCGTGGCCATGCGGAAGCGGCCCATGCCTTTAAGAAGGGTGAAGTTCAGAGAACCAGGAAACAGAGGGGGACTGGGTTGCCTCCTTGTGTGTAAACAGAGAAATGCAAGGAGACCACACTTCAGCCCCACTGGCCAGCTAAAAGGCCCAAGGTAAGCGTTCCATGAGTAACGGACCAGAATCACAAAAGCTTTCCAGAGTCTTTCACATCACTGCTTTGTGATCTGCTTTCTTGGTAATGCCGGATATTGAGACTGGGACATTCTACATGCAAAGCAGATATTATTCCTCTATGGTGTAGTTCTTCCTTAGCTCCTCAGGAAAGGAATTTCTTTTTCTAATTGCTTTATAAAATTTCATATACAATAGATATACACAACCAGAAAAAGAAAGGTCCTGTCTTCTTAGCTATTGTATCACTGCAGTCCTATGCAGAGTTATGTCAATCTAAGTCCATTGAAATGAATGCACTTAGACTGGAGTAGCCTCACAGGGTGTTTGTTGTGAGGGGGGAAGGGCAAGGAGATTGTAAGCCCCTTTGAGTCTCCTACAGGAGAGAAAGGGGGGATATAAATCCAAACTCCTCCTCCTCCTCCTCCTCCTCCTCCTCGTCTTCTTCTTCTTCTTCTTCTTCTTCTTCTTCTTCTTCTTCTTCTTCTTCTTCTTCTTCTTCTTCTTCTTCTTCTTCTTCTTCTTCTTCTTCTTCTTCTTCTTCTTCTTCTTCTTCTTCTTCTTCGGACTGTACTGTATAGCAAGTCACTGCATGCCAGTTGAATCTGGTTAGAAATAAGTTCCAAAACGCTATGTTAATCATAATTGGATTTGGGAGATGTCTTTTTTCCCTTCTCCTTTCCTTAAACTTTGTCTAATAACTTTTATTTCTAGGCACTGCCTTGGTGACAATCAAAGCCACAGAGTCTAAAAGCAGCCCCCGATAGTTACTTTGAGAGTCAAATGAGGTCAGCCCTGCATGACTTTGGCATGTTACCAACTTTTAATATTAATAGTATTCCTGGAATATAGTTTTTGTTCAAGTAGAAACATGACTCACATTTAATGAATCACAAATGTTATTATTCAGTCAGTCTAGAAAATTAAGAAGCTCCCATTATTTCTGATTCCTATTTTTTCTTAACATCGACTGGATGGTTTTTCTAAAAGCAGAAGGGCATGTTGGATGTCCACCTGAGACAGGAATCATTCACAAATACAAGGGACTTCACATTCTGATGAGAAATTCCAGTGCGGTTTTGCATATATGACTGACTGACTGACTGTGGATTAACCACTTAAGGACAGAACTTTGAACTCACTTGTGAAGCTTTTCAGTGAAGTTTGATCATATAATGAGCTTCAGATAAAGTTAAGAACATAAGAACATAAGAACTTGGCTGCTGGATCAGACCAGAGTCCATCTAGTCCAGCACTCTGCTACTCGCAGTGGCCCACCAGGTGCCTTTGGGAGCTCACATGCAGGAGGTGAAAGCAATGGCAGATCAAGATTGGTAGCCATAGATCGACTTCTCCATAAATCTTGTCCAAGCCCTTTTTAAAGCTGTCCAGGTTAGTGGCCCTCACCACCTCCTGTGGCAGCATATTACCAACACCAATCACACGTTGTGTGAAGAAGTGTTTCCTTTTATTAGTCCTAATTCTTCCCCCCAGAATTTTCAATGAATGCCCCCTGATTCTAGTATTGTGAGAAAGAGAGAAAAGTTTCTGTCTGTCCACATTTTCTACCCCATGCATAATTTTATAGACTTCAATCATATCCCCCCTCAGACGTCTCCTCTCTAAACTAAAGAGTCCCAAATGCTGCAGCCTCTCCTCATAAGGAAGGTGCTCCAGTCCCTCAATCATCCTCGTTGCCCTTCTCTGCACTTTTTCTATCTCTTCAATATCCTTTTTGAGATGTGGTGACCAGAACTGAACACAGTACTCCAAGTGCGGTCGCACCACGGCTTGATATAAGGGCATGACAATCCTTGCAGTTTTATTATCAACTCCTTTCCTAATTATCCCCAGCATAGTTGCCATGTTACAACCCACAGAAGCAAGAACCAGCTGGGATGTGGAGAAAATAGTTTGAGCTATGTCTGGGCAACCATTCTCCAAGAAGTACCACACAAGCTCCTGCCCAGTCCTCTTCACTGCTTGGGAGCAAGGAACAGGGAATGAAAGCTCACAGTGACCTATCATTAAGTCACTTCTAGTTTGCAGATAGAAATAGCGTCAAGATGTTCTAGGAACGTGCACATCTCCACAGTAAAAGAACCATAGATACAAGGACATTCCTAGAAGTGTTGTGATGCCACTTATGCTGCAATCTGGAAGTGGTGTCACACTGTTGCTTAATGTTGCTTCCTGCCTCTTAAAGTCTCTTAAAGTTGCCAGTATTGAGTTGGCAACCTTGCCTGGTACAGTGTCTTGATCTGCAGATTAAGCGCCTGTTAAAGGTATTTTCATTGTAGGGAGATTGGGAAAGGCAAACATTCCTACAGTCTCTTCATTGAAGCCCATCCTAGTCGTGACAGTCTTAGCATTCCTACCTGGCATACTCAGAGAGCAAGCTAGATGTGATCCTTTCAATGTGTGTGGTAGCCATTTTGTGTGAATAAGACAATGAGTTTATTTTCCAGATTTGGCAGACATGACTGGAAAGCCTAAATCAAAAGCAAAACAAAACAAAACAAACAGAAAACTGGGTATGATTTCCCACTCTTCCACATAAGCAGCAGACTTTGATGCTGGCAGGGCGTGATGGGAACTGTAGTCCATAACATCTGGAGGGCCGCGAGTTTGACACCACTGCTCTAGTGACTTATGCAACCAAGCTGCAGTGCAAATTCAGGATCCTGATTTACTACCCGGTTCAGACGAACGCTTGCTTTGAGGGACAGTTGGGCAGGTGAAGAGGTTACGTGCTCCTGTAGCAAAAGGTAAGAGTCCTTCCATCTCTTTGCTAAATCGGAAACCAAATTAGAAACTGGCTGTTTCTAATTGACATGGTTGTGAGATCTTCAGCTTTGCCCACTGGCATCGCATGTAAAAGTTAGGAGGACAAGGGAAAAGGGAAAAAAAGAGAAAAACCTGGCTGGACCGTGTATTGGCAAGAGTGCAACGCTAAGTCCTAAACTACTGGGTTGGCAGGGTCACTAATCTCCCGTTATCCGCACTCCCAAGAATTTCCTGGCTCTATCAGAAGCTTCAAATTAAGGGTTTTAACTCAAAACATGTGCTACACATTATTGGTTTCTTGGCACACCTCTCCTGCCTTGCGTTCTTTCTCTGGCCTTCATGCCGGTCGGATTTGCGAAAGTCATTGTTTCTGCTGATGCCACAGCTGCTGTGAACAAACAGGTTTCCAAGGAAGGACGAGCACCTGGTCTGACATAAAGGGAGGGAAAACGTGTTTTGTTTTTTTTAAAGAGGTTTCTTGTCTAGCGGGTTGGAAAGGATTATGACGACCTTTTTATCCCCCTCGGAGAGCCAGTTCGGCTGCCTGCTGCTCACAAAAAGTTGGCTTTCTCCTAGGTTTCAGCTTATCTTAGGCGCCTGTGATTTGCCTGCCCTGACATCCCCTTCTATTTCTTTTGCTACATCATTACAGTTAATGGGTTTCTTGAGATTTTAACTAGGGAATAACCAAAAAAAAAAAAGATGTCTGACAAACGTCTGAGATGCAATGACATTATTGGTAAAAGGAGTGAAACCTAAAATAAAAAGTTGGTGTAGCATGTGGATCATGTATTTAACAGTCCCTCCTTCCTGATAACTGAATGGATCACTTGTGGTTGGCAGTGAAGTAATCCATAATGGAGTGGAAAAGGATGCATCTTTTTTTTAAAAAAAGCCCTTCGGGGGAGGGCGGTATATATATATATAAACAAACAAACAAACAAACAAACAAACAAAGAAAGAAAGAAAGAAAGAAAGAAAGAAAGAAAGAAAGAAAGAAAGAAAGAAAGAAAGAAAGAAAGAAAGAAAGAAAGAAAGAAAGAAAGAAAGAAAGAAAGAAAGAAAGAAAGAAAGGGAAAGGAAGAAAATGAAGGCTTCAATATTAATGCTATTAATGACCAGATAAGCATTAAAATAAATCTTCTATGTCCTCAGAAGTGTCTCTATATATGCAATCTCTTCTTTGGTTTCTAGTTTACGGCCCCTTCCACACCGGCCATTTAAAGCGGGTTGCAGTCGGGGCAAAGCAACCCGCTTTCCCAGCGATGCGTTCGCATGCCTCCATGCAGGCAGCGAGCGGAGCCCACACTTGGTGGGGTGCATTGAGGTTAGCAGGATGGGTGACTTACAGCCCCCCCCCCCCGTTCTAGGAGGGAGCTGCCTTTACATGGGTGGGGACTCAGGGTTGCCAGGGACCCATGGAGGTCTGCCTGGTAGAGCTGGAGAAGGTCTTTGAGGCTGCTTCTCTCTCACACAGGCCGGCCAGTTTCCCCCTCTCTCCCTGCCACTTCCCCTTTTGCTCCTGGATCCCCACCCTGCCCTTTCCTGCCCGGGCTGCAGCTCCCTCCTGGAGCTTCCTCTCCTGGCCGTCCAGAGCCCGTGCCCGACCAAGGAGCCCTGCAACCTTCATGAGCCTTTGCTGCGCAGGGAGCCCGGTGAGGACTACCAGGCCATGGCCTAGGTGGACCCCCACCAGCTGGAGAAGGACTACTACCCATAAGGCTGCCCCTGCCTCAACACCCCCCCTTCCTGACTGGTCGCTGGACACCCTCGCTGACCCTCTGGCACTGGCTCTCCCTGGCAAATTGCTCCGCAGCCAGCAGCTCTTCATGGCAGCCTCCACGGTCATGCTGGGCAACTTCTTCTTTGACTTCACCATCGTCTACCAGGGCCTGGCACCAGTGGGAAACATGGCCATGGCTGGTGGTTCCTTTTGCTGCTTTGGAATATGCTGCCACAGGAGGTGGTGATGGCTGCTAACCTGGATAGCTTTTAAAAGGGCTGGGACAGATTTATGGAGGAGAAGTCGATCTATGGCTCCCAATCTTGATCCTCCTTGATCTGAGATTGCAAAGGCCTTAGCAGACCAGGTGCTCAGCAGCAGAAGGCCCTTGCTTTCACCGCCTGCCTGTGAGCTCCCAAAGGCACCTGGTGGGCCACTGCGAGTAGCAGAGAGCTGGACTAGATGGACTCTGGTCTGATCCAGCTGGCTTGTTCTTATGTTCTTATGCGGGGTTCCTCTCTGGGTGTGCTGGTGGGCACATTGGCGTCATTGGCGTGGTATCGCCAGTAAGGGTGGCCCAGCAGCCACCGCAGCCACTGTCACCGCTCCTCACACACAGAGTGGTATGGCTGTGGGGGGGGGGTTTCTGCCATCCATGTGACTAAATGGCCTGTCCCTGGGGATATGTGACCCCCACTTGTCCCTATGGGTGGTATGCCATGTCAGAGTCAACAATGTACAACAGTGCAGTTCCACCAACAGGACTCCAGGTAAATCATGGGCCTGAAAGGCAACCCTGAAAGCTAACTGATATTGATCAAGGCCGTGATGCCGAGGAGGCATAGTTTAATCCCCTCCACCATAATATTTGCCTATGGCCACCACAGGCTGCTTTAACTAACGTGGCTGAAATAATTCTCTTAATTCTTGGTATGCATGGTTTGTGTAAACCACTCAGGATGTTTTTGCTGAGAAATTAGAGTTGCCACTGTCCCTTTGTAGTGCAATGATCCATTTCTTTTTGTATTAGGAATCTGAAGCACATTCCTAAGCAATTCAATTTTGATCAGTGAGAAATCTGAAGAGAAGGTGTAACCTCTCTCTGTGGGTTCTGTGGGGCAGAACTTGGAATGAGTTTGCAACAACAAATTTTTTAAAAAAACAAAATGGTTTACTTTCTAAACATCTAACATCTAACATCAACATTTAACATCACACTTCAAGGTCCTGTTCAGGTTGCATTTTCAAGTCCTTCTAGTTACAGTGTACTGATATTGCCAAGTCCAATTCTTCTTTGCAAGTGGGTTGGCTCCTGAAGACTCCAAGGGCTTGATGAACAGGATTCAACATGATGAAGGTTTCCAGGAGAACTCTCGCCCATTACAAACACAAAAAAACCCCTGAAACAATAAACTCCAACATTTACAACATAGCAAAAATAAACAACTACCTTCCCACTAGTTCCCAAAAACATTGCAGTTACCTTAACAAGGTGTTAAGGGCTTATACAAACCAAGGTTTGAGTCTGGTAGCCTTGTCTCCTCCAAACTACATGAGGTCTGCAGCCTCTTGCTGCTTTGAGTTTCCCCCCCTTACTGGGTCAACCCATTCTGAGCATGCGGGTTACAAAGGCAGGAGGCTAGGTTCTCCCGAATTTCAGAATTTCACTCCACAGATGCTCAGAGGCAAGGCAATGTTTTTTTTCAGGACTCTGCTCTCTTTCCAAAGCACCATTGTATTATGCATAACCTAAAACAACCATGAGGTCTGAAGGTCAGAAAGTTGGCATGGAAGAGAAATTCCTCTTTTAAAAGTAAAAAAAAAACAGAATAAGAGGAATCAACCTCTGTATGTTTAAAAAAATGAATTTTTGACCAAAAAAATCTTCGCATGACAGCACTGCTCCTTACATGTCTGGATTTCTCCCTGCTGGGGATTAAAGGGTATGCATAGGTCATGTAAACCACTCAGGAAGTCTTTGCCAAGGAATTAGGGTCACCAGGAAATTCCTGGACAGAGGAGGGCAGAATTCAGGGAAGGGAAGAAGCTCAGCTGGGAGGTGGTTCCGTAGAAGTTGCCCTCTGAAGCTGCCATTTCCTTCATGGGAAATCTTACATCTGGGCATCATCTGTAAGCAGTGGTGGGATCCAAAAAATTTAGTAACAGGTTCCCATGGTGGTGGGATTCAAACAGTGGCGTAGCGCCAATGGGGTGGGGCGGGGCATGACAGGGGCGTGGCCGGGCATTCCGGGGGCGGGGCATTAATCATTTCTCCGTTCCTGTAAAAAACTCTTACTGTAAAAAAAAGTTCCTAATTTCCAGCTGGTATCTTTCTGTCCATAATTTAAACTCATTCTAGCAAGTCCTATCGACTACTGCCAACAGAAACAACTACTTCTCCTCTAATTGACTGCCTGTCAAATACTTAATACTTTCAAATACTTAATTTTGTTTCTAGAACTTTACCATATTTCTAAAACATGTTTTTAAAACAGCCCAACAGGGAGAATTATCCCGTTTTCTACCTTCGCTAACCAGCCACATAGGAAACAACAGGACTTTATGATTTTTGGACCTAATGGAATTTCTAACGGAAAAGCAGACCCAATTAGTAACCCCCTCTCGGCACACACAAATAATTAGTAACCCACTCTCGGGAACTGGTGAGAACCTGCTGGATCCCTCCTCTGTCTGTAAGTCCAGGAGAACTCTAGGCCCATCTGGAGACTGGTAACCCTAGCCAAGATAAGACAAGATTCAAACCACCTCATACCCATTCCTATTAATCAGTGTGCTGTGTTAGCTCGCAGACGACATAACTAGAATGTGTGCCTCTGTTCTGACTTGTGGGACACGTTTGACTGACACCATGAGAATTTTGCTGGCGGGAGTTAATTGGCATCTGTCTGCGGTAAGAAGTAAAATCACTGAATATGTGTAGGCTGATTTTATATCATCTCATCAATGAGAATTATGTAGGATATGCTCTGAGCAGATATCTGAGACTTGATCTAAACAGGAATAAGCAGGGACATGTACTGCTCTAGTTCGGATTGGGGGAAGGGGAGTCCCATTAATGATTTTTCTTCTTGTGTTAAACCCCGCCCCACCCCTCCCTGAAAACGGAGAACAAGCGTATCAGGGGAAGGGGGGAATTCTAGCATGAAATCTAGCTCCTGTGCTCTTTTTGCTAATAACTTTGTAATGTAAGGGACTGTTCAGCCATCTGATCCACTCCCTGCAGCTGGAAGTCACGTCCTTCAGTCTTTTCCCTACATGCTGGACATATTTTATTCCATCTTTACATTATTGTCTTTATCTCCAGTTTGAAGGCCCTTTCAGGGGGGGAAAAGGTTGGCTATGTTTATTTTTATTCTTTTTACCCCACCCTCCTCCAGTTATATTACTGTAATAGACTCTCTGTGGGAATGCCCATGAAAACTTTTGGCGAGAGGGGGCTCAGTTTTTCATTTGCGCATTAATATTAAAATCCAAAAAATACACAAAGGCAGAAGTTTACCAAATTTTACAGTATTTCAGCACTTGGCTATCTTTTTTTTAAAAAAAATCACTTTTTTGTATTGAACCTTGTTTTAATGGTCCACAATCTTTAAAAACATTAGTCATCAATTTATTTTTTTCTGTTTTGTCTAGTTATTCTATGAAGAGTTTCCAATTGTCCATGAATTTTAGTGGATTTTCTTTTAACAGTCTTCAACTTTTAAACCACTAGTGAGCATTTTTTCCTCCTATTTTGTATAGGTATACCATCAACATTGTCATTGATAATAAAACTGCAAGGATTGTCATGCCCTTATATAAAGCCGTGATGCGACCACACTTGGAGTACTGTGTTCAGTTCTGGTCGCCACATCTCAAAAAGGATATCGAAGAGATAGAAAAAGTGCAGAGAAGGGCAACGAGGATAATTGAAGGACTGGAGCACCTTCCTTATGAGGAGAGGCTGCAGCGTTTGGGACTCTTTAGTTTGGAGAGGAGACGTCTGAGGGGGGATATGATTGAAGTCTATCAAATTATGCATGGGGTAGAAAATGTTGACAGAGAGAAATTTTTCTCTCTTTCTCACAATACTAGAACCAGGGGACATTCATTGAAAATGCTGGGGGGAAGAATTAGGACTAATAAAAGGAAACACTTCTTCACGCAACGTGTGATGGGTGTTTGGAATATGCTGCCACAGGAGGTGGTGATGGCCACTAACCTGGATAGCTTTAAAAAGGGCTTGGACAGATTTATGGAGGAGAAGTCAATCTATGGCTACCAATCTTGATCCTCCTTGATCTCAGATTGCAAATGCCTTAGCAGACCAGGTGCTCAGGAGCAGCAGCAGCAGAAGGCCATTGCTTTCACCTCCTGCATGTGAGCTCCCAAAGGCACCTGGTGGGCCACTGCGAGTAGCAGAATGCTGGACTAGATGGACTCTGGTCTGATCCAGCAGGCTCTGTCTTATGTTCTTATGTTCTTAAAGGTTTTTGGTAGAAATCAGCTAACCTCAGTAAAGATAAGAGACATTTTTTTGTGTGGAGGGGATGAAGAGAGACAGGACGTACCTGCTGTACGAAGAACCTCACAAAGAGGTCCACTCCCAAGTTCTCAATCGAACTCGTGAGCTATAAAAGTTAAGAGAGTGTGCTATGAGCTGGAATGTTCCAGGATCAGGTTTTTCCGTCAGTGTCTAGCCTCCTTTAGTCATTCTTAAGTAAGCCGATATTTTGGTGAGAATAATAACGGGCCCGACTTGCCACTGTAAGGATTATTGTAGTTATATACAGCAAAGTGCTTTTGAATGTGCTAAAGCTCCAGATAAACTCTCAGGATCATTTCCTGCTGTTACATTATTTGCTGGAGACCCTGCCCTTTGAGAGTCTGCCATGCTGTTAATCAAGACACCGCGAGTGTTATTTTATGATTCTGAAATAGGGTGACTTCTTCATAAACACTTCACTCTGAACCGTCGCAGCCATTCTCGGATTCCTATCATCGCTTCCTCCCCCCCCCCCCGCCCCCATTGTTTTAAATATCAGAGAGAAAGCAATCACGGAAAGCTTTTTTTTTTGTTCTGCGAGGAAACTTCAAGTGGGCTGATGAAGTTGCAGAGGGCATTCAAAGCTGCTCGCCCTCGTGTCTGCAGGCGTCTGCCGAGATGCTTCAGTAATTTTGAGACGGCTTTTTTTTCCTGGTCCACTTTTGTTTTTGAAAAGTACTTTAAAAAAAAAGAAGAAGGTAAAATTCAAAGAGAACGAAAAAGGACAGGGCCGAGCTTATCAAAATTCATGTGTTTGTGAAAGTGACTTTGATAGCAGCCTGTGGAGAGCGGAGTTTTTCAGATGTGACCAACCTCTTGGGACCCCTGCTCTGCTCTGTTCTGTCCTCAGACACTATTTGTGTCTTGTTTTCAGTCTGGCGCTTTGTTGGCCCCAGGAAGAAATTGGTGGGAGGTGGCCAAAGGCCTCCACGAAGACCGCCTTGACTTGCAAGGGGGCCTCCTCCTCCTGGTTTCTTTTCCTATTGGCTGGCAGCATTAGAAAGACAATCAGAAAAAATGTGTGGGGAGTTGATGCCTCACTGTCAATTCAAATTCCTCTGGCTTAAGACTCGGGCGGTGACAGTGTGTCCCGCACCTGCTGTCATTTATTTATTTTTTATTTAATTAAATTTGTATACCGCCCTCTTCTTGAGGGCTCAGGGCAGTGTCCAACAATCAGATACTAACATTTAAAATCAGTTTTAAAACAACTCTTCATATTTTCACCTTTCCCTTCCAATGAATCCCTATAAAGCAAGCAGTGGCAAGATTAATTGTTTTCCTGCATGTGTTCCAAGTTTGGATTCTGTCACAAAGGGTGTGTGTGTGTGTGTGTGTGTGTGTGTGTGTGTGTGTGTGTGTGTGTGTGTGTGTGTGTGTGTGTGTGTGTGTGTGTAATTGGTTAGTAGAAGGGAGCAAGGGTTTGTGTATGTGTGTTTGGCTTAGCTGTATATTTGCTCAAAGGAGCATCAGCTAGGAATTCAACTTTCCATCTGCATTCTGTTGGGATGCAGTTTGTCCTTTTAAAACTGATATTGCAGTACTGATATTATTCCCAACCAGAGAATATGATATTTGGCAGGTGGGGCTGTGGTGTCTCCAGATCTAACCCCCTATTTTCCCTCAATTCCAATCCTCAAATCCTCTCACTCTCAAGCCTCCTTCTTTCATACCCCCGTCCAATTTGTTACCAAGCAAACTCCTCAGTTGCAGGCAATAGTAAGGGAAACGTATTGCCCATCCTTTCATCTCCCATCACAAATTTATTTATGTATCCATCCGTCCGTCCGTCCGTCCGTCCGTCCATCTGTCTTCTGTCTGCCTGTCTGCTTGCTTTTCTGCCTGCCTGCTTGTCACTATGTCTGTCCACCTATCCATCTATCCATCAATCTGTCTATTCATCTATCTCTACCTGCCTGCCTGCCTGCCTGTTTGTCCACCTATCCGTCTATTCATCAGTCTTTACCTATCTAGTGCTGCCTGCCTGCCTGCCTATCTGTCTAATCATCTGTCTCTCCATCTGTCTGTCTGTCTGTCTGTCTGTCTCTCCGTCCGTCCGTCCGTCCGTCTCGATCTGGTCTGTCCGTCCGGCTCAGTTCAGTCTGGCCTGCCTGGCTCCGTCTGGCCCGTCCTGTCCGGTCTGGTCTGGCCCTCACACCGTCTGGCCCTTGCCTGTCTGTCTTCCTCCGTTTCCTCCAGGAAACCTGATCTCTGCAGCAGAGTCGTATGGAGGGGAAATGGCATCCGGGGACAAAACCTCCTCCTGGCAACCCCCCATAGGGCACAGAGCCCTCCCTGTGGGTTGCAGAGCACACACCCCTCTGAGGCTGACGAGGTAAACTTGGGTCAATCCTTGTCTCTCAGCCTAATATGCCTCTCAGGACTATGAAGACAAAATAGAGTAAGGGAAAGTCATGTTTGAAGCCTGGAGCGCTGACAACCCACAATGTTCCAGGACAAAATTGTAATGGTTGGGCGGGAGACGGTCTGTACAAGTCAATCAATCTCTATTAGCTGCTCTCGGGATTTGTTGGCATTGTAAAAGAAGTTTCCCGTAAGAGTATCCCAGAGAGTCAGCATTGTGCTATTCAAATTTCAATGTCCTTCCCATGCTAAAGTCATTACTATACTGGGTGAAGAAATCTGGTGTATTTGCCACAGTTGTCATTCCAATTCTGATTGTGACTTCTTGGAGAGAGGGGGTTCTATCTATAGATGCTGGCACAGCGAAGTGAAGGATGATTTGGGAACGCCATGTTGCCATCCAAGCTTACTTCCTGCCTTCCTGGGCTTGCCCTCCAATGGGCTTGCCCTCCAATGGTCTAATGCAGGGGTCTGCAACCTGCGGCTCTCCAGATGTTCATGAACTACAATTCCCATCAGCCCCTGCCAGCATGGCCAACTGACCATGCTGACAGGGGCTGATGGGAATTGTAGTTCATGAACATCTGGAGAGCCACAGGTTGCAGACCTCTGGTCTAATGCGATGGTGGCTAACCTTTGTCACTCCAGATGTTATGGACTACAATTCCCATCAGCCCCTGCAATTAGCCATGCTGGCAGGGGCAGATGGGAATTGTAGTCCATAACATCTGGAGTGACAAAGGTTAGCCACCAGTGGTCTAATGCATAGGTGTCAAACTCACGCCCCTCCAGATGTTATGGACTACAGTTCCCATCATCCTCTGCCAGCATCATTCTGCCAGGGGATGATGGGAACTGTAGTCCATAACATCTGGAGAACCACGAGTTTGTATTAGTAATTGATTGCGGGTCAGAAGTATAGATCCTTAAAAACGTCGATCAGGTCTTCTTCTAGGGAGCCATTACCTTGTGGGGGAAAAACAGGCTAAAAATGTCAGAGAATCATTCACAGCTAAGTTTAACTGGCAACCAGATTATGGCAAATGTTTTATTTGTCTTGGATCTGCTGTGTACTACATGACACCCAGACACAAAAGTGATGAATGTCTTAGAAATACAAAAATGAAATAATTAGTCGGCACTTCCTTCTCTCCCGCTTTTTTTGTCTTAATGATTTGTTGCTATAGTTCATTAGTAGCACTCATTACTCATCAATGACTGCCGTGCAAAAGGCAATTGCACACAGTGTTGTGTGTTTTTCCGAAACAGTTCATGCTGAGTCAACACCTCGTTCAGTGTCATCTATGCAGTTTTCATAATGAGCTCCCTAAAATAAACAGAAAGACAATTAGCTTTATGCATATGACAAATTATTCATGCTCACTGGAGAAGCAGCAAGGTAAAAGGGAAAAAAAGAGTTTGATAGGCCTTTCTAAACAATTATTCTTCAATTACCCCTTTTATATCCTGTGGCTCAGGAAGCTAGCGGTGGACTTTGATTAGATGTTATTCTGGAGGGTTAATTTTAGAAGAATTCTGTGAACATCATTATGTTAATCTCAAAAGCGAATCACTAATTTTTTTCCTGGAGGCAGATGACGAACTCCTACCTCTGTGCTCCATTTGTGAGCTTCTCAGAAGCATCTAACTGGGTGATCTCCCAAGACACCTGGGCCAAGGCAGGTCAGCGCTGCTGTTCTTGTTAGATCTGATGGCCACGTTTGACTTGGTCAATCATGACATTCTGACCAACTGCCTTGTTGATGCTGGATCAGTGTTGTAATGACTGTACTCATTTTCCCAAGGTTGAGGGCAGAGGGTTGCAATTGGTGAACTTGTGGAGTCCCACAAGAGGTGATTTTCTCACTGATATTGTTTAGCATCCATATGCACATGACTGCCAGGCTAATCCAGAGGTTTGGGCTGATGACAGTATGCTGATGACACCCAGCTATGCTGACAGTTATAAGGATGTACCCCAGATGCACTTGTAACCCATGACATTTTAGTCTTTTGGTTTTGTTTGGATCTTAGGGCTCACTGAACATGGCTCATTCCGCACATGCAGAATAATGCACTTTCAAACTGCTTTCAGTGCTCTTTGAAGCTGTGCGGAATGGCAAAATCCACTTGCAAACAGTTGTGAAAGTGGTTTGAAAATGCATTATTTTGCATGTGCGGAAGGGGCCCATGTGCACTTGGTAAGCTTGCTTACTTATTACCAACTGCAAGAGCTCCACCCTCCTCAGTTGATCTGGCCTGCAGTAGAAGGAAGGCCTACAGCTCAATTGAGGGAATTGCTTATTTTTTTACAGGCCCAAACTGAAGAAAGACCTGCAGCAGCTACATCAGATGCAGAAGGCCAGATGAGAGAAAGAAGCCCTGCTTGATTAATAGTTTGGACTTTCTTGCTATTCTTTCATTATTGGACATTGTTAGTGGTGTCAACTGTTCTGAGTGTTTTTTTCTTTAAAAGCACTGAAGATTTTGTACAATTAAGTTGTGCTGCATGTTTATATATGTTCACTATTATTTATCCTTAAATGATGGAAAGTTGTGTTAAAGATTAAAGGTTTGGGTGCTGTGTGGTTTCCGGGCTGTATGGCCGTGTTCTAGCAGCATTCTCTCCTGACGTTTCGCCTGCATCTGTGGCTAGCATCTTCAGATTAAAGGTTTGTTGATTTGTTCAAGCAATTTCATATTTGTTTGTTAAGGGTGCTGTCATATATTATTTCCTAGGTCTCCAATGGAGATTGATGTGGCCAAGGATAAATAGGTTACACACAGGTCAGCTGTCTGGAGCCTGTGATGAGGTGTTTCAGAAGGAGTCAACTGAAGTTAAATCCAGCTAAGATTGAGGTCCTTGGGCTGTACTGGAAAGGGGCAGATGGGAGATGCCAACCACTGGCTCTGGGTGGTGTGCAACTTACTCCTGCCACAACTGTGAAGAGCCTTGGCATGCTCCTTGATGCCTTTTTACCAATGGAGGCTCAGGTCATGCATGTAGCTCACCTGGCTTTTCAAGTTCTTCACCGGGCAAGACAATTGGCACTTTATCTATCCCAGACCAACTGGGATGGGCGGGTAGGCGGGCGGCTGCGCGCGATGCGCTCGCAGCCGCAGGAGCGCACTGCCTTCTGTGGCGGTCCCATTTCCCGCCCTGTCACAGGGCAGGAAACGGGAGCGCCCCAGAAGGCAGTGCGCTCCTGCGGCCACACGCGTGGGAGGCTGCCACACTGCCTTGTGCCCCAGAAGGCAGTGTGGCAGAATTCCAGAAATCGGGACACTTGAAAAAACCCACGGGATGCGGGACAAATTGTTTTAAGGCGGGACTGTCCCACCAAAAGTGGGACATCTGGTCAGCCTAGTTTAGGATAAAGTTTTGTAGTTGTGATAATTAGCGAGTAAGGTTGTTAAAATATAAAAAGGTGAAAGATAGGTCTGGCTCTGAATTTTTGGGGCGGCTGAAGAAATTCCCTCAATCCCTGCTCTGCAGAGTTACACCTTTCTAACGCCATTGAACTCAGTGATCTTAGAAGGGGGTAACCTTGCTTGGCATTGCAGTGGAAATATAGCAACACATCATGTCAAGTAATTAGCGTCTTGTGAAATCCATAAAGCGTTCTTGCGTTTTGAATGTACAGCACTTTGGTAACGTTCTATAAAGTGATTGACAGACTAATGCTGCATAGAGGAAATGAAATCTGGAGTCACACTCACAAGTCATTCCAATTTGCAAAAACCTTTCGTATCCCTGCCAGCCTCCCGGAATCCAGACAGGGCCTGATCAAATGGCAGCTTGTGATAACAGGTCCACTGGTGGAGTTAATGAAATTCTCTTCACTGCTGGTCTCTGCCAGATTTTAACCTTGGCTCACCCTGCGAGAATTTCCATGTGGACCGTTTCTGAAACTTTGGAGAGACTTTGGCAAGGCCCTCTAGGGAAGCTGGCATTCATTATTACAGGGTAGCCCAGGTACCGTTATCTGTGCACAACATTTTTTTGTTGTTGTTGCAGATACCAATGCCACGAAATTTCAAAGTCCTGGAATAGAAGCAGCTGGAACAGAGCGGAATGAGTGTTTTCATTACATAACATTGGTCAGAAAGAGATAAACATTGAGAAGGAATTGTAAACATGGGAGGACACAGACACACAGTAAAGCTATCTTCAAATGACCTCGAGAAGTGGTTTTGAGTAGAAAATTCTGGGACTCGAATGGAACAGTTTAGTAATAATAATAAGCCTTTATCTGGCATAACAATAATCATAACACAATAAAAAACCTGAGATAAAAGGTATACAAATACAAAGGTTTAAGATAAAATATAAATTATTGATTGTGCATCACCTCCAGTAAAAATTGTGCAACCAATTCACAAGTTTCATTGTCAGAATTGTCCAGAAGGAAAGGAAGTCTACCTGATTCTCCCATTTCACTAGGTATCCTAGAAAGAATATTGGAATATTTTGATCTAATATTAGCAGATTTAGGGCAGCAAAGCAGTTGATGTGCCAATGTTTCAATTTGTTGTTCACCACAAGAGCATACCCTTTCGCTCATTTCCAAGTTGTTAAATCTACCACGCAATAAAGCGGAGGGGAAAACATTGAAGCGAGCAAGTGTGAGGGCTCTTCTCTGCATTGGATTAGTCAAAAAAATACAAATAGGGAGCCATCCTGTTTTGATATAGGGGTATTGAAAGATGTAAGGGTGAACAAGTTTTCATAGCAGCCCTAAATAAATTAATCCATTCGCAGGAACAGTTTATTATTAGTTTATTGCCATGGATCATCAAACAGCCCTAAACAATTTTTGATCCAGTGTGCTTTAAGGATAGGTTCCGGCATGTGAGCTCCCTGGTATATGAAGAAGAGAAGAAGAGTTTGGATTTATATCCCCCCTTTCTCTCCTGCAGGAGACTCAAAGGGGCTCACAATCCCCTTTCCCTTCCCCCCCTCACAACAAACACCCTGTGAGGTAGGTGGGGCTGAGAGAGCTCCAAGAAGCTGTGACTAGCCCAAGGTCACCCAGCTGGCATGTGTGGGAGTGCCCAGGCTAATCTGAATTCCCCAGATAAGCCTCCACAGCTCAGGCGGCAGAGCTGGGAATCAAACCCGGTTCCTCCAGATTAGATACACGAGCTCTCAACCTCCTACGCCACTGCTGCGGTCATCATGCCCATGAAGGCCTGGTCTGATGTCGAATAAGCAGGGCCATCCAGAATGGCCAGCTCTTGGTTTAAAAATACCTGGAGATTTGGGGAGGGGAAACACCTCAGCGGGGTATAATGTCTTAGAGTCCACCCTACAAAGCAACTGTTTTCTCTGGGAAATCTGATCATCTGGAGAATAATTGTAATAGCAGGAGATCTTTAGGTGTCCCCTGGAGGTTGGCAGCCTTAAGAACCTCAGTGGTGATGCTGGTACTTTGAAACCTCCCTGCCTAAGGAAGTTTGGGACTGGCACTGCTCAGAGTTCCCAACCAAAACAACAACACAACACTCTTGTCTGTGGGTTAAATTTTTGGCCACAGCCAAACCGTTTTATTGACAATGGATGAAAAGAAGTGTGAGGCGCAGCATGGGATCGGATCAGCACACTGGGCAGCCCGAGTGCTGTCCCCCGGGGAAAACTTTCCTCCAACCCACCTGTTGGAGGAAACCGTTAACCTTGTGCAGCAACCGTGGAACCCAGCTGGGCAGAGGCCACGTTCTGGGGATCCGTTTTGTAAAGCACAGCGATAGTGGAAATCAAGTGGGCACCACGCCCCTGTCTGAAGATCCAATTTACTGCTAAGGCACCCAAGCCTCAGTAGCCCCAGGCTGGGTGACCCAACCCATGGCTTGCTCCACCCCAAACCTCATAAGGAGGTCTCACCAAAGAGGGTTAGCTCCATAGCACCCCTCACCATCAGATCAGTTCCCACCGCCGGCTTGGCTATGACATCATACACATGCATTAATGTTGTCCAAAGGGGAGAGGTGGGTGGGAAATTTGCCACCACTCTGCTCCAAAGAGGGGCCAGTGGCATCAATTTCACTTACCATCTAAACTGGTTCTTTCATAGGTCCAAGGTGATTGCATCACCCAATCGTACAATTTCTATAGTACACAATTCTTTTACCAAAAAAGTAATCCAGTCAGTTCCAGCAGGACTTCATGTTTTCAAGGCAAAGTCATCCCACAAGTTTTATACAAAATTTCAGCTTGGATTCAGGCCCTTAATTCCAAAACTGAACAATGACAAGCAAGCCTTCCTTTGAAAAATCTTAGAGGTCCCAAATTGCATCTCTCAGTAGACCCTCTGTCTGGAAACTGAACCGACTTTAATCAAAACTAAAACCTGGATGCCTTCCATTAAATATTGGTTAATGATATACTTTAATACTGCTGAGTCCAATCTGCGATCTTTTATGGTCTAGGATCCCTATCATTCCTAATGGTCTGAAAAGATTTGATCCACAATCATACGAACTGGTATAAATCTTAAGGCATTGGCTTCGAGCAAAGCATCATATATTTTGCGACAAGTCGGAGTGAGACTGGAAGATCTAGAATGCTGATTTCTCCTTTCCAAAGTGAGCAAATGCTCTCTAGGAGCCTTTGACAACCTGTCTACATATGGGCTAGGTCAGTAGTGGGATTCAAATAATTTAACAACCGGTACCGGTGGTGGAATTTAAGCACCATTTTAACTACCGGTTCTGCCGAGGTGGTGCAAACCTGCTGAATCCCACCACTGGGCTAGGTGCTAGCTACCTTACAACCTGTCTCATTGGCTACGTAGAGTTTGCATGCTGACTCACCTCAACATTTTTCCCTCCTCTGTCACTGCGGAAAGATGCCAGCAGATTCCCTTTGCCAAAATAATCTGCAGCTGAGGATATAACCAGTCTGATAGTCCTTTACGCATCTCACTGGACTGCCAGCTTTTGCTGACTTGAAAGAGAAGATTCTTCATCCTTTACTTTTTATAATATCAAAATTTCTATCTTACTCAAATATCCAACTTGCATGCCTATTGTTGGAGGATAAGAACCCTGAAATTTCTTCCATAGTTGTCACCTACCTGGCCTTAGTTCTCAAAACAAGACTTTTCTGTTAATGATGTCTTTGTCTAGTGGTCAAAATATCCTCCATATATTTTCATTTTTTTCATATTAGCAGAACTTAAACATGTTGATCTTTGTGCACCCAAACTTTCTTTTCTTTGATGCCAATAAAGGCATTGATTGATTGATTGATTGATTGATTGATTGATTGATTGATTGATTGATTGATTGATTGATTGATCCATATTGATTTGTATTGTCTTGGCTTAATGAACTGGCCTCTTTCTACTTTTTTAAACTGTTCTTCACATCTATTGGATGCAGTTATGGTGAATGTTGAAGTTTCTGTGTTTGTAGATAATGAAACCGGCACAGTGGTTAAGAGCAGGTGTACTCTAACCTGGAGAAACCGGGTTTGATTCCCAGTTCTGCCACATTGAGCTGTGTAGGCTTATCTGGGGAATTCAGATTAGCTTGTGCACTCCAACACATGCCTTGAGCTAGTCACAGTTCTTCTGAATTCTCTCAGCCCCACCTACCTCACAGGGTGTTTTTTGTGAGGGGGAGAAGGGAAAGGAGTTTGTAAGCCCCTTTGAGTCTCTTACAGGAGAGAAAGGGGGAATATAAACCCAACTATTCTTCTTCTTCATGTGAAACAGTGGGGAATTGAACCCAATTCTACAGTTCATTGTTCTTAACCTCTGTATTACACTAGTTATCTAGATTTCAACTTGAACAAGGCCTTTTCCTTATAAGGCCTTTTCCTTAGAACATATCCAGAATGGTTTTGATCCCGACCCCCTTTGCCATGATGTTTGTCCACATTTACCTGTTTCAAATATGTTACGGCTGCCACAATGGTGTCCTTTTCGGCTTGTTAGCAGAAACAATGCTGTGTTGATCTATTGATTTAATGCTCTGCAAATCCGCTTAATTAACGCTTCGTTGTTTCATCCAAAATGGCAAAAAAAAACCTTTCACAAAATGACAAAAATGAAGAGATGAAAGGAGTGAGGAGTGAAGAGAGGTGAGGTGAGGGAAAAAACGGCGGATTAGGTGCCAAGGGAAAAGTTGAGTGATAGCACAAAGGCATGGAAAATAGCCAGGCTTTTCAGCAGGAAACATAATTTTTTTCAAAAATGACCACACTGCAGGGGAAGTCAGCTTGGAAACGTTTCAGCAAATAAAACAATGGCTGGGCGCCGTCGCCTGGTGGACTTACCGTTCCTGCAGCCCTCAGGCACGTCGCCGGAGCCTGGGGACACGCCTCCCCTGCCCTGCGCACCTGCTTCAGCATCACAGAGCAGGGGGGCGTGTCCCCAGGCCCCGGCGACACGCCAGAGGGCCAGAGACCAGGTAAGTGAAGGGAGGGAGTGGGAGGGGAAGGCGCCTTGGAGCCGCTGCCGTTCGCATGGCGTTTTTGCTGTCCCCAGGCCGCTATATTCCGCCCGTGCGGAAACGGCCAACGTAATAAAAGTGTTTTCAGAAATGACAAGGCAAAAGGTACCAAATTTTTGGAACCAAATTGGTTGGGGGTGGGGGAGGCAGAAAGCGCTGAACCCCATGAAGGAAACATTTCATTTGTGGACTGGAAATGATGTCAACGGCGTGTGCAGAAAAGGCCCGAGTGATACCTCACCAAGCGTGCGCTGACTTCCGCTTTCAGCTGGCTGTGTGTCTTGTCACGTCCAAGGAAGGGCCTGCTCATCTACCCTGCCGTGAGATGTGAACATTACGAGAAACACGATTGGCTAAATACATCAGTGCCTGCTTACTCAGCTGGAAGGGTACTTTAATAATATCCAAAGCCACTTAGAATTGTTGGAGAGCCAGCCCTAATGCATTTCCAGGCACTCTTAATGTCCTCACGTGCATTATAATGGCATTGTTAATAGGGCAATCTTGCCGAGCATGCTAAGACTTATGGGTTGTAGTGATTGCTTCGTGGTATTGTGATTCCCCAGGCATTCCTGTCTTGAAAATGTATTTTTGGGAAGCAGTGCTAAGGGTCATTTCGCATTGCATGAATACCATTACAGATAGCGAAACACATCCTGTTTCAATATGAGACTCTATTTCACCTTGTCCACCTTAGGCCTGACCCAATGCTAAACCATGATTCCGTGCAAATTCTCTAATCCTTAAAGATAATTCAGGTTCAGACATACAATATTTCCTTTCCACTTCTTCTGCCTCTTGTGTGCCATAGAGCTATTGGTTACATCCTGGGTTTCGGCACAGGATACACCCTGCACAAACTGAGATTCCAAACTGTGGGGGGATTTCAGTCTGGATTTCAGTCCAGTTTGTCAGGCAAAGCATAAAACCAAAGTTGGCCAGCTCAGCAGCAGTGGCGTAGGAGGTTAAGAGCTCGTATATCTGATCTGGAGGAACCGGGTTTGATTCCCAGCTCTGCTGCCTGAGCTGTGGAGCAGTGGCGTTCCTACCTAGGGACATGGGGTACCCTTTGTCCCCGGGCGCCCCCCATTTGGTCACGTGGGGGGGCGCCAACATTTCAGGGTCGTTTGTGTGTTTTTTACATTTTAAAGTGTTTTTTTCATGTTCCGGCCTGCAGTGGGCGCATTTTTAAGGCTAGCAGCACCAAGATTTCAGGGTACCACCCAGAGACTGTCATGATGATACCACCCAAATTTGGTGATGTTTGGTTCAGGGAAAGCAAAGTTATGGACCCCCAAAGGGGGTGCCCCCATCCCCATTGTTTTCAATGGGAGCTAACCTGAGATGGGGGCTACCCATTTGAGGGACAATAACTTTGGTCCTCCTGAACATAACTTCACCAAACTTGGGTGGCATCATAAGAATAGTTAACAGATGATACCCTGAAATTTTGGTGTCACTAGCTGTAAAAATACATCCCTTCCAGGCACCCCAAAAAATTTGCCCAAGATTCTTTGTTTTGCAGTGACTTTGCTCCACTGCAGCTAATGAGGAATTTCTGAGGCAGGCTGCACATTTTTGAAGATAGAGGCACCAGACTTTCAAGGTGGCTCCAGGAGGGCATCCTGCTAATTGCATCCAAGCTTGAGAGACCTTTGCTTCTGTCCAATTTTATGGGCCCCAAAGGCTTATTTTGTTTCCCGGCTCCTGCACATGAAGCCTGCTGGGTGAGTTCTCTCAGAACTTCTCAGCGCCCCACCCACCCCAAAAGCAAAGCTCACCAAGCTTGGATGCTATTACTCAAGGCCTCTTGGAGCCACCTTGAAAGTCTGCCGCCTTTGTCTTCAAAAATGTGTGGTCACTGCTTACACACTCAGAAATTCCCCAGAATCTGCCCGCCATCAAGCCTGCATGATGTGCATGTTCTGTGGTGGGAAAAATTATTTTTCCCACCATAGACTTCAATGGGGCTTTCTGTTATGCCCAGCTGGCTCTGTGGTAGAGGTTTCAACAGGAGGCACTGTGGTAGTGGTTTTTCTCTGGGCGGGGGCACTTATTTCCTGTAGGGCTGCTGGTGTGAATCTCCTGAAAGGAACCAGCCAACTTTGCTAAAGTTTGCCTGTGATGGCCGAATGCTGTGGGCATCAGGTTCACCTTCAACTCGGTGCCCACAGCATTTTCCTCTTCCACACACATTTTAGCAAATTTGGCTGGTCACTAGCTGTAAAAATACATCCCTTCCAGGCACCCCAAAAAATTTGCCCAAGATTCTTTGTTTTGCAGTGACTTTGCTACATTGTAGCCAATGGGGAATTTCTGAGTGTGTAGGCAGGCTGCACATTTTTGAAGATAGAGGCACCAGACTTTCAGGGTGGCTCCAGGAGGGCATCCTGCTAATTGCATCCAGGTTTGGAGACTTTTGCTTATGGGGGTTCAATTTTATGGGCCCCCCAAAGGCTTATTTTGTTTCCTTGCTCCTGCACATGACAGCCTGTGGGCTGAGTTCTCCCAGAACTCTCTCAACTCCCCCCCCCCCCACTCCAGAAGCAAAGCTCACCAAGCTTGGATGCTATTACTCAAGGTCTCTTGGAGCCACCTTGAAAGTCTGGTGCCTCTATCTTCAAAAATGTGCAGCCAGCGCTTACACACTCAGAAATTCCCCAGAATTTGCCAGGCTCTTCAGCAAGTTCTGTGGTGGGAAAAATTACTTTCCCCACCATAGACTTCAATGGGGCTATCTGTTATGCCCAGATGGCTCTGTGGTAGAGGTTTCAACAGGAGGCACTGTGGTAGGGATGTTGCTCTGAGTGGGGGGCATTTCCTGTAGGGCTGCTGGTGTGATTCTCCTGAAAGGAACCAGCCAAATTTGCTAAAATGTGTGTGGAAGAGGAAAATGCTGTGGGCACCGAATTGAAGGTGAACCTGATGCCCACAGCATTTGGCCATCACAGGTAAACTTTAGCAAAGTTGGCTGGTTCCTTTCAGGAGACTCACACCAGCAGCCCTGCAGGAAATAAGTGCCCTACCAGAGAAACCACTACCACAGTGCCTCCTGTTGAAACCTCTACCACAGAGCCAGCTGGGCATAACAGAAAGCCCCATTGAAGTCTATGGTGGGAAAAATAATTTTTCCCACCACAGAACATGCACATCATGCAGGCTTGATGGCGGGCAGATTCTGGGGAATTTCTGAAGTGTAAGCAGTGACCACACATTTTGAAGACAAAGGCCAGACCTTTCAAGGTGGCTCAAGAGGCCTTGAGTAATAGCATCCAAGCTTGGTGAGCTTTGCTTTGGGTGGGTGGGCGCTCAGAAGTTCTGAGAGAACTCACCCAGCAGGCTTCATGTGCAGGAGCGGGAAACAAAATAAGCCTTTGGGGGCCCATAAAATGGACAGAAGCAAAGGTCTCCTAAGCCTGGATGCAATTAGCAGGATGCCCTCCTGGAGCCACCTTGAAAGTCTGGTGCCTCTCTATCTTCAAAATGTGCAGCCTGCCTCAGAAATTCCTCATTAGCTGCAGTGGAGCAAAGTCACTGCAAAACAAAGAATCTTGGGCAAATTTTTTGGGGTGCCTGGAACGGATGTATTTTTACAGCTAGTGACACCAAAATTTCAGGGTATCATCTGTTAACTATTCTTATGATGCCACCCAAGTTTGGTGAAGTTATGTTCAGGAGGACCAAAGTTATTGTCCCTCAAATGGGTAGCCCCCATCTCAGGTTAGCTCCCATTGAAAACAATGGGGATGGGGGTCCATAACTTTGCTTCCCCTGAACCAAACATCACCAAATTTGGGTGGTATCATCAGGACAGTCTCTGGATGGTACCCTGAAATCATGGTGCAGCTAGCTTTAAATGCGCTCCCTGCAGGCCGAAAAAACACCAAAAATAACCCCAAATGCCCAAATTGGTCATGGTGGGGAGGGTGGTCACTTCAATGCCAGGCCGGGGCGCCAAACTCAGGTTTTGTCCCCGGGTGCCAGTTTGCCTAGGTACGCCCCTGCTGTGGAGGCTTACCTGGGGAATTCAGATTAGCCTGTACACTCCCACACACGCCAGGTGGGTGACCTTGGGCTAGTCACAGCTTCTCAAAGCTCTCTCAGCCCCACCTACCTCACAGGGTGTTTGTTGTGAGGGGGGGAAGGGCAAGGAGATTGTAAGCCCCTTTGAGTCTCCTGCAGGAGAGAAAGGGGGATATAAATCCAAACTCCTCCTCCTCTTCTTCTTCTTCTTCTTCTTCTTCTTCTTCTTCTTCTTCTTCTTCTTCTTCTTCTTCTTCTTCTTCTTCTTCTTCTTCTTCTTCTTCTTCTTCTTCTTCTTCTTCTTCTTCTTCTTCTTCTTCTTCTTCTTCTCCTTCTCCTTCTCCTTCTCCTTCTCCTCCTGCTCCTCCTCCTGCTCCTCCTCCTCCTGCTCCTCCTCCTCCTCCTCCTCCTCCTCCTCCTGCTGCTGCTGCTGCTGCTGCTGCTGCTGCAATTGATGTGGTTTATGATTTTAAAGAGCTATGACCTTTGCTGAACTGTGGGTTTCTTTTGATGGATGTCACAGATGGACATGCTGTGAATATTTATTCTAGCTTTGTCTTTCAAACATCTAATCAAAATATTTGTGGGAATTTATAACCAATGTTGTCATTAGAAAACATTTACTCCCTATCTAGCATTTATAGTCCATTTATAGCATTTTCAGCATTAGGCTGGAAAATCAAACTACTCTTGATTTTCAGTGGAGGCTTTTAGGCAATGGATAAGACATAACTCTTTCTCTAATTACAGTTTGGGAGTTTTACCAACTCAAAAACAACCAGCAGTAGACCTCTTCCTTCTGCTGCTCCTCCTCCTCCTCAAGGGGAAGTTTGGGTAGGGAATTCTGCAAGGATGAGATAACATATGGTCCATCCTCTAATACTGCCATCCTCCAATACTGCTGTTGCCTTCACAGGGGATAAGTTAATTCTAGGCAAATTCCAAGCCACACCTTGAGCTTGGTAACCCTATTAATGGGCAGTTTCGTGGATTGAAGCTGAGCCCTTCTACTTGCAAAGCAGATAAGAACATAAGAAAGAGCCTGCTGAATCAGATCAGAGTTCATCTAGTCCAGCACTCTGCTACTCTCAGTGGCCCACCACTGGGAGCTCACTTGCAGGATGTGAAAGCAATGGCCTTCTGCTGCTGCTGCTCCCGAGCACCAGGTCTGCTAAGGCATTTGCAATCTCAGATCAAGGAGGATCAAGATTAGTAGCCATAGATTGATTTCTCCTCCATAAATCTGTCCAAGTCTCTTTTAAAGTTATCTCGGTTAGTGGTCATCACCACCTCTTGTGAGCATATTCCAAACATCAATCATGCATTGCATGATGGTCTCCAACTGAGCCACTGACTCTGTTGCATTTCAATCATATCTGCTTATGAACATATGAAGTTTCCATATACTTAGGTCAGTAGCCCATCTAGCTTATTATCTGTTCTGGTTGCCTGCAGCTGTCCAGGTATTAAACAAAAAAGAGGAGGAGGAGGAGGAGGAGGAGGAGGAGGAGGAGGAGGAGGAGGAGGAGGAGGAGGAGGAGGAGGAGGAGGAGGAGGAGGAGGAGGAGGAGGAGGAGGAGGAGGAGAAGTCATTCCCAACACCTGTCACTTCAGATCTTTTATCTGCATGCACTAGTGCAGGGATCTTCAAACTATGGCCCTCCAGATGTTCATGAACTACAATTTCCATCAGCCCTGCCACTTGGCCATGCTGGCAGGGGCTGATGGGAATTGTAGTCCATGAACATCTGGAGGGCCATAGTTTGAAGAGCCCTGCACTAGGGACTGAACATGGGATCTTCTGCATGCAATGATGATGCTCAGTTACCATGCTTTTGCGACAATATGTGCTACACAGTGTCAGACAGCACCTTCTTTCCCTGAGGTGGAGTTTCTTCTGTAAATACTCATCTTTGAATTATATGGAAGTTTGAGAGACAAATGTTTATCTCAGTTCTTTTTGACAGGTAACAAAGTTGTTTGTTTAACATTTCTCCTGATGGGTTTTCCCAGGGTATTTTCCAAGAGGGGTGGTAAATTAAGCAGACATATGTTGATGCCGGTAGAAACCTTAGATTGGAAAAATTAGAGCGTTTATTGCTAAAAAACTATGTAAACCTGCATAGCCAATCTCATGCTTCAGAATGTACAAAGTTAATCAATAAATCATATCTGCCACTACCATTTACTCTGTTCTGGCTGTGTTACAAATGACATTTAAAGCTAATAAATTACTTTTTTCATCTATAAACCTTTCTAATATTACAAATGGAATATTTTTCACTCCAATGAATTTTTAGCACACTGGTATAGTGTTGCCTCTTTCTTTGGCCCCTTCCGCACGTGCAGAATAATGTATTTTCAACCCACTTTCACAGTTGTGTGCAAGTGGATTTTGCTATTCCGCACAGTAACATCCAGCTGCGAAGTGCATTGAAAGTGGATTGAAAGTGCATTATTCTGCACATGCGGAAGAAGCCTTTGTCTTCCCTCTTTAAAACTGAGCTTTTAAAAGATTTTAGGTAAAACTCCATTCTTTACAGAAACTGGGATGCTACCAAATTTTAGATTCAATAATTTTCAGTCCAACCTTGTATAAATCAAACCCACAAGCCAATTTACCCATTTCATGTTTCCAGGCAATGTTATATTTTCCCCCATTAAATGAACAGAATGTTAATAATATCTTTGCACCTTCTGTATATGTCATTTTTCACTTTCAAAGGGCATAAAAGGATGGACAAGTAGATAACAGATCAAGAATATTAGAAGCCAAAGCTGGAGAAACAAAATGACTCGCCATGACAACATATGAACACAAGAAGGAACATCAAAAAAATGTTCAAATCCCTGCACAAACATCAAAGAAATGTGTATCCCACCTTTAATTCTTACTTTTGACATCTTTCGCCCCTTACATCTGGCTCTCCCTCTTTGATGATTTTACATTGCATACTCCTTTTTGTCAATGTAGATTGATAACCAGATATGAATGTGCAATGCAATTCATGTTTGGAAAAATATATTAATAAATATATTGGACCATGCTGGTTTCCTACCTGCCTGCTCACCTATCTGGCAGGGCAATTGTACATAAGGTTGCCAACTTCCAGGGGACACCTGGAGAGCTCATGCTATTACCTTTGATCTACAGACTACAGAGCAGCCCTGGAGAAAAATGGCTTCTTTAGAGGGTGGACTCTCACATCATATCCCACTGAGGTCCCTGTCTTCTCCAGAGTCCATTTCAAAATCTCTAGGAGTTTCCCAACCTGAGTCTGGCCACACTACCTCCATATCCCTCACTGGAACACATCAGGGATCTGGAAATCCCATCTTGATCCCACCCTGCTTCTACATCAGTCATGTACCACCTTTCTCCATCCTTTGGTCTCATAGTGTAGTGGTTGGAATATCAGAAAATGCATGTTTGAGTCCTCACTGGGCCATAGAAGCTCTGTGTGTGTCCTTAGGCAGTCTCTCTCTCTCTCTCTCTCTCTCTCTCTCTCTCTCTCTCTCTCTCTCTCTCTCTCTCTCTCTCTCTCTCTCTCTCTCTCTCTCTCTCTCTTCCTAACCCATCTTATAGAACCAATGTTGTGAGTATGAAAGGGAAAAAGTTGTATGCCACTTTGAATCCCTATGGGGTAGAAAAGCAGGCATATAAATATGGTGAATAAGTAAACATACAACCTTCACTGCTGCCCTTACAGCTCCTCCATTTTGCCTCTCTCTCTCTTCTTTCACTTTCCTGGAACTGTGACCACAGAAGGTAGGGTGGAAGGTAGGGTGGAAGGTAGGGTTGCCAACTTCCAGGTGGTGGTTGGAGATCTCCTGGGACTGCAACTCATCAGTTGACCAGGAACAAAATGGTCACTTGGAAGGGGGTGGCTTTGGGGATGGAGCCTAGATAGGACAAGGAACTCAGTGGTGTACAATGCCATAGAGTCCACCCTCCAAAGCATGTTTTCTCCAGAGGAATCTCTGTAGCCTGTGGATGAGCTGCAATTCCAGAAGATCCCCAGGATTGCCTTGACATTATGCACCACTGATGTCTCTCCCCAAACCCTGAATTACTCAGGCTCCGCCCTCCAACATCTCTGACCTGGAGCTGGCAATCCAAAACATATTTCGCCCTATTGCTCCCCTCAGGGTCGCTAGCCAGGAGTATTAGGGGAGAGGTAAATAATGGGGGAAACGATGTTGTATAACACCACAATATCATTTCCAGATATGGTATACTACAATGCTATATCCCCCACAGCCCAATTTTGCTACCACTGCTCCACTAAACAAGGGCAAGACTTGAAAACATGGGAGTGGGAGGGTGTCTGTGATGGCAGGCAACTGCTAAGTCTAGCTCTCCTCCTCATCTTCCCTGGCAATCAGAGTGCTATCATAGCAGAAGTAAAGGCACTAGGAAGACTGGGAAATGTCGTCCCTATCACTACAAACTTGGACCTCAGGCACAATGGGGGTAGGGATCTCAACCTCCAGGTGGGACTTGGGGATCCCAGAAATTTCCCCACCAATCTCATCTCCAGGTAGAGCCTGGAGATCTCCAGGAATCACAAAAGATCTCCAGGAATCACAAAAGATCTCCAGACTACAGAGCTCTGTTCCCTTGGAGAAAGCAGCTCCTGAAAGCAGACACCAGGTCATCAGATCCTTGTAGAGCGTCCTTTCATTGATAACCATCTTCCCTAAATCTATGGTTGCCAACTCCAACTTGAGAAATCCCCTCTTGGTTTTCATCATTTTGTTCACTTTATATTTTGGGGGCGATTTCTCTCACTTTTCTCCCCCTCACATTTTCTTTTACATCCAGGTAATTTTTCTCATGAATAAACCCCCATTATACAAATCAATGGTTCAACAGATTGACAAGCGTCAAATCAATGAGAAGGGGGGAAAAGACTGACATTAAATATTACCCTTTGGAAGAGGTGAGTGTGGACAATCGTTGTGGTTAAGGTGGAGGCTGAAAACATTCTGGAAACATTTTAAATGATTTGTGCGGAAAGGGTCATTGTCTCTTGAGGGAAAGGATGAGAACTCTAGAGTGTATGGGATGGAAACTGGCAACTTGTGGGTAGGTTCTGGGAAATGATATGTGATATGAGTTTTAAGGGGAAATCTCCTCCCCCCCAAGAGTTCTAAAATCCCTGGTGTCTTGTCAGGCCTTTGGGAGCTAAGCCTGAAAACTTTTCCCCTAACTGTGTAAACGTGTCGATTTCATTTCCAAGAAAGCACGGTCTTACTGTAGTGTTTCTCTATATAGACAGCAGGTAATATTTAACAAGTCCGTCTGCGGTTCAATTGCCTTTTACATACTTGAGAAATGGGAGCGTCCTGGGAGATGAAAACCATCAATGTGTCATTTTTGTGGGGCGATATCCTTTAATCGCTGAGTAATTTCACTTTTATTTGATTGAAGAGGCATGAGATCACCATTTTCTATAAGGTTACTGAGCTCATTTATCCGGAGGCCTTATGCCACCACCTAAGTGAAAGAACCGAGCGTACGACTGACATTTTGTAAAAGAGAAATACTCAGTGATTGCCCCAAGTGTAACATTTTAGGTCCTGAGTCTTAATTTAGATTGATGCAGGATTGTTGTGTGGATGCCTGAGAGAGAACTTCATGCTCACTGTTTGTCTTTCTTGAGTGAGGGCAGAGTTTTCTTTGATGGTGAAAGCTAGATACTCTTTGGCTGGATTGTACCCAAGTTTTTGCCCAATTTGTCTGAAAGCAGATAGGCATACTTGTACAATTCTTGACCGACCCAACAAAACCAACAACTACCTGGGACACCCAGGTTCAAATTCACGCTGTGCCACCGGAGTTTGCTGGATAACCTTGGACCTGTTTATGGTTGTCAACCGGCAGGTGGGGCCTGGAGATCTCCCAGAATCACAACTGATCTCCAGACCATGGAGATAAGTTCACCTGAAGATAGTGTTGCCAGTTTTAGGCTGAGAAAAACCTGGAAATTTGCGGGATGGAGCCTGAAGAGAGTGGGGTTTGGAGAGGGGAAGGACTTCAATGGGGCATAATGCCTTAGCGTCCACATTCCAAAGTGACTGTTTTCTCCATCACCTGGAGATCAATTGTAATAGTGGGAGATCTTTATCTGTTACCTGGAGAAAGTGGCTGCTTTGGAGGATGGACTTCATGACATCACATCCTTGCTGAGTCCCTCCCTTCCTCACACTCTGCCCACCCAAGGCTCTATTCCCAAATCTCCAGAAATTTCCCAACCTGGAGTTGGTGACCATAGGCCAGACAACATTCTCAGACTATCCTACCACATGAGGTCGCTGTGAGCATAAGATGGACGTGAGGAGGAGGAGGATGTAAGATGAGGGATAAATGAAGTTAATAAATACATCTGGTTTTGCGAGAGCCCACGAAGTCTGTAAGGTCGATAACTGCTTTTGGCATGATGGGTTGAGCAGGCTTGGGAGAGGGAAAGATCTTTTTTGGGACAGATCTTTTTTTCTGTTTCCTTTAACCCAAGGGCTATGGAGAGATGTCCACAACACTTTCAGGACCAGGGACAGCTCCTTGGATGTAGGCAGGGGGACTGCTTAAAGCCCTTTCCACAGGGACCTTTTAGAACAGTGGTTCTAACCCTAACCCTTTAATACAGTTCCTCATGTTGTGGTGACCCCCAACCATAAAATTGGTATATATAAAATATAAAAAGACTGTTTTCCGATGGTCTTAGGCCACCCCTGTGAAAGGGTCGTTCGACCCCCAGGTTGAGAACCACTGTTTTAGAACATTGTGAAGCAGGAAATAAAATGTCTCCTCCATGGAGTTCCACATTGTTTTTACACCCAAATGCTTTATTTTCAGCCTCCAAATGTTTTAAAAGAATCCCTTTGAAAACAATTCTGCAACTGAAATGTTTTGAAAATGTCTTCAGTTGCTGTGTGACGTGTTGACTACATTTCCCACACTTCTCTGCTTCCCTGAACGTCATCCTCAGCATTTGTTTATTTGTTCATTCATTTAGATATATTCTCCAATCTTTACAACAATCTCAGAGTGTAGCAACCAAGGAAACAAAGACCAGGATACTTCTATTCAGATGCATTCACCTATTGACCTTGCTATCTTCATTGTTACTCCCAGGCTACAGACTTCTTTGTGACTCACATACCATGCTACTCTATTCAGAGAGCCTCACCTTTTGACCTCACAGTATATATACTCCACTTGTTTTCCATTCCTGCTATCAGATCCTCTGAAGATGCCAGCCACAGATGCAGGTGAAACGTCAGGACAGAATGCTGCTAGAACATGGCCATACAGCCCAGAAACCACTCAGCACCCCAGTGATTCCGGCCGTGAAAGCCTTCGACAATACATTGAAATCTCAGAGTGGGCTTCAATGAAAACCATAATGAGGTCCTGAAAGACCTCTACGTTACTAATACATTCACATCCCTAAAGGGAGGTCTTTGTACATGTATTCACATACACCATACAAAATTGGTGTTGCCATGTACACCCTGGCTTATTGAAATGGGTTGAAAGGATTTTAATGATGTACACATTTCAACATGCCCCCCTTGGGGAATCCACAGTGCTTTCACTAAGGCTGAAATATACTGCAAGCCACAGCTTTGAAAGTTTGATTGAGGTTTTGTTTGCCTTGATACCAATTAGCATGACCAGATGCACATAATCTAGACCTCTCTCATCTTCATAGTCATGAATGTTATTTGTTGTATAGGACTGTTTTCCAGGGGTGTGTGATCTCCAAAGTTTCAGTGTGTAGTTTGGATGCAGATTGCAGTCCTCAGAGCTGAAATAAAGCATTTTCCCACTCCTCCGCATGAAGTCTGCTGGGTGACCTTGAACTAGTCACAATTATCTCAGAACTCTCTCAGCCCCACCTCCCCCACCTGGTGTCTGTTGAGGGTAGAGGAAGGGGGAAAGTTTTTAAGTTGTAACTCGCTTCACGCAGGCCTTCCCTTGCGCTTGACTTGGAAGTTAAAACTGGTCCAGCATGCAGTGGCACGCTTGCTCACAGGAGGCGCCTTCAGAGAGCATATTCAGCCTGTGTTGTGTCAGCTGCATTGGCTCCCGGTTGAATTCTGAATCATCTTCAAGGTGTGGGTTTTGACCTTTAAGGTATTGCGCGGCCTGGGACCCTCATACCTTCGGGACCACATTACCCCATATGTCCCCACTCGGCCTCTGCGTTCAGCAGAGGCCAATCTGCTGGTGGCCCCCGGCCCCTCAATGATGCGGATGGCCTCCACACGGGCCAGGACTTTTACAGCACTGGCCCCGGTCTGGTGGAACACCCTTCCTCCAGCTGTCCGGGCCCTGCGGGACCTGGGTGAGTTCCGCAGGGCCTGTAAGACTGAGCTGTTCCACTGGGCCTTTGGAGTGTCCGGCCGCTAGACGGTGAATAGTGTTGTTCACAGCCCAGAGCCCTTTGGGGATCAGGTGGTATAAAAAAATTGAAGAAATAAATAAATAAATAAAAATAAGCCACTTTGAGACACCTTATGGTTGGGAAAGTGGGGTGTAAATCCAAAGCCTTCTTCCTCTTGTTCTCTGCAGAGTTTATACTAACTGGAAATCTTCTCCAGTTTAATGCAACAGCATATGGCCAAAACGACTGCTTCCTGCAGACCTCAGATGAGATACTGTCTCCCCTGAGAGATCCAGCAAAAATAGATCTTTCTCCTTACTCCCAGGGGTTTTATTCATTCCCTTTCTCCACCCACTGACCGGGTCAGCCTGGGTCAGAGAAGCTTTTCCAGAAGCCGCCAGGCGATTTCTTTGAAAAGTATTTTCTAGTGTTTTGGAATCTCCAGATCTCTGATCCCTGCTTTGAGAAGGGGAGGGGGAGCTTGACCCACCCCACTGTCTGTTGCTGCCTCTATCATCATGGAAAAGCAATTGAACTAACTTCCTGCCCAGAGGAGGGAATGGTTAAAATGTTTCCTTCAGGCCTCAAAAGAGGAAAAAACCCTTCACACTCCCCCTCCCAAGGTTTAAGTGGAAGTACACCTTTGTACAGACATTTCTTCTGCAGTGGATCCAAACAAATCTGCTATGACAGGTATAAGATGGCAAATTTCACATTAGAGAACATACGTGTAAGTCATCCAGCACAGGTATGAGTCCATTTTAAGAATCTATATAGTTTTGGGAAACACATCTGCAAACACTTTGGTGGACTCTGCACAGCATATTTATAAGGAGGTGCAGTCCTTATATAGGAATTCATTGTCCTTTTTTCTGTTCGCATGTGTGTCGTTTACACATTTAGAAGAAAAAGAAGAAGAGTTTGGATTTATATCCCCCCTTTCTCTCCTGTAGGAGACTCAAAGGGGCTGACAATCTCCTCCCCCCCCAACCCACAACAAACATCCAGTGAGGTAGGTGGGGCTGAGAGAGCTCAGAAGAACTGTGACTAGCCCAAGGTCACCCAGCTGGCGTGTGTTGGAGTGCACACGCTAATCTGAATTCTCCAGATAAGCCTCCACAGCTCAAGCAGAAGAGCGGGGAATCAAACCCGGTTCCTCCAGATTAGAGTATACCTGCTCTTAACCACTATGCCATTGCTGCTCCTTAGGGGGAGATTTGAGCCCATGAAAACAATGCTCACTTCTTCACACAAAAACACTTCTCTTTTTTTCTGTTTTTGCTTACAACAGAACCGTAACTGCAAAGGCACAAAAAAATGAACTGTCATAGCCATGCCAGTTCTCCCACAATCCAATTGATGGCACCTTCCTAGCTTTGCATGTTCAACATACATAATAGAGAGAGGGAGGGAGAGAGAGGGAGGGAGGGAGGGACTTTCCTGCAGTGGCCAGGCAATAATGAATGTGTTGCTTAAATCTATGAGCAGGGACGTAGGTATAGGGGGGCTTCAGGGGCGGGTCCACGCCCCCACCCACCCCTGGGGTGTGGCCACACCTTCCCAAGCCCTGCCCCCAGCCTCAGTGCTTATAAAAGCAGCTCTCTGAGGCCAGGGATGGCAGACTCCACTGCCCCCCTGCCACGCCCCCCTCCACCAGCTGGGCTCCCAGCCGGCAGCCAGCAGTCCCTTTTGCCCTCCCCTTCGGGCTGAGGTGTAGCTAGGGAAAATTGAGCCTGGTGTAAAATTGTGCTCCCCCACCGCCCATGGGCGGCTGCTGTGATGCTGGAATCCACCCCCAACAGCATCACTTTCAATGGTGTTTAAACTAGAGAGCCCAAATTCTCCTTTTCAATCCTTGAATGGCTGAATAGAGAAAAACTATTGGAGGATGAACAGGCTGGCTTTCGTAAAGGCCGTTCAACTATGGATCACTGCCTGATACTAAACTACCTGGTAGAGAAATATGTGCTTGTCAAAAAAGGATCACTATACGCAGCTTTCGTTGATCTTAAAGCTGCATTTGACAATGTAACTCGTAGTCGGCTTTGGTCAAAGTTAGCAGAAACTAATATCGATAGACGCCTTCTCCACTTAATTGTCAAGTTACATGAGAACACGACCATACAGGTAAGGTTCTCACACAAAGGTCATCTAACGGCGCCCATCTCTACTCAGAAAGGTGTAAGGCAAGGGTGCCTTCTAGCACCCCATTTGTTTAACTTTTATGTTAACACATTAATAACAGGGTTTCATAAGAAAGATACCCATGCACCTATCCTTACCGCTGATAAGAGTATAGCCATTCTCATGTATGCCGATGATGCTGTTGTATTATCATTGACAAGAGTGGGGCTAAAAAGAGCGCTGAAGACATTTGCTCAGATATGCACAGAGGAACAGCTAAGTATCAACTACACAAAGACCAAGATAGTGCATTTTAATGCCAAATTTAAGAAACTGAAATGGCAGTTGTTAGGTCATCAGATTGAACAAATAAAGTGTTTCAAATACCTAGGTGTGGTTTTCCAGTACAACGGAAAACCCTCAGCCCATATACAAACAGCCATACACACAGCACAAAGGAGCTCACAGGCAATCCTAAGATATTTTTCGATCACAAGGGGTGGATTTATTCCAGCGGCAATTAGATTATTTGAAGCTAAATCCCTGGCACAACTCACCTATGGAGCCCCATTGGCAATAATTTGGCTGGATTTCACTCTATTAGAGAGAGTCCTATCCACATTCCTCAGAGCTCTTTTGAACACTCCTAAATGTACAGCTAATGTAGTTTTAAGACAAGAAGCAGGGTTGGTTAAAGTTGAGACAACCTTTTGGAGGCTTATTATCAAATACTGGCTTAAAGTCCTCTCCCATCCCATGGGTTTATTGCCTTTGCTTCTGGCAGCAACACCATATCCAAGCTGGCTAGAAAAAATAACACTTAAACTTACACAGTGTGGTTTGGATCCTGTACAATTATTGGAACTGGATCATTGCAGAGCAACAGCCTTGGTCTATCAACGGCTCAATGATATTGAAATGCAAACAGATTTCTCCTTGTTATGCAGTTATATAAACCATTAAAATCTTGGACAGGTATCTCGGCTGCCCTTACCTGTCCAATATAACATCTCCCAAATGCCAAAACTGGGCCTTTTCAAGGGCCCGTTTTGGACGCTTTTCCATCCAGCCAATCTAATGGGCAGATTTCAAAAAATCCCACGACATAGGAGACTATGTGTTTGTAACTCAGGAAGTGGACTCTGTATTACATATTTTATTGCATTGTGAACTCCATAAAGGGGAAAGGGAGGCGTTAATTCATCCATTGTTTATCCAGTACAGAAATTTAACTAGAGTTAATTCCGACTCAGTTCTTGTGAGAATTTTGCTGGAAGACTGAGTTTCTCTTATATCTCAGCAGGTAGCTAAATTTTGTATGCTGGCATATAGTAAGAGAAGAACCATGTTGGGACCAAGAGCCAGACCACATGAGGGTGACCGTAAGAATGCTACAAGCTGATGATATTTTTTGTGTGGATTTCTGTTTCGTGGATTTCAGTGCAAATTCGATTGTTCTTTTGTTTGTTGTTCCTCCTTTTTCTTGTTCTTCTCTGCTCTTTTTTGCTGGCCTAATGGCCGTAATAAAACTGAACTGAACTCCTTTTCAATCCACTAAAACAGAGCAACCCCCTCCACCCCTCAAAATCTCTAAAGATCATTCATCTGCGTATTCCTGTCTCAGCGGCACCTAAACATGACTAAGTCTTTTTGAGGAGAGAGTTTTTGATGAGAGAACGAGAACGTTAAATTATTCTGCAGGATGTCAACGACAGAGAAAGAAAGAGATTATCGCCAGGAAAGGAACAAAATCTATTGGCACCTCTAGGACATTTTTTTTTGTTATAAATGTAATCCATTTACACTTCTAAAAGTCTTTCTTAAAAGCCTAATTAGCAACAGGAAATAAGAAGCATGTGAACAGTAATCTATTGTTTTCTTTAATAGGGAAAGAAGGAATCTTGCTGAAAGCATCAAAGGCAACCGGTGGGAGAAGCAGTTTGTGCTGACATCCTTCAAATAATTGAATTTTGTCTTGCCCTCACCTTTCTCTTTCCTAGATTAAAGCTTTAAAAGACCACTGTTTATATACTGAAGAATTGGTATTTATTTTTTGACACATAATTCCCTTTGTCTAAGGTTGAATCCCCACTACCACCTTAGCCAGGTTTCAGAACACAAACTAACCAGGTTTGAGGGACGACCTCCCCATTGCTTGAGTGGCAGATTCCATTTCTGGCGCTCATTCTCCATGTTAATCCGCATTCTGTGAGGACCTGGTTGCAAGTGGCATATGCCCCATTAACACGGTTCAGAGCTATTCCGAGGGGACGGATGAGGGTTGAAACCCTGACTCGTTTCCCACCTGGATGATGCGGAATTCAGGCAACCAATCAGTGCTGCGATGCGTGCGCAGCCTTTCCTTGGTTTCATTTCCGCTTTTGTGATCGGCCAGCAGAAGGGGATGCAAACGTTAAATAGTCAAAACGTGTAACTTTGAATCGTTAATGGTTTATACAGGTAACGATTAACTGTTTGCACAGTTAAACGTTAAACATCTACATGTTGGTTTTTTGATCACGCCCCTACAATGTACATTTCCACAGGGGAAAAGGTCCCACCCCATCAAAGCACGCCAGCCAATCAGGGGAGAGCGGCGAAGCGAGCTCACCTGGTAGTGGGGATTGCTAAGAGTTCTGCAACTGGGTGTGTCTGCTGTGTGCTCGCTGTGGTGGGGAGGGAGAAACTCCGATGAAGAGAACATGGTTTCACAATGAACAGGTTTGGATCTGTGTGCAAATTTCAAGTGGGGATTCAACCTAAGTGTACCTAGACAGAAGAGAGCAAGAATGGATGTGATTCTGATAAACTATTTGGACTAAAGTGTGTTAAGTGTGATGTTGTATTACAGCAATTGCTATTTTCTTGCACTTGGATTTTATTGCCCCTGTGACTCACTAACTCACCCATGTGCAGAGACATGCACCTACACACCCAGGGGTCACGCTACTCAGTTTGGTTTCCATTGACATTTGTAAAATATAAAATGAAGAGTTCATCAACATCTGTGTCCAGGGACAACTTGGACATATCCTAAGACCAATAAAGCCACGATGTTGAGATGAGAAGAGGGTGGGGTCATCAAGGGATGGTGAGATCTTACAAGAATCAGAGAGGAGGTATGGTGGGAAGGAAAGGAGCATGGTTATCTTCTCGCCAGAGGAATGGTTGACAGCAGTGGTGTACCTAGGCAAACTGGAGCCCTGGGCAAAACCTGAGAAAGAAAGAAAACAAGCATTGACAGGAAGGGGGTGGATTTAAAAGGAAAATCTGGGGAAATGCCTGCTGTCAGGGGGTGCCTGCTGTCAGGGGTGCAATTATTAAGATAGCAGCACCAAAATTGCAGAGTATCTTCGTGAGACCCCCCTGATGATATCAGGTTTGGTGGAGTTTGGTTCAGGGAGTCCAAAGTTATGGACCCTCAAAGGTGTAGCCCCCATCTCCTATTAGCTCCCATTGGAAACAATGGGGGATGGGGGCACTCCCTTTTGGAGTCCATAACTTTGGACTCCCTGAACCAAACCTCACCAAACCTGGGTGATATCATCAGGACAGTCTCCCGAAAAATCCCTGAAACTTTGGTGCTGCTATCCTAAAAACTGCATTCTTTGCAGGCCAAAAACAGAAAAACACTGAAAATATAAAAAATCCCACAAACGAACTTGCAGTTTTTGCGCCCCCCCCACAAGGCGGTGCCCAGGGCAACTGCCCACTTTGCCCAATGGGAGGAATGCCTCCAGAGAGGTCAGGATTGTCCACCAGTAATGCCTGATTTGTGGAGTTTGCCCTAAAAAGGGGCCCAAAGGTGAACATCCTTGCTCTCAGAAGAGCAACCAGAAGGACCATGGATGGAAAGAGGAACCAGCTGACTTGATTTCCCTCCACTATCCATTCTGAGGTCTTGTAGGCCCCAGAAAAGAGACACAAAGGTGTGAAATGGGCCAAAAACAGTGGGCCAAAAACAGTGGTGTGAAAACGGTGTGAAAATGGTGTAAAAAGTTTTAAAATGGTATAAAAGGTTTTACACCGTTTTCACACCACTGTTTTTCTGGCCTAGGATTGGTAGGTCTCCCGGGCCTTTGGTGGGGAATGAGGTCTGGCCTCATGTTCAAGTAGGTAACAATAGGAGTCCACTTATTAGAAGAAGATATTGAACATACTTTTTCTATTCTTTTGCTGATTCTCTACTGTTCGGATGCTACTTTCCTGCACTTTCAGAGGTTTTTGAGTTTGTTTCTTTAAGAAGAAGAGTTTGGATTTATACCTTGCCTTTCTCTCCTACAGGAAGTCTTCAAGTAGTTTACAAACACTTTGTGAGGCAGGTGGGGCTGAGGGAGTTCTGAGAAAACTATGACTCCCTAGCTAGCATTTATAGTCAAAGGCCCCTTCTGCACACGCAAAATAATGCGTTTTCAAACCACTTTCACAACTGTTTGCAAGTGGATTGTGCCATTCCGCACAGCTTCAAAGAGCACTGAAAGCAGTTTGAAAGTGCATTATTCTGCTTGTGCGGAATGAGCCTTAGATAAACAGCATTCGGTTGGAGAATCAAACTACTCTTGATTTTTAGTGGGGGCTTGTGGGCAATAGATAAGACACAACTCTTCCTCTAATTACGGTTTGAAAGGTTTACCAACTCAAAAACAACCAGCAGTAGACTTTCCTTTTTAAAAAAAACTAATTTGAAGTGGGAATTTAGACCTTGGTAGCGTCACAGTAAAAATGGCTCCTCCTTGAAGACTGCGTTGCTTTATTTTAATAACCCCAATATATGAACGATGTAATTTTCATGCTCATGGTAGTTAATGAAACAAGGAAAGTGCAGTGTAAATCTTCACTTGGTGGGTGAATAATGCTTTGCAGTGTGTAAGGTAAAACAATCCTTATAATGGAATACATCTCCTCCTAGCACATATGCTAGGGTGCAACTACCGAGAACTGCACATAAAACTAAGGGACACTGAGAGTTTTATGTAACATTATTCATGCATAATTCGTGATCCCCTGCTGTTTTGTATTTCCACTTTGCCATAAATAATTTGTCATGCTTATTATGAGCTATTGTTTTAATATGGCCTGCGTGTTTAATTTTAAAAAGCAACCTGATGTTCCACAGTGTTGTATTTCCATTTTAGTTTGCTACCAGTAGATTCCTTGTCTTCAGCAGGCAGGAGTTGTGGCTAAGATGCACAATCTTCTCAGATTTCTTTAAATCCAACGTTTATCTCAGGCATTCTGGTGGTTTGTGACCTACAGTGGGGACCTTTTGGAGACCCTTTAGGTTAAAACTCCAAGAGGTGACATGAAAAAGGTAGACCTACGGATGTCTGTGTGCTCCCACTTTCCAACTTAAAATGTCTGTGTGAAGTGCCATCAAGTTGCAGCCAACTTATGGTGACACAGTAAGTAGGGTTTTAAAGGCAAGAGACTTTTCTGCATGCACAGTTTGCCACAGATTTTCCCAGTGGTCAAACCGTGGCCCTTTCCGCACGGGCCAATAACAGTACCCTAGGGACGGCAAAAACGCAGTCCCTAGGGAGCTGTTCACATGGGGGGCGCAGCTGCATTGCAGCCGTGCCGCCCTCGCTCCCCCCAGTGGCGCAAAGCCGCTGTTTCCCAACCTCGCTCCCCGAGCGAGGTTTTTGGGAAACAGCGGCTTCCAACCGCTGCCGTGCAAATGGCAGCGGCTGGAAGGCGCCATTCCCCCCCTTTCCCAAACACCTTACTGTGTCCTCCAGCGCGTTGCAGAGGCCAGGGGACACCACCCTGCCTTGAGATTTCCGAGCTGTTGCGCAGGGCAGGGGGTGTGTCCCCTGGCCTGTGCGACGTGCCGGAGGCCGGAGGACACGATAAGGCATTTGGGGGATGGCGCAGCCTGCGCGGAGGCTGCACCATCTTCCCCACCACAACCGGGACCGTTCATGCAAACAGTCCTGGGGGGGTTGGGTCGGCGTCATGTACGCCAACCCAACCCCCAACGTGGCCGTGCGGAAATGGCCCTTGTGTCTTGGAAACATTTTTGTGAAACCAAGCCATACGTCTCCATTACCCCTCCATTACCCCTGTCATTTCTTCAGTTGCAGTTGCATTTATTCCACACACTACTACTGAAAATGGTGCTAGAATGTCATTCCTAATGGTGCTGGAATATCATCTGAGATGCAGAAGAACAACCCTCCCCTTCAGCCATTTTCTCCTCCCCCTCATCCTCAGTTTTCAAAAGGCATTTTTCTCTTCATTGTATTAGCAATGAAAGGGCACAGACACAAGTTAGGTTGATTGTATCAGCTTGGTTGGTTTCATCCCGAATGAGCAATGTCACATTAAGGCAAATATACAATGTTATGCCTTCTGCCTTGTTACATGGCAGATTCAATAAGCAAGAAAAGGCTAAAAGATTGTGCCCATGTAACAATGGCTCAGTTGAATCTCTGGCCCACCAATTACTTCACTGTCTCAGATTCAAAAAAATCAAATCCAAGTATGTGAATCCTACTCCTTTACATTTACCCGATTTCCCTGATTTAATTAGATTACACTACTTGTTGGACAACCCTGATCCTTCTCTCTGTATGATAGTGGCAGACTTTCTCCTGGAAATTACTAAACGCCAGTAGATTTCCTTCGACCTAACATTTATTTCCTGTATAGTTTATGTTTTTTTAATCCATTTTTATTATTGTTGTACTGTTGTCTATGCCAATGAAGGCTTGCTAATAATAAAATATACAATGTGTCAGCAGTGAGGAGTGAATGAAATTGACAAGGGAAGTTGTTTTTGCGTGAGGAAATTTTGGATGGAGCAGTCCCATGTCAATTTCCTCCTGCAAAAGCAACTTCAATTATGTGAGATTCACTCATCTTGACAAGCTTGCAAACCATGGAATGGTAATGATTTCAAATTTGTCAGCTGCTTATTACCCCTGTTTCAATTTTACTTCTCTGTTACGTGAATACAATCCTTGATTTGCGTTTGCATGTCATTTCCCGTTTCCTTGTGCAATGCCACATACAATGTAAACATTTCCCATGTTGCATGTCAATAAATGAATTGTATATGTTAAACAAGCATTATTCATACCAATGACATACACTGTCAGTATAATTTATCAGATAAAGGGTGTCAGAACTGCACAAGGTGTGTGTGCAACACAAAGAAATGTACAAAAGGAAAAGTGAAACTGGAGATTTGATCAGCTACTGGGATTGGGTTAGGCGGTACAAAAATCCAATAAATGAATGAATGAATGAATGAATGAATGAATGAATGAATGAATGAATGAATGAATGAATGAATGAATACATTTTACATGAAACAAAATTCAAAAAATAATCTGGAAGTTCCTAAACCTGCAAAATAGCTAATGGATTTCTAGGGCAGTTCCCCTTATGGGAAGGGGAACCAAAGATGAAAACCCAAAAGACTCAATACTGTAAAATCCTGCAGCAATGAGTGACTCTAAGAACTGAGGTGCCTGGAAACTCATGTCCATGAGCATATGAAGCTTTCCTATACACTGACTGGACCTTTGGGCTCTCAAGGTCAGTATGGTCTCTTCTAATTGGTAGGGTCTCATGACTTTCATCTCTCTTACTATTCAGTCCTTCTATCTGAAGGAACCAGAGTTTATACCTAATGAAGGTTTTGGAATTGAAGGAACCACAGATTGAATCTGGGGCCTTTTGCATGGCAAGCATATACTCTACCACTGAGCCGCATCTCTTCCTCACATGTTAAGGTCCTGTTGAATTTGGGTTGAGGGCTAGGTTGCCAGATTACTTGAACTACTTCTGACAAATATGGCTTCTGTTGCCAATTAAATATTGAATTTCTTACTGCCGACGGCTTACATGTTGGTGGATTCCACACAGCCTGCATGTGACAAGTTGCCGTCATTATAGACGAAGCTGTTTCTCTTTGAAAATAAAACGTTCAAAGCATGGGTAGCTTTGAAGGCACACCAAAATGAACCCTCACAGCCATGCCAATGGTCCAACAATCTGATTGACTGAACCTGCATAGCTTCACAAGGCCAATGCACAAAATTTTACAAAGAAGAGAAAAAGGGACTGTCTTGCGATGGCCAGACAATCAGGAATGACGCTCTGTGAATGCACACAACACAACACAAGCCATTTTTGGCATATAAAACAGGACAAAATTTTAAAACAAAACAAGGTTAGGAAATGCAGTTAAAACTACTAATTTCCAGTATAAAATTTGCAACAGTTTCACAAAAGAGCACATCAGAGCTGTTCAGGAGATTGGGTATCTTATAACACTCATGCCACTGAGAACATTGCAAGAAAATGGAATTCATGTATTTCATGCATATCTTATTGTATTTAGGGCATAGAAACAAAGAATGGTCAAGTGTTTCAACCGTAGTCATGTCACATGAACAAACTCTTTTAGAACGTTCCATATTCTTAAGTCTTCCCTCCAGCAGAGCTGATGGCAGCACATTACATCTTGCAGTACCCAAGGCTCTCCTCTGGGTGGGGTTAATCAGCAGACGAAGATATGCTGCCATAATTCCACGCTCGCATGGGATTAATAATGTAGTCGGAGAACAGGTTGTCTTGGCAGCACGAGTCAAATTATGAAAATCAAGATCCAAGAGCCTATTCTTGACTAGTCTGTGAATGCAATGGTGGTCATACTTGCTGCCCTGGGGAGAAAATGTGCTTCGGGGACATGTACAATGTTGGCTGGGCGGAATCTTCCCAACATGGTGGACAGCGCGGGCACAAAAACTAAAGGAGGGAAAGGGGGAAGGGAAGCATTTCCTGCCTGTTGAACTCATGCAGGTGCTCCTTCAGCCTTTTTTTTTTTGCAAAAAGATTGCTGGTTCAGTGATTTTTGAAAAACCCGGGTTGAGAGGAATAGAAGAAGAAGAAGAAGAGGAAGAAGAGGAAGAAGAAGAAGAAGAAGAAGAAGAAGAAGAAGAAGAAGAAGAAGAAGAAGAAGAAGAAGAAGAAGAAGAAGAAGAAGAAGAAGAAGAAGAACAGGAGGAGGAGGAGGAGGAGGAGGAGTTTGGATTTATATCCCCCCTTTCTCTCCTGCAGGAGACTCAAAGGGGCTTACAATATCCTTGCCCTTTCCCTTTCACAACAAACACCCTGTGAGGTAGGTGGGGCTGAGAGAGCTCCGAGAAGCTGTGACTAGCCCAAGGTCACCCAGCTGGCGTGTGTGGGAGTGTACAGGCTAATCTGAATTCCCCAGATAAGCCTCCACAGCTCAGGCGGCAGAGCGGGGAATCAAACCCAGCTTAAGTTGTTTTGGGGAAAATACCTGTACAAAGTTCTTCCCCCCAATGATATTGATAACATCCTGAAGACCTTATATTTGTGCTGTGTGGAATCCATAATTGAAAACAGATCATCCACATGCCCAGCTTGAGCATCACCAGCCTTTTCCCTCCTTCAGGCATTCTTCTTCCTGGTTTGCTCCATCAGACTTAAATTTCACCTGCTATGTTCATTTTTCACATTGACCTTGTCAGCTGTCCATCTGCAGCTTGCTTCTCCTGGATGGTTGGCCTGGCTCTGATGAATTCAGTCTCCTGTGTCACCTCTTGTTTGGTTCACTTCTCTTGTCACGGCTCCATTCAAGTAATTTCCCCCTCTTATTATCTCCAGTCAAGGAACTGACTCTCCCACACACGCCAACGGTCAGTGGCCTGAGTTAGATGGGCATGTCCACTGCTAATTCCCACTACACTTCATTAAACCTGTCCGCTTAATTCCCTAGTGAGAGATTAAATGGCCCTTCTGAGATCAGTGTCTGCCATTCACCTCCACAAGTTGCATCGCCCCAATTCTTTGAGCAGGATTAACTAGCACAAGGTCCCATGTGTTATCTAATTGTGCATCTCATTTGTCAGGAGTTGTAAGGGGAGCATATTCTCAGCTTCTTATTGAAAAAAAAATGTGTGGCCCCTATCATGTAGTCTGAGAAAAGTTAGTGGATGGGTTATGAACTGTCGGAAGTTGTCGTGGCTAGAGTCAACTGGCCGTTGTGGGTTTTCCAGGTGGTGTGACTGTGGTCTGATAGTTTTTGTTCATAATGTTTTGCCTGCATCTTTCACTGTTAGCTTCAAAAGCATGTCATCACAGTGTGGAGTGACTGTGTGGTGGCATATATGTTTTGTCCACTTCACAGGTGGGAGAGGGGTGAGAGGCATATTTGCATGTGCCCAGGTGGAGTTCAATTGCAGTTACATTTAATTTGCTGCATTATGGAACAACTCTGGTTCCTTAGTGGCTCTACCAAGGTATAGCTCCACCTCATCTGAAATGAGTAGCTCGTGCCCCTTGTTCAAATACATTTTGCTGTCATACTAACTAAATGTACATCACAAAGGTAAAACCACCACCCTCTGCTTCTTGAGGGAATCTTTGAATCTTCTTTATGATAGCTTTAAAAAGGGCTTGGACAGATTTATGGAGGAGAAGTCGATCTATGGCTACCAATCTTGATCCTCCTTGATCTCAGATTGCAAATGCCTTAGCAGACCAGGTGATCGGGAGCAACAGCCGCAGAAGGCCACTGCTTTCACATCCTGCACGTGAGCTCCCAAAGGCACCTGGTGGGCCACTGCGAGTAGCAGAGTGCTGGACTAGATGGACTCTGCTCTGATCCAGCAGGCTAGTTCTTATGTTCTTATGTTCTTAGGGAATCTTTGAAAGAACATGCTTACTATTCACCTTCCCGTCAGCCAGTGACCTCATATTAGTTCTATTTATGTTCTTTACTCGTTAAATACTCTTATAAATGCAGTGAAATAGTTTAAAGCTGGACCGTTAATGCCGGGGCTGCTCTGTTACAATGCTGGATTCAAGTGGCTCCTAAAAATATAGGAACTACTATTCTACTGAAAAAGTATTATGTTTGGCAGGCTTGCCAGCCCTTGGCTGTACCCCCCTCCCCCAGGAAACTTGCCGAGGGGTGGGGAGCTCACTAGAATCATGTCTAAGTGTCTCAATGTCATCTCTGGCTGCCTAAACAGAAGTGATGTCACTACGTTACAGGACTCTCTAAGATTTCCATGAACTCTATGGTAAAAATTCTGAGGGAGTGTCTGGTAATATGGTGACATCATTTCTTGTTAGGCAGACAGGAAATGATGCCACATCTTTCTAGGATGCCATTCCAGCTCATGCATTTCCCCCCTACCATTTGTCAGAGCAATTGCAGACAGTGTCCTGACCATGGCTGTGGAGCATACTGGCAGCTGCCTCTCTTGGCCAGCTGACACAGTGGATGATAGCAGCTGCCCAGGGCTCAGTGGGTGTGGTGGACTCAGCAGCAACTCAGGGATGGCTGCCGGTGGCAGTGACCAACAGCCACTACCCTGGCCTCAAAAGTGGTGGAGGAGGAGGTTAGCTGCCATTCTGGGCCAGTGATAGCATTTCAGCAGCAGCTGCCCTGGCCTCAGAGGTAGTGCAGGATGGGTGCAGCTGCTCTGGGCTAGTGGCAATAGATGCTAGTAGCCACCCCATACTCAGCAGCAGCAATGGAGGGGCATGGAGCAAAACCAGGCTTGGCAGTGGAGGGGGAAATGAAATTCATTTGTTGAGTCTCCTCTCCCCTGCCACAGAAAGTACGAAATGTGAGGGTGGGGATCTTCTGTTTTGGGAGAGGGATTCCCCCCATGAACATTATGTGTCCCCACTTGATAAATTTGTTGATGATGGAGTTGGAGAAAATTGCCCCCATATTGCTAGTTACAATACTCTGTTTCACATAAAGATGTTAGTTCGGTCAGCTGAGGTGCAACAGTTGAGAAAATTGTATGCTTCCACATTAGAATATAGTCTCGAATGCATATGAGAATTATCATTCATTTTTACACACTGTCAAAACCATTATTTGGTGGATTATTAACATAGTACTTTGATACAAGAACATTTATGCCAAAATACATATTTTTACCTCCAAATATTCAAATTGTTGGGGGGAGCAGGGACAGGTACGCACTAGAACCCAGGCAGAACAATCTACAACAAAGAAGATCCAAACACACTTTGTGCTGTGGTGAAGGAATATGAAATTTGTTAACATCTCTATGTGAAACAAAGTATAGTGTTTGGAAAATGTCTAGGCAGGACTTTAAATCTATATCTATAAATGTGAAATACCACTGGCTGACTCACTGACTAACTCATCAAAAGAACTAAAAAACCACCAAACCTACAAAGGTGAAATTTGGCACACCGGTTCATTATGTGGTTTAGGTGCTCACTAAGAAATGATTTTTCAAAATATTCAGTTTTACTTATTACCTATTTACTGTTTTCAGTGCTCATCTGTGGCTATCTGCGTGAACATTCTAAGGACATACCAACCCCTCAAGCCACAAACATGCTGCACGAACATTCTAAGGGTTACAGTTAAACACCACCAGCTTCATGTCCTTCACCATGATGCGCCACTCTAACACCACCTTCCACAATGCATGTGAACCTATTTGAAAACAAACCCATCAGTCCACAGACAGGCTATGAGGAAATATGCTGCATGTCACCCCAACGTTCACAAACAGGCTGCAAAAAGCATGCTGAATGTTACCCCGAAGTTAACAGACAGGCTGTGAAAAAGTACTCCTCCACCCACCCTCACGTTAACAACACCGCTACAGCCAAATACTATCAAAACAGATTACAAACCACACTATCACTTTGGACTACTAAACATTTGTCGTGTTTTGCATATGGACATCAGATTGATTACTGTGGAGACAAGTTTATTGCTCTTGGCCTCCAATCACCCTGTGCTTGGTATGGTGCTCTGAAATAGCGGGATGAGTCCCCCAGAATATGCTGCAGTGGCAATACAGTCCAGCTCCCTGCCCTTCAACACTACCCTGTACCTCATCACAGCCTTCTCACTCATCAGCCTCCAATGGCAGAGCACTTCCTTTCTGCATCCTGAAAATATAACAGCTGCTTGCAAATGACGTCTTTTGGAGCCCACCAGGTGAAAGAGAGCAATAACACATTACATTAGAAAAAGACAACTACAGGAAGCTGCTGCAAAATATGCAAAACCGATCTGTCCACAGACAGGCTGTGACGAAATATGCTGCATGTCACCCCAAAGTTCACAAACAGGCTGTAAAGAAGTATGTTGAATGTCACCCTGAAATTCATTGAGAGCCTGTGATGAAGTATGCGTAGCGAAGCATGGGTGCCCTGCTAATACATTTATAAAGCTAGTGTGATTAGAACTCAAGAAGGGGCAGAGGCTACAGTACTTTAAAGTATTTCATTCTGCCTAGGGCATCTCAGAGCAGCTTTAATAAGTTATCTGTAGATTGGCAGGGCTAAACTAATGATAGCAGCAGCACATTTACTGGTCTCTTGCACCTGGCCCATGGGTTGGGACAAGTCCTCCTTCATCTAGTATAGTGGTCTGCAACCTGCGGCTCTCCAGATGTTCATGGACTACAAATCCCATCAGCACCATGCTGGCAGGGGCTGATGGGAATTGTAGTCCATGAACATCTGGAGAGCCACAGATTGCTGACCCCTGATCTAGTATGGTAGCTGCCTAGATAGTAGATATGGCTCTTTTTTCTGTTTTAAGAGTGGTTTTTTGGAACAAGTTTAGGCAGTTTGGCTGACGAGAGAGTAGAAACAATATCCTAACAGTTGACTGGAATGAAATCAGCAGGGGGCTTGACAGGGAGATGATACCACAAAGGAGAAAACTGTGAATTATAGACTGGTTTGATGTATTTACCAACTTGTGTCAGAAATTTCTAGTCGGCTTCATGTAAGGATCTATTTAGCATGTGACATATTTGTTTTGTTTTACTTTTTTACAAGGAGAATGAATTGTATCTTGATGTCACACCTGAAGCAACATGCAGTTTGCATAGCCTGAGCTGAATTCAAAAATATTTTGGACAAGCCACAGGAACATTTAGAAATTGCCTTATAATTTATTTGTCGTTATTTATTTCTTTGACTTTTTTTAACCTGCTGCAATTAAAATGACACATTTGCGGTTCAAATCTTCAATGTTAGTCGACACCAAGACATTCTGATGGCACCGTGAAACAGGCACAAGAATGGGAAAATTCAAGGAGGAACAAACGAGAACACAACACCACGCTCAATAGGGAAAGGGACATAAATAATTAATTAGGTAAGGAGGAAAGGGAGGGGAGCAGTTTCCAGTTAGATGGGAACTGTCACTGACTTCAGCCATAGACCTGGTGGAACATTTCAGTCTTATAGGCCCTGAGGAATTGCAACGGATCCCCCAGGGCCCAGGTCTTCCTAGTCAGAATTTTCCACTGGGTTGGGGTCAGAGCTGAGAAGCTCTGTCTCTGGTTGAGGAAGAAGAAGAAGAAGAAGAAGAAGAAGAAGAAGAAGAAGAAGAAGAAGAAGAAGAAGAAGAAGAAGAAGAAGAAGAAGAAGAAGAAGAAGAAGAAGAAGAAGAAAGAAGAAGAAGAAGAAGAAGAGGAGGAGGAGGAGGAGGAGGAGGAGGAGGAGGAGGAGGAGGAGGAGGAGGAGGAGGAGGAGGAGGAGGAGGAGTTTGGATTTATATCCCCCCTTTCTCTCCTGCAGGAACTCAAAGGGGCTGGCAATCTCCTTGCCCTTCCCCCCTCACAACAAACACCCTGTGAGGTAGGTGGGGCTGAGAGAGCTCCGAGAAGCTGTGACTAGCCCAAGGTCACCCAGCTGGCATGTGTGGGAGTGTACAGGCTAATCTGAATTCCCCAGATAAGCCTCCACAGCTCAGGCGGCAGAGCGGAGAATCAAACCCGGTTCCTCCAGATTAGATACATGAGCTCTTAACCTCCTATGCCACTGCTGCTCCTGGCCAATATCAACAGGGTGGTATCTGGCCATCATCCACCAGCAGATATAACTAGCTGGATAGTTTTAGGGACCGGAACCAGTAAGTTGTTTCCTGACAAGCATAATAATCTTGGAGGGGGCATATAACGGGAAAGGTGATCTCACAGTATGATGATCCCAGACCATTTAGGTTTTTCAAGGTCAACACCCAAACCTAGAACCTGATCTGGTACTCTACCTGTTCAGCGCAGCTGGCAAAGCACTGGTTGAATATGTGCCCTCTATGGGATCCCCATAAGAACCCACTCCATTGCATTCTGGATCAGCTGGAGTTTCTGGAGCAATTTCAAGGGTAGTCTTGTGTAGAGCGGGTTACAGTAGTCTAATCTGGAGTTGACCACTGCATGAGCCAAAGTGGTTACGTTGGGACGAGATAGGAAAGAGACTAGTTGCCAGACCTAGACCAGGTGGAAAAAATGCCATTCTGGCTATATTTGTGATCTGTGCCTCCATTGATAGGGAGGGAGTTACAGTCACTCCCAATCTTCTGATGGCCAGTACTGGTGTCAATTGCACACTGTAAAGAGTATTGGCACTCAACTACTATATCTCCCCAGCTCAGCCAAGGGATCTCTGTCTTCAGTGGATTCAATTTCAATCAACTCTGTCTCAGCCATTTCACCACAGTGTCCAGGCATCTGGCCAATATCAACAGGGTGGTATCTGGCCATCATCCACCAGCAGATATAGCTAGCTGTTATCTGCATATGCATGACAACCCAGTCCATGTCAGAACCAAGCCTGTCAGTGCCCAGATGTCTTGCTGTGTAAGAATTGCAAGTGTTTCCTGTAAATGCTTTCCTGTTTCCCTCTCCCCTCCCTGGCAATTCCCTGGCGCCAGCCTTCCTGTGGGAAGGTGCGAACGTTCCCAGGTTCCTTGAAGCTCTGTAGTGCAAACGTTATACACTTTGTGAAGCACATTTGGCGTGGATCAAATGGGGGGGATTGAAGGATATAATCTCTGGATCTAAGTGGGAGAGCTTAGATTCAACTTTCTTTGTTACTCTATGCGTTGTAGAAATAAACTGCTTTCGGACTTTCCTATGGTCTCTGTTATTTCCACGTTCGAGAGCCTGACAGTCCAAACCTCTGACCAGCTAGAGAAGGGGGCAAATATACATTAAATAGCATGGGGAGAAGATTGCCCCCAAACAAATCTGCATACCAAAGGATGCTGGGAGCACAGAGCAGGATGTGGCTCTTACTTTTCCCAAGATCTCTGGCTGGTCACTGATGGAGATCAGACTGAACCAACCTGGCAATTTTTACATCCGTGCTGTTAGAAGATTAGTAATGCCGTTGCAGCTGCCTGTAACGCTGTATCTACTAATTCTGACAGGCTAGAATTGGACAGAGGTCACCTTTCCATGATTTAATCCTCTTGTATTTTTTAATTGGTCTTATTTGCCTAGATATCTCATCTCTTCCTTAAATAATCTTGGTGAACTATCTAATGAATCACCGTGCGGTAATTGGTAATAGCGTTATGTTTCTCTCCCCCCCCCCCGCTACTTCTCTCCTTGCAAATGGATACATAGCATGTCACATGAGATATTGGAAGTGTCAAACTTCAAGGGCAATTTTATGATTCTTAATAGGCTTTCCAGTGGCTAACCACAGCATCCCTTCGTTAACAAACAAGCAATCATCATTTTCATTATTTTATTTTTTTAGTCATTAAGATTGCAAATGAATTGAATGGCTTCTTAACGCCAGACTGCAGGGGCTTCTTAAGACCGGTGTGTTCTGAAAGGAACAGATTAAAGCTCGCTCTTGGTACATAGATCACAAATGAGATGCTTGAATCTAAGCGATGTTGTTCCATGCAAAGTCAGTCAGGCAAAGAAGGCTTAAAAATGTATTTTAAGCAAGGCTTTGTATACTGAGAGAAAGAGCATTCCACAGCGTGCCCTCGAATTCTCATAAAAAGACGAAGCGTGCTTTTAAAAGTACCGCAAGGTAGGAAATCATCCGTGTGGGAATTATTACTTGCCACGAATGGTTGTTGATACGGCAGCGGAAGAATTTTCTCAGGTTCGAAGTTTTGTTGAGATTATATTGTCTTTCAACATTTTATGGATGAAAATAGGCATACCCAGTGGTAGGATCCAAAATTTTTAGTAACATGGTGGTGGGATTCAAACAGTGGCGTAGCGCCAATGGGGCTGAGCGGGGCATGATGGGGGCATGGCCAGGCATTCCGGGGGCAGGGCATTGCTGGGCAGGGCTGTGGCAAGGATGCAGCCACTGTGCCTGTCCTTGGGCGGGAAACGAATGCACGTAGGTGCAGGCTGCCACGCACGCTGGTGCACCTCCTGCTAGACTGCTTCAAGTTCTGCGCGCTACTGCTGAGAGGAGGGGCGTAACTAAGGCAAAAATCACGTGGCAAAATCACCAATTAGTAACCCCCCCTCGGCACACACAAATAATTAGTAACCTACTCTCGGGAACCTGTGAGAACCTGCTGGATCCCACCTCTGGGTATACCCTTGGTATATACTATTCCTGTTGTCATCTTTTGTGCTGTCATACAAAGGATCAATTCCAGACTGGAAAAGCAGGGTATGTACCGTAATGTTTGGGCAACACTTTATTGTGGTGTCTGTCCTCTTTCAGGGATGGTAGATTTCAGAAGGCAAATGCTGAGTAACTATTATTCTGCATCCTGGTTGTTGGGTTAATAGGGCTTCTGGAGATTTCCTGGGATTACAATTGATCTCCAGACAAAAGAGATTATTTCCCCTGGAGAAAATGGCCACTTTGGAAGGTGGACTCTATGGCCCTTTCCGCACTACGGAAAGGGTGCCCCTGCACCGGCAGGAATTCTGCCGGTGGAGGGGTGGGGGCCGTTCGCACAGGACCATCCACACGCCACCTCTTCCCCATCCCCCCCACTCACCTCGTCGCCTTCGTCACCCTGCTGGACTGCTAAGACCCACCCACGGTGCCCTACGACCTCCAGGGGTCGGAGGACAGCGAGGGAGGGTCTCAGCAGTCTAGTAGAGCGACAAAGGCGACGAGGTGAGTGGGAGAGGGACGGGGAAAACAGCGTGTTCCTGGCGGTGCCGTTCGCACGGTGCCACCGGGAATGCTCTGTTTTCCAAAAAACCTCCCTCCAGGAGGGAGGTTTTTGGAGGCGGCCTGACACCGCCCTGGGGGTGGTAGAGGGGAGCCAGGTCGGCGCTACTGCGTTTTAGCAGCTCCGCCTGTGCGAACGCTCCCTGGGGACGGCGTTTTTGCCGTCCCCAGGGCGCCGTATATGGCCCGTGCAGAATGGGCCTATGACACTGTACCCCATTTAATTCCCTGCCCTCCCTGAACCTCACATTCCTCAGACTCTACCTACAAAATCTCCAGGTATTTCCCAACCTGGGTCTGGGAGCCCTATGGGTTAAGGTGTGCCACAAGGTTATACCTTGTCTCTTCTGCTCTTTAACATATGCATGAAACCCATGGAGGAGGTTGTATTGAGATCTGAGTTTTGTTACCATACGCATGTGCAATGGAAAAACATAGGAGTAAAAAGAAAACCAGTAATAACAAACCTCCCTTGTCTAGGAGGATGAAACAGGATGTTACTGAGTCAGGATCCGCAGTAGCTGTGGTTGCTAATGTCACCTTCTGTTTGATTTGATCTCACAGAAGATTTTGGGCCCATTTTGGGGCACTTGCTTTTAAGGCACCATTTTCTTCTTCAAGTGGTTCTTGAAGTGAAATTGCAATACAAACAGGTGGATGGCCATTCATTCATTCATTCATTCATTCATTCATTCATTCATTCATTCATTTAGCCTTTATTTGGCATAAACAGTATAAAATCACATCTAAATTGCATCAAAATACAAGCTTGCAACATATAACAAATGAAGTTGATTCATACATACTGTTGCTTATGGGATATTTCCAGCAGAAAGTTCGGAGCCATTTCACAGAATGTAGCATCAGAGTTATTTAATAAGAACAATAGTCTGCTTAGTTCATCCAGCTCGCTAGGTATCATAGAAAGCAACCTAAAGTATTTGACTCTAATACCTGCCGATTTAGGACAACGGAATAATTGGTGAGTTAATGTTTCTAATTGATTTGCATCACATGAACACACCCTTTTGCACATTTCTAGATTGTTATATCTACCTCGTAGTATGGCAGAAGGGAAAACATTGAAGCGAGCGAGTGAAAAAACTCTGATCTGGATTGGTCAGATGATACAGATAGGAGGGGATGACCATTCATATAACTACAGTTGGACTTCAATGAACACCAACATGGGAAGATTTTTTTAAAATCCATATAAGGTCTGTATATAGAAGTCCCCCCCCCCAAATTTCTGAAATGTTTTCAATCCCTCCTCCCTTTACCACAATGTATGTCTGTACTCATCACCTCAAAATGATTCCTGGCAGCCATTTTATGATTTCTCTCTTTTGTTTGAGTATGTTGTCCAATCCGTGCTTCCATGCAGGGTGTTCAGGGAAAGTTCAGGGAAGGCAGAGTGGCACAGGAAATGTCTTAAAGAGGCCACACAGGTAAATGAAGATGTTTGGAAAACGTTTCAATTAAAGAATCATTTTAAAAGGGCATTCATTTAAAATGTTTTGAGACTGCAAATAAAAATGTTTGGGAGTAAAAACAATGTGAAACTCCATGGATTAAACATTTTATTTCCTGCTTCAAAACATTTTAAAGTGTCTGTGCAGAAAGGGCTTATGACTGGGTTGACTGATGTTCTTGCTCTTTATTTAAACAATAAGCTGTAGAGGCATGTGTGCAATGAGAGATTGGGGTTGGTGGAAAACTGCCATCAGGCTTTTCAAAAACCGTGCAAAATGCTGCTGTGTTTGGTTGTTGAACAGGTAATGAACCACAGAGCAGGCTCCAAGTGTTCATGCACAGCCTCTCAAAATCAGCTCTCTGCTCTCAACCAACATTCCTGCTAGATGTAACCATTTGCTCTCCTTGGAAACCTCCTATCTCTCTGGCTCATTCCGCACATGCAAAATAATGCACTTTCAAACTGCTTTCAGTGCTCTTTGAAGCTGTGTGGAATAGCAAAATCCACTTGCAAACAGTTGTGAAAGTGGTTTGAAAATGCATTATTTTGTGTGTGCGGAAGAGGCCTTAGCTTGCTGGAGTGGTGGAAGCAAAATTGGGGGAGGAAGAAAGTAAAGACGTCACAGAATCTCATGATGTTGCCTCATCCCACAACACTCCAATGATTCTCCCATCTCTATGGTTTTACCATAAATATCATGGGAATTCCTAGAGCATTGCAAGATTTTATTTCCCTGGTCTCTGCCCCCCAAATACTCCCATCCCTATAAGGCTCATTTCTGTCAATCCTAACATAACTCTCTATAAAATCCACGATGCTGAAGCAAAATCTCAGACCGAGGCGTTTCAGAAACAGAAGCATTACAACCCTGTGGTAGCAGAGGGAGTACATTTCATGTTCGAGCTTAGTAGATCTCTTACATAATCCCTGTAGTGAGGATTACTCATGTTGTACACCTTGACCTTTACATAGTTTACCCCCTGTGAAGTCTGTATCCTCTTCTGCTCCTCACTTTCATATTATAGCCCCAGAGAGCTGGCACAGATCTAGTCAGGTCATGTGCACGTGGCACTACGAACAAGCTTCCTGGTCCTTGTCGGCCTGTGTGCCGCTGGAAAGGACTGAGCACCGCCAGCCCCCACATGCACTCCTGCGGCCTCCTGGGGGCTTTTGGAAAGACAAGAAAAACCACTTAAGTGCTGTCCGGGGCTCCCATCTATAATTCATCGCTTTGCCTCTCTTTTCACGGCTGTCTGGAACTTTTACGGAACACCCTTTTCCGTCAGCCCCGGGATTATTTTTGGAAAGGTGGAGGGAGTGCAAGCATAGTGTATTCGTCATAGTTCCGTCTTTCTCTGTTTCACCCACCTGAATCCCGCACTAAACTTTTACGTTCCATTGTGATAAATACGGCATGTGTGTACGTTAAAGGTATTCTACTCAGCCTTTCTCTCTTCTAACCCCTTCCCATCAGTATCACTTTTATATATAGCCAGGATATTGGTAAGTTCTTGATACATAAATCCTGTTTGTTTGCTCGTTTTAAATTAGCCTTATGCAAATCTCTGGTTTCTCTGCGTCCTCTAAGATTCATTTGATCATCTTTTAGGTTTATCTTGTTTTGGGGGGAAAATGAGATTTCAGTATGTTCCTTCATCACACGGTTGCCTACACAATGAACTGAGTACACAACTACTTTTGATGCAAGTTAAGAATGTCCTGAACACGAATTGTTAATTCATGTTCAGCATGTTAACATGGGGGAAAAAAACACACCACAAGGCGCGATGGTGATAATATGGTGATCAGATACCGCAGTTGATGAGATTTTAGGAATGACATTTACACTACTCTAAATCTGTATTTCCTAAAGTTATGAGAGCCGTGGGTGGCAGGCTTTTTATTTCAGAACGAAAAATGAAAGCATGCTTTGCTCTTCCTCATGAAAAGGTTTCCTTTTAGCAAATATACCCTTGGCTGCTCCCGGAAAGCTCCCCATCTTTTTTTCTCTGTATGAGTCACTGTTCTAGACATGCCTCCTCTTCAGGTAGGCAATTCTGTTGCTTCTCTACATCAGAAAAGGCTGTATAATACAAGCACATCTAATGCAGCAAGACTTTTCTGTCCTGCCTCCAATGAATCATGTCTTTAAAGAGGTAATGCCAGTTCAGTGAAATAAGCAGAGACACAGTCAGCAGAATCCCATGCAGGTGAGAATCCGAAGCAGTTTCCATGGCACATGGACCCCTTCCACACATGCAGAATAATGCACATTCAATCCACTTTCAGAATTGTTTGAAAGTGGATTTGGCTCATCCACACAGTGAAAGCCAGCTTCAAAGTGGATTGAAAGTGGATTGGAAGTGCATTATTCTGCAAGTGCAGAAGGGGCCATGGTTTTAGTAGTACTGTGCTATACTAAAAACTTTTTGAATGTACTCTTGATTTGTATTTCAAAAATGTCTGGCAACGCTCTAGAACCTATTTTTTAAATGCCAAATAAAAGTTGTTGTTATTGTTACTAAACACTTGAGACTCTACTGCCTTTTAATCTGTGATTGTTTCTATCTTAATTGCACTTGCAGACTGAATTAGGAGTTGCATTTCATTCTAGTAGACTTTTTATAAAAGCGTAAACAGTTTCTCTTGCATTTGCTGAATCTTCTGATTTGTTCCTGCAGTTGGTGGGCAAATCAAAGTTTGAAGAAGTTGAAAGAGACTAAACAGCTCCTGGAAAAGGGACTTACACCTCTCTGAGCCCACTGACTTCTGTGGGCTAAGAAGGGTGCAAATTCCACCTAAAATTGTGCTGTAAGAGCTGCTGCCGTTGGAAGATGACTTCTGGTGTTGTAGCAGTCACACCATTTCACTGAAAACCCCTTGGTTTACTTGGGTATCTCCCTTGAATGAATGGAACCTTAAAGGTCAACGTAGAAAAAAAGATTGCTAAAGGGGTGTGGGATGATAGTGGAAAGTGTATCAAGCTGCAGTCAATTTCTGGCTACCCCATAGGGCTTTCAAGGCAAGATATGAACAGAGGTGGTTTACCACTGCCTCCTCTGTGTAGCATCCCTGAACCTCCTTGGTGGACTCCCATTCACCTGTTAACCAGACCCATCCCTGCTTAGCTTCTAAGATCTACCAAGATTGGGCTAGCCTGAGCCACCCAGGCCAGGATAAATAAGGGCCTGATAGAAATACAAGAAATTATGCATGGAATGGGGAAAGTGGGGAAGAGAGACCTTCATTGTTTCCCATAATTCTAGAACTTGGGGCATGAAGGATCAGGATGGACAAAAGGAGGTGCTTCACTCAAAGAGCAATTCAATTTTGAAATTCCTTGCCAGTGGACATAGAGCTAGGCCCCTTCCGCACATGCAGAATAATGCACTTTCAATCCACTTGCACAATTGTTTGCAAGTGGATTTTGCTATTCCGCAGAGTAAAATCCAGCTGCAAAGTGCACTGAAAGTGGACTGAACGTGTGTTATTCCGCATGTGCAGAAGGGGCCCTAGTTATGAGAAGAAATGGCTTTAAAAGTGAACTAGACAGGCTCATGGAGTAACCACTGGTTATTAGCCTCGGTTACTATAGCAGAGAGATGCACAGACTGTCTCATACTCGGTCCTGCCTGGGAAAGGATCGTGTCACACCTCAAGAGCATGTGCAAGGGAGACTCAAATACAGATGAGAAAAACTGGCCCTTCTGACATAAGGATCTTAGCCAGCAGAGTTGAGCAGCACATGTCTTTGAAGCTGCAGATGAAACAAAGAAGCAGGATCAAGCAGTTCGATGCTCTTTTTCATCTGGCTTTCCCATGACTTTTTTCAAACACCAGATCCAAAACAGGCAGGAGGCAGTAGACTTCAGAGACAGCACGGCCATAATTTTTCTAACACGCCCAGGCTGTGATCCAAAACAAAACCCTGAAAGGCAGCGCAAGTGAATTAGATAGCACTTACTTCCAAGTAGACTTGTTGAAGATTGCTCTCTTAGGATTGCCAAGCTCCAGGCAGGGCCTGGCAATCTTCCACTCTTGCAACTATTTCCAGTCTAAAGAGATCAGTTCCCTTGGAGCAGGGGCTGATGGGATTTGTAGTCCACGGACATCTGGAGAGCCGCAGGTTGCAGACCGCTGCCCTGGAGAAAATGACTGCTTTGGAGAATGAACACCATGACGTTGTACCCCATTGACGTCCCGCCCCTCCCCAAACCCCTCCCTTCCTAGGATCCACCACCAAATTCCCAAAATCTTCAGGTATTTCCCAACCAAGAGTTGGTAACACTGTTCCCCAGCTGTTGAAGAATCGAGCCGTTGTTAAGCAGGCTTTACTCATTTATATTTATTCACCTTATTTTAATATATATATTATATATATAAGGTGAATAAATATAAATGAGTAAAGCCTGCTTAACATATATAATATATATAACATTACACACACACACACACACACACACACACACACACACAGATACACACACACACACACATATACACATATATATACACACATATATATAAATATACATATATATTATTTTACTGTATACGTGCATCCTTATTTGTATATGTGCATTGTATTGTACACCGCCCAGAGCCCTACGGGGATGGGGCGGTATAATAAATTGAATGAATGAATGAATGAATGAATGAATGAATGAATGAATGAATGAATGAATGAATGAATGAATGAATGAATGAATGAATGAATGAATGAATGAATGAATGAATGAATGAATGAATGAATGAATGAATGAATAAATAAATAAATAAATAAATAAATATACACATACATACATACATACATACATACATATATACATATATATATTCACATATATACATATATACATATATATATATACATATATATATATACACACACATATGTAGTCGACCCACGCGGTCAGCGTAAGAATGAGACGAGACGCGGAGATAACATCTGGTGGAGATCGCCAGCAGCGGGAGACCGGAGGTCCGTGTTCCTAGCGAATCTCCCGTCTGCCGGTTCCTGGCACCTTTTATTGTTATTCCATCGGGGGCGTGTAGAAGGGAGGACTGGGGGGAGTTCCGGGAGAGCGGGAGGTCGGGAGATCATCATGTGATGCATGATCTCATCTGGCTACGTTGGCGGAGAGGAAAGCCGTTATCTGGCCGTCTGAGAACTAATCCTCACCTGAGGGGGCAAGACCATTGTCCCCTGCGCCCGGTGATTGAGTCAGACAGTTCATGACCCGTGACTCATGGGGGGATGAGGAGTGGGGGAGCGATACGACCGGCAAGGCCGCAGGTCCGTTAGGAGCGATCCCCAACGTTTCTACTCACGGCACTGCTTCAGGTCGGCAGTGCACTACTACATCTCCTCCTTTTTTACATTTTGTGCGCAAACGGGGCCGAAACGCTAAGGGGCGATTTAAAGGGATCTTTTGTCTCCTCCGCCCCGTTTGGTCAAGTTCTTAATTCAAGCTGGCTTGTGTAACATTAGAACTTGGTTTAGCGGGGCAAGTGGAAATGCGAGGGGCTTCTTACACACGTTACAGGCAATACTAGACACGCATTGAACGAAACAAGATCCGATAATAAGGCACACAATTAAAACAATGCAGAGCTGTACAATAGCACTCTCAACCATCCTCGACAGCCAGCTCCAGAGGGCTGACCACCAATGGGGCAAAACATCATACTTCAGATTAGATACAACTTCTTGCAGCTCACGTAATCAATTAGGAATCATCAGGAAGATTAAAACAACACATATTATGTACACTCTCACCGCTTTTGGTGATTCAGTTAATGGCGGCATGATTATCCTAGAGCTGCTTAATGAAGTTCTTGTTGCTTTCGGAGGCCAGGGCATCCAAGGGCAGTGAAAGCGGAGTTGGTGGACTTCACGAGGTCACAGTCCAGCTGGCCAATAGTACAGGGAAATAAGTCCGGGAGCTCCCACAAAGCGAAGTCGCTGCAGGGAGGCAGACTCCGCTTTGGAGAGGATCGACGCGCATCGATCCGACAGGTGAGGGATTGAAAGGCGGAGCTGAGCTGATGGTATGGCCCGGCGTCCGGGCTCCTGAGGGTGGAGCCTGGGGTAGAGGTGATGTATGCGAGGCGGTGGCAGAGAGTCCCGGCAACCGAATGAGGCGATAGCGGAGATGCAGTAATAACGAATAACATAACTTCGAAAAACTGGAGCATGCGATAAATCTAAACAATAAGACATGGTTACCAAAACTATAAGTTCGGTGACTCTCTGCGAGCAAGGTCGTGGAGGAAGGCGTGTTCCGATAGCATGCAAGTGGCTGGCGGGCAGCGAGAAGTTCAAGAGTTAACCTATCGTGGGATGTTCCCGGCTGTAAGTTCAAATTCCAGTCAGCGTTGGGGAAGGAAAGGGGATGGCGGTCGTAGAATGAGGATCCTGCAGGGGGGGGTGACCCGACTGTCACCGGTGGGGGGTAATTGTATTATGTAGCGCTGCTGATGGCATTGTAAAATCCAATAAAAGTGATAGCCGCAAAGCGCTGCAGCTTTGGGATTCTTGGGCCGTCTAGGAGAAGCGGGTCGGCTGCTGCGGGAGTCTTCTGGTTGGGCGGATCTTCTGTAGATCTTCGGGTCGTTCCGATGCTGATTAGCCAAAGTCTGCTGAGCTGTGGGATGAAAGTGCTCCGAGGAGGCCTGTTCCGAATACTTCGTGGTGTGGCCTGGCTTCGTTTGGCGCCGTTCCTCGAGCGATTCCCGGTCGGACATGTCGAACTGGAATCCATAGAGGACCTGTAAAGGGAGAAGGACTGAAGCATACCCCCTTCCCCAGGTTATGAGAACCCGGTCCCCGCCAGGTTCGATCTGGGAGTTGGACGGGTATTGTAGACCTTGGCAAGTGGGGGAGGAGGGGTCTGACTGCCTGGAAGTGTCTTTTCTATGGGGGGTGACCTGTTGTCCTGATGGTAGGGCGAGCAAATTTCGGATGATTAATGGTGAAAAGTACTTTTAAAGAGACTGTTTGTTGTATGTGGCCTAAATGGGGCTACCTCCACTTTCTTTAGTTTGTCTGGCTAAAAATCTCTTTGGAAGTTGCTATTTGCTCTTTCAACGACAGGTTGCTTGCCCGGTAAAGCTGTTGTAGGGAATCCCGTGTGTTAACATCGCGATTCCCCAGTTGAGGTGCGGCGAAACTGGAGAACATGGCCGCGGAAGAATATCGCGGGCGTTGTCCATTTTTAAACCGAGGGGGAGGCCGCCTGACGGTTATGCATGCAAAGAGGTGCTGGATATGGCGTACGTGATTGGTGGTTTCGCCCCACCGGAGTGGTGTAGCCCAGTGAGCGTACCCGGTAAGAAGGTATCTATGGTTATGTGTGGCAGGTTAACTTCCAGGGGCTAGGGCAGGGACCAGGTTACGTCCATTTGCCACAAGTCATTGGTTACCAGGGCCCCCCTCGGGTTTACCCCGGAGTCTGTGAGGAGCCGAGGCAGCTGAGCATTGAGCGCAGGATTTAAGTTGCTTGATAGACTGCTGCTCTGGTTGAGGGGATGCTGCAGGATCGGTGAGTGCTTTTGCCCCCTGGTGGAAAAAAATGCGTTAATGACTGGAAGGGAAATTCGGAAAAGAGGGTGGGAGATAATGGGTAAGCGTTGTCTGCGTGCTGCTGGTTTCCCTCGCTGAGGGGGCCTGGGAGCGGCGTGTGGCTGCTGACATATGGCCTACATGTGAAGTACTGGGGAGGTTCTGGATGCTAGAAGGTTCCGTAACGTCAAGGAAGAGACTCATAAGGAGGTTTGGAGCTCCATTCGGGGGGCCACGTAGGCTCAGGGTAGGTGGGCAATCACGTGCAGCCACGTATTGGGAATCGGTAACCCAGAAGGTTGGAAGGGTTGGGGAAAGTTTGAAAGGCCAGAATGGCCGCGGCTTAAAGTTCGCTCCGTTGAGCGGAGGCTTGGCGGTGTATAAGCTGGTCCGCCATTGACCATTTCGTTTGGAATGCAATGGCGCCGACGGCAGCTTGCCCCCGTCGGCCGCGAAAAAAATGGTGGGGCGCTTTGGAGTGGGGCAGGGGCCGCTAAAGGCCGAAGATGGGACAGGGGTAGAGTGGAGGAGGGAGTGAGGCGAGGGTCTGGGGGAAGGTGGAAGAGGATCTCCCCCACGAAATTCTCTAGAAACAGGGCCAGCTGGAGGTCAGGAAGCGTTCAAGAGGTGTTGGAACTCTGTTCTGTTTAGAGCGCATGATCGCATTTTGAGGGGTCTCCATCCCACCATTACCAGAAAGTGCGCGCTGACGCCCTTTGGTCTGATGAGATCTGCGTAAAGCTGGGTCCGGGTATTGGAGAAGATTTTTCGTGGGCACATGAGGCGGAAGGTAAAGCCGATTCGACCAAGAAGGTTTGTGGCGGCTACGTGTGTACCCTAGGACTCCGGTTGGGAGAGGGAAGTGTTCAGAGAGGAAGAGTGAGAGATTTGATCTTTGAGGGGGGACTCGATCCACCCATCCGGTGGCTAGGACCTCGCTTTACTGCCCGAAAAGGCGTCCTTGTGCTTCTGGGCGAAGTTGGATCTTGTCCCCTGGATTTTTTTGCGAGCGAGGAGTAGCGAAAACAGGGGGGGGCTGAGCAGAGGGGGGTGGTGAGAGCAAAGCGGGGACGGACCTGGTTGAGGGTTCCTCGAAAGCAGCTGGCTGCAGCTGGAGGAGCGAGAAGGCGTGTCTGCCGGGATTTGTATCTCCACGGTATGACAGGGAAATGAGGAGTAGGAGTGGGAGGAAGCTTATGCCCCAGATACAAGAATGGTTCAAGTTCTTCTGCACCTTTTCGGGAGCGATGTATAGAGCCTGGACTGTTTTAAGCCAGTCAATCGAAGCCAGCAGCTGTCACCTACTGCAGGGGATGAGTCGGTGCGGCTACTAGGATATCATCCATGTAATGGATGATTATAGCTCCGGGCTTTAAAGCGAGGAAATGGGGCTAAGGCGTGATGGACGAAGAATTGACACAAGGTGCGGGCTGTTGAGCATCCCCTGGGGCAAGAGACCTTCCATTGTTATCTGGCCGCGGGCTGCTGATGATTAAGTACCGGCACCCGTGAAAGCGAAATGTACTCGGGTCTTCAGGGGAGAGGGGGATACAAAAAGAAACAATCCTTCAGGTCAACAACAACCAGGACCTGGTAATCTGAGGGGATGAGGTTGGGAGTTGGAGTAAACCGCATTGAAGAGGGCCCATGGGCTGGATGCGAAGGCATTTACTGCTCTGAGATTCAGGTAGGTAAATCGCCACCGGCCACTCTTCTTTTTTATTACAAAAGACAGGTGTGTTCCCATGGCGATGTTGAGGCCTCGAAGTGGCCAGCGGCCCGCTGCTCCTCCACAAGTTGGTGCATGGCCAGTCAATTCTCTCTCTGGGCAGCGGCTTCACTGTTCCTACCCATACTGGGGTCTTCGTGGTCCACGTGAGGGGAGGGCGAAGTGGAAGCTGGCTTACTCGCCTACGAGTCTCTCCCATGGTCATGGGGAGGGCGATGAGTTGCCCGCTCCGATTTCTGGGGGGGGGGGGTTCTGGTGCGACCTGCTCCCTTTCCTCCCCTCGAGGCGCCGTATTAATGTGTCCCAGCCGGCCACTGATCAGAGCGCCCGGACGCCGCCAGCGATGGCCGTCGCTGGGAGCTCCCCGCACCCTGGGGTTCACCTGGGCCTCTGAGCTGTGTGGAGTGGGCGGCGGGATGCTCTTGGGGTTTAGGGAGTCCGTAAGCGTCGCGGCTTTGCCCCTACGTGGAGGCCCGTTCACTGCAGGATGCCCGCCCACATTAGGGTGCACGCGGAGCCTCCGGGCGAAGCGAGGTCGAGTGCCCCCTGTAACAAAGGGATAGTCTTTTGCTTAAGGGTGGAGAAGGCTCGGGGGACGGGCCTCCCTGAGGAGTCTTCTCCCTTTGGGGAAAGACCCCCCCCTCGGTCGCGGAGTTGTAGAGTCCCCCCTACTGGGCAGCTCTGCAATCTTTACTGGAAGTGTCCGGACTGGTGGCAATTAAACATCATGCCTCGGGAGCTGTTTCCTGGCGATGGAGAGAGGCCGCCGTCCAGGGAGGTCCGCGTGGTGCAGGGCGAAGCGACCCGATATCCTGGCAAGCCTTAAGCATATCGGCCAGTTCAGGGTTCTTACTCTGCTCGTGATTGCCTTGGCGGCATTCAGCGGAGGCGCTCTCTTTTAGGCGAGACGCCTAAGGAGTTCGCCCTGAGCCTCCTGCGTTATCAACCTGCCTTCTTGAAGAGCCTCCTGGAGTCTGCTCACAAACTTCGGGCGTAGGAGTTCTTAGGAGTTTTGCCGGATGGCAGAGAAGCTCTGTGTGGGCTGGCCAGAATTGGGGACCCTGACAAAGCTTCAGGGGCCTTGTAAAGCACTCAGAGGGCGACCGTAAAAGGGTGGCTTCAGGTAGGGACAATCATGATTGTTGGGGTTACTGAAGGCATCGAAGAGCCGTAAAGTTGCGCTGGGCGGTGTAGGCGCCGCAGGCGGAATGTTGCCCTGCTAAGGCATTGCTGGCGGAACTTCGCTCTCCCAAGATCAATCCACAAATTGTCGCGGGGCTCAGGAGCATCGCGGAAGCGGTGGTCTTCCAGTCGTCCGGGACCATTAGGTGGCTCCTCGCGACCGCCTCGAAAGCATGCTTCTCACATAGGGTGAGAATTTGACTTCATGACGTCCGCGCCAGCCTTAAGCGGAGCTCGGTGAGGATATTATAACTCGAGGGCTGGGTACTCGACAACCCGGCCGAATCCTCATATGCCATATCCCTCCCCACGGTATCTGTGGAGTGGACGGGGCACAATGCAAGAATCTCGGCATCGATCTTCCGTCAAGGGTTTCTTTCTTCTGCAGATGCGTGGGCTAATGTGTTCCTCGCGAGAGTTTGAAACCCGCCATTACGATGGCATGCTAGGACGGAGGTGCTGTGGCTTTCGAGAAAATGAAGGCGGAGCAGGGGAGGGGGCGGCCGCAGCCGCTGGAGAGTTTGAATTGGGCGAAGGAACGAGGGGGGCAGAAGGAGGACAGGAGTCCAATTTAGTGGATAGAGAAAAATTCCGGGGTTGAAATTGAAGGTAGAAAGATCGAAAGGAGGATGCCTACAGCAAAGAAGAGAGAGCCGTAGGGTTCTACCAGGCTGACGGCGACAAAACATTGTCTCCATCGATCAGTAGCAGCGACATCGGCGCGCGAGGCTCTGTCGCGAAGAAGTCGCCCGGATAAGTTTTCCCAGTCCTTAAGATTCAATGTCCCCTCTGGGTACCATGGACACTGAGCTTCAATCTCCTCAACCAATTTGCGCAGCTCCCTTCTCTTTACGGGGACCCTGCCGCGATTAGATTAACGCTTTCAGTTCGTCCAACGTGCTTGTCATAAGCTTCCTGCTTTTGCAAGCTCCACCATACTCACCGGGTGTTCCGTCGGACGAGAGAGTGTCCTAGGACGCGATGCGGTCTCTGGATGCGCCACGATCCAGAGGACAGGACGATACCGTGCAACGGTGGTCCCTGGATCTGCTACCGATCCAGCGGACTTCGGTATCGCGGCCCTTCCCCAGGCGACGGTGAGCAGGAGTGGAGGAATTCTGAGGATTCCTAGTGTTTCGGCACCAGCTTGTAGCTCGACTCCACGCGGTCAGCGTGAAAGAAGCGAGACGAGACGCGGAGATAACATCTGGTGGAGATGCGCCAGCAGCGGGAGACCGGAGGTCCGTGTTCCTAGCGAATCCCCCTTCTGCCAGTTCCTGGCACCTTTTATTGTTATTCCATCGGGGGCGTGTAGAAGGGAGGACTGGGGAGTTCCGGGAGAGCGTGGAGGATCGAGGAGATCATCATGTGATGCATGATCTCATCTGGCTACGTGCGGAGAGGAGCGTACGCGTCTGAGCCTAATCCTCACCTGGGGGCAAGACCATTGTCCCTGCGCCCGGTGATTGAGTCAGACAGTTCATGACCCGTGACTCATGGGGGGGATGAGGAGTGGCAAGGGTCTCGATCTCGACCGACAAGGCAGCAAGCAGGTCCGTTGGCGTCCCAACGTTCTACTACGGCACTGCTGGGTCGGCAGTGCACTACTACACACATACATATACCATCAAGATTATCCTCCTATGGAGGAGTCCGATTACTCCCCAGGGGAGGGTTTTAAAGGAAAGGATTCTCCGGGTGCCTTTATTATGAAATTACCGCTGTTTTAATGAAATTTAATGAAATTTAGTATGTTTTTATGTCGGAGTTTTATGGGCTGTTGTTGTTTTATTTGTATGGTTGCCCTAATTTATCTGTATTAATTGTTGTACACCGCCCGGAGCCCCTCGGGGACGGGGCGGTATAAAAATCGAAATAATAAATAAATAAATAAATTATATATATATATATATATATATATATATATATATATATATATATATATATAAACACACACACACACACACACATATACATATATACATATATATATATATACACACACACATATATATACATATATACACACACACACACACACACACACATATATATATATAAAACATATATAACATATATAAATAAGGTGAATAAATATAAACAAGTAAAGCCTGCTTAACAATTAAGAAATATAATATATTAAGAAAGATTTATACAGCCTGTCTGGAGACCTACTCAAGGTGACTCCCAAAGTAAAGATGATACAATAATATTGTAGAAGCAACAACGTAAGCGCAATTATATATATAACATATATAACATATATAAATAAGGTGAATAAATATAAACGAGTAAAGCCTGCTTAGCAATTAAGAAATATAATATATTAAGAAATATTTATACAGCCTGTCTGGAGACCTACTCAAGGTGACTCCCAAAGTAAAGATGATACAATAATATTGTAGAAGCAACAACGTAAGCGCAATTACTATTTCAGTGGTTAAAAAAATGGGATCCTGCAATTTAGCAAATCCTATGGAGACAATCCAGTTTTCCTGGCATGCTCTTTCCATGAGATTCATAACCTGTGTGGCCAAATTTGTTTGCACACAGAATCTACTATTGTTTCCACATGAATGTTTTGCTCCACCTTGGCTCCCTTTCTGTGACATTTCTTTTTTCAGGAGCTTTCTCAGAGATCGTATTCTGTTCAGCTATTTCCTAAGTTTTCCCTTGCTTTGCTGCACTCTTTCCCCAACTGAGTTTGACTGGATAGATCATGGTGGAAGAGCATGCCATGTTGGCCCCTTATTTTAGTTTCTACGACTCTCATTCCTCTCCACCCCAGAGGGATGTAGGGGCTTTATTTAAAAGTGTCAATGAATGGTTATATCATTTAAACAAACTATTGCAACAGGATAATGCTTCTGTGTGGTACCCTGGTGGACATCTTTCCTCATCTCCTCCCCTCTACTGTTCATATTGGTGGGTGGGTGGGTGGGTGGGTGGGTGAGGATGGCCCAACTCCAGTGCTGCCCCACCCTCCCCAAAGGGCTTCCCCATGCCATGAAAAGCTTCCCCCCAAAAAAATCAAAACTGCCTCTGAGAAACTCCCATAGGATTATGTATCTCTGAAGCTAGCTCTGCCAACACATGGGAACTAGGCAGTCAGTGGAAGTCAGCTAAGATTAGCTCCACCTCTGGCCCACCCCTGGAATGTCCCCAGCCATGACAGTGCAGCATTCTGCTCTGTCAGGCCTGGGCACAGGCAATGGTTTCTGGGTTAGTTGCTGCAGAGCCGCGTGGTGCGTACTGCAGGGTTGGTCAATACCAGCCAGATTGTCCCAATTCGGATTCGGCCCAGATTCAGATCAATGATTTCGGATTGGCCGAATTCCAAAACTTGCAGATTCGGACTGGCCCAAATCTGTGGGAAAATCCGGGAATTTTGGGTGCATTTTTATTTTTTTGTGTTTATTCACATTTCGGCCTGCAGGAGGCGCATTTTGACATATTGGCACCAAAATTTCAGGGCATCATCGGTAGACTGTCCTTATGCTACCCCCAAAGTTTGGTGAATTTTAGTTCAGGGGGGGCCAAAGTTATGGACCCTCAAAGTGGGTGCCCCTAACCCCCATTGTTTCCAATGAAAGCTAAGGAGATGGGGGCTACTCTTCTGAGGGTCCATAACTTTGCCCCCCCGAGCCAAACTTCACCAAACTGTCCGAATCAGTGCAGATTCGCTTAAAATCCGAATTTGGACTGTCCGAATCTCCAACCCTAGCGTACTGGGTAAGTCATCCTCACTGGTGCATTGGCCCCTTGTACCAGTGAGGTTAGCACCCATGCTGGGGTAGGTCTGCACCATCTTCAGAGATGGGTCTGCCCTGTCCCCTCTGGATTGGGCTGCTCATGTGTCCTTCAAATACTAAAGAGAACAATCATGTCCCCCTTCAACCTCCTCTTATCTAGGCTAAACATCTCAAAGTCTCTCAGCCTTTCCTCATAGGGCTTCGTCTCCAGGTCCCTGATAATTCTCGTCACTCTCCTCTGTACCTGCTCATTTTTGAAGTGAGACCTCCAGAATGGTTTGAATGTTATGCCGCAGTTGATACACCCCAAGTCCTCATTAGACTTTTTTGTCACTGGATCACACTGGATGCTCATATTTAACTTACTGTCCACCTGTACCCTTACTTCTTCTTTACTAAGGAACTTCTATGGCCTTTTCCTCATTCCCTTTCCCTTGTCTCAAAGTTTCTGATTCTTCATTTTAAATGTATATTTTGCACATGTCTTTTCTCCCTTTTGTGGTCCACTAAATATAGCAGAAGATTAAATTTAGCCTATTTACCTGCTGATTTAAACAGCCGCTTTTTACTCTTGATGAAATCAGGTGTGAGATCAAATAGACCACTAAAGGGAGTAAACCCATGCAGAACTTTTAAAAAAACCCAACAAAACAAGAACTTGGAAATAAGCAAAAAGAGAATGGGAAAAGTCCCATGTTTCTGATTTTTCAGTTTCTTCACATCTAGACCTACAATAAAAGGGAATGAATTGAACCTGTGCTTCTGCAGGTATCTTGGGAACCCTCCTTTGAAAAGTGGACCTTTTGAAGCCTGAAGTCTGAAGCGACATCGAAGTCATGCAGGTAACTGACTATAAGCAAAGAGAAAATGCGCTGCATCCATTCGACAATCCAACTAAACTGAGAATGAAAAGGAACAACTCAAAATTGCGGCACAGGTAAAGAAGACCTGCTTGACCTGATATTGTTCTTTTTTTATCACTTCATTACAGCTCTGAACAACAAGCAGCTGAGTATGGGCAAATATTAAGTGTGTACTCTTAGACAGTGTGCAGAGTCCATCTGTGATCCAATATGCCAGTTTCATTGGCTTTACCAGTTTCATTGGCTTTGGAGGTCATTAATCCATACAGTCGCCATGAGTTGGAATGACTTAATGGCACTTAACACAGGCACAATGGCTGATTACACACAATGTGTCTGGTGCGCAATGGGGCAAATGTGGCAAGCCTTCTTGTATGGACCTATTTTCTGGAGTCCTGCTTTCACTTTCTATTTTCTCCGCAGCAAGTGAGACCACTTCAAGCCTGACTTTTAATTTGCTTTGCTGCCAGAGCAGGCAGATTTGCCAGTGAGCAAAGGGCTGCTTTCACACGGTCACGCTGGGGGTTGGGTCAATGTACATGACACCGACCCAACCCCCCGGGGACTGTTCGCACGAACGGTCCCGGTAACGACCGGCCAGACGGCACCGCGCTGCGCTGTCGCCCAATCAACTTACCTTCCCTGCTACCGTCCGGCGCATCACCGAGGCCAGGGGACATGCCCCCTGCCTTGCGTGACCGCTCTGGAGTCACAGGGCGGAGGGTGTGTGTCCCCAGGCCTCAGCGATGCGCCAGACGGTCAATTGGGAAAAGGGGGAGGGATGGCGCCTTCCAGCCGCTGCCGTGGGGAAATGGTGGCTTTGCACCGCTGGGGAGGAGCGAGGGTGGCACGGCTGCAAAGCAGCAGTGCCTCCCATGCAAACAGCTCCTTAGGGAGGGCGTTGTAATTGGCCCGTGCGAAAGGGGCCAAACTTTGCTTGGGACATCTTCCCTCCACCCTTGGCCAGCCTTTTCACTCTCTAGCACTGCCATCCATGCTTTCCCACTCTCCCCTCACCCACACACTTCCATGTTGCCTGCTCCCTCCTGCTGCCCTAAATGCTTGTTAAGATATATTAATATATAATAATAATAGAGAGTTCGCTTTTGCAAGGAACAGTACAAGCAGTGAGGTGCCCCAAGGTAAGCATTCCATGTATTAAGGGCCAGCACCTGCAAGCACTTCATGGTGTGAGAGCAGAGCTGGGATCCAGCAGGTTCTTACAGGTTCCCGAGAGTAGGTTACTAATTATTTGTGTGTGCCGAGAGGGGGTTACTAATTGGTGATGTTGCCATGTGATTTTTGCCTTAGTTACACCTCTCCTCTCAGCAGTAGCGTGCAGAACTTGAAGCAGTCTAGCAGGAGGTGCACCGGTGTGAGTGGCAGCCTGCGCCTGCGTGCATTCGTTTCCCGCCCAAGGACCGGCGCAGCGGCTGTGTCCTTGCCACAGTCCCACCCAGGAATGCCCCACCCCCGGAATGCCAGGCCACACCCCCATCGTGCCCCACCCAGCCCCATTGGTGCTACCGCACAGTTTGAATCCCATCATCATGGGAACCTGTTACTAAAAATTTTGGATCCCACCACTGTGTGAGAGGAAGGTGATGGGGTCACCTGAGGTTGCATGCGGTTGCATTTATTTACCAACAGGAAGTGAAAACCTATTACAGAGAAAAGTGAACAGCCAATTATCACGTGAAACAGTCCCTGGGGGTGCTGTTGGGGGGAGGGCATGTGTTTCAAGGGATATGTGTTGGTGTCCTTCAGACAGAACATTAACTCCAGGACTTTTTTTCAGGCCAGGGAAATTATGTGTGTGTTTGTAGGGTGAATAGAAGTGGGTAGATTTCAGTCGTAATCCAGATATCCTTTGCATACACAGGAACTGAGAACGCACAATTCATATATGGTTGTGTTATATCTGACATGGGGTGGGAAATCCAGAGCTAACCTGTACACTTTGTAAATAGAGAACTGGTCCATGGGGGGTTGGCGGGATAGGTTGGGGAAAAATCATAATGGAAAGCTAAGGTGGAATACTTCTGATTTGTTTTCACTTTTTATTGTGCCGGAAATGTCTCAATTTAGAAAAAATAGGATTTCATACCAAAAATACATATGTATATTGTTATATTCAATTGTGCAATCTACCACTAATGGCGTAGCAGTCATAGGATAAAGCAGGGTGGTTCCCCAGGGTCTGGAGCCACGGGTAGTCAACTCTAAGGCCCCTTCTGCACATGCAAAATAATGCGTTTTCAAACCACTTTCACAACTGTTTGCAAGTGGATGTTGCCATTCCGCACAGCTTCAAAGAGCATTGAAAGCAGTTTGAAAGTGCATTATTCTGCATGTGCGGAATGAGCCTAACATAGTAGCTGTCATTAGTTTTTGTTACTTGCTGTAGTGCCATCCTAATCCTTAAATTAAATGGATTTAAGAGGGTGTAAGGATGCAACTAGGCTTGCCATTTGCCTGTCCTCAGCAGGTAAACGCTTACCTTCCACCCCAATTTCCTGCACGAGAAGCTGAGGAGCAGAGGGAAAAAATTGTCCAGAAAATGGCTTACATAGTGATGCTCTAGGAATTTCTCTATGGTATTTCGGTGGTATCGCTATGCTATTTACTATACCTATTGTATATACTAACTATACTATTTGAGGGAAATTCCTACAGTATGATCCAGTATGATCCAGAAATAACATCAGATTCCCCCCAGCACTGTCCTCCCCAGGTACTGTGGTCAAAATCAGCTGGCATTTGCTGAGGTAATGCTAGCAAGTGTAGAAGGCACTGTGATGTCATTTCAGAAGGCATGAATTGGGTAAGGAGTGGGCCCCACCAAAGGCTGGGATAGACCAGGGGTGGAGGTCAGTGAGTCAAGGATCAGACTCCATGTGCCTTGAGGCAGAGCTGAAGAATCGAAAGATACAGGCATGACATCACTTCTAGGAAAACCCCTCAAAAGAGATTACAGTCCTCTCTAGGAATCTCGAAAAAAACTTTTATGGTTGTACCTCAGATGGCTCCCCCCCACCAAGTCTCCCCCTCCTGTTTGCCGAGTCCGCCAACCCTATCTTAAACAGTGCGGTCTGGGAATACCTTCCCTTCATGTGCATGAATGAGGCCTCAAGTGCCAGAAATCAGAACTTTAAATCTGTTTTGCAAATACAGATTTCATGATCAATAATGGTAACTTTTAAAACAACATTATTGAACGATGGTGCAAATTGGAACATCTGACTCTCTGTCCCGCTGCCTTCCTGGAGTGGCTTTGTTACAGCTCTGCTGCCGTGATTTTCGCCAGGTTAATTTTGCTCTCTCTTCTTCCCAACCAGGGCTGCTTTATTGGAGTGATTCTTCTTTGACAAGGTAGAGCAGACTTGTGGTACATCTTTCTGGCAGTGGAATTAAACTGAATCGAAAGAGAATGAAGTGCTCTCCTTTTCTTTCAAACATACTTGCTGTGGGCTTCCACTGGGGTGGAGACAGGTGATTTTGATCCATAAGGCACAGATTCGTTCCGCAATCCTAATTTTCTTGACCTGAGAGTAAGTCCCATTGCATGATATTAGTACTTGGTACATAAAAGAATATGATTTTAATGTCTGAGGCTGCTAGAGTAGTTGTTTTTCACCACACGTGCAACATGTATGTTTAGGATTGCCGCCTCCAGGTTTGGAAATTTGAGGGTGGAGCTTGGGAGAAAGCCCTTTAGGGAAGGGAGGGACTTTAGTAGGTATACGGCGATTCTGCACATTAGTGAAATAGGTTCGACCCAGTTCCCTGATAAGGGTACTGACCTAGGTTGAAGCCATTGTTGTTCCCCACTGCAACCAGCTTGATCCCAGCTCGGAGGGCGGAATCACCCTGTGCCTCTTCGCCGCTCCGTTCCGACAATACTGTTCTACCGACCATGTTCCGCGCCTATCCCTCACATCATCGTTATAAAAAAAAAAACTGCCACAGGAATGGAGGGACGAAGGTGGCGTTTTTTGATTGGCCAGCTGTACGCATGCCCGAAACACTCAGCTGTGATTGGCTGAATGGGGGACTCCTGGCACCAGAGATTCCGCACTTTACTGGAATCGAGCTGAGTTCGGCCGTGGTTCCCTGAAAAAGTAGTAGTTCCTAACTGGAGTCGGAAATTTGACCATTACACGGGGCGAAGCTAGTACAAAACCACGTCGATCCCAGTGGTTGTGCGGAGCACTTAGGTCGAACGCAGCTTGAACTTAGGTCGATAACGCAAGTGCGGAATCGACCATAGTGCCATACATTCCACCCTCCAAAGCAGCTATTTTCAAGATAAATGTTTGAAATAAATAAAAAGAAATAAAATTATGTGTAGAGTCTGGAGCACAATTGTAATTCTGGTAGCTCTCTAGCCCCCACATGAAGATTGGCAGTCTTTTGTGTATTTGTAACAGCACACAATCATCTTCATAGGAAGTTATTTTACTTAGAAGAAATGGGAGTCAACCATAACTACAGGTGAAAAAGGTCCAAGCTCAAGTTCAGAACTATGGATTGGATCTTGTGAGTCAGCTAATGAGTTTGCAGATATAGATTTATCCCCCATTTCTCCTCCCACCCCCCCAACCTGGAAAACCTGGCTGTTGAGGGAGCTTTTTGAACAAAAAGTCACAAGACACAGGGATTGTTGCAGAAAGGAAAGGCAAAAGAAAAATCTCCAATCCCCAAATCTTGAGAAATGTCCTTACTTTGAATGGGTAACCCCGCAAGCAGCAGTAGGGAGAAGGCTGCAAGCTTGATTTGAAGGAACTGCTAATGTCTTTAGTGGGCCTCAAACAGGGAGATTTTTCAAATTAGAAGACGTATTTGGATTTATAGCCTGTTTTTCTTTCCTGTAAAAGGACTCAGGGTAGTTCACAAACTCCTTTTCCTCCTTTACTCACAACAGACACCTTGTGAGGTTGGAAGGGTGAAGAGAGTTCCGAGAGAACTGTGGCTCACCCAAGATCACCCAGCAGGCTTGTTTAGGAGCAGAGAAAGAAATTTAGTTCAGCAGATTAGAGTTCAACATTCATGTGGAGGAGTGGGGACTTGGTTCTCCAGATTAGAGTCCACCACTTAACCATTACACCATGATGGCAATCTATGGCCAGTGGAGGGGTGGGGGCCATTCGCACAGGAGCGTGCAAGTGGCCCTGCAGAAGCCGGCTCAGAAGAGATGGCTTCACACAGAGCCGCCTCTTCTGCATCCCCCCCACTCACCTCGTCCTCCAGCATCGCTCTGGAGGCCGTCAGGGACCCGCCCACGCTGCCCTCTGACACCTGGAGCTCGCTGGAGGATGAGGTGAGTAGAGGGGATGGGGAAAGTGCCGTCTTCCCAGCCGTGCGATTCGCACCACACCGATGGGAAGACGGCATTTTAGAATGACCTCGCTAAATGAGCGAGGTTATTAGGAGCGGCTTCACGCCACACCCGGGCAGCCAGGACGGTGCTGCTGCAATTCAGCAGTGCCTCCTGTGTGAACAACTGCCCAGGGACGGCGTTTTTGCCATCCCTGGACTGCTGTAAATGGCCCGTGTGGAAAGGGCCTATGTTTAGTATGGCCTTATGTTCTTTATAACCACAATGAATAATTATCGTATTATATTTGACACTTCTACTGCTGAATGTGAAACTCAAACCCCATTTTTATCCTGGGAGTGGACCCTGATTTTGTATGTAAAGTGAGTGCAGGCTGGCTGTTCCTTACACATTAGGTTCCTAGCCATTGGATTATAAAGTGTGGTTTGAGATAGTTTAAATAACTCTTAAGCATTTATGTGTATGTATTTATTCATGATATTTGTATTATGATACTAGTATCTCTACGTTGTTTACAAAAGTTAAAAAACTATAAAAACCACAACAAAACATCTTGGGTACAATGTAACAATGAAAACAGCAATAAAATCACATTAAAATAACCCCACCCTCACTCCCACTCACCCCCCAGTGCAAAAATTCAAGAAAGTTCTTAAAAAACAAAGTGTATAGTTTAGTGGAGTAGTAACGCAAACAGAATAACAAAAAACTAACTGGCTGTATTTCTTATTCCTAGTAGCAGTAATACTGGTTTTTGCAGCTAATGTATGATGTTCCAGAGCTTACTAAGAGGGTATTCAGACAGAAAAGGTGGGTGGGTGGAGGACAGGGGATAAGAAGAATGGGATATCCTCTCTACCATTGTCTATTTGATATAGAAATTGCCAGCCATGACATCCTGACATTCCTAACCCTTAGCTCCTTGAAGGAAGACTGGGATTAAAGGCACTAAGGCCCCTTCCGCACACGCAAAATAATGCGTTTTCAAACCACTTTCACAACTGTTTGCAAGTGGATTTTGCCATTCCGCACAGCTTCAAAGAGCACTGAAAGCAGTTTGAAAGTGCATTATTCTGCATGTGCGGAATGAGCCTAAGTGTAGAAAAAATAAATGTATTATGTGTCTTTTGGAAAGCCAGCATCTAAGATGGACTATGGAGATATTACTGCTCAACACTGCTGTTCTGTTGTGTGAATTATGAAGACAATAGGTACAACAGCTACACAATGCTGCTGTTAAAGTTATGAATCATACTGTGCTGAAGAATATACAGCTAGTCCAACTTTTCCTATAATTATGATTCCAGAATTGGGATTTCGGTGGGTGCCGAGATATCCACCCATGCAGTACGACTTTCGTGGCTTCTCCCAGGACAGCATGAAACGTCTCCCACATTATCCTGTCCTTGGGGGTCCCTTCTTTCCCAGCATCATGACTATGGGAGGCATTTTAGATTACTGTGAAAGGAGGAGCTGCAGAAATCATACTTCATGGTTGGGCTTTGATGTGTGCATGAAAATCCTAAGCTGAATCCAACCCTCTGGATCCAACCCTGATACAGCCGGCAACCTTAGGAGAACGTGACATTGACAATGTTTTGGCGGACGGATGCTTGGAACAAGAAGATTGAGCTTCGTTTCCTGTTGAGTACTATTATTTCTGTTTTGTGGAATTGAATCCTTTCATGCTTCTCTAAATATTCACAGAAAATGAGACCGTCATGTCCTCACTCAAGGTTAATTGCAGCATAAAAAATTAAATGGAGTGTGCCGCAAGATATTTTGATTTGTGGGGGCCACTGATGAAAACAACCATTTAAATGCCAGATCTCAAGCCTGGCTAAAGTGCCTCACATGAACAGATGCCCTGAGCTTGTTGTAGATGTAGAGAATTGTTGGGTCTCTATGTTTTGGTTCAAAATGTGCCTCCTTTATTTATTCTTTCCCACTGCTGGATGTGGCAAATATTCTGAAAGGGATATATCAAAGAGAACCATTCGCTTAGATCTTCCTCGCATGCACTGTGACAAGCATACAACTGAGACATGAAAGGGCAAACTCCCTTCCCTTCACTCTTCTTCTTTTTTTAAAGAAAGCTTTACAAGGAGGATTGTAGTAATGATCAGTGGAATAGAATGTAATGCTTAAAGGTGCAAATGAATGAATAAGAGATGCTGATGCTAACAATGACGGGTAGACTCCTCCCAAAGCTTCCCAGCTGACATGAAGACGTGGTCGACTGTGTATTACATGTCAAAAAAAAAGGCAACTTCAGGAGAAAAAAGTTAGGAGCTATAACCACCAGGCTATCATCACATAGCCTGGACAACCCACAACAGCCCATTTCAGGAGAGTTGGATGGAAGAGGAAAAGGGACGCTTTGGAACCTCTATTCAAGTTCCGATTGAAATACATTTTGTGTGCAGATGTGCGGATTACACTTTACCCAATAACCACAGAGAAATATTTATTTCTTTGGAAATGAAATGGCCGCAGCCCGGTTTATTAACATTAACAATAACAGCAACAATAATAACAGTTGGAAGCTGGGCAAGCATATGGGACACATCCTGGCCACCAGGCAGCGAACCGCTGAACCTGGCCACGGCCAGCCCCAAAGCTGACACCTCCTGGCCCTTTGGGCAGCAAACCACTGGCCCGGCACCGTCCCCCATGGGGACCAGGACAGGAGGTTACTGGGTGCCACTTGGATGCATATCCATTTGTGACACCCCCTCCTGCCGGACGGGGAAGTGGGCAGACGCTCCATCCTCCCCTGCCGCAACGGGCGCCCCGGTCCAAACCGGGTGCACTTTTTCCCAACAGCTTCTTGGATGACCCATCCCAGCCAAGCACTTCCGAGGATACTCCAACTGACTGTTTCTCCACTGCTCCGGAAACACATACCACATCGCCTATCCTGCCCAGGGTGCAGGGAAATGGATGTGTTCTGCACGGCTCCCCTGAAATTTCAACCATGGACCATACCCAGTGACGTCAGGCTTCAACAAAACTCTCCATCCTATCGTGGAACATCGCAGGATGGGGAAACAAATCTCCAAACTCATATTTCAGTGACTTTCTTACGAAAAGGGATGTTCAAATCCTTTCCTTCAGTTTCAGAGCCAAACTAGATGACACATGCGCCCCAACCTGACTTGCAGTTACGCATGAATAAAAGGAAACACTTCTTCACACAACGTGTGATTGGTGTTTGGAATATGATGCCTCAGGAGGTGGTTATGGCCACTAACCTGGATAGCTTTAAAAAGGGCTTGGTCAGCCTGACGCCAGAAATGTCCTGCACTATCGATACTTTCCTGGAACATATCAGGGTGGTGCCGCCACATAGGTGATTCTGATTTAATGAAATTTCTAGCCAGTTTTAATATTATCTCATTACAAGAGACTTGGACCAGTAGCGACATTCATCTTGCAGGTTATGCCTCCTTCTCAATTCCAGCATTCAGGTTAAAAGCCAGAGGGAGGATGAGAGCAGGTACTTGTATCCTAGTCTCTCTCAACGCAGAAATCAATGCAGTAGCACTAAACTCGTGCCTGCCTTTGGCCCAAGCCCTATTGATTTCGCAGCTCAATCTGAAATTTTTACTAGTAAATGTTTATTTGCCACCTGCAGAAGAGGTGCTATTCTTTGTAGAGAACTGGTCACTTATTCCATCAATACATACTTACCGCTTGAGCAAGAACATCCTCTGACACTCTGTCGTCATTGTTGGTGATCTTAAACACCAGGATCGGAGAAAATGATTCAGCCCTTAAGTCAAAGATGTGGGCTTAAATTTTGATGAAATTCAATCTGACACCATATCTCAATGCAGGTTGTCCAGCTTATCACAATTCATAAATCAAGCTAGCTCCTCATTTGATAGACCTTTTGCCTATCAGCAAATAGGGTAATTTTAAATGGTCTTCCTTCCTTTGATTACCCTGACAAGTTCACGTTTAGATCTGCACGTGGGGTGAGTGTGATTGATTATGTAATAATATCGGCCTGAACTAACAAAACCACATTGGACCACTTTGCAATTATGGCTCGAACGGAAAGCGAGCACTTCTCCCCTTCTTCTTAGACTAATAAACAAATCCCTCCGAAGTAAATCAGCTCAGGAAGAAGGGGTCTTCCTGTTATGCCCGGCTTCGCTGGACGCAAGAAACTGAAACTAAACGTCGCTCATCTCTATTTCTGATGATCGGATGGCTAACTTTCTTCAACAGTTAACTGCTGCAAGGGACAGCAGAGGAGGTTTACATCAAATCTATAATGAACTGGTTTCCTATCTAAACCACTCAGGGTTCCAGTAATCAATCACATCATAAACTTTTCACATTCAGTGAATCCTTCCACCTGGTTTGACGGAGAATGTATGAGCAGCAAGTCCCAACTCCGGAAGTTATTTCATCATTGTGAACTTAGAGATAAAAAAGTGTCGCTATCAAAAGAGTACCCCTCAGCTAGAAAGTCCTACCACGATCTTTTAAAGACCAAAAAAAGAAATTAAGACATCTTTACAAAGATTTGGAACAATCTCCATCAAGCCTTTAACTCCAGAGACAGCAAGCAAGCTTTTGGCTATAATTAATTCAAGTGCTGGTGAGCTCCCATATTGCGTTTTCATCAGTTCTCAGGATTTCAGTGGAAGCATGGATGACACATTTTACAGCCATTTTCTGCAATCCAGAACTTTTGGATATTCCATGTGCAACTGGAGCAGCAAAGCATTTTACCAGAATGGCCTCCTGTCAGCTGCGCATGAGGTGGTCACCCCCTATATCTAACCTAAACAAGGGAAAGTGCCAGGCCCTGATGGCCTGCCACCTGAACTCTTTTAGAAGATTCCCGGAGTTCTCTGGGCCCCTATTTTGGCTACCTCTGCTTTACCAAAATTAATAACAGTGGCTGTATCCCTAAGTATTGGACTGAAGCTATCATTGTAACCTCTATATAAAAAAAAAGGGTGATCCATCAAATCCATCTAATCTATCTTCCCCGATAAGCTTTGCTTTCAGTGGCTAGTAAGCTTTACGCAAGGTACCTTTTATGATAATGGCCTCAATGCCTGGTCCTCTTCAGTGCTAGGTCCCGAACAGATAGGATATGCCACAGGTAAATCCACCCTTGACCATTGGTCTGGTTTTTAAACTCATTTGGTGGAGAAATATTAAGCCACCCTGCTAAGCGGTGGAAACTCCTTTACGTGCTTTCCTAGATCTGAAATGCGCGATTTGACTCTTAACTCCCTAGGAATCAGCTGTGGGAAAAAATTGGACAGTGTTGGGAATAGACCAGAGATTACTGTTTCTTATCTGGCCAGTTGTATTCCTCAACTACCTGTCAAGTTCGTTGTGATCATGCTGGCCGCCTTCTTAATTCTCACCTTATAGTTTCTAACAAGGGAGTCAAGCAGGGTTGTATTCTTGCTCCTCTCCTGTTCAATCTTTATTTAAACGACCTTGCTCCTCATTTATCTCTAGACTGAAAAGTCACGCACTCCATTTTGGGGACAAAGACCCACATGTGCACCTCTTCTATGCAGACGGCTAATACTGGTGTTACTGTCTCGGCCTCAAGGTGGGCCTGCAAAGACTACTTCAAGCTCTTTTATGCACGTACTGCACAAAATAACAGTGCCTTGTCGACACTATAACAGTCCAAAGTGCTGATCTTTTTTTGAATTCAAAAAAACTCAGCACGCGGAAAAAATAAACGGTACATTGATTGAACAGGGTCCATTCATACAGATAATATTTAGGAATCACCTTCCACCTCATTCCCTTAACCTGGACCCTCTTCTATATCCACCAGACTCTCGCTAATACAAGTAAAACCAAAGTGTTGGCAATATCCAGATTTTTCACACCAGAGGCGTAAGGTCAATTTTTTTCCTGCCGTCATGAATGGAAGTTTTCTTCAGTTAAACTACTGCCACTAATTACTTTATGGAGCTCCAATCTGGGGAGCAAAACCCGCCGAGAAATTAGAGAGTGTTCAATCTTTTGTTTCTTTTCGTCGTTTATTGGGTCTTCCAAACTCAGTCACGTGATCAAGTTCTTTTTTTTGTTTAGAAACCGAGCCAAGACTCCATTTTTTTCCGGGTTTGGCTTTCTTTGTTTAAATACTGGCTTCGCTTTCATTTTAGAGCCCTCCGGCAGTCTGACATATCTTCTGTTGTTTGACCACTTCCACTCCACCTGGCACAACCCAAAATTATCAATCAAATAAACAACATAGGGTGTATCTTTGACCAACTCCTGACTGATGGATCTAAAGACAGGCTTCGGAGTTTTGAAAACAACATAATTCTTGACATTGAAGGGCAGCTTCCTCACAGCTGGAAGGCCTTCCGCAGAACTTGTTCTCCCACATTTTTTTATGGCATTTCAAGCACCACCATTGCCGGGTTTTATGCGCTAAATATCTGGGAGTAATTTCTAACTCAATCCACATCTCCTCGTGATATTTTATATGCTTGCTCGGGCTTTTCTACATCGTGCTACCCACTGCTCCAAACAAGAGGCAGATATGGCATCCCACAGGAGAACAGAGGACTTGTTCCTACAAGAAGGGCCTCCACCAAACAACTGAACATCGCAAGGTTCTTCATTGTAAAGATTTGGCAGTCTATCGGTTGCTTTTTCTCGAGGCCATCTTGAAGAAATTTTCAGTGAGATCAGACAAGGAAATAGTTTCATACTTGCTTAGTGACCATCATCCCCACACTACTGAATCAGTTGCCAGGTTTTTAACAAAGGCACTTGGATCAAGAGTGAAACCTTTGTGTAAATTTTAGTCAATTGGTTTTAACATAATTTGTATTTTACCACTTTTTATATGCCATTAAAGGTATTGTATTTGTATTTGTATTTGTAAAAAGGGCTTGGACAGATTTATGGAGGAGAAGTCGATCTATGGCTACCAATCTTGATCCTCCTTAATCTCAGATTGCAAATGCCTTAGTAGACCAGGTGCTCAGGAGCAGCAGCAGCAGCAGAAGGCCATTGCTTTCACCTCCTGCATGTGAGCTCCCAAAGGCACCTGGTGGGCCACTGCGAGTAGCAGAGACCTGGACTAGATGGACTCTGGTCTGATCCAGCAGGCTAGTTCTTATGTTCTTATGTTCTTATGACACTGAAGAACTAAAGTTCCCAAGCTTTCTGGAGCCCATTCAACTTGGAAGTGTGGAGCAGGAGCTTCAACCTTCCTTCTGGCACTATTTTTTCAAGCTTGGAACGGCCATGGTGTGATCCTGTGGGGCTCCATCTACACTGGCTTCAGCACAACTTGAGTCATATATTGAGTAGCTGAACCCTCAGATTATCTCCCAAGTAGCTTTTTCTCTCTCTAGGAAAAAGGGAAAAGCTGCTGGGAGGGAAAGAGTTAAGCAGTCTCTTCATTTCAGTCTTCAGACTTACAGATTGTTTCAATCATCATCTACCTCCTTTTTTGCCATCAAGTCACAGCTGACTTATGGCAGGCAATACCATAGGATTTTCCAAACATGGGACATCCAGATGTGGTTTTTCATTGACGTTGATATTCTTTGGTGGTCTCCCATCCACATACTTCCCCGGGTCAAGGCTGAGAGTGTATGAATGGTCGAAGGTCACCCAGCAGAGTGGGGATTCAAACCTGGGTCTCCCAGATCCTAGTCCAACTCCTTAACCACTGTATGACACTGGCTGACATTTTGGCAGATTCCGCATGGGCCAAAAACAGCGGTGTGAAAACAGTGTAAAATGGTTTAAAACAGTGGCTGATTCCGCATGGGTCAAAAACAGTGATGTGAAAACGGTATAAACCCTTTTACACCGCTTTAAACCCTTTTACACCATTTTCACACCGTTTTCACACCGCTGTTTTTGGCCCATGTGGAATGAGCCAGTGTAAAAGGGTTTACACTGTTTTCATACCGTTTTCACACTGCTGTTTTTGGCCCATGTGGAATCAGCCTTTGTTCCTACCCAATAGTTAAAATCTCAGGGCTTTCTCTGTTTTCCCTCATCTTCTGAAGTGAGGTAGGTAGATAAAATGGACAGAGTCTTTTCCTAGGAGGCACCATGCTTGTGGAGTTTTCTCTTCCTGGAGGTTTGAATGGTGGCTATCCACATCAAACCAAAACACTGTTTCTCATTTACACTTCTAAAGTTTGTTGAAGTTCTCATTTTTGGGTGGATGTAGGCTTTTAGGGTTTTTTTAAGTGTTTATTGTTTTTATGGTATCATAATAACATCCTTCTAAGTCCCTTAAAGTCACTAAGCTTGGAACAGGATAACAATGCTCAGGATGAAACTATTAGAGTGCATTTTCAATGTTTCATTGATTCCCCATTGTTTTGTGTACTTGAACAAATAGGTCATTACATAAATACAATCAAAAAGAAATGGTGATTTATATATTAGAAGACAGCCCCTGGCCCCAAAGAGCTTACAATTAAAAACAGCAACAACCCTGACATACAAACATGACAAAATTATGCTGAATTAGATAATTTATATGATAATTTATATGACTAGACTCTTTGGTATTTGATCATTAGTCCATTTATGGTAGACCCAGTTGGAAGTCTGTACATGAATACCAGATTACTGGTAGAACAACCAAGATCCTTCATGGTTTTTAGAGTAAATTCTGGCGTATTATTGCACTATTGGTTTATTAATCAGTGGAGATAAGAGTTATTGATTGATCAAGAACTATATTGTATTTATACTTAGGATTGGTAACTTGTATCTGTTTATATTTAATGTCAGTAAATTGAAGTATTTCTGTGGGGAGGAAAAGCCATCTTCCATCTGGATGGGGCCACTATGGGGCTGGGGCTCCCAGTGGTCATTGGGTAGGGGAAATATAGCAGTGGGAAAAGGCCATATGAAAAAGGGCAGCTGAGAAACCATAAGGCTTGCCCACCTTCTGATCTTTGTCTCATCCTGAGACACAATGGTAGAGGGTCTGGAAGTAAATACCATTATCTGATTCTGATATTATGCAATGCCAGGTCTCCAGCATTGATTGTATGGGTCTGGTGTGGGAGATGATAATAAGGGCTGTTTGACAGTGGAATACACTGCCTCAAAGTGTGGTGGAGTCTCCTTTGGGGGGGTGTTAAACTAAGGCTGGGTGGTCATCTGTCAGGAGTGATTTGATTGTGTATTCCTGCAGGGCAGGGAGTTGAACTTGATGACTCTTGTGGTCTCTTCCAGCTCAATGATTCTATAACTCTAAGTGTTCTGACAGGGAGTTCAAGAGAAGAAGTGTGTCAGGACTACAACACCCAGCATGCACCGGCTCCCGCCTTTTTCCAACAAGAGCAGGAAGACAAACTGAGGAGCTACATCCCACTTGAGCTTCATGGCCAATGAGAGGCCAGAGACTGGGCTGGGGAAGAAAACGGATTGATTGTTGTTGAGTTCAGAAATGAAATAAATACTGGAACTGAGGACACGAATCCTCAGTTCCAGCACCCTGTATTTAGGGCGACGCAAATCAATAATGTTCTTTTCTTTAACTGCGTTTGAGTGTGTTCAGCCTTACAAAGTGCAGCATGGGAGATTTGCAGATTTATTTTAATAATCAGGAGACCACTTTCATGAAGGTACCAACCTTAATTCATTTATTCGAGGAAGTTTATACAGGACACAGGCTTTTAGACAAAATTATACAACAATAATAGAAATGCATTAAAGAAGGAACATTCATTGGTTTGGAAAAAAGTATTAAATACCCATTTTAATGTGGCAAATTAAAACTGCAGTTAAAAGAGCCACAGGATCACAGGATGTATAACTTGGCATTGAGTTGATGGCAGTAGCTCAGATTTTTAGTACAGACAAGATATATTTGGTACCACCAGAGATGTGATAATTATTTCCAGAGAGAAGTTTAAATGATCATCATTCAAATGGCCAGGAAAAGTTGCAAAAGGGGGTGTTGTCAGGGAAGCTTTTGAAATGCCTCAGGATTTGCATGGGAGGGGCAAGAAGGTACCATCAAAACAGTAAGTCTTATCTCAGTGACCTCATTTTTGAACATGGAAACATCAGACAGAGAAAGCCGAGTTTGTGAGAAAGCAGTCTGGTCCTATAAATAGACATGACCATTTGAAAGCTTCAGCAAAACTTGTCGAATGATTGAGTCCCTGATTATGACCAGCAAGCAGAATGTGAATGAGCCAAATGGTTGGTTAACTGGAAGGATATCAGTTCCCATTCATATTTATTGGGTCAGACAAGATCAGACCAAACAATCTTTTGTTTTTGTTATTTCTTTAAAGAAGCTAAATGCAAACTTGACCCAAAGTTTCACAGTTCTTAAGGCCAAAATGTGTTCTCTTTATGCATTACAAATATCTTTTAACAGTGATCCTTTCACGCACACAGTCAAAACAGGATTTATTTTTGTGCTGTTTTTCTGCTGTTTTCTTCCGAAAGCCCCCACGTTACAGTATCTATCATTTTTCAAAAAGAGAAGCCATTGATTAATGGGGGACATGGAAAGGTCCAAAATCTTTGTCTAAAAAAAAGTAAACTTGCTTGGACTTTACAGATAAAATAAATATGCTACTTTTTAAACTTGGAAATGTGGTTATTTCTCCTTGGACTTTTCTCCTCTTACAGATAGCCCAGGGGCTTGACGACAATAATACATCTATAGATTGTTTTTTTTTTACTTTTGCACACTTGACTTCTACTTCTTGGTACACGACACAGTGGCGATATCGCCACTGCCGATTAATCCCAGCATACTCACCCGAAATATCCAGGTTTCACAACGAATTCCCCACAGCTGAACTGCCGAACACAGAGTCAACCCAGTTCTGGCGCTTCTCTCCCCCCCCCCCCACAATATGTGTTTTTCCCGAACCTGCATGAATGTGAACCTTTTTGAAAAACACGTCTCCAATCCAGATTGGTGGGGAGGTTTGAGGGTCTAATGTGGTTTCAAATTTCCCACTATAGAGAGTGACGCAAATGCCTTCCAGCCAATCAGATGCATGCACAGCTTTTTTTTGTTTCGCTCAGCTGAGGCTTGGTGAAACGTATGCATGAGGGAACGAGAACCACTCTAACATGAACACAAGAGACTGGGAACAAGGGGCCAATCAGAAAAATCAGTGGGCATGAGGGGCCAATCAGAATAAAAGCTGCATAGGAGGGGATATCGTGCGTATGCATTTGTGTGCTCAAATTACCACATACTGCTGTGGCAAAAAAGTTCCTGCCCCTACACAGCATGACAGCCAATCAGGATAGACCAGGGGTCTGCAAACTGCGGCTCTCCAGCTGTTCATGGACTACAAATCCTATCAGCCCCTGCCAGCATGGCCAATTGACCATGCTGGAATGGGCTGATGAGATTTGTAGTCCATGAACATCTGGAGAGCAGCAGGCTACAGACCCCTGGGATAGACCCTCCAAGCTGATCGCGTGTAAATGGTGATTGTCACATTGTTTGAAACCAAGACAGACATAAATGTCTTGACTAGAAACATGCTGCAATGGGAAGGGGTGGCATGGGAAGGGAGAAACCTCAATGAAAAAGTTCTGTTTCTTTTGAATCCTGGTTGTATCCATCTTTAATTCTCAGTGGGGATTCAGCCAGTTGCAGTCAGGATGTGGTGTGGGGATGGGCTACAGCTCAGTAGTTGAGGGACCAGAATAAATACCCACCCTCCCCAGGTAAATGGATCAGGAAGTAGAGCCTGTGAATGGTGGATACTGCTTGAGACCCTAGATTGCGGCTGCCTATCAGAGTAGACAATACTGATCATGGAAGTACTACAGACATGATGAACCTATCCCAAGTTGGACAGTTCTCTATGGACCTGTTTCTAACTGTGCTATCATACAGGCTCATGAGGTCATGTTGTTATATTGCAATGAAATAGCAGAGTAAATAATGAGGTAGAGATTCAAGTGTGTTGCTTCGTCCAAAAGAAATAAATTGACTTCACTGGTGCAATGAAACATGCATGCACATCTTTTCTTTGTTTACCCCCTTTCTGTAACTGAAGTAACATTCTTTTTTTCCCATCTGGCATTACAACTAAAGTTTTATGAACATCACCTCTTCTATAAGCATTGCTTGGTTCTTCTCCTCTCCCTCTCCCAGCTGATTTTCTTTCATGGCAATATTTAGCTACATGTCCCCTTCTTTTACAGTTAAAGCAAATTACTTCACTAGCACAGTCCTGTATAAGCACAGATAAGCTTTTCATTGCTTTTAACACTTTCATTTCCTTTCTGCATCTGTTCTCTCTTAGATAATTCAGAACATAATTCATGTCCATTGACTCCCAAGCATAGACACCTGGTTTTCCAAACTCTCAGGCAAAGACTCCATGATTACAGAAATCACATCTTCATCCTCAAAAACTTTTCCAGCTACCTGATTTACATAAGCATATCAATATCCATTTTAAATGCTCATTCAAATTGCTCCCTTCCTTTTTAAAAGTCTTATTTTCTTAACTGATTTTTCACAGTGTTTTTCTTCCAAGCTTTTCCAAAGATCATGGGCAGATTTGCAGCTCATAATAAGGGCACTCTCCTCCTCTCCTATAGTTGAAGCCAGGAGATAGCATGCTTTGGAAACAGCTATTTTAAGCAGTTCCAACTCATGGGAATTTGGAGACATTTCTTGTTCAGTCACATGGGAGAATCTCTGAATATCAAGAGCATGCATCATACAAAATTGCCAGATCAAAAAATTTCACACATCCAACCAAGGGAGAGCAGGTAGAGAGAGAGACTGCTTTCCAGGGTATATTGGTTTGAGGTTTGTACTGCACTCACATTTGCTGAAACAGTTGTTGCTGGGTTAGAGATGCTGATTGAGGCTTCTTCATCCACCATCTTGCTTCTTTACGAGCTTCCTTTATATAAGCAACTCACTTTGCATCAAAGAGAAAAGTATATGCAGTGGACAGCTCTGTTCCCTTAACCTTTGGCTGTCTTGCACTGAATTAGCAGAGTAAATCAGGAAGAAATACAAGTGTGTCGTTTTGTAGAACTTTATTAGATGAATGAATTTACACTAAATATAGAAACAGCAAACTATATTTATAGAAGTACTCAGTCTGGGTGTCTGTGCAGTCTAGCTCTGCCTCTCCTCTTTTGCTGGAAGAAGAAACGAGAGAGATCTTTCCAGAAGCTTATGCGATTCCAGTCATGTGACATCAGCAGTTACCTCTTGCTTGACTGAGTGAAGCAAGCATTTGTAAAATCCTAAACATGTCCATATGTCAGCCCATTTGTGGGTTTTCTCCCTAGTGGCCCCTGTCCACAGGAATAGCTTTGCAGAGTAGTTAGGAAGGCCACCTTCCATGCTGACTGTCAGAAGACATTCCTCTTTAAGTGGAGCCTTTTTAAATTAGAGCTGTTACACCAGCTTGGACCTTCTCAGAGTTTTCTCCTGAGTTTTCCATCACTGATGCTCATTACGTCTGCCATGGCACGAGCACATTCTTTCTCAACTGTGGGACTTGTTCTTTGGAACAATCTCCTTGAGGAAATCAAGATCCCCTCTTTTGGCACAGTTCTGGATTCTTCTGATTTGGCAGGCAATTGTTGCAATTGAGTCAGTATTGCCAGCATGGTGTAGTGGTTAACTGCAGTGGACTCTAATCTAGAGAACCGGGTTTGATTCCCCACTGCTCCATAAGCATCCTGTTGGGTGACCTTGGACCAGTGACCATTCTCTCAGAACTCACTCATCCTCACCTACCTTACAAGGTGTCTTTTGTAAGGAGAGGAAGGGAGAGGGTTTGTAAACTGCTTTGAGACTCCTTACGGTAGTGAAAAGTGTTAATATAAACCCAACCTCCTCCTCCTCCTCCTCCTCCTCCTCCTCCTCCCTTTCCTATTCCAGAAAAATGTTTCCCTTTAGACTCAACTGTCCAAGTGATGCTCCTCTGCGGTGAACATGGGTCGGGGTCAATGGGTAGATAATGCACCTGGGAGCCTTCTAAATTTTATCAGGTACTGAATCTCTTCTTTTGACAGGTAGGGATAAAAGACCCTGCCCAGCATGATACTTACAGTTATGGAAGATAACTCTGCTTGTTGAGGGTCAGTTAATGTAACTGTTATTTAACATTCAAAACCTGTCTCGCTGTCTTTCTCCCATCATCATAGTAGTCTGGTTCTTTCAAGATATAAGTAATTCCACATTGCATCTTCTTCTTTTTTTTGCTCCTTTGATGTCTGATTAGTTAGTGCCTTAATTATGCATTCTTTTTATAGCTGGGAGGGTTGCTGCCCTCACGCGAAAGATGTTCCCAGACACACCACATGTTACTAATCTTCCACAGAACGTTGTACAAATGATGGTCATATTTCAGATTTTTAAGTGCCACGGCATCCTAGCTGATGTAGTGAACTCTTGGTGTCAATTTACACAGGCTTCTTTCTCCAGGGTTTTAGGGAACAAGGAAATTCCTCCTGCTTGATTTCATTGCTGTATTTACTGGGGTGGGGGTGGGGGAGGATTTCTGTGCTGCCTCATTAGAGTCAAGCTTGAGGTGGCTTATGGATAAAATAATGTTGCCAATGTGTTTAAAAAACCACTCTCAGCATCCTTCAGCTTCTAGCACAAATTGCTGGCTTTACATCCTAAGCTATATCCTCATAGTCTAAATTTAGGTTTAGGGCTTGGGAAGTTGGGAAGTTCCTGGAGAAGAAAGGGCAGGGCTTGGACACAGGGGAGGGAGCTCAGGGCTGTGATGCCAATGAGGGCATCCTCTTAAAATGCCATTTTCTATTGGAGAACTGAGTTTTGTTGTCTGGAGAACAGGTGTAATTCTAGCCCTGCTTGGAAGTTGGCAACTATAGCTGAACTGAATGTGATAGTGGTGGAGGGGAATTTATTCGCATACAATATAGGGTTTCAGGCAGTGGTGTAGCACCAAGGGGACAGGGGGTGCACGATGCACCGGGTGCGCATCGGGGTGGAGGCGTGGTGGGGCGGGCAGGAGGGTGGCAGGGCCGCAGGGCACACATGTGCCCCAGGCACAGTATAGTATTGCAGGTGGGGTTTTTCAGTCCAGGGAGTGATTCGCATTTGCATTCCCTGCAGGGCGTGATTCACATTTGCACTCAGCCCAGGGAGTGACTCACATTTGCATTCCCTGCAGCAGCAACACTATCAATCACACCTTTGCGTAGCAAGTTCCACCCAAACACTTACAGATTGGTTCCCCACCTGGGGACATGACAATTTATACCCCACTAAAACATCCCCTTCTCACTGGACACAGTGTGTATCAGACTTCTTTCTGTGATACCTCTGAAGATGCCAGCCACAGATGCAGGTGAAACATCCGGAAGAAGATCCACCAGACCACGGCCCGGAAAACCCACCACAACCAGTTGAATCTGGCTGTGAAAGCCTTCAACAACACAAAAAGTACAATGTTATAAGTTGATTGGGTCTCTATTGTGGAAAATAGAGTGAATTAATAAATAAAGATGAGAGACTGTAATAATCTGACTTTTGATGGTAAAAAGTCTTCTCCCTCCCCTCCCTTGCATGCCACCCCTCACTCCCCTTCCCTTGCATGCCACCCCTCCCCCTCTCTCCCTTCCCACTCTCTCCACTAGGGTGGGTGGACCATGTCCAGATGCCGGGCTGCCTCCCCTCCTTCTGCTCTCTTGCATGCCACCCCTCACTCCCTTCCCTCCCTCACACAAAAGAACATTAAACCTCAGTTCCACTCATGCTTCTACTCATCCCTTCAGCTGCTGGCTCACTTGCAGTACTGGATCCAGGAAAGAGGAAAATTTGCTGGAACAACTGATTATGGGGCTATAAGGAAAGGGTGAAGGTCACTGGGAACTCCATTTACTGGGCACTCCTCCCTGGGCACTCCATTTATTGTTAAACTGGCCCTGTACATGTTATAAGTGAATGGGTCCACTGTACAAAACTGCCCCCCTCACATCCAGTTTAGCCCTTGAGTAACCTCTGATGAATGTCTGAAGTCTGTGATAGATTATCTTTGCTTGGCACTACTCACCTATCAGTGAGGTTGAAGATTCATCCCCCCCCTGCCCTCCTGCTGTGAAATAACCTTACTCATGCAGAGCTTGAAATCTTCACATGTAGGGTTTTGCTTTTTAGCTTGGCAGATTGCTGCGGACAGTGATGTTGCCATGGGATGCTATCCAGAAGCTCTGGTCTCTTCAACCCCACTCCCACATCTAAGGAATATTGGCTGTTCTTTGTATCGGCCAGGTCTTGACTGCAAGCATGGGCATGTCTCTACTTGTTGTTTTAAGAGGCTTGTGTGGTTAACAATAATAATCGAAGCCCTTTGCATTTTTCTTTGTACATAGTGATATTTGAGGGGGAGGGTGTGTAGGTTGATTTGTCCCTTCCCCAACCTCTCAAAGCACTTTACAGAAGTGGGCAGCTATTGTTGTGCCCGAGGCACAGTGGAAGTTAAGAGATTTGCCTCAGGTCTTTTGTTGAGGCAGCGTGAAGTTGGGAATAGGCTTGGCTCCCCTGACACTCTCCCTGCGGAGATGAGCATTGGACTAAAAACAGATTTAACCTTCAGAGCTTGCTGTGCATGTCCATCAGACTGGTCAATCACAAACATGCTTTAGATTTTAGGCTTCTGCCTCGGGGCTTTTTCCATCCACCCACTTCAATCAGTGAATCATGAAGTTTTTTCTCTGGTGCTTTGCATTTGCCCAGTTTTTCACTCATATCTACAAAGGGTCACATGGTATACATGCTTTATTTTGGGTGACCATTCTTGGTTTGTCTGCCCCCTTCACTTGAGAGTTTTCAGCAAGCCTCATAAACATTCTCCTTTGTACTCTTTTGAAGGATATCCCAGGAACTAGGGATGAAATTTCCTTGGAGCCGAAAAATAGCCTTCATGGTACATTTCTCCTTCTGACATAACCCTGCTCAGTGTATTTCAGGCCATAACCCTGCTCAGTGTATTTCAGGCCAGAATCAATTGACTATTGTGAGTTTTCTGGGTTGCGTGGTTGCAGTTTGGTTGTTTTTGCTCCTGTTTGCCTGCCTCTATGGCTGGCATCTTCAGAGGCATAGCCCCATTCCTAACCACATCAAAGCCATCTGCATGATATTTTTGTAGCTCAGGTTGTCACCTTGCTAAGTCAGATGATATTTCAGTAGGTCATTTTTTCCCTCATGCAATTGCCTCGCCAAGGGTTATCCAAGTGCTAAACCACATGAAAGTTCAGAGTGGAGGGTTCAATCAAAGGCCAGGCTAGCCCAGCCCAGGCTAGCCTGATCTCATGAGAACTCAGAAGGTAAGCAAAGTTGACCTTGGGAAGTATGTGGAGGGGCAACCTCTTAGTTGATAGTTCCATGGGGTTGTCAACTCAATGCATGGCAGCTGTGAAAAAGGCAAACTCTATGCTGGGGATCATTAGAAAAGGAATTGATAATAAAACTGCAAGGATTGTCATGCCCTTATATAAAGCAGTGGTGCGACCGCACTTGGAGTACTGTGTTCAATTCTGGTCACCACATCTCAAAAAGGATATTGAAGAGACAGAAAAAGTGCAGAGAAGGGCAACGAGGATGATTGAGGGACTGGAGCACCTTCCTTATGAGGAGAGGCTGCAGCGTTTGGGACTCTAGTTTGGAGAGGAGACGTCTGAGGGGGGATATGATTGAAGTCTATAAAATTATGCATGGGGTAGAAAATCGCTCGGACACAGAGAAATTTTTTCTCTCTTTCTCGGCCAATACTGGAACCAGGGGGCATACATTGAAAATGCTGGGGGGAGGGGAATTAGGACTAATAAAAGGAAACACTTCTTCACACAATGTGTGATTGGTGTTTGGAATATGCTGCCACAGGAGGTGGTGATGGTCACTAACCTGGATAGCTTTAAAAGGGGCTTGGACAGATTTATGGAGGAGAAGTTGATTTATGGCTACCAATCTTGAACCTCTTTGATCTCAGATTGCAAATGCCTTAACAGACCAGGTGATCGGGAGCAACAGCCGCAGAAGGCCATTGCTTTCAAATCCTGCATGTGAGCTCCCAATGGCACCTGGTGGGCCACTGTGAGTAGCAGGGAGCTGGACTAGATGGACTCTGGTCTGATCCAGCAGGCTTGTTCTTATGTTCTTATGTTCTAAAGAAAACCAGGGTTATGATGTGGAGGTAGGCAATGGCAAATCATCTCCAAATGTCTCTTGCCTTGGAAACCCCTCAGTGCCACAATCAGTCAGCTCTGACTTGACAACAAAAAAGAAGAAGAGTTTGGATTTATATCCCACCTTTCTCCCCTGTAAGGAGACTCAAGGTGGCGTTCAAGCTCTTTTCCCTTCCTCTCCTATTTGCATAACTCAAAATATACAATTTAACCTTAACTAACAATTGACATGGGAATTAATAATTCACAACGTTTCTGCAGTCCGAACACCAGTTGTTTTTAAGTTCTTTATTAGGAAGATCTCACAATAAATACACATAAGCACACTGTGCATGATTGTTTTAGTAGTCTGCCATAAATCTGTGTATGGCTCAAACTAGAATAATAGGCAAAAACTGTCCTATATTGCTCCCTTTTCTGAAATGTATTTCTAAAGAAGATTTATTCCCATTTTATAAAAAAAAAGATTCCTGGAAGCAAATGAATGTTCTTTTAAAAAGAAAATGAAATTGTTAAAAACTATAAAATGGGGCAGTAGGGGTGGGTAGCGTGGTAGCCAAATTTATGGATGATACCAAATTAGGTAGGGTGGTGAGAACCACAAAGGATTGCAAAGAGCTCCAAGCAGACCTTGATAAATTAGGTGAGTGGGCTAAGAAATGTCAAATGCAATTTAATGTAGCAAAATGCAAAGTGATGCACATAGGGGCAAAAAATCCAAACTTCACATACAGGCTACAAGGGTCAGTGCTATCAGTCACAGACCAGGAAAGGGATTTGGGCATCTTAGTTGATAGCTCCATGGGAATGTCAACTCAATGCATGGAAGCTGGGAAAAAGGCAAACTATGCTGGGGATAATTAGGAAATGAGTTGATAATAAAACTGCAAGGATTGTCATGCTCTTATATAAAGCAGGGGTGCGACAGCACTTGGAGTACTGTGTTCAGTTCTGGTCGCCACATCTCAAAAAGGATGTTGAAGAGACAGAAAAAGTGTAGAGAAGGGCAACGAGGATGATTGAGGAGCACCTTCCTTATGAGGAGAGGCTGCAGCGTGTGGGACTCTTTAGTTTGGAGAGAAGACGTCTGAGGGGGAATATGATTTCAAAGTCTACCAAAATTCGGATGGGGTAGAAAATGTTGACAGAGAGAAATTTTTCTCTCTTTCTCACAATACTAGAACCAGGGGGCATTCATTGAAAATGCGGGGGGGAAGAATTAGGATTAATAAAAGGAAACACTTCTTCATGCAACATGGGATTGGTGTTTGGAATATGCTGCCACAGGAGGTGGTGATGGCCACTAACCTGGATAGCTTTAAAAAGGGCTTGGACAGATTTATGGAGAAGTTGATCTATGGCTGTCAATCTTGATCCTCCTTGATCTGAGATTGCAAATGCCTTAGCAGACCAGGTGCTCAGGAGCAGCAGCAGCAGCAGGCCATTGCTTTCACATCCTGCACGTGAGCTCCCAAAGGCACCTGGTGGGCCACTGCGAGTAGCAGAGTGCTGGACTAGATGGACTCTGGTCTGATCCAGTTGGCTAGTTCTTATATTCGTATGTTCTTATGTTCTTAATTGCGAGAGGGGCCAGGGCCCATGGTGAGCTCTGGAGCGGTGAGCATGCGTGCCCTGGGCTGGCCAGGCGACCGAACCACACCCAGCCTGATTGCGTGATACGCGCAAGGGGTGGACCATGCTCCCTGTACATTAGGCAGCACGCGGTTGCTCTGGCCTTCTTCGACACCTGGAGCAAACTGACCCACCCACACTCCCTATTTGGACAGGGATTGATGCTTTATTTTGTCACAGCCTTGGAGGCTTGGGCAGAGGAGCATATCCTTATGGGAAGTCCGAGCTTTCGTGCCAGACCTACCCGCAGTTGGGGGCCTCCATAAGAGCCTTGGGGTGGGGCGGGCTCATGGCGCATGCTGCGGAGGTCTCTGCAATCAAGCCCGGCACCCCAGCAGGAAGGGGGTCACAATGGGCAGGCACCCAGGTGGCCCAGTACCTCTCTGTCCCCCCCCCCCCAATATGGATTGGGGTTAGTGCCAGGGTCAGCCAGGGGTGCTGACCAGTCACAAAACGGATGTGCTCCTCTTGCTTTGCCCAGCTTCTGCCTCAATAAAAAGGGCTGCGGCCCATTGTAATTCCAAGATGTGCTCTGTGGTTATTCACTAGATGGAACCTCTGCAGATCTGGGTGCAGTCTGTTTTTTGACTGTTGATCACTTGAATATGAATACATAGTTACATATATTGGCAGGTTTTTGCCTTTTTGAGGCTCTGAAGGCAAATATAAGATAACTTTATATTTCACAAAGAGACATTAACAATCATTAGAATATTCTTTTTATGTCATATTATTAGTAGGCATTCTAAGAACTTCAAACATGAAAAAGAAAAGAGTTTGGATTTTTGCCTTGGTTTCCCTACCTTTAAGGAGACTCAAAGTGGCTTACAATGTCTTTCCTTTCCCCTCCCCACAACAGACACCTTGTAAGGTAGGTGGGGCTGAGAGCGTTCAGAGAGAACTGTGACTGGTGTAAGGTCACCTAGCAGGCTTTATGTGGAGGAGTGGGAAATCAAACCTTGTTCACCAAATAAGAGTCCACCTGCTCTTAACTGCTACACCACACTGGCTGGTATAGACTGCCAGTGAGTGTCAGACCGATTACATAAGAGGTTGCCTCCAGATCAAATCACTTTCCTGTTCTCTACAAAGTTTGATTCAAGTATAATACTATGCTGAGTAGGTTTGCACTGATGCCGTAGTTGCAGTTTGTGGTTGTCATGAGGGGGAGTGGGGAAACAAATTTAGTTCATCAGATTAGAGGCCACCCCTCTTAACCCGTACGCCACGCTGGCTCTCCATATCTCTTCAGCCTACTTCTTTGTTGATCGTATTTTTGATAAAAAAAAAATATGAAAATACATTTTTCATTTCTCTCGCAATTCTGGATTTGTTAACTTGGCTGTTGTTGCCCAGTTTAACAACCATGGTTTAATATGTTGTTTAAAGAGGTTAAAATGCAGTCTGAACAGAGCTAGATGCTCTGTTTTATTTACTTTGAATGTTGTCAAGGACGTAGGTAAGGGGGGGTTCCCGAGTTTAACCCCCCCCATTATATGTTCGAAGCTCCAACCCCCATTTGTGTTTTTTTGTATTTTTAAAGTATTTTTTTCAGTTTTTGGCCTGCAGGGGGCGTGGTTTTTATGCTAGCAGTACCAAAATTTCAGGGATTCTTTGGGAGAGTTTCCTCATGATACCAACAAAGTTTAGTGAAATTTGGTTTAGGGGGTCCAAAGTTATGGACTCCCAAAAGGGGTGCCCCATCCCCCATTGTTTTCAATGGAAGCTAATAGAAGATGGGAGCTACATTTTTGAGGATCCATAACTTTGGACCCCCTGAACCAAACTTCACCAAACCTGGGCATAATCATCAGGAGAGTCTCCTAAACATACACTGAAAGTTTGGTGCTGCTAGCTTAATGATTGCACCCCTGACAGCAGGCACCCACCAAATTTCCCCAGATTCTCCTTTCAAAGCCACCCCCTTCGGCATGGATTTAAAGGGAGAATCTGAGGTCTCCAGTTTAAACATTGAAAGCAATGTTGTTTCAGGGTGGAGGAGAATTCAACCCAAAACAGCCTCACTTTAAAATTTGCTTTAACTGGGGACCCCAGATTCTCCTTTTAAGGTAGATTTAAAAGGAGAATCTGGGCTCCCAAGTTTAAACACCATTTAAAATGATGCTGTTTGGAGGTGGATTCCAGCATCACAGCAGCTGCCCATGCCCCCCCCAACTCAGATTTTTCACCGGGCTTCATTTTTCCTAGCTACGCCTCTGCCTGGAGGGGAGGGCAGAAGGGACTGCCAGCTGCTGGCTGGGAGCCCAGCCAGGGGTGGGGGGCGGCGGGCAGGGCAGTGGAGTCTGTCATCCCTAGCCCTGGAGAACTACTTTTATAAGCACTGAGGCCGGGGCCAGGGTTTGGGGAGGCATGGCCATGCCCCCAAGGGCAGGTGGGTGCGTGACCCCACCCCTGAACCCTCCCATAAAAAATATATATAGCTACATCCCTGAATGTTGTATCTTTGTTGTGGATTATAATGTAAAGATCCCTAGTTGGCAGGTTTTGTAAAGCAAGGTGGTAGCCGTGGTAGTTTGTCACAGCAAAACAAAGCAAAAGGGAGGCGGGAATCCAGAGACATCTTGCAGACTAACAACATTTATTTCAATATGAGCTTTCATGAGTTCCAGCCCACTTCGTCAAATAAATAACGGCTCACAAAAGCTCATATTGAAATTAATGTTTTTATCCTTCGAGATGCTGCTGGATTTTTTTTAATTTGAAGACAAAACAACCTTTCTTTCTCAAACAGATTAGGTCTGTGCCTCAACCAGGTTTTTGAGTGCGTCAACTCCAAAATTCAAGCCGCTCATTTGCGCGCTCTTCCATGTGAACATGCTCAACCCATAGGTAGGAATTGTAAAGAACTTTGGTGGACAATATCTAGCCTCCAGCTCTGGATGAGGGAGAGTCAGGGCAAAGTAAGAGGGGGGAGATTTGTTTCATAGCCCTGCTTTGTTGTGAAACAACTGAAAGAGTTTATTCCCTTAAATGTATAGTGTAGGCTAGCGGAGAGCCGGAGCGGAGACGGGAGCCGCAGGATAAGCAGGATCAAGGACAGGAGATTCACTGTATTGTTTTTGTGACTAGTCTTTGTTATTGTTCTTGTTCATCTTTTAGAAAAAGCTTTAATAAAAATATTTGGGGGAGGAGGGATGGGTCAAAACAAGACAGTGGGAGATCCAAGGCGCTGTGCCTGAACAGCAAGAAAATCTAGGCTAAAATAATCCAAAAAATGACCCAAGTCACTGGAGCTGGAATATGGACATAAACACAGGGACTGTCACACACACACACACACACCCATGCCACCTTTCTATTCCACTTTCAAGTGCAGTCTTCAAATGCCCTTCGTACATATGTCTCTGCTGGCAACTTGGTGTTCTGTACTTCAATCCATTCTTCTTATGAACTCGGCACACTTTATTTTCCCCTCCCTTTTTGTTAAGCTATTTTTTAAATGAATCAAAAAAGGATATGAGTCCTTTCATGAAGTAAAGAAATCAATAAGATAAGCAATGAGGAGAGAATGACTGAAATCACAGCTGGGGGGGGAGGGTGTTTGCAGGAAAGAGGAATGATTGAGGAGCCAAAAATAGCCGCTGTCGCTCTGTGCTGATCTAATTAGAGATTAGGTCCGTTGGTGGAAATGACTGAACCGTATTAGCAGGCTGTGTGTGGACATCAATCTATTTCCTTTACAAGTGGAATGGCATGAGTTCTGGGAGTTCAAAAAATGGCATGCAGAGTTTCATGTTGAGAGTTCCACAAAACTACAGAAAAGCCAAATCACTGTGTACTGGCCACTGAATTCAACTCTGATTGGGCGCTGTATTTTAATGTATACCACCACCTATTGTATGGTGTGTGCCCTTTATTCATGTGTTGTGAACCGCCAATAGCCCTCCGGGAGAGGGTGGTATATAAGCGTAACGAACGAACGAACCAACGAATGAACAAAAGAACGAACGAACGAACGAACAAAAGAACGAACGAACGAACGAACGAACAAAAGAACGAACTGGTCATTTCTGCATGACAATAATAGCGGGTTACATTCGGTATTTTAGAATCCGCGTCTATTTTATCCCGGTTTCTCCCTTTGCATGGGTGCCCGTTTCCATGAAGGCATCGACTTAAAACTAGGAGGAAATATTCTAATTTTTTCCACACAAGATTGTCAGCATGGGTTAGGCAGCATAGGGACCATGCTACTCCAAGCCATCACCAGTCCTAGCACAAAATGGCATTCCAGGGATGGGAGTGCAGCTCAGTGTTGGTCTGCAGGTGCATGCCATGTCTCTTCATTGGGGGGCGTGCCAGTGAGGAGGGCTGTATGGTGCTTTGGGCAAACTGGCCTCGGGGGCTGTCACACATGCCAAAGTGCTGTGGGGTGGTTGTGCACATTCTGCCAGGCAGGTGCTCCCCCCCAGGACCCCGTAGGGAATGTGAGCTCAAAGCCGTATCCATGCCCATATCCATGCCGTATCCATGGCCGGAAAGGATGGAACGACAAGCGGGTCCCTTACGAGCAAACCTGGTGAAGGGTAGGGACTGGTCCCAGACAAGGACGAGGAGCCCTGCGACCCAGATTCAGCTTAATGTCAGGCTCTCAAACGTGGAAATAACAGAGACTGTAGGAAAGTCCTAAAGCAGTTTATTTCTACAACGCATAGAGTAACAGAGAAAGCTGAATCTAAGCTCTCCTGCTTAGATCCAGTGATTATATCCTTCAATCCCCCCATTTGATTCCCACCAAATGTGTTTCACAAAGTGTATAACATTTGCACTACAGAGCTTCAAGAAACCTGGGAACGTTCACACCTTCCCACAGGAGGGCTGGCGCCAGGGAATTGCCAGGAAGGGGAGAGGGAAACAGGAAAGCATTTACAGGAAACATTTGCAATTCCCCTACAGCAAGACATCTAAGCACTGACAGGCATGGACCTGACACTCAAAGCCGCCGCTGGGCTGTGGCTTGGCTAGTGAGCAGTGCTTGGTGAGATTGAGTGGAATGGAGTGAACACTCACGTTTACCCATATGAGCTCACTTGCTGGTGTCCCAGAAGTGCTGTCAAAGGCCACTGGTACTTGTAGGCAAGGCAACCCGCAAAGACCATAGCAGCAGCAGACTGGTGGTTATATCTGCTCAGCCAAAGCATTGAAACACTGTTGTGAATCCATTCTTGTGCACCCTTGGGTAAAAGCACTCGATCACTGCCACGTCTCCCAAAATGCTTGAGGACATTTCAGAAAGGGCAGGCTGCCATGCCAGTCAGCAGCTCAGCAGAAATGAAACTAACAGGATGTCAGGTCTGGAGAACGGGGGCGGGCAGAAAAATAAAGTGGTTGGACATCCACGGCTTTCCCACGGAAGCAGGTTCAAAGTGGGATTTTTTTGGGAAAAAGATTGATATTTTAGAGGTTTCTGAACAACCCCAGGATGAGGGAAATATTGCAGGATAATCCCGCTGTAGGAATGGAAATCATGCAAAGTTCTTGCCCAAATCGGGATATTTCCCTTTGCCAACCCGGTATGTTTGCACTGTGCGGACTCGAGCACTGAGAACTTCACCACTCACTTTCTAGCCCTTGTGAATATAAAGATTGACTTGAAAGTGTATAGGACAATTTTAAAAAAGAAAGGAGGGACAGCCAAAGAGCAGGGCTTTCTTGTTGCTCCTCCTCACGACAAGAACAAAGAGGCTAAATCATGCAAACTGAATCACAGCATTTTAATTGGATGCAAAAGGAATCTCCAGTTAATGGGTCTCAGACAGCAGGCTCTAAATGCACTTTCTCAAAAACCAAAGAACAACTTCCAGACTAGACTACTCTCTCCTACCTGGTCTGATTTGGCACAAGGAAATACCATATGTTTGCATTCCAAAATTGGGCTCACCTCAGTACAGATTTTGAGTTATTTTGTTTGCGATCCATAACACTTTTAACATTGCTTTAAGCTCAGAGTATACACAGCTGTGTTTAAAAGATAAGCACATACTTAAGTTTCCCCCCCATCTCCCTGAATTTGTTTGTACAGTACATGTTGGAGGTAAACTTTGCGTACTGCTTCTGCAGACAACTGATATATAAGTGGGTCATTGTTATTAAACTAAAAAATAAGGCTATAGAAGACTACAATGAAGCTTTCGTATGGAAAATTTTGGAAGTCTGATGGTTTGATTGTAATATGTCCATTGTGATTTTTCTTCTCGCTTACTTGAATCCAAAGGAGAGCTTTTAAAATGATGATCTTTTTGTGGGTCAATAATTCCGCAAAATTTGATTTGTGGGTCAATAATTCCGCATTCCACCTGTGCATGTACAAGTTATGCATAAATGGCATTCAAGAACCAAATCACTAACACACATTTAGGGCCTCAATCCCTTCAAAATGGCCACCTACAGAAAAAAATGAAATGAGAAACAAGAAAATTTACTCATTCCTACTTTTGTGATATGCTGCAAATGATATCTGTAAGAGTTACTGGAATTCGTGTATTCTTCTCACCCATGTCTAGGGTCTGATGTTGGTAGCTCCCATGGGAAGGAAATCCCAAAGGATGTGATTTCTACTTTCTGAATTGCTCTTATGAATGAAACAAATGTTGAAATAGCAGTCCTATCTGACTTTTTTCCCTCTGTTTTCTTCATGACCCAAAGGGCGATTCCGCACATGAGTAAAATAGGTTCGACCCAGTTCCCTGAGAAGGGTACTAATTTAGATCGAAGCCATTGTTGTTCCCCACTGCAACCAGCTTGATCCTAGCTCGGAGGGCAGAATCATCCTATGCCTCTTCACCGCTCCGTTCCGATTGGCTACTGTTCTATGCCCATGTTCGGTCTATCCCCACACACGTTATAAAAAAAAACTGCCACAGGAATGGAGGGACGAAGGTGGCAGTTTTTTTGATTGGCCAGCTGTACGCATGCCCGAAACACTCAGCTGTGATTGGCTGAATGGGGAACAGAGATTCCGCACTTTACTGGAATCGAGCTGAGTTCGAGCGTGGTTCCCTGAAAAAGTAGTAGTTCCCAACAGGAGTCAGAAATTTACACGGGGCGAAGCTGGTAAAAAAACCACGTCGATCCCAGTGGTTGTGCGGAGCACTTAGGTTGAACGCAGCTCAAACTTAGGTCGATAACGCAAATGCGGAATCAACTAAAGTTAAAGATGGATACAAAGGTTCTGTTCTGCTCAGAGAGGAGTCTACTAGCAGTGTGATTCAGTGGCTTACTACTGCAGAATGGCTTCCCACTGCAGGGGGGCAAGGGAAGTTTGGGGGTGGGGGTGGAGGGAGTTTGACCAAGAGCTGGGCATAGGAGAAGAGAGGAAGGGAGCAGGCCATGTGAGGCAGCAGGCAGGTGAGGTGGCAAGGCAGGGTCATGTTAGTGCAGTGTGGAGAGGGAGGTGGAAAGCCAGGTGAGGCAGGCGAGGTAGACATGTGAGGTGGTATGGGCAGGTGTGTGTGTGGGGGGGTGAGAGACAGTGACCCAGGCAAGCCAGGGCCAAGCAAGGTGGCAGATAGATGAGGCAGTGAGCCAGGGCCTTGCGAATGTGGAAGGGGGAAGAGAGGGAGGCAGTGAGCCAGGGCCCTGCAAGATGGCAGGCAAGTGGAGACTGGTAAGTGGGGGCACGTGGAGGAAAAGGTTGGCCAAATGTGCCCACCACGTGGCTGAGGTGAGTGGTGCCTGGGTCGCAAGACCCCCTGTCTCCCCATAAGATATGCGACTAGTGTGACCTCTGGTCTGATTCTTCACTGTTCTTCACAAAGCTGTTGTTTGGGTGGTTCAGCCAGAGAACTCATCCTGAAAGAACCATTTGCTATCAAATTATGCCTCTTCTACCCATAGAAAGGCATCTTGCACCAATGGAAGATTTCTTGCCTCACAAGAAGGCTTCACCACAGTTACAAAGGGAGGGGGAACTACGCGTGGGGCATGAGTTTCCTGCGTGCCCCCTTCTGCCCCCATTCTGCCCCACCCACTGAAATGCCCTCAACACGTGATGGCAATGGTGGTGCCCAGGATAAGCCGCTCCGAATGTTCCCATTGCCACTACGCATCTGCTTCACCATGAATGGAAATGGATCTTTCAATCTAACATTGTTGATGATAAAACAGGCTTAATGAATACTAAGGTCGTCTTACTGAAGTGTCCTGTGATCTGAAATTGATAGCCTTTTATCTGCCAATTGTGTTGTTCCCTCAGGTGTTGTTTTCTTTTAATATTTACTCTCTTATCCCATCCGCCTTATGTTGCCATACTTTTTTGTGCTCCCAATTTCCTTCTGCCAGTAGATTTGTCCCGATACATATTTATAGTTTTAATATATCTTATCCTTTTAATTGTATTTTATCTACCTACAATCACAATGCAAGAATAGTGAATAAGGGCCATGGAAATGCTGGCCAAAGCTACAGGTATGGAAGAATATAAAACCCCAAAAGATGCAAAGGAAAACATCTAAGGAAAACCTGGAAACCCTTTCAGGAAACCCCTTCAACCTGGAAGCCTGGAGACCCTTTCAAACACTTTATTAGGGAAGACATAAAAACACATTGTGTTCAGTAAACCTTGGTTTTGGAAGCACAATTTAGATATTGTCAGAGGTGGGATCCAGCAGGTTCTCACAGGTTCCCGAGAGTAGGTTCTCACAGGTTCCCGAGAGTATTCATAGAGTTGCCCTTATCACCTATGGTAAATTCCCCCACAGTCCTTCACTTCCCCCCTCTCACAACCTTCCCACTTAGGGACAGGACAACATGGTTGTTCAATGTGTTCAATATGTGGATTGGGGCCAAGTGATAACCTTATGATGGGTCTTTCACACAAGCATTGCAGATGCAGATTTTATACAGCTTCAAGCATAATGCTGGGTAATAGATGCAGTTCATGTGTTCTGTTTGAATCTCTAGCGATTAGCTAGACAAGAAATCATGTGAACCATTGGGCATCTATTTTAAAATAGAGAAACAAGCATGTTTCTTTTTATGAAAATGTTCAAGAAACTCTCTTGTTGGCTGTTACAACTTGATTACTCCTTATTTCTGTCAATTAGTGGATAGCTTATACCCTGAAGCTTATGGGTTTATGCTTGTGATAGTTTTTTATCCTCTCTAATCTGCTCTTATTAGTCTTCTATAATTCTTTTCTACATCCAGCTAAGAACTTGGCTTCCGTATTCTGTGGTCATGAGCTTTGCCTCCACCCAAAAGTATCTGAGGCATGTATTGCTTTTTTTATCTTTAAAGATGCACTTTTAACAAAATCACTACAGGTAGTAAAATACTGTGCGGTTTCTGGGCTGTATGGCCGTGTTCTAGCAGCATTCTCTCCTGACGTTTCACCTGCATCTGTGGCTGGCATCTTCAGAGGAGATCCTGGAGAGAATGCTGCTAGAACACGGCCATACAGTCCGGAAACCACACAGCACCCCAGTGATTCCGGCCGTGAAAGCCTTCGACAATTCACTACAGGTAGTTTAGACAATCCAAACCAGCTCCTCACACTGTGTTAATGAGGACAAGATTATGTGTGGAAGGATGTAACTGTGTGACTGCCTGAAGAGGAAGAATTTGGATTTATACCCCACCTTTCTCACCTGAAGGAGTCACAAAGTAGCTTACAAACACCTTGTTCTGTCAATAGGAAACATTTCTAGGAGACAAGAAGTGCCCAATTAATTTTATGTATTTATTTATTTTATGAGATTTTTATACTGCCCCATGCCTTGTGGGCTTGGGGCAGTTTCCAATAGATTATATAAGCAATCTAAAATATTACATACAATGAAAACTATATAGCACAATCAATTTATTATTAATAATCCTAAGGTTAAAAACCATTCAATATCTGATAACACTAAAAACTCGGTTTCACTGAGAATTAAAATATGAATATGGACTTTTCCTTAGGTCAAAAAGTATATCATATCTGAAATGCCTCCAAAAAAAGTTACTTTGGAGCATGGCAGCAAATAAATACACAAATATACCAGCATGGCATAAGGGTTAAGAGCAGCACACTCTAATCTGGAGATCTGGGCTTGATTCCCCACTCCTCCACATGAGTGGCAGACTCTCAGGCCCCTTCCGCACAGGCAGAATAATGCCTTTTCAAACCACTTTCACAACTGCTGGCAAGTGGATTTTGCTATTCCGCACAGCTTCAAAGAGCACTGGAAGCAGGTTGAAAGTGCGTTCTTCTGCCTGTGCGGAATGAGCCTAACCTGGTGAATCAGGTTTATTTTCCTAGTCTCCACAGGAAGCCTGCTTGGTGACCTTGGGCTAGTCATAGCTCAGGGGTAGGGAACCTGCGGCTCTCCAGATGTTCAGGAACTACAATTCCCATCAGCCCCTACCAGCATGGCCAATTGGCCATGCTGACAGAGGCTGATGGGAATTGTAGTTCCTGAACATCTGGAGAGCCGCAGGTTCCCTACCCCTGTCATAGCTCTTTCAGAACTCTTTCAGCCCCACCTATCTCACAAGGGGGAGGGGAGGGGAGGGGAAGGGAAGAAGTTTGTAAGCTGCTTTGAGACTCCTTATGGTTGAGAAAAGTGGAGAATAAAAACCAACTCTTCTTCATCTTCTAAACAGAGGTAGTTTGTTTAGCACAATATAAATAGATTTTTCTGTTTGCCAACCTATGTTGTGCATAGAATCTATTTATATTTCCTCTCTGATCACTGCTACGGCCCAACTAGTGTGTAATAGTTCTGAGTCACAATACAATCTTGCAATAAAGAAAACAAGATGACTTTCTGTCATGAGAGAAATGGAAACCGGGACGTATTCAGTCTGCATTACAAACAGCTTTGAAATGGAGTCGAGTAATGGCTTGGTTCTCATTGGTACCTTTCTCCATTTCCTTTTTATACTCAACAGCGAATCAATAATAATTTCTTACAAGACATTTGACAAACTAATTTTGTACTTCATGGAACAAAGTCAACATTTGTTCAGGATTTGATATTTTTTCAGGCCATTTTCTTTTTTAAAAAAAATCTTGTCTATGTTTATTGTTCTATGGAAGGAGAATTGTATGCCTTTGATCTGTGACACAAATACTTACCAGGATCCAACAATGGTATAACTGAAAGGCTACAAATGAGAGTCGGGTATTTGTCGCTACTGTTTTGTCTGCTGGGTGAGTGGCTGTTCCTGCACATCCATATTGATGTTAGCCTCTGTTTATAGCTAGTAAACTCCTCCTACTCATTCCTATCTTCTGTTGGTTGCCCTAACAGCAGATGATTTGGGTGAAATTCAGAATAACAGCTGCCTGGGTAGATCCAACCAGCAGCCTAATTTGGGGTGAGGATGTGGGGTGGTTGTCCAAAGTGCAGCCTAGAAGTGGGGTCAGGCACAGCTTTCCTGGAGCAGAAATGGTTATCCTTCAGGAAACCATTGTAGAAACTAGTTGTGGGTCATGGTGGTCTTCTTACTCTGAGCCTGACACCACTTTTCAAATGTACATGATTTCATGGCGACCTATGAACGTAACGGTGCATTAGAAATGTTATCCTAAATGCTGGAGCCTGCCATTTAGAGTGGGGAATTAGCAGGATCAGACTGGTCTTAACAAAAAGAGAAGTAACCAGGATCTTTTTCACTGGTGTTTACAGAGGTGGTTTCTGCAAGAAATTTGCAGGAATCACAAATAAAAATTTAACAAGTTTAATTAAGAAAAGTAAAATAAACTTACAAGCACACAAATAATTGTAGCACACAGAGATTACATGCAGTCCACAGATATAAATAGTGTTTGGAGTAAGCAGCTGTGATACAGAGGGATTTGGGGTGGGTGGGGATAAAGTCAGTAATTACCTCATCTAGAAGTGGATTGGTCCAATTACTGGAGTTCTGTGACCCATGCTAAACACAGATAGATGAATGAAGGTGACCCATTGGAAATAGTATTAACCATAGAGTTGTCTAGGGAAATGCTGAACACTATGGGCTGAATGACCAGGCTAGTTATAGAGCAGGGGTAGGGAACCTGCGGCTCTCCAGATGTTCAGGAACTACAATTCCCATCAGCCTCTGTCAGCATGGCCAATTGGCCATGCTGGTAGGGGCTGATGGGAATTGTAGTTCCTGAACATCTGGAGAGCCGCAGGTTCCCTACCCCTGTTATAGAGGAACCTGGCTCTCAGGTAATGCTAAGTCACACTAACCTTCCCAGGACAAAGGCAGTGCTTGCCTTCCAGGAGGGAGACAAGAGGTGGACACTTAAGTTAAACAGTGAATACTTAAATTTCTTGTTTGACACCTTAACGTTTCAAGCTGGAGAGTGCTGGTTGTAACTATTTTTAAGGATGAAGCTGATTTAATACCTGCTTAAGGACAAAGCCAATGTAAATGACAGTGGTCTTTAGAAGGGTTAGTCTGGAAAATAGAAGATAAGATTAGTGCTTAGAAAAATAACTGACAGGAACTCTTAATGAAGGTAAGGTGAGGCAGGATTGGAAGCTGTCCTTCTGGGCTGAGGGCATTGTTTTTTTCCTAATCACTCTAGTAAAAAAAACAGTGGCACCCTGTTTTGCAAGTTGATGTTGGTGAGAGTCTAGTCTAGGAGAGTTTCTGTCCTTATGTGTGACACTAAACTAATGCAGAGAATGGCATCTATCTTGGCACCATATTCCTATGGCTGGTGGGATAGGTAGAAGCACTGCAAACTTAAAAACAGCCCTCCACCCACCATGAGTCAGTCTGGTAACAGAAGTGTTCCCAAAGTGACTATGGCAAGCTGGAATATTTATATACTGAAGAAGTAGATTACTATCTACAACGATTATGATTATTGACTGAGGAGCCCATTCCACCTGTGAATTCTCTGGATATCGACACATAACATCATAATAGACCTGTTTGCTCCATGTGGATTCTCTAAGAGACCATTTGCCAATGTTTGGATTTTCTTAGTGACTTTGAGAGCTTTGATGAGTCTACACTCTGTTCCACAGAAAGATGATTGTAGGGTTGTATATTCCTCCACCACAGAACAAAGCTTGTTGAAACTTCTTTGTTGTAGAATGCTCTGCCTGGATTCTAGTGCCTACCCATTCCTACTCCCTCATCTGTTGAAAGTCATTTAATGAACTAAAAATTATCTTGTATCAAAGTGCTATGTTCAGTAATGCACAAAATAATGGTTTTGAGAAAGACAGCACACAAAAATTAATGATAATTCTCATATTTGTTAAGGACTATATTCTAAGCATACAATTTTCTCAAGTGCTGCACCTCAACTGACCATATGATCATCTTTCTGTAGAATAGAGTATAATATAGGTATCTGTCATTTATTTGCATTAAATATTCACTTGATTCTTTTACGTTCTTGGTTTATATGAGTTTGTAGGGAGCCTAAGTATAGTGTTTGGGACATTGTGATTAGGTGTGCACAGTAAACCCATTTTGTTTCTGATTTGCTATTTATCTTTGATCGGTGACACACATCATCCAAAGTTTGTATAATTGAAAAGCTGCAATGAGAGATGGGTATAAACATCCCTGGAATTGCTGTTACTGTTTTGTCTGCTGGGTGAATGCCTGTTCTTGCACACCCATGTTGAAACTGGCCTCTGTTTATAGCTAGTAAGTTTGTCCCACCCACCCACCTCCTCCTAGTTGCCCCTGGGGTACCAACAGAGGATTTCACAAAACTGAGAATAATACCTGCCTGTTTGGATCCAATCCAATACATTTAGCTAATTAAAATGGAGCACTAGGAGGGTGATGGAAGGACCAAAATTTAGAATGCAAAGGCAGATAATGTAAAGATGTGCTCTGTGCATTTCTTTTGTGGATCATATGAATTTTGGAAGCATCATCCATAAACATTAGAAAACATATTCCGGCTGTCTGTACTTTCTTCTAAGAAACAAAATTGTTAGTAGGCAACACTTAATTAGACTTGTGTCTTCCACAAAAAGATAGGATTCCCTTTTGTCCTGGGAGATTAAGGGGCACTCTGAATAACCCTGAGGGTCCCTTTTTCTCCATAAGAAGCCCCTTCACCCAGTAACTAGTGTTCAATATCTCTGGACACTTTTCTGTCTGTTGATATTGTCCCCAATGCATTGAACTTTCTTCAACCAGTGCTAGTCCAGGCCGGTCAATTCTGTTTATTGGACCTTTATCATAACCCTTACTCCCCAAAACCCCTTCATCTATTCCAAACCTATCCCCTAAACAGTGCTTATATCCTAAGACAGTGTGTGTGTGTTCTGCTGTTTTGATTATTGTGTGCTTCTATAGCCCTATTATCCCATAATAAAATGGTTACATCTTATTTTGCTCTCTTGTGGATTTCTTGCAAAAGCTGACATTGGTATACACAGGAAACAAAGATCCCAAGCTTGCCTGGCCTTTTGCTAAGCTAAGCTAAGAGTCTGCTCTCGCTAAAAGGACAGAATTCATATAACAGTAAACATTTGGTTCCATGGATTTTTTGGGGGTCAATATTTGGTCTGCATAAAATGGGCAAGCAATTGATCCATCAGTTGACAAAATTGGACTAGTTCTTGGCTGATACGCCAACCTTAGACTTCTACATCATGGCTCCTCTTGACCCCTTAGTGTTGCCCACTTGCCCGAGTTATGTTCTTTTCTCTCAAGCTCTCTTCTCTGCCTAGCTTCCTCTTTGCTTCTTGCCTTTTCCCCCTCACCTAAATCATTTATTCAGTAGAAGATTTGGTTTTCATACCCCACTTTTCGCTACTCTGAAATTGCCTCCCCCTCCTCACCACAGATGCCTTGTGAGGTTGGTGAGGCTGAGGGAGTCCTGAGGGACAAAATCAGTATAAAAACCAATGCTAGTGTTGAGTTATTGGCTTCAGGCAGTATTATTATGAAATGGAGTGCATGGAAAATTACTGAATGGTTGTTCAGAGAACACGGTATGTTAGCATATGTAAGAAAGGTCTATGACAGCATCAAAAATATTAGACATCTTGGCTGGAGACCCCCTTGATTTTGAGGCCATGGTCTCAGCATGCCAAACCTATAAATAAATCTGGCACTGTGTGGAGGAGTGGGGAATCAAACCAGGTTTTCCAGATTAGGGTCTGCCACACTGAACCACTACTTCAAATTGGCTCTGTTGACACTGAGTCTCCCTTTTTGTACTCCTTGGGAGCTCTCTAAGTCCCACATCTTGTCCTCTCTCCCAAGGACCCATGTGAGACTTTAATCCAGCCCAACCAACAGTTTTCTCATGTATCCAAAATACTGCAAACTTGGTAGTATTGGAGCAACTGGAACATTCTTGATTTTTTTCTGATGTTTTAGTGTCACAGCCAGCTGATGTCAGAGCCCTCAATTGTAGATTGATATGATATAGATTGCCTGCTCCCTGGCTGACTGAGAGAGTTACATAGCATCTTGTCATCCTGGTTCTGTTTCACAGGGCTGCAGACAGATTTTCTGAGCCTGGCATGAAATTGGTTCTTGAGATGTCACTGCCAATCTACAGACCTAATGCTGACTCACTTGTTGGTGCAGTGGTTCAGAGCAGGTGGACTCTAATCTGGAGAACTGGATTTGATCTCCCATGCCTCCATAGGAGCAATGAAGTTTTATCTGGTGATCCTGATTAGCTTCCACACTCCTACATTCCTATTGGGTGACCTTGGCTAGTAACAGTTCTTCAGAACTCTTTCAACTTCACCTACCTCACAAGTTGTCTGTTGTGAAGAGGGGAAAGGGAAGAAGTCTGTAAGCCACTTTGAGATTTCTTATGGTTGAGAATAGCAAATTATAAATACAAACAGTTCTTTGTCTTCTCTTCTTGTTTGCCCACCATCATTTGAGTCTCCTTATCAGAGAGGAAGTCCAAACTGTACTTCTTTTTCTTACACATGGAGTGACTTGGTGGCAATCAGCCGAGATTGGGGTGGTGGGGACATGGGGATGCCATCTAGGGGTTTTCAGACTCCAGGTGGCACTTGGAGATTTCTTGCTAATACAATTGGTCTCCAAATGTCCGAGATCAGTTTCCCTGGAGCAAATGGCTGCTTTGGAGGGCAGGCTTTATGGTATTATACCATGCTGAGGTCCCACCTCTCCCCAAAGCCTTCCCTCACCCAGCTCCACTCCCCAAATCTCCAGGTATTTCCCAACCTGGATCTGGCAAACCTAATGCCATCAGTGACGCCATGACTGGGAGAAAACTTTGAAATGATGTCACGAGTTTCCAGTCATTCCTAGAAAGGACTTCCAAGCAGGGGCAGAGTGAGGGGGAATTGTGCCCGGGGCATGCATGCACCCTGCACCCCTGCCACAACCCGGAACACCCCCGCCATATCCCAGAACACCCCTGCCATGCCCCTGCACCAACTTGTGCTACATCACTGGTTCCAAGTTTCCCCAGATATGACATCATGCCATTGAAATGATCTTTGGATACCCTCCATCCCTCCATTGGATTCAGGAGCTGATGCCCTACTTGGCAGGCTTTGGGCATAAACATTCTGGCAGTTTTTCATGTTCACTGTAGGCCAATATGCTCTCTTCAGATACATCTCACCTCTCTATTTCTGTAATCATAAAATGCAATCTCTTTCTGTTGTCCTATACAATCTTTGTGCCACAAGGGGTAATTCAAGGAGTGCCCTTCTGGTAATTTTACTATAATCTTATCAAGGCATATTGGTGATAACTTACTTTTTAAAGGCAGGTGAGCAGAGGGTCTACGCTGTGCTAATGCAAGTGCATTGTATAATGTTCAAAGAGTGGGGCCCACCGATTGCTGCCATTTATAATTAACCATGCAGCAATATTAGAAGGTTTGTGCAATGTGAACAACAACAGAATTGTATGCACAAGAAAAGATTGCCATTTACAAGACTGGTTAACTTCCAGAAATAACTTCGAGAAATTACAAATACTATATACACAAGCAAATCTCAAAAGTGTCACTATGGTATGACATTGTATCGGACTGTCCCTCTGTCTTCACAACATAGAAGCAACAACTCCATATCAAACAACTCTCAGTATAAATACTGACGTCAAAGACACTATGAGTTCAGGCATTACTTGGGAGCCAACTAGCTCGAATTTACAATTAAGGCAAGGCATATTAGTGATGACTCACAATTTAAAGGGCTGTGCAAACACGTGGTTGGAAGGGGTTCCATGTCTCTCGCCCTGGGAGGCTTGGTATCCTGGAAATGCTTTAGCAAGTTGAATGTTAATGTTTCTGAACAATGACAGAATTGATCAGCAACACATTTCTAGAGCCTGTTGTATTTTTCCATACAAGGAGCTTTATTGCTAGTATCTTTATGAATTTTTATTCTGTATTAAACTATTTTTAATTATTCGTCCAGCTTTCAAGCGAATAGAAATATCCCCATTATATCATAGCAACTAATGTTTCTATTTGATCATGAAGAACAAGTGCATCTTAAATCTTTTCCGAACTGCAAAAAAACAGAACAAGTAACTTTTTGTCGTCATCGGAAAATTGGTTTCATTTTTTAAAAATCAGCAATAGCAGCTCTTGCTGAATAATTATCTGATCAGTATGTGGTTGACAAGTGTTCTTATGTTCCACCTGCATTCAATTATTAATTTGATTGCACCTTTGACATTAGTTTCTCATATAAAATAATGCAGAAAACACCCTTGGTCTTCAGGTTTCTATTAAATAAAAGGGAATAGGCTGTGCTTATTTGCATCGTTAAGGTTCTTCCTTGCAGGAAAACTACAACACAGCAATTTGCAGTAATGAGTTTATAATGATACAGGGAAGACATACGAGGAATCTGAATCTGATCTCTCTTTTTTAACTCTTTAAAAATTTAAATCAGTTGCTCCCAAACTGTGTCTCAGGCCCCTTCCGCACATGCAGAATAATGCATTTTCAAACCACTTTCACAACTGTTTGCAAGTGGATTTTGCTTTTCCGCACAGCTTCAAAGAGCATTGAAAGCAGTTTGAAAGTGCATTATTCTGCATGTGCGGAAGGAGCGTCTGTACCAGGTATAAAGATGCAGTCCCACTAAGACTGGGATAGGCATTCATAGCATGAAAGCTATGAGTGTGGTTGTTCTGACCTCACTTTCATGTCTGAGTGAGACATGGAACAAGTTTGGCAGGTCTGGTGACATGCCAGCAAACTGTGGACCAGGGAGCAACTTAAGGGAGCTCTGTCCCTTCCACATGGCCTTGGCTGATAAGCACTGGGGGTTAGGAGCAGGCCCAGTTTGGAGCCAGGGTGGGTTTTACTGAATAGCAGCTACCATGGTAAGGCTGTCCAGTGTAGCCCACCTGCTTCATATCTGTTAGCAAATTTTCACAGATTGCCTCAACTATAACCATAACAACTATAACTATAACTATATATAGTTGGACAAAGAAAAATAAAAATGAAGAACAAAGAAAAAGAAAAATATGAAACAAAAAATTTAAATGCATACATACCGAATACATACATACATACATACATACATACATACATACATACATACATACATACATACATACATGTATAATATGTTCCGTCACACTTGAAGGTTATTTTCCTATTAAGAAAGAACCATGCAGTTATTACAATTACTTGATGGTAAAATAATATCTCTAATGTTTTATACATCAAAGCATAGAGTAATTTGTTTGTGCAATTTTTCAAGAAGTGTACAAAGAGCTTCTGGTTAACTGTAAATCTATCTGACATTCGATCTTCCATTAATGCTTTTAATTTGTCTAGTTCTGCATATTCCTTAACTTTATCTAGTCATTCTTTCATATATGGCCGTGGTGGTGAACCTTTGGCACTCCAGATGTTATGGACTACAATTCCCATCAGCCCCTGCCAGCATGGCCAATTGGCCCCCACACCCAAACTTTGCCTGAACTCCCCCTGCCTCCTGCCAAACTCAGCTAGCTTTTTTCCATCCCTCTGAGTGATGCTGTGGCAGCAGGGGGAGTTTGGCTGAAGGATGGGGATGGGGGGCGAGTGGCCGGGGGCGAGTGGCCAATATGCACCTCCAAGTGACCAGGTAAATGGCACATGGGTGGTCTGCCCCCTCTGTCCCCCCTTGAAAGGCAATTCTGTAAGAAAGAGAGCAAAATGAAAGATAGAGAAAAGTATGGAAAAGAGAAAGAGGAAAGACATTAAAGGGCTTTTTTGCACACACGGTTTGTTCTTGATTTAATATATGAGGTCATCATGGTTTCTGCCTTTTTTTCGCACACACTTGAGCCATAATGTGGCCTGACCCCTAATCTGTCGCTCATTTCAGCCTTTGTCTCACATTGTTCCTGTCGCTTGATAATTGTGCAACTTTCTTGGATAAAACGGATTCCCCCCACAATCTGGTGCCTGGGTGCAAAGCGCAACTGGAACAAGCTACTTTGAGGGATCACGCCCACTGTGTGATGCGATTTCCTCCAACCAATCAGGATGCGGTAGAGCTTGCCAGTTGCACGTGCACATTTCACTGTTTCGTTTCTTTCTCACTCTCCTCCCACCCCTCCTCGCGGTCGCTCATGCAGTGCATTGTTTCCAATGCCGCCATGATATCTCGAGATAGCGAGTTCTCAACGCAGTGGTACGCTGAGATAGTGAAATCACGCTGACTCGTTAGCTCATTAGCTTGTGATGATGGGGTCCAAGCGTCACACGGAACACGCCCTTGGATGGCACAACAGCCAATTGGAACTCTCATTTGTACTGCATTCCAGGGCAATGCAAAACCAAGGGTTTTCTGAAGCAACAAGAACATCCACAACAACCTGGTGATGTGTGAATGATTTCAAGCGATGAAACAGCAACAAAAAGGTCAGGATGTTGATGCGGATTGCCTTAATTCAAGAACAAACCGTGTGTGCGAAAAAGCCCACAGAAAGAGGAATGGTTGTTTTATTTTCTACAGAAAACAAACAGGGCTACCCCTGTGCAAGATCTGTCCAAGTAGACAAAATACTGAAGCTATATGGAAGGAAAGCAAGAGGGAAACAGACTGCTGGAAACAAGAGCCTTGTTGAGACTGTGTCAGCCATGGGCTGTGCTGGTTGGTTTTGCCTTGTTCGAATACTGACTTGGTCGATGGGTTTAGCAGCAATTCCTATTTAGTGTGCTCTGTGTTATCTGTGCGCATAATGGCTGTAGGGCACCCCACATTGGCAGCCCTGTCCAAGCTTGCAACCAACACATTCATTTTTCAAAAAATGTATTAAAAACCCTAATATCACCTAAAAATGGTACAGAGCACATCGAAACCATGGAATTTCTTTGAGGCTCAGTAATACATTGTCAGAGTTGTGTGGTTTCAGTTTCTGTCTCTATATATATTTTTAATCCTTCCCTTGGTCTCAGAGTGATGAATACGGTTCCTTTCCCCCACACTGAACTTCACAGGATTGTTGTGTGGACAAGTTATGTTGAGAGGAAGGGACTGTTCCAAGGCTGGGTTGCATGTGATTCCAGTTCTACTTGGATAATATTGCCATTTTATATTCATATTTTATATCTTCCCCTACTTCCAGTCGCTTCTGGGCATCGTACTCCTTACAAAACCCCGGTGAAGGAGGTTGAGCTGAGTCATACTGACTGACTGAAATTAATCTGCCACTACAGCCTTGTACACAACATCCTATGAGCAAATCCTGTTGAATTTAACGGGACTTATTTTTGACAACATGCTTGGAATAGGTCTGCCAATAAGTGTAATAATTGAGGGCCAATTTATGCATTACATTTTGAGCTATACATAACGGGTGCTATCTTTTCTGGTGTTAAGTTGAAGATTTTTTTATTATTATTATTCTGGAAGGTCTTTTCATGCAGCTGTTACTTTCACGTAGGTTAATGCTGTGGCATTTTTTTTGGATAACTTATTCTTCTATTTGTACATGCAGTGGTGGAATTTGGACAATTTCCCTTAGATTTAATTGTGTTATACTGGTAATTTATGGATTTTCCCTCAGAGCCGATAACCTTATTTCATTCATGGCTTAGAATCTGTAGATCAGTGTTTGAATTGCTCTTCCAAAGATTTTCACAAGGTTGCCATAGATTTGTCAGTCAACCGACAGGAGACTGAGGGAGTGGGGGCAGTGATGGGATCCAAAAAATTTAGTAACAGGTTCCCATGGTGGTGGGATTCAAACTGTGGCGTAGCGCCAATGAGGCTGGGCGGGGCACGACGGGGGCGTGGCCGGGAATTCCTGGGGCGGGGCATTCCTGGGCGAGGCTGTGTTAAGGACGCAGCTGCTGCGCCGGTCCTTGGGCGGGAAATGAATGCACACAGGCGCAGGCTGCCACACACGCCGGTGCACCTCCTGCTAGACTGCCTCAAGTTCTGCGCGCTACTGCTGAGAGGAGGGGCATAACTAAGGCAAAAATCACGTGGCAAAAACACCAATTAGTAACCCCCTCTCGGCACACACAAATAATTAGTAACCTACTCTCAGGAACCTGTGAGAACCTGCTGGATTCCACCTCTGGATGCCAGCCTTCAGGTGGGATTTGGGGTTCCCCCAGAATTACAGCTCATCTCAGACTACAGAGATCAGTTCCCTTGAAGAACACTGATGTTTGGAAGGGTGGACTCTATGGCATCGTATCCCACTGAGGTCTTGTCCTCTCCAGGCTCCATCCGCAAATCTCCAGGAATTTCTCAACCTGAAGCTGGCAACCCAGCCCCCACACCATCACCCTACTCCCTGCAGGTGACCAGATGGGAGCTGGCAACCCTAAGGAAAGGATTCTGAAAGTCTTTTTTTCAGTTAAGTTGGAATGAGTGTGTTCTTTTCATTGTGGTCATTGAAGAATGAGAATCGCAACGGAGCTGGCCTGTTTGGGGAGGATAGACTACTGGCAAAATCACCCATTAGTAACCCGCTCTCGGCACACACAAATAATTAGTAACCTACTCTCGGGAACCTGTGAGAACCTGCTGGATCCCACCTCTGGATGCCAGCCTTCAGGTGGGATCTGGGGTTCCCCCAGAATTACAGCTCATCTCAGACTACAGAGATCAGTTCCCTTGAAGAACTCTGATGTTTGGAAGGGTGGACTCTATGGCATCGTATCCCACTGAGGTCTTGTCCTCTCCAGGCTCCATCCGCAAATCTCCAGGAATTTCTCAACCTGAAGCTGGCAACCCAGCCCCCACACCACCACCCTACTCCCTGCAGGTGACCAGATGGGAGCTGGCAACCCTAAGGAAAGGATTCTGAAAGTCTTTCTCAGTTAAGTTGGAATGAGTGTGTTCTTTTCATTGTGGTCATTGAAGAATGAGAATCGCAATGGAGCTGGCCTATTTTGGGAGGATAGACTACTGGCAAAATCACCAATTAGTAACCCGCTCTCGGCACACACAAATAATTAGTAACCTACTCACGGGAACCTGTGAGAATCTGCTGGATCCCACCTCTGCTTAGGTCATGCTGCTATTATTCTGCTCACACTCTCCTCCACATGTCTTTTCTTGTTTTCTCAACTGGATTATCACAATTTACTTGGGGAAAATAATTATCCTCTTTCTGGATGAAACTATGGGGAATGAAAGGGTCTTTTTAATTAATACAACCCAGACTTCTTTTGGCCTCTTTTCCAGATGTTCTCTACCTGTCAGCAGCATGATGTCATTTCTAGGAATGCTCAGAAGTGACATTATGCCTCCCTAGGGACCAACTAAACCCCTGTGGTATTAACCTAATGCCCCCCCTGTGGTATTGACCCAATGGACTTTTCTGTTTTTTTGGGCAGGAAATAATGATGGGGGATGAGTAATGCCTTCACAGGAAGGGTGTTGACCTTATGGTCTTAACATTAAGCTATTCCTCATTCCAGTAGTCTTTATCGATGGATCCAGTCTCTTGTAAGCTGATTTATCAATTCTTAGCTGCCTCGAGCGCATCTTCGAGAGCATCCTCGAGAGCAGCAGTGGCGTAGGAGGTTAAGAGCTCATGTATCTAATCTTGAGGAACCGGGTTTGATTCCCAGCTCTGCTGCCGGAGCTGTGGAGGCTTATCTGGGGAATTCACACACGCCAGCTGGGTGATCTTGGGCTAGTCACAGCTTCTCAGAGCTCTCTCAGCCCCAACTACCTCACAGGGTGTTTGTTGTGAGGGGGGAAGGGCAAGGAGATTGTAAGCCCCTTTGAGTCTCCTGCAGGAGAGAAAGGGGGGATATAAATCCAAAGTCCTCCTCCTCCTCCTCCTCCTCCTCTTCTTCTCCACCACCACCACCACCACCACCACCACCACCACCACCACCACCACCACCACCACCACCACCACCACCACCACCACCACCACCACCACCACCACCATCATCATCATCATCATCATCATCATCATCATCATCATCATCATCATCATCATCATCATCATCATCATCATCATCATCATCATCATCATCATCATCATCATCTTGGGAAGTGCACAAGCAGCATTGAAAACAACCAAAATAAATGATCTAAAGCTATGATATGCTGTTGCTCCCCCGTAACACCCTTGAAATTTCCCAATTTTCATCCCGCTGTTAACGTACAGCAATTGAAAATGAAGAACTGGATCTTTGTAAAGAAAAGGCAGTAATTTAGGCCAGGATCTAAAAAAGTTCCTTTACATGCACCCAAGAGCTCGGTCATGTCCAGCAGAATTCTCATTGCTTTGAAAAGCAGGACCCTGTGAACCGTCGCCAATTGCTTTTGAAAGGTTTCTCTTTCAAGAGCATTTGACAGGTGGGCTGCTGTACAAGAACAAAGCCTGAAGCCCCCGTGGACATGTTGAGCTAGTCATAACAGCTCTTTGGCATATGTTCAAGGGACTGTGGCAGTAATTTGAGCCCTTTGAATCCAACCACAGCACAGAGGATAATATACTTTGAGAAACTAAATTATCCTGTGTGACTCTTTGGATGCCAACCGCATTTTCAGTGTAGCATGTCTCTTGCACGCATTAGATTCAGTGAACATGATGTAACATAAATCTTAATTTTTCCTCCCTTTTTGTAAACACCAGATGCGGGCACCTCACTCACACACAGAGAGACACACAGGGACCAGCAGGGGTTGTTGAAACCAGTACTGTGTCCTTTTGAAATCCAGTTCCTGAGAAACAGTGATCCTTTATTGAAGCCCGTAGTCCAAGATGACACATTGTGTAATCACTGGCTGGCTATGTAACATGATCCACAGTTTACTATAATTAAGACTATTCTTCATGTTTGAGGGTACCACTGAAAAGATGCTTGGAGGCTAATAATCAAATGAAACCTTTACAGATTCCTAGTGCTAAAGATAAAGCAAAGAAATCAGAGCCAGAAGCGCACACTGGAATAAAAATGTGACTGCTTTATTTTTTGAAAATAGCCATATAACTAATCTTTACCTTCTTCTCTTTTCTAGAATTGCGGAGGGGTGTGTGCTCTACTTGCAGCTACTTTTCATTTCCCCTTCTAAGTTTTTTCCCCTTTGCTCTGACTTAAAAGGGAAGCCTCGGAGTCCACACTCGGAGAGGTCAGTCTCAAGGTGGGACCCTGGGGGACCCCCAGAATTATACCTCATCTCTAGACTACAGGCATCAGTTCCCTTGGAGAAAATGGCTGCTTTGGAGGGTGGACTCTATGGCATTATATTCCAAAAGAAATCTCTAAGTGGCTTACAAACTCCTTTCCTTTTCTCTTCCCATTGATATGGAAAAATGTATTTCTTGAGTGTGAAGGTCACAGTGTGAAGGTCATACTACGGAAAATGAGACAGAGAGAAAAGAGGAACTAAAGGGAGGAAAGAACAGGCCTGTGGTAGCCAGAAACACAGGATATTGACGCATGTTTGTGCCACATATAGAATTAGCTGATTTCCTAATAAAAGTATTCTGTTCTCGCTTAGCTAATGCCTGCATGTGGAAAGCCCCTGATGTATCAAGGGGATATGTGTTAAAAGCTGATTGGTCAGACTGTGAACCTCGTGTCCACTTGAGGGGTGGGCAAGAGGGCAGAGCAGGGGCCTTAATATTGAACTGTGCTGCGCCACAGACTTTAGAGAGCCACACCCACCAAGGTGCCCTCTCTCCACGTCTGCAGTCGTGACTACAATAAACTGCTTACTGCTGACCGCCTTGTTCGTGAGTATTTTTGGGCAGAAAATATTCCATAACACCATGACAGACGCCTTGTGAGGCAGGTAGGGCTGAGAAAGTTTGGAGAAAACTGTGACTAACCCAAAGTCACCCAGCAGGCTTTCTGTGCATTCTGTGGAATGAAACCCAGTTCTCCAGATTAGAGTCCACTGTTCTTAACCACAGCACCACAAAACTAAACAAAATAAGACAGTCCAATTCACCAATGCCTAAAACCTAATAGTTTGGGGCTAGGGGGATTTTTTTGGAAGAAGTTTATTTTAAAGTTGAGGTGCTATCACAGAAAATACCCAGTCTCTGCCGACCTCAAAAGACGGAGGCGGAGATTAATCAATCAGAAAACGTTATGAGATTGGCTTGCTTGATCTTTGCTGTTCTGTACTACTGTTCAAGAAACAAAATAAGGATTCCATGCGTCCCAGGTGAAGGAGGCCATTGCCAAAGTATGCAAGTTAAAATAATATCAAAGTGTGCAAATTGGAATAACGACCCATTGAAAACAACAACAACATGAAGACAAATTGTGTCCTTTGTCCAAACTGGCTTGGGAAAACATTCTTTTGTTTCCAGCAGTGGGAGTAAGTTATATACTTGTCAAATGTGCAAGTAGTGAGACGGTGTGTTCAGCTGAGGTTTGGACGTCAACAGCAGTTCACATTTGGCACAGCCAGGTATGTCTTATGCAGGTCAACTCAAGTGATGGCGCTACTGTTTCTTCTCACTAATTGCCTGGTACCTTTCATTTTCTTTACGCTGCCTTTTTGCACTGAGTGCCTTCACTGTTCAAGAACATCAGAAAGAAAGAAGCATTGACTTCTGCACAAAAACGGTGGCTGCAATCCAAGGGGCCAAGAGGGCCTGTGCAGGTGCAGTTTTAAAAAGCTCAGTCTTTACTGATCGAATTCTGGTGATTTAGGAGGGAGAGGCGGGTTCCTCTTCATCCAGAAGTTTCTGATCAACATGCATCCTGGTTGGCTAATCAGTGATCACTTGGTGTGGCCAGTCTAAACCATGTAATTCTTTATTAAATTTGTTTCCAATTTGACATTATCAACCATAAAAGTTACAACCATAAATATCACTAGACAAAAACAAACTAACAAACACACTTACATTAAAAACAACAACTTTTCGTACTTTACCATTTCACCTTTCCAAGATACACCAATTCTCTTCTCTTCTTATTTTATCTTACCATAAAAAAGATTAACTTACTTCCCATAACATTAATTTTTTTTACTCATAATTTTTTCTTAACCATATCCAACTCCTAATTTGTATACTTTTATTGCTTAAAGTTTTTTTCCAATACTGAAGAATTTTAAATCTATATATATTATTTTAATATTTACATAAACTCAGAATATTTGTTTTACTTTCCAATTTGTCCATATTTATCAATAACGGTTCCCAGTTCTTAATAAACTTTTCTATTGTTTCTTGTTTCATTATAGTCTAAACCATACTTTAGTTCTATCAGTGTTAGCAGTTACTTTCCTTTGTTTTGCATCCACTCTGCCTAAAATGCTACTGGAAATTTGTACATGTATTGAATATATCTAGCACCTTTTGCCTGCAAGCATTTCTTTTGATATGCAGACTTTAGCTTTTGTTGTTTTATTTAAGCAACTGTATTGCACCTTGATTTTGTGTTCACTGATATATTTTTAAACCTAGGTCTTACTTTCTTTCTTTAATAAAATTTTAAAACATTAAAAAAATTTCTGGTGAGAAGGGAGACTTCAGTCATCACTGCCTCCCCCCCAAAAAGTTTTATTGCCAGGATTTTCCCTGCCAAATGGTTTAGCGGGTTAATTTTACCAGGTAACTAGAGCCTTTCCTCGAGTTATTTATTCTCCACTTGCCAAATCCCTCTCTTGTTGATTGAATGCAGATGTTCTCCAAGTGGGGGGCGGGAATAAACTTTGCAGGTTACTCCATTGGTTCACTACTTCACCTTTTGAAAGAACTGAAATGTTTCTCTAGTATTGTTGATACAGTGGTGGGTTCTGCACAGCACAAATGTAATGTCTTTAGGACATTATATATTTGGGGGGGGGAGTTCACACAGCTCTCGTCTCTAAAATGAGATCAGCCCATTATATTGGTCCCAACCCAAGTGTTGCAAAAAAGCCAAATTGTGTGCAACGTATATGACAGAGGAGCAAGACAGCGCGTCACACACTGAAGACGGAGGATCAATATATTCCATAAATGTATTTATATATATTAGTATAATTGTCCAGTTACTGAATCCAATGATTGTACACCCAGTTTTTTGAAAAACAAGTAAAATATTTTTTCAACAACAGAAGTTCATTTTTGAGATATATAATCCGTATCTTCAATATCTACTGAACGAAAATCGTACTTTCTATATGGAATATAATCATCCTAAAGATATTGAAAAAATGAACGATTTTCGTTCAGTAGATATTGAAGATATGGATTATATATCTCAAAAATGAACTTCTGTTGTTGAAAAAATATTGTACTTGTTTTTCAAAAAACTGGGTGTACAATCATTGGATTCAGTAACTGGACAATTATACTAATATATATAAATACATTTATGGAATATATTGATCCTCCGTCTTCAGTGTGTGACGCGCTGTCTTGTTCCTCTCCCAACCCAAGTGTTGCCATAACTTTGCAGACAGCCCATTCAAACAAAAAAGAGGGGGAAGGAAAATGACACATGCATGGGATCACTAGACAAAACAAACTGTATTCATTTACTTTTTACAACGAAATAGCAAATGAATGAGCTGCAAGCAGAGAAATCCTCCATGGGGAATCACCATGGAGAATCTCCTGAAGCACACAAAATTGCAGGTGCTGTAATGAAACAGACAAGAGTTCCACGCAGCAGATGGGGGGAAAAGATCCATTTTAGCTGACAACACTTGTGTTCTCCCATGCGGAGGGAACGCAAGATCCCCAAATGGATATTTTTGTAACATCCCCCAAAATGTGATATTTATGTTGGGTGGAATCCACCGGTGACCACCATATTTTCCCTCTGCAGATTAGGGAGATACATTTGATCAGCTGCTGCTTCTGTTTTCCAAATTGGTCTGTTCCCTTTTTTAATTAGGGGAATTAGCTGGGTACAGACCAGCTACATGAGAGGTGGATAAGGATCTCCACCAATCCATCAGATGTCTGTGTCCCAAAGGAATGAAATCAAAACCAGAATTAAAAGGGGAAGGGTTACAATTTTATTGAGAGATTCAAAATAATAAAAAAAATATGCTCACAAGTTGCAAACACACACAGGCCCCTTCCACACATGCAGAATATTGCACCTTCAATCCACTTTCAATGCACTTTGCAGCTGGATTTTATTATTGTTGTTGTTGTTGATTTGATTTGATAAACCGCCCTACCCCCGGATTGTGCAGAATAGCAAAATCCACTTGCAAACAATTGTGAAAGTGGAATGAAAGCGCATTGTGGGGCCCGCCGTCCCCCTTCTTGGGGTAGGTTTTAATTGGGGTTTTTTGGACACCTTTTGCTTATTTATTTATTAATTATTAACCATTTTATAAGAGTTTTTAAGATGTTTTATTGATTATTAATGAGATGGAGCCTAGGTGTTTGTGTACTGTATATGATTTGCTCCTGTTTAATTTTGTTTGATTCTTGTTATTCACCACCTGGAGCCCATCGAGGATCGGGCGGTATCGAAATTAATTAAATAGATAGATAGATAGATAGATAGATAGATAGATAGATAGATAGATAGATAGATAGATAGATAGATAGATAGATAGATAGATAGATAGATAGATAGATAGATAGATAGATAGATAGATAGATAGATAGATAGATAGATAGATAGATAGATAGATAGATAGATCAATCTGCATATCTGGAAGAGGCCACACAGTTTTAAAGAAGCCTAGGGAATAGAGAGGTGACTGATAATGGGAATAGAGGGAAATGAGGGGAGGGCAATATTTCCTATTCCAGAAGAGGTCCAAGGAGTGTGAGAGACAGTAAGCAGAACATTTCACAGGAAAACAGCTTTATGCCCAAGGAGAGAACTCCAAGGGATTTGCCGTGGATTTGGGGATCTATTCACAGGGGGAAAAATGACCCACTGGCATTAAGAGGAACAATCTTCCTGAGATAAAGCAAAGTTTCATTCCCAGACACGGACCATGCTGTGGAAAATGGTTTGACTGGATTAAGACCTGTGAGCACCCAAAACTTTGATTGATTTTGGACTGTGCTGATGAAATGAAAACTGGTGCACTGATGAGCTTAGAATGGTTAACAGCAAAGAAACTCTGGAAGTCTGATGAGCCTTAATAGCCAAACAGGAGGTTTAAGATGAAGTTAATTTTGGGGAAGAAAGGGGGCACAGCAATCCAGCCAGTTTGCTGATGAAATCAGGGTGTGGAAATGTGCAAGTTCTTTGTGAAGCTGTTACAAGGGACACAATCTCAAAACTGGGCAGTATAAGCCAGATTTGAGTGTCTGAGCCCCCGGGAGAGTCATTGCCTGAAACTCTGCATCCTAATTCGAAAGGGGAAGGACTGATGTCATCTGTCAGGCAAACTCCCTTGATATGAAAAAGCCCTTAAGATTGGTGTCCATCTTATCCTTTCTCTCCTCCATGAGTCTGGGTAGTATATGATACCAAGGTCACGACTGGTAGGACACTCAGAAATGTCCTCCCAGCCTGACTGTGGATATCACTTTCTTTATTGGCATATAAAACAGGACAAAATTTTAAAACAAAACAAGGTTAAGAAATACAGTTAAAATTACTAATTTCCAGTATAAAATTTGCAACAGTTTCACAAAAGAGCACATCAGAGCTGTTCAGGAGATTGCGTATCTTATAACACTCATGCCACTGAGAACATTGCAAGAAAATGGAATTCACGTATTTCATGCGTATCTTATTGTATTTAGGGCATAGAAACAAAGAATGGTCAAGTGTTTCAACCGTAGTCCTATCACATGAACAAACTCTTTTAGAACGTTCCATATTCTTAAATCTTCCCTCCAGCAGAGCTGATGGCAGCACATTACATCTTGCAGTATCCAAGGCTCTCCTCTGGGTGGGATTAATCAGTAGACGAAGATATGCTGCCATAATTCCACGCTTGCATGGGATTAATAATGTAGTCGGAGAACAGGTTGTCTTGGCAGCACGAGTCAAATTATGAAAATCAAGATCCAAGAGCCTATTCTTAACTAGTCTGAAGGCTTCCACCTTTGTGAGCATAAGGAGTGATTCCAAGGGGAAACTGATAGCTTCAACCTTTCTAAAGATCAAAGTATACCATTCTGAAAGAAAGTGATCTGATAACAGAGAGGGAAAATAGCTATTGGATCCCACTAGAAAATGTATATGCAGCCAATATTTTATGGCCCTTATCCATGCCAAGGTTTCTAGAGTTGTTTGGCCCATCTCAATGCACAACGCAGCATAAGGCACACATCTAGGGAGCCCCACTAGTTTCCAAAGGAATTTGGAATGCAATAAATTAAATGATTTATTTATTGCCGAAATCCAAATGGGGGAACCGTACAGTAGCAAGGAGCCAATCCTAGCCTCAAAAACCTTCAAAGCCGCAGGAATGTATTGATTGCCTTTACTGTAAAAAAAAGCGATATATTGCTGTCATGTTGGTATGTGCCGAGGTAGTTACTGCTGGTCGCTGTGAGGACTATGAGAAATTATACCTATAGTATATTTTTTTTTATATGCCAATAAAGGCTTGTGTGTGGATATCACTTTCTGGATTTTTAACAGGATGCTTTCATTCTTTGTTTCTTCCTCCCAGAAGACAAAAGGTATAACCAGACATTTTCAATTTGTGTATGTATTCATCTGCTTGGTATCTCACACAGGATGTTTACAATACAAGATCTTATGATCATGGTGAGAGATATCTCCCCCCCTCTCACTTTTTTTATACCACGATGTTCTAGTTCAGGGTCCCAAAAGATGGTGCCCATGTGTGACATGACACCTATTCTGGCACCCACCAGAAGTGAGCAAGACAAGGCAGCGCTTCTGCCCAGCAGGGATTCTGATTGACTAATGGAAATTTGACTGGCTGTTCAGATTCCCCCCCCCCCAAAAAAAACATTGCTTTGATAGTAGCTGTTACCACAGCACAGGGATCTGCACAGTATTACTGAGGTTAAGCTGTGGCAGCCATTTTGTTTCTGCTCCCACCATGCCCTGTCAGAATTCTAAATTTGCCCACAGTCTCAGAAAGGCTGAGAACTCTTCTTCTAAAGAACACAGGACTCCTCACAAGAACCTGGTGAGGTAGGTTACACTGAAAGAGTACCAGTGGTTTATGAGCACCCATACAGCTGAATGGCTAAGTCCGGTCAGGTTGAGTTCATCACTATGCCACCCCAATTCTTCTGTTTCTAAGATGGGTTTGGTTTGGTTTAGTGTAGGAGGCATTTACCTGACATCTTAAGGAGCTGATTCCAAAGCCTCCTTGATTGCCCTGATTGGGCAGAAAAAAACACGATATAAATTTGGTAAATAAATCCTCCTGCCTCGTGTTGACCTCAGTCTGTTACATGTGTAGACCCAGCCAGCCTGAATCTATCTTGTCTTGTTAAAATGGCACCTTCAGCCATCCAGAGCAGCAAAGGTCTTTAACAGAAGCAGAGACCAGTTGAATTCGATTGCTGTGTGTTAAAAATAAGCTCTTGCAAAAGTTGCTGATGCAGGATGAAATCTGCAAGTCTGATGCCAGAGTTGTTTAACCTGCAGAGAATTAATGATGTGATGACAATAGGATACAATAATTGCTTTAGCTGGGTAATTTACATAGCTTAAACTGAACAGGTTTGACAATTTGAATCAGTGGAATTAGCACTGGGTGTTACTTTTTCAAGGTAGCACTTTTTCTCCCTAAGAGAGAGAGAGAGAGAGAGAGAGAGAGAGAGAGAGAGAGAGAGAGAGAGAGAGAGAGAGAGAGAGAGAGAGTTATTCAAAAGCAGCAAATTATTCAAAGGCAGCAAAAATATATAACACTTGGCCAGTATTCAAGAAGTAGGAATTCTTCGTAGTCTTTTGTTCAGAGGGATACTCTGATGAAGGATTTCATTATTTCCCCAAGATTATTTGTTGTCGGCATAGATCATTCATCTTCGTGCTGAAGAACATGAGTTTTTCTGCTTACTCTGAGCTCTAGCATGCTCAAGTGTTTCTTACCAGTAGCCTGATTTGAGTAACCTTTTGTCTTCATGGACGTCATTTCTGGCGGGGGTTAGGGAAACTAGAAATATATCCAGAGCTCTGTGTGTCAGGTGACTGCTTAGCCAAATGGTGTACCAGCAAGCTTTTAGGCTGCACTGTTGTTCAAAGATGGCTGCAAAGATTAGATGTATGGTTTCTTCACTGTTCATGTCTACTAACCTTTCTACAACCAGTGAGAGACAGTTTTGAAGTTAACTGTGAGAAGACGTAAATGTAAATACAAACAGGCATGGTACACAAGTAAAATACCTCAAAAAATATCATCAGGGCTAGCCCTAAGAGATTGCCACCTAAGTCTCTACTCCTAAGGGACTGGCACAACTCTTATGTGGCCATTACATTCCCAAAAAAACGTGTGCATACAGGCTTTGTATCTACACATCAACATTTTTGTTTCCTTCTGAACTGCAGATGAAGGAAGTTCGCACAGTTGTCTATGTTTGCTTATTGTTTGCCTCTATACAGCGGATATAAGCAAATGTAAAGCAAATGTGTGCCAGTTGTCTATATACAGGCCCCTTCCGCACATGCAGAATAATGCACTTTCAATGCACACAAATGGTGGGCGGAGCTTTGGACATGCAATGGGGGGGTTGAACCCGAGAACCCCCCCCCTTACCTACGTCCTTGTTGTGGCAGCTACATCACTGCCTCCCCCTCTCACTCCTCCTACATTCCAAGACTGGTAGTCCCCGGCTGTCGGTGAAAATGAAGCTCTCCTGTGTAAACCTGCTAACTAATATAAACAACCTAATGTGTCTTTCCCAGTGACAAAGGGAGGGGGAATTGCATACAGGTATGACATGCCCACGTGCCCCCTCCCACCCTGTCTCTGAAATGTCCAGACACGCCCCCGGTACGTCCCCAGTCCCACCCCTGACATGTGACTGCAATGGCGGTGCCCGGGGCAAGCCGCTCTAGATGTCCCCATTGCATCTACGCCCCTGGTCATTCCTTTCCCAGGTGCAAGAGGGGAAAGGTGAGGATTATACGGGCTATAACTCATCCTTGTTTCCCAAGTCCCTCAAATCTGGCTGTAGAGCAGTATGGTTAATTGCCTGGCATATAGCTTCAGTAAAGACTACCATTATCAATATTGGAGTCTGGTTAATGTCTATTGACAAGGGCTGCCTGCCATGGGCTTGCCAACTGAGGCAGCTCCTCTGCCCCCATGCCAACTACCTTCCCCACTGCTGATCTATGGCAGATAAGTTATCCAAGAAGACTTGGAGTTGGTCTGCTACTGCTCTCTCAAACATTTCACCTAGGAAGGGCAGATTAGAGAGAAGATGATAGTTAGCTACGTCAACTTTCTGTAGAGACTTTTTTTTTGAATGGTCGAGAGAAGATGCCCTGTGTTAGTAAGTGGTTTATAATAGATACTAAAGATTTGTTGATGTGGTCTTTACATGATTTTAGAAGCCAAGATGTGCAAGAGCCCAGGACCTTCACCTATCCAAGGCAGTGGTGGGATCCAAAAATTTTAGTAACAGGTTCCCATGGTGGTGGGATTCAAACAGTGGCGTAGCGCCAATGGGGCTGGGTGGGGCATGACAGGGGTGTGGCCGGACATTCCGGGGGCGGGGCATTAATAATTTCTCTGTTTCTGTAAAAAACTCTTACTGTAAAAAAAGTTCCTAATTTCCAGCTGGTATCTTTCTGTCCATAATGTAAACTCATTATAGCAAGTCCTATCGTCTACTGCCAACAGAAACAACTACTTCTCGTCTAATTGACTGCCTGTCAAATACTTAATACTTTCAAATACTTAATTTTGTTTCTAGAAATCAAAAGAAGGATACTTTCCTTAAACAACTTTACCATATTTCTAAAACTTGTTTTTTAAACAGCCCAACAGGGAGAATTATCCCATTTTCTACCTTCGCTAACCAGCCACATAGGAAACAACAGACTTCATGATTTTTGGGCCTAATGGAATTTCTAACAGAAAAGCAGACCCAATTAGTAACCTCCCCTCAGCACACACAAGTAATTAGTAACCCACTCTCTGGAACTGGTGAGAACCAGCTGGATCCCACCTCTGATCCAAGGAGCTTGTCAACATCCATTATGGAAACTGACTCAAAGTGGTCTATAAATTGAACATGCGGTGTACAAGGTAAGTCTTCCAGTGGACTCATGTTACAGTCAGAATCTAGAATTAGCTCTGAAGATATCAAACTTGTCTGGGCCATTCAGGTCAGGGTGAGATAAGATATAAAAGCAATTAAATAAATATAGCTTTGAATAAATATATTTTGCATTACTATGTGTTTGCCACTTTGCCCCCTTTTTCCTTATATGGATAAAGGTTGAGTTTAAAGCTAATTTTGTGCAATTTCCACAGTTCATAACTGTGATATATCTCCGTCAGCCTTGCAACAGGGTAGTTAAATGTAAGAACTTCAGCAAATACGGTGCCGGAGGTGATAATTATGAAACCTGTCCAATTTGCAAGATAATTTGACGTGTTTATCTTGACAACACTTGTAAGTTTTTAGCCTTTCCAATAATTAGGCATACTATGTTGATTTAGAAGTGTTAAAACTGAAAGTTAATAGAGAAGGTCACTTTGTTCTTGTACATCCTGTTTAATTTACTTCTTTTCTAATGCAGCAAGCCTGAATGATTTTATTTTATTTTTACTTGTAACCTGTGCAACCATTAAATTCAAAGCTACGAGATTTTTTTAAAAGAAGAAATCCACTTGCGTTGCATACAGTCTTACGTATATGTTTGCACCAAAATGAAGAAACCAAGTAAATTGTGAAGGTGACACAAGGGCCGTTTCCGCACGGCCTTTTTATGGAGCCCAGGGAACGGTAAAAACGCCGTTCCCAGGGAGCCATTCGCACAGACGGCGCTGCTGCTAAGCAGCAGTACCAACCTGGCGTCGCTCCCCCTCCCCCAGGGCAGCGTCAGGCCGCCCTGAAAAGCAACCCTTTAAAGGGTTGTTTTTCCCGCAACAGCGTGTTCCCGGTGACGCGGTGCGAACAGAACCGCCGGGAACACGCTGTTTCCCTTCCCCGTCCGACTCACCATGTCCCCGTCGTCGGCCTGCTGGCCGTCAAAGCCCCACCCACACTGTCCTCCGACCCCTGTAAAAAAGGCAACTCTATGCTGGGGATCATTAGAAAAGGAATTGATAATAAAACTGCAAAGATTGTCATGCCCTTAAATAAAGCAGTGGTGCGACTGCACTTGGAGTACTGTGTTCAGTTCTGGTCACCGCATCTCAAATAGGATATTGAGGAGATAGAAAAAGTGCAGAGAAGGGCAACAAGGACGATTGAGGGACTGGAGCACCTTCCCTATGAGGAGAGGCTGCAGAGTTTGGGACTCTTTAGTTTGGAGAGGAGGCGGCTGAGGGGGGATATGATTGAAGTCTACAAAATTATGCATGGGGTAGAAAATGTTGACAGAGAGAAATTTTTCTCTCTTTCTCACAATACTAGAACCAGGGGGCATTCATTGAAAATGCTGGGGGGAAGAATTAGAACTAATAAAAGGAAACACTTCTTCACGCAACGTGTGATTGGTGTTTGGAATATGCTGTCACAGGAGGTGGTGATGGCCACTAACCTGGATAGCTTTAAAAGGGGCTTGGACAGATTTATGGAGGAGAAGTCGATCTATGGCTACCAATCTTGATCCTCCTTGATCTGAGATTGCAAATGCCTTAACAGACCAGGTGCTCGGGAGCAACAGCCACAGAAGGCCATTGCGTTCACATCCTACATGTGAGCTCCCAAAGGCACCTGGTGGGCCACTGCGAGTAGCAGAGAGCTGGACTGGATGGACTTTGGTCTGATCCAGCTGGCTTGTTCTTATGTTCTTATGTTCTTATGACAGGGAAGGGGGCAGAGGCGGCTCCATGCGGAGCCGCCTGCCGTCCGCCAGCCACTCCTGACGCCGCCCGCACACGTGCGTGCGAACTGCCTCCGCCTCCACGCCGGCAGAATTCTTGCCGGCATGGAGGCGCATCGACGGCCGTGCAGAAACGGCCTAGGATTTATTAATCCAACCCCTCCCCTTCCCTCTCCTCCCTTGCATGCCACCCCTCCCCCTCCCTCCGCTAGGGTGGGTGGGCCATGTCTGAGCAATCCACGTTAAGTTATACTTCCCCTTGGTCTGTGTTCCTTAGAAGGCTGCCCCATTGTGCGTGGGCACCATAGGGGTGGCTGGAGAGCTGCTGTGATTGGAACTGATCTCCAGGTAATAGAGATCAGTTCACCTAGAGGTAATGGCTGCTTTGTAAAGTGGATTATGTGGCCTTATACCCAACTGAAGCCTCTGGGAGCAGCAGTGGCGTAGTGGCTAAGAGCAGTGGCTAAGAGCAGGTGCACTCTGATCTGGAGGAACCGGGTTTGATTCCCAGCTCTGCCGCTTGAGCTGTGGAGGCTTATCTGGGGAATTCAGATTAGCCTGTGCACTCCCACACAGACCAGCTGGGTGACCTTGGGCTAGTCACAGCTTCCCGGAGCTCTCTCAGCCCCACCTACCTCACAGGGTGTTTGTTGTGAGGGGGGAAGGGCAAGGAGATTGTCAGCCCCTTTGAGTCTCCTGCAGGAGAGAAAGAAGGGATATGAATCCAAACTCCTCCTCCTCCTCCTCCTCCTCCTCTTCTTCTTCTTCTTCTTCTTCTTCTTCTTCTTCTTCTTCTTCTTCTTCTTCTTCTTCTTCTTCTTCTTCTTCTTCTTCTTCTTCTTCTTCTTCTTCTTCTTCTTCTTCTTCTTCTTCTTCTTCTTCTTCTTCTTCTTCTTCTTCTTCTTCTTCTTCTTCCCTCCCCAATTCCCGCCCTCCTCAAAATCTACTTTTTAGATCTCCAGGTATTTCCCAATTCAGTACTCACAACTCGACCATTAACACATTTCAACAGCTTTGGCTGATATGGCCCTTCCTCACAGAAGTGTTTGACCTGGTCACTCTGACCCATATTGTCATCTCATTCCATTTAGACGGTGGTCATGCATTCTATATAGTGGTTAACATTCTTTAATTAGAAACCACAGAGAACAAACTTAACAAGAGTTTTCACTTCCACCTTAAAAGTCTGTTTCAGGAAGTCTGTGAGCGTTTCCCCACATACCTGCTGCTGCATGCTACTCTCCCCAAGTAGCGCGGGGTCCGCCGGCACTCCCCATTACAGAGGCGGTGACAACGCAGCCGCCCCTCCGCTGTTGCGCCCCCTTAGTGCACGACATTCCTGGCACCTTTTGAAACGGCGCCTTTTGATGACCCCGCCCAGAGCGCGGGGTCTTGGGGAAGCCTGGGCACACGTCAGAAATGATGTGCACTGGGAGTAGCGCGCAGCAACCATCACCCAGGTAAGTGGGGAAATGACCTGAGTCAGCATACATGGAAGCGTGCTTCATTGCTGCACATTTGATGGGGTTGCCAGCTGTCAGGTGGTACCTGGGATTACAATTGATCTCCAGGCAACAGGTCAGCTCACCTGGAGAAAATGGCTGCTTTGAAGGGGGAGTGGGAAAGACCTACAACACTCAGTGTCTTCCACTAACGGTAACGGATCAAGCCTATTTCTGCTGCCTTCAGATCTCTAAGCGGAGGAAGTGGTGGAATGAATCCTTATGCCTATTTAAATCCAGAAAACAAGGCTTTCAAAAGTCCTGAAGAACATTTTAAGATAAATGGAAAGCATATTATTCCACGGAAAAAAAGAAAAGAAAAAGATGAAATGGTGAAATGTGAAGGATATCTCAGAAATAATGTATATAAATTATCACTAACCTTCATGATATACTATATATTCCACCAGAAAGGGTATTAAAGGGAAATAGTGGAAAGATTAACACACTTTGAAAAATTATACTAATATGGCAATATGACTTTTTTTCCCCATGAGAAACATTCTAAAAATTTACAATAGTTACCACTCATAACTGTTTTGTTTTGTTGGGGTTTTTTTAAAGCTTATTTTGGAAAATTAGAATTTACATCAGTAATAGCCATAGACTATAGTTTTATCACACACACACACGCGCGCACACACACACACTTGTATGTCAATTTTTGTTTCCACTTGGGCAGCCCAATCCAAAGAGGGGGAACAGTAGAGCGGTGGCCAGGGATGCTGCCACAGTGTTACCCCTCAAGAGGTTATCAGTGCTATGGGTTCTGGGATAGAAAAAGAATCTCCTTTCTCTCCTGGGAAAGCCCATAGAGGCATATGACTTAAACCACCCTTTCTGATGGCAGAAGTGTGCGCTGCTGAAAGGAGGTGTTCCTATGGCTAAAGTTCTTTGGGAGCCAACTAAAGACAGCCCCACTCACAGGAACATCCCTAGAATGCCCCCACCCCTGCTTGTGTAACCTCAGCTTGCGGGTTCTGTGGGGCAGAACTTGGAATGAGTTTGCAACAACATTTTTTAAAAAAACAAAATGGTTTACTTTCTTAACATATAACACACAACATCAACATTTAACATCAGACTTCAAGGTCCTGTTCAGGTTGCATTTTCAAGTCCTTATATCTACAGTCTACTGATACTGCCAAGTCCAATTCTTCTTTGCAAGTGGGTTTTGTTCCTGAAGACTCCAAGGGCTTGATGAACAGGATTCAACATGATGAAGGTTTCCAGGAGAACTCTCATCCATTACAACCACAAAAACCCCTGAAACAATAAACTCCAACATTTACAACATAGCAAAAAAAAACCTACCACCTTCCCAGTAGTTCCCAACAACATTACCTTAACAAGGTGTTAAGGGCTTATAGAAATCAAGGTCCGAGTCTGGTAGCCTTGTCTCCTCCAAACTACATGAGGTCTGCAGCCTCTTGCTGCTTTGAGTCTCCACCCCTTACTGGGTCAACCCATTCTGAGCATGGGGGTTACACTGGCATGGGCTCTGGCAATACAGGAGCAATGGTGTGGAGGAAAACCTCCAGGTTCTGACTCTGCGGTACCCATCACCTGGTTTCCATGCACTGGCACTGGCACAACACTTCCCTCACTTGCAATGTGGCTGAGAGCCAGCATGTGTAGGTTAAGAGCAGGTAGATTCTAATCCAGAGAACTGGGTTTGATTCCCCACTCTTCCACCTGTTTCCGTGCTCCTATATTCTTGCTGGGTGACCTTGGATTAGTCACAGTTCTTTGGAACTCTCTCAGCCCCACTTACCTCATGAGGTGTCTGTTGTGCAGAGAGAAAGGGAAAGGAGTTTGTCAGCCACCTTGAGTCTCTTTACAGAAGAGAAAGGTGGGATATAAATCCAAACTCCTCCTCCTCCCTCCCTCCCTCCCTCCCTCCCTTTGGATTGCACAGTTAGTCTCTAGAACTGGTTGTAACTACGATTTGATTCCATTTTTTTCTTTTCCTGTTTTGTTAATTTTTATCGTAGAATGAAATGCAGTTCACTTCCTTCTGCATTCCACTGTGGAATGCTTCTGCTTAAGATTTCATATTGTACAACTTTCCCCAGGACCCCCGGGGGATCACAGGGAAATGACCAGAAGCAGAGATAGAGCTTGGTGACTTGGGGCTTTTTCACATACATGGTTTGTTCTTGAATTAAGGCAATCCGCATCGACATCCTGACCTTTTTGTTGCTGTTTCGGTGCACAAGATCATTCACACATCACCAGGTTGTTGTGGATGTTCTTGTTGCTTCAGAAAACCCTTGGTTTTGCATTGCCCTGGAATGCAGTACAAACGAGAGTTCCAATTGGCTGTTGGGCCATCCAAGGTCGTGTTCCGTGTGATGCTTGGCCCCCGTCATCACGAACGAATGAGCTAACGAGTCAGCATGATTTCACTATCTCAGTGTACCACTGCGTTGAGAACTCGATATCTCGAGATATCTGGCCGGCGTTGGAAACAATGCACTGCATGAGCGACCACGAGGAGGGGCGGGAGGAGAGTGAGACGGAAACGAAACAGTGAAATGTGTGCACGCAACTGGCAAGCTCTATTGCATCCTGATTGGTTGGAGGAAATTGCATCACACAGTGGGCGTGATCCCTCGCAGTCACTTGTTCGAGTTGTGTTTTGCACCTAGGCACCAGATTGTGGGGGGAATCCATTTTATCCAAGAAAGTTGCACAATTATCGAGCAACAGGAAAAATGTGAGACAAAGGTTGAAATGAGCGACAGATTAGGGGTCAAGGCACATTATGGCTCAAGTGTGTGCGAAAAAAAGGCAGAAACTGTGACGACCTCATATATTAAATCAAGAACAAACCGTGTGTGCGAAAAAGCCCTTGATCTGTTTTTTTTTTGACAATTGCCAAGAAAGTTGGAAACCAGAAATAGCTTTAAACAACCGCAGCAAAAAACAAGCATCTACACTGTGTGGAAGAAAGAGAGCTGTCCAAGACTGGTAGCTCTTATCTTTGTGGAATATCTTGATCATTGCAACGATCTCTGTCGTAGGGTACCCACCAATCGCCGTATGCCTGATAACAGAAAGCATCCTGTGGTTTCTATGCCCCAGAAATCGCTACATATGCATTAGTTTGTCTCTATGATTGCACTTTTATTAAGGCATGCAGGAATGCGCCTTGTGAAAGCAGCAGAAGTTTTCTTTGAAGCTTTTTTTGACACACGTGACATGGTAGCAGATGGTTTTTTTTCCAGCACAACACAAAATCAAAACATCTTCAGCTCCCTCCCCTGTGCATTTTTCAAGTGGCAGCTGTTGGCAATTGACAGTACGTCAAATAGCAAGAAATCAACGTTCTCTATTTTTTCCCCCCCACTGACATTTATTTCCACGCAGGCAGCGAGCCTATGATTTGGGGTATGAGCATTTGTAAAATGCATACACATTCACCCCAGAAAATCCAATCTGAAGAAGAGATGATTTCCAATGTTTCATCCTGCACTTTCGACCTCCGAATCTAAGTTTTGTTTTCGCTGCTTCCGTGCGCAAACAACCTGTGATTCTTTACCTTGGTGTTGTTTTCTTTCCTGGAGCCATACTTTCCCCCTGTGAATATATATTTTCAGTGTTATTTGTGTGTCCACAAATCAGCTTTATGCATATAAAATACGGATTTTTTATATATAAATCCTGCACAAAATCCACACAATGTGTGCGCGCTTTCAAGCCAACAATGAAAAATGGAGAACTGGAATCATGGCTACCTGGTGAAGTAATTTATGCAACAAGGCTTGGATGATGCACATATCTTCTGCAGAATATGCAAAACAGAACTTTTTTTAGGGTGGAGATGCCAGGTTGGGGTACACATGGAACCCACAAGTTTGCTACAATACAATGTTTGACTTAAACAAGAAAACCTCAGCACAAGACAGCCCAGTTCATCTCCTTGCTCAGCAGTGAAACCTGGTGACCTTTGGTCTAGTCCAGTGTTTTCCAACATTTATGACGTCACGGTACCCTTGACCTCACTCTTCATATCTCATGGTACCCCTGCAATTTTCCCTACACCTTCCCCTCCCAGTTCCCCTGCTTGCCACCCCCACCTTCCTCTCCCAAGGTGAAGGGAAGCACAGGGGCTGGGAAGTGGCTGCAGACCTTGCGGCAGGCCCTGCCCCCTGGGCCAGCTCCGTATCCTTGCTGGTGCCGGTGGGAGACACCGCAAAAGTGAGGAGGGGACAGTAGAATTGCTGCGGTACCCCTGGGACATGCTCACGGCACCCCAGGGTACCACAGAACTCTGTTTGGAATCGCTGGTCTAGTCACTAGCCTGATCTATCTTGCAGGGTTGCTGCAAAGATGCACTGTAATAAGATTTGTGAATGCTGCAGGGAGCTCCTTGGAGAATGAAGAGGGTTGGGGTGTTGAACTCATGTGTTACAAGTGCTGGATATGACATAAATGTGACTTTGTCAGCCAAGCCAAGGAGTGGTGGCTCCCTTGTCTGGTGAGCTCCAAGCAGGCTCATCAGCCCAGAACAGCATTTGGGGTGAGGGATGTGGAGTGTGGGGGTTGCCTCAGCTATCGAGCCTTTGTTGTAGGTGTTGTGTCTGGCAAACCCATAGTGGACTTGATATCTAATTGATCTCTCTAAAGCCACCTTAAGAAACGAATTTGCTACCCTTCACTTTCAACACTTTCCCACTGACCATCTTCATAGTGGATATCAGAAACTTCCAGGGGACTAGTGTTTTTGCCTTGTGGCCTTGATCAATCAGAAGATCTAATCCACTATGTCTTACGGTGCCTGCTATACAGTGATATTCGAGGTAAACATCTCAGTCCAATTCTATGTAAAGTTAGTGGTTCTGAAGAAGACAGGCCGATTTTTATCGGCTGATGTTTTCCGTACGGTTACCTCCAAGGCCATGACTTCTATTTTCTTATCAACCGCTTTAAGGAGGAAATTAGTTGCAGGCCAAAATTTCAAAGCTCGATTGTAAATCTAACCTGTGATATTTGACTTTTACGGTTTTACATTGATATGTTGATAGAGATATCATGTCAGTGCATGTAGGGGATTGCATGGTCTATGGTATTTTATGGTGATTGTGATGGCCTTTGGCTTATGATAAATTATACTTCTAGTCCTAATATGACCACCACAGTGGATCAGCCCAGAACAGCACCGGGGGGGGGCACTTGGGGGGTGTGACTGCCTCAACTGGTGCCCTTGCAGCAGGGAGGGGCTGCCTCATCTTACAAGTCCACAGTGGGTTTGCAAGACCAGATTGGGAATTAGGTGGATTGCTGTCTGGACAATGGGGGCTTGCCAGGCCAGAATGGGAGCAACGGGAAATTGCTTCCCCACCCTGGGACATGGACAATATATACCCCACTAAAACATTCCCTTCTCACTGGACACAGTGTGTAACAGACTTCCCTCTGTGATACACCTCTGAAGATGCCAGCCACAGATGCAGGCGAAACGTTAGGAACGAGGTCCACCAGACCACGGCCACACAGCCTGGAAAACCCGCCACAACAAATGATTCCATGTTTCACAGCTTTGTTCTGCAATTCTCCATACTTTGTATAATTGATGCTTCAAAGATTAGCCTCCCAAAATAACAAAAATCCACCCAGAAATGATGAAATACACTGTCGAGGGGGAACGGAGAGTGACCTCACAAAATGGCACCGAGGAGGCAGTTCTGGGATGGCAGAGAGGCGTGGAAAAATGTTTTAAAGAGATTACACAGCTGTGAAGCCATTATGAAAATGTTTCAGCCTAAATGATGATGATGATGATGATGATGATGATGATGATGATGATGATGATGATGATGATGATGATGATGATTATTATTTATTAAATTTGATATACCGCCCTATCCCAACAGGGATCAGGGCGGTGAACAATATAAAAATCATAAAACAACAATTTAAAACAGTTACATTTTAAAATAGCAGCCCACAATCCCACATATAAACCCAAAGACAACCCCCTCAGAGAAAAACAGTGGGTCTCAGTGGTGTTGAAGACCCTTATAAGCAACAGAGGGGGAATAGGGGCATGGGCACGGGCACCATCAGCGGCTGGACTCCCCGAAGGCCCTGTGATAGCTTTTAAAGGGGATTCACTAAAAGTGTTTTGAGGTTGGAAAGAAAAAATGATCAGAACCAAAGGGTGGGGGAGGATTGCAGAACTCCATGGAGGAAACATTTTATTTCCTGCCTCAAAACATTTTAAAAAGTTTGTGTGGAAAAGGCGATAGTCTCAGCAATTACCATTAAAATATACCAAAACTGATTTCTTATCAATGTACTGTCCCCCAGCAAGCTTCCTTGGCAGAGTGGGGATTCCAACCTAGATCTCCCAGAGTCTAGTCTGATAATCTGAGTTTAAATTCCTACTCCTCGAGGACAGAGTTTTTAAATTAACTTTAGATGTTGCAAAGGTTTTTATCTCAAGCCTCAAGAATTAGATCAGCTAAGATAATGACGATATAATCCTGTATTATATGTTAAAAAGTACTGTTTTATCGTTTTAATTCTACGCAATTATAATATTGCAACTATCTGTTATTCGTGTATTCCAATTGTATGGAGTCTAGGGGCTATGAATAGATGATGATGATGATGATGATGATGATGATGATGATGATGATGATGATGATGATGATGATGATGATGATGATGATGATGATGATGATGATGATAAGAACATAAGAACATAAGAACAAGCCAGCTGGATCAGACCGGAGTCCATCTAGTCCAGCTCTCTGCTACTTGCAGTGGCCCACCAGGTGCCTTCGGGAGCTCACATGCAGGATGTGAAAGCAATGGCCTTCTGCGGCTGTTGCTCCCGAGCACCTGGTCTGTTAAGGAATTTGGTATCTCAGATCAGAGAGGATCAAGATTGGTAGCCATAAATCGACTTCTCCTCCATAAATCTGTCCAAGCCCCTTTTAAAGCTATCCAGGTTAGTGGCCATCACCACCTCCTGTGGCAGCATATTCCAAACACCAATCACACGTTGCGTGAAGAAATGTTTCCTTTTATTAGTCCTAATTCTTCCCCCCAGCATTTTCAATGGATGCCCCCTGGTTCTAGTATTGTGAGAAAGAGAAAAATTTCTCTCTGTCAACATTTTCTACCCCATGCATAATTTTATAGACTTCAATCATATCCCCCCTCAGCCGTCTCCTCTCCAAACTAAAGAGTCCCAAACGCTGCAGCCTCTCCTCATAAAGAAGGTGCTCCAGTCCTTCAATCATCCTTGTTGCCCTTCTCTGCCCTTTTTCTATCTCTCCAATATCCTTTTTGAGATGTGGCGACCATGATGATGATGATGATGATGATGATGATGATGATGATGATGATGATGATGATGATGATGATGATGATGATGATGATGATGATGATGATGATGATGATGATGATGATGATGATATAACCTAGGGGTCTCCAACCTTTTCAGAACTTTACAAATTCTGACACAGCATGGTTAGTGCAACAACAAAATGGCTGCCACAGAAGACAGATCCAGACACAAAATGCTTGCCACAGTCTAAGTGTATATCCTTGTGCTGTGGTAACAGCTGCTGCCAAAGCAACATTAAAATCTTCACAGCGAATCTCCAGGAGTCATACAGAACCCTCCCTGGCCCCACCTACTTTAAAAAAGACACTTGGCAGGGACAAGAAGATGTGTCAGCAGGTGCCATGGCATCCACAGCAACCACAGTGGGATGAATTGTGTGAAGAAAGTGGTGCATGCCTGCACCAGCAGATTTGTCCTCCCCAGAGTACTTACCCCAGTGGAGGGGCAGAAACACCAGTGAGCAGTCATCACTGTACCCCATGGCACTTGAGCATGGCACCCAGCACCATGTTAATGCTCCTGTGCTGCCACTGGTCGTGTTGACATAGCAGGGATGTGGTGAGGTAATTCTGGGGGTGGAGCTGACAGTTGGCTTTCACCCCATGTTTGTGGCAGTTACACCATGGCCTCAGCTCTAAGACTTACACCCAGTGGTGGGATCCAAAATTTTTAGTAACAGGTTCCCATGGTGGTGGGATTCAAACTGTGGCGTAGCACCAATGGGACTGGGTGGGACACGATGGGGGTGTGGCCGGGCATTCCAGGGGCGGGGCATTCCTGGGCGGGGCTGTGGCGAGGTTGCAGCCGCTGTGCCGGTCCTTGGGCGGGAAACGGATGCACGCAGGAGCAGGCTGCCACGCACGCCGGTGCACCTCCTGCTAGACTGCTTCAAGTTCTGCGTGCTACTGCTGAGAGGAGGGGCGTAACTTAGGCAAAAATCACGTGGCAAAATCACCAATTGGTAACCCCCTCTCGGCACACACAAATAATTAGTAACCTACTCTCGGGAACCTGTGAGAACCTGCTGGATCCGACCTCTGCTTACACCCCCTTTTGGATAAGTCAATTGGTTAGTCCATTCGGTAAGACTATTGAGGCTAATGGAGGACACTCCAGTGGCGACGTTTTTGTCTTTGTTTTTTTCTCTCCCCGCCCCACCATCAAGCCTTTTTGGAGGTGGCACTGCATCTGGATGGGGCTGCCCATAAAGCTAAATTTATTCCTGACAGGCTGAGAATTGAATGATTTCCATCTCATCTATGTGATCAGAGGCTTGGCTAAGTCTGCACAACTGATGCCAAAACCCCCACAAAAGGGCAATATGATTTGCCTTTGAATAATTAAAATATTAGGGGAAATCATCATGCAACAAGCTTTCTGTCATAACGTTGCTTTTGAAACGAGAATATCTCCTTGAATCATAATTAAAAGAGTGACGCATACTGTTGATCTTTTTCCTTTTATTGTGAAATACACTGAAAACCTTTTCATTATGCGAACAAGGTCTTTCTTGACAGCCCATCAGAAGTCCTTAATGAAAGTGATTATAGTTGCAGAAAGTTATGCAGACTAATTGGGTTCCTAATGAAATGATCCCACACAACTTTTCTTTGGTTCTGTGCCTTGTGTGCATTTTTGCGACTCCCTGCCTTTCCTGATGCACAGTCCCTGTAGGTCGAGCTATTCTAAAACTCTGGAGGAAAAATGGACTTGCTGAGCAAATAACCTCAGTGAACAATCTTTCAAGTCCTTAAGGCACGAATGTTTGACTTGTTCAAGCTTTCTCAATAATATTCTTCTTCAGTATTCCGTCCCTGATGATTTTCCTGAAAGTTCGACAGCTATGCTTCTTCTCTCAGTGACTGGGCTTTCAACTCTGATATTTGAAAGATGGATATTTGATAGATGGATATTTGATAGATAGGTCAATTGTATAGTCCAAATTTGCATTATAGTTTAAACAATTTAAAACCAATCATCTTAGAACCTCATATTTACTCAATATATCATTTCGGCATCTCAGAGTTTTCTTCAGATCCATATATTTTCAAACAATGCCTGCAGTACTACTGAATGGACCTTATTGCCAAATACCCTTGACCAGAGGTGGGATCCAGCAAGTTCTCACCAGTTCCCGAGAGTGGGTTACTAATTATTTGTGTGTGCTGAGAGGGGGTTACTAATTGGGTCCGCTTTTCCATCTCCTTTGAACGTGAAGGTTCCATATAGCAATTGTGACTAATAATGTAACTCCCTGAACTGGGTTAATCCCAACCAGGTACTGCAATTCATTGATTCTCAGCCTTTCGTACCTTTTATTGCACCAGTCTCTATCAAAGAACCTGTGTGTTTCACCATTGCTGAGTTCAGATTTGTGAGCTGGGGCATTTTTTATAATGTGATGATGATTTAGAAATGACCTGGTGCAAAAAAAAAAATTATTGGGGTCGTGGTGGGGTGGCTGCCCATGGGGGGGCATCCAACTCAGGTTTTGCCCAGGGCTCAGGTTTGCCTAGGTACACCTCTGCCCCCTTCGCTGAGGGGGGGGGCTGGCGAGGGAACCTGTTACTAAAATTTTTGGATCCCACCACTGCCCTCGACCCAACACTTTTGTATCTGTGGAGAACCAGCTGTGGAGGACTTCCACTATTATACTTTAACTTGTATTCTATATGTGGAGCTTACGGATAAACTTCTCGCTAGGCTACTGGCTGGTCTAAACCTCCATTTGTGATTTCTTTACTTATATATAATTCAGTAACATGCAAAGTGTTGTGATGATGAACCCTCAACCCATCACCGCTTAGGACTGTCCTGTGCCCCCATTGGTTCAAGCTTCACAGTCACACTCAAAAGAGAGCAAGAGTACAGAGTGCAGCAGGGCCCTCCAGAAGGTTCCCCACTACCATTCTTCTGACTCCCAGACCCCCAAAGACAACCCACCTGCCGACTCCCACCCACCATCAGAGGCCAACCTGGCCCTGCAGAGCATCAGCATCTTACCACCAGTGCTGCTCAGGACTCAGGTTTCCCCACCTGCTGAATCCCACCCCCGAGAGATAATCTGGGCCCTACAGAGCACCAGTGGTAAGCCGCCAATGCTCCACAAGGCCTGGAAGAAGCCCTCCCAATCCCCTCCCCATTCTCTCCCAACCCCCACACAGAGCCTGCTGCCCCTCCCAGCCTGAGCCTCTCAACTTCCCAAGCAGTGAGTCAGGCCAGTGAGGCAGTGGCTGAGTTGCCAGCCACTGCCCCACTGGCCAGATCCAAGCATTTCCAGTCCGAAGCCTCCTGATTCCACTCTCCCTTGTCCCAAGCCTCCCCTTTCCACCTTCCCCCACCCCCAAAAAACAATTCCAACCCACCTTCCCACCAGGCCGAAGAAGAAGAAGAAGAAGAAGAAGAAGAAGAAGAAGAAGAAGAAGAAGAAGAAGAAGAAGAAGAAGAAGAAGAAGAAGAAGAAGAAGAAGAAGAAGAAGAAGAAGAAGAAGAAGAAGAAGAAGAAGAAGAAGAAGAAGAAGAAGAAGAGGAGGAGGAGGAGGAGGAGGAGGAGGAGGAGGAGGAGGAGGAGGAGGAGGAGTTTGGATTCATATCCCTTCTTTCTCTCCTGCAGGAGACTCAAAGGGGCTGACAATCTCCTTGCCCTTCCCCCCTCACAACAAATACCCTGTGAGGTAGGTGGGGCTGACAGAGCTCCGAGAAGCTGTGACTAGCCCAAGGTCACCCAGCTGGCATGTGTGGGAGTTTACAGGCTAATCTGAATTCCCCAGATAAGCCTCCACAGCTCAAGCAGCAGAGCAGGGAATCAAACCCGGTTCCTCCAGATTAGATACACGAGCTCTTAACCTCCTACGCCACTGCTGCTCCTATTCCCACTCCCTTTCCACCAGCTCAAACAGTCCCATTCCCACCCCGCCCCTTCCTTCAGCCTTCCACACTTACCAGACTCCTGCAACCAGAGAATCATCATCAGGTTGGTAGAAAGTGACCCAATGGGGAAGGAAGGGGTGGGTTATACCTGATGCTTCAAAGACTGGGCCCTCCAAAATAAAAGAAGCAGCAGCTAAATGCTGCAAATAAGCAGGTGAGGGTGAACTGAGTGAGCTCAGAAGTCGGCTCCAAGGAGGGTGTTCTGGGAAGCAGAGATGCATGGCAAACATTAGCCAATAGATCACACAGCAACTGAAAGTGTTTCCAAAACGTTTCAGCCTGAGAATCATTTTGAAAGGGGATTCATTTAACATGCTTCGATGGTGGAAATAAAATATTTGGGGGTAAAAATAATGTGGCACTCCATAGAGGAAATGTTTTATTTCTTGCCTCGGATCGTTTTAAATGAATTGTTCATAAAAGCCCAGAGTTGTTCCACCAGACCTGTAGATGAGAGCAGCAATGATATTCCATAGCCGGTCTCTCTCTCTCTCTCTCTCTTGTTGTTTTGCTATCAGGGTTATTGCTGCTGTCACATCCCTCACTGGTGTGTACATGAACGAGTGCTCTCATATGGGAATTTATGTTGTATTTAAGAACATAAGAACATAAGAAAGAGCCTGCTGGATCAGACCAGAGTCCATCTAGTCCAGCCCTCTGCTACTCGCAGTGGCCCACCAGGTGCCTTTGGGAGCTCACATGCAGGATGTGAAAGCAAGGGCCTTCTGCTGCTGCTGCTCCCGAGCACCTGGTCTATTTATTCATTTTAATTGTAAAACTTATTGATGTTCACTGCTCTGGGCCTGTCTGATGTGTGAGAGCAGTTTACAAGTTAAATAAATAACAATAACAACACTGAAATAAGCCCTATGCATGTGAAGTTCAAACCATGTGTCATGAACATTGATATGTCTTAGGCTTGAGAGCCAGTGTGGTGTAGTGGTTAAGGGCAGGCGGACTCTAATCTGGAGAACCAGGTTTGATTCTCCACTCCTCCACATGAGCTGTGGACTCTTATCTGGTGAACCAGATTTGTTTTCCCGCTCCTACATTTTTGCTCAGTGACTTTGGGCTAGTCACAGTTTGTTCGGAACTCTCTCAGCTCCAATTACCTCACAAGGTGTCTGTGTTGGGGAAAGGAGTTTGTAAGCTGCCTTGTATCTCCTTCCAGGAGAGAAAGGTGGGATATAAATCCAAAGTTGTTGTCGTCGTCCTCCTCCTCCTCCTCTTCTTCCTTCTTTCTTCTATATGTGTTGAGTTTTATGCACATATGAAAGGTTGGACGTGCCCAGTGAGTGGACTATTCAGCTGTGATTCTGTCCACGCGGTTCTCATAGACCAGGGGTCTGCAACCTGCGGCTGTCCAGATGTTCATGGACTACAAATCCCATCAGCCAATTGGCCATGCTGGCAGGGGCTGATGGGATTTGTAGTCCATGAACATCTGGAGAATCGCAGGTTGCAGACCCCTGTCATAGACTCTGCCTACTTACATCATCATCTGAACCAGCCTCCAGTGAATACAGATAATGTGGGCATATATTCAAAAGTCATGCTTTGTGCTAATAAAATCTGGGAAGTGAATTCCATTCCAAGTAAATTTAAGAGGTCATTTTCCTCAGTTCCTACATTTCAAGTGCTGGAATAGTAAATAATGACTGTTATTGTTAATGACTAATATTCAGACATCTCTATCATGGACCTATTAGCACCGGCAATTGGTACATACGACAGCTTAGTCCATGAAGAGTGCATCAGATTTATAGATATCCCCACACAAAAGAATTAAGTTTAAAGTGTGGGATTTGTTTGAGCTCGAATTTCGGCGAGGTCAGAATCGGCAGCTGGCTTCGGCCTCCTGCTGCACCGCCACATTACTGGGAAGTTTTTCATCTCAACCCGCTCTGTCCCCACTGTGAGATTTGATAGTTGATGAGATCACAGCCAAAAAAGAAAGGTTACAGAGTGAGAAGAAGATAGTTATTTTAGTAGCTCAGACCATTGCCATGAAAAATCTTCCACGCAACCCCAGTGAATTGAGCATTCAGTCCCCTGACCTCTGCTGAATTTATAAGTGACCTTTAACAAATTGCATAATGTCCCCATGACTTGGTCCCCACCCCCTCCCCAATCTACAAAGCAATCCATTCAAGAACCTTTTTTTTTTCGTCACCCAAAGAAAATACATGACATGTGCAGAGAGTTGCTGTGGGATTGTTTGAAATGGGATACCATGTGAAGCATGGAAATGATTTTGTTTGAGAGCAGCAGTGGCATAGGAGGTTAAGAGCTCATGTATCTAATCTGGAGGAACCGGGTTTGATTCCCAGCTCTGCCGCCTGAGCTGTGGAGGCTTATCTGGGGAATTCAGATTAGCCTGAGCACTCCCACACACACCAGCTGGGTGACCTTGGGCTAGTCACAGCTTCTCGGAGCTCTCTCGGCCCCACCCACCTCACAGGGTGTTTGTTGTGAGGGGGGAGGGCAAGGAGATTGTAAACCCCTTTGAGTCTCCTTCAGGAGTGAAAGGGGGATATAAATCCAAACTCTTCTTCTTCTTCTTCTTATGTTTCATTAGATACAGTTTGATTAGATATTCCATTGTTTGGGAATGCTTTCTTGGACTTTTCTCAAAAGCTTTTATTATATTTCCTTGAATCATAGACATGTCATGTGCCATCAGTTAGATGAAGAGAAGGAGAAGAAGAGTTTGGATTTATACCCCACCTTTCTCTCCTGTCAGGAGATTCAAGGTGGCTGACAAACTCCTTTCCCTTCCTCTCCCCACAACAGACACCTTGTGGGGCAGGTGGGGCTGAAAGAGTTCCAAAGAACTGTGACTAGCCCAAGGTCATCCAGCCGGAGATATTAAGAAGAGAAGAAGTTTTATTTTTGCTGTATGGCACCAATAAAGCTACCCCTTTGCATGATCTGGCTGGACAGGCAAAAATATGGTGCTGGATGAAGTGAAAAAGTCAGGACTGCATGATCTTTATTTTTCAAAATGTAAATTCTGGTGACATCAATTGATGTGTTTAGGAGGATTCCAGGAGGGAAAAGCATCAGGGAAGAGAAAAGGCAAGAGAGCTCACAGAGTTGGTTAGTCCGGTGTAGCAGCAAAAAGCTCCAAAAGGCATTCGTTTCTGGAGAGCAGTGACTTTGTTCCAGCCTGGCAATTACTGTGTTTTATGGTCCCATTTCACTCCAATGCTGGCTTAACTGATGGGCTAGGAGAGTGTTTTCCCTCAGCATTTTCCCCTCAGCATTTTAGGGCAGCATTGCTCTAAAACTTGCAGCGAGATTCCATGAGCATAGCTGCTGTTGGCCGTGCTCTGCCTTTCTGGCACCTCTAGTGGCTGCAGTGCAGAATTGCACTAAAAATAAAATACATTGCAATGCATTCACTGAATGCCACATGATTTAAGCTTCGTAGGCCCTCAAGTTGACGGGGGCACCAGCCCCCCCGGTGGCCTGAAAATTTGCAGTTGTCAACCCATTTGAAAGGTTCTTGTGACCCACTTTCTTAGAAGCAAGGTTTTGTGTGCATAAGTGTGTGAAGGAGCCGATATTATTATTCTACGAGGCTCCATCACTGTCCTCTTAAATCAAAAGTTATCCGCAAAAAATATCATCACTTGTATATTGCAGTTATGAAGGGTTGTGTGTGTTTACTTTCCTGTTCGGATTAGTTATTGATCTGCATAAATTGAATGAGTGTTGCATTCAGTACATAAATATACTATGCATGATTCCTCTGACCTTCCTAAATTGATCCCTTTTTATTGCAAGCTAGCCAAGATGAATGCTGGAGAAGATCTGGACTCTAATTTTGAACAATCTCACAGCCACCAGCATCTTAAAATGGAAATGCTACCAACTTCATTTACAGTTCACTAGCGCAATGGATCAATTGGTAACCTTCCATGTGACCCTTGCCTGTGGCCCGGGCTTAATTATGACTTTGAAAGCTATGGCATTATTTGTAATTGGCAGACAATGTTTCCAGTTGATTCAGTGGTGCAATATAGTGGCTGTAATGAGTGATAGATTGCCCTACCACATAGTGAGTGGTAGTTCTTGCATATAAAACGCTGCTGTGTGAAGTCAACCATGTGAAAGGCTTTCCAGAGGTTTCCATGTGATTTCTGGGAAAAATGAAGTACAATACCCCAACTGTTTTCACATCCAGAATTCCAGATTTTCCAGTATTTCACTATAAAAGTTCTGGACTTCTGTTCCTTTGTATGAACCATTGATATGAAAATGCTGTTGGACCTACATCATAGTGATGTAGTGGTTAAGAGTAGCAGTCTCTTATCCGGAGAAACAGGTTTGATTCCCCCACTCCTCCACCTGAAGGCTGTTGGATGACCTTGGGCCAGTCACAGTTCTTTCCAAACTGTCTCAGCCTCAGCAATTGCACAAGGTACCTGTTGAGGGGAGAGGATGGGTAAACTGCTCTGAGACTCCTTAAGGTAGAAGAAAGTGGAGTACAAAAATCAATCCTCTTTCTCCTCCTCCTTTTCCTTCTTCTTCAAGATGGTAATCATCAATCCAGATGGGTGTGTGTTGAATGGGCTATGGGAGGGGTCAGAGGTGGGATCCAGCAGGTTCTCACAGATTCCCGAGAGTAGGTTACTAATTATTTGTGTGTGCCGAGAGGGGGTTACTAATTGGTGATTTTGCCACGTGATTTTTGCCTTAGTTATGCCCCTCCTCTCAGCAGTAGCGCGCAGAACTTAGCCAAGCCTCTGATCACATAGATGAGATGGAAATCATTCAATTCTCAGCCTGTCAGGAATAAATTTAGCTTTATGGGCAGCCCCGTCCAGATGCAGTGCCACCTCCAAAAAGGCTTGATGGTGGGGCGGGGAGAGAAAAAAACAAAGACAAAAACGTCGCCACTGGAGTGTCCTCCATTAGCCTCAATAGTCTTACCGAATGGACTAACCAATTGACTTATCCAAAAGGGGGTGTAAGCAGAGGTCGGATCCAGCAGGTTCTCACAGGTTCCTGAGAGTAGGTTACTAATTATTTGTGTGTGCCAAGAGGGGGTTACCAATTGGTGATTTTGCCACGTGATTTTTGCCTAAGTTACGCCCCTCCTCTCAGCAGTAGCGCGCAGAACTCGAAGCAGTCTAGCAGGAGGTGCACCGGCGTGCGTGGCAGCCTGCTCCTGCGTGCATCCGTTTCCCGCCCAAGGACCGGCACAGCGGCTGCATCCTCGCCACAGCCCCGCCCAGGAATGCCCCGCCCCTGGAATGCCTGGCCACACCCCCATCGTGTCCCACCCAGTCCCATTGGTGCTACGCCACAGTTTGAATCCCACCACCATGGGAACCTGTTACTAAAATTTTTGGATCCCACCACTGGGAGGGGTGCTCACTTGAAACAATGTGTTTACCCATTTCACTGATGTAAGTGGCATCTATGTTGGTGGGGAAGGCAGACAGGACGGCGTTCAACCTGGTTGTGCGTGCTGTGTTATCTTTGGTATGAAAAAAACAACAACACGCAACTTCCTTGCAGTATTTGAAACAGCAGGTGGGGCTTTGCTAAAAGCAGGAATGTCTCTTTTCAGAGAGGAGCCCTTTACAAGAACACCACTTAATCACAAACCTCTGCAACTTAAGTGGGCTGCATTGTAACACACAATAGATCAGGGGTCCTTGAGCATGTCCCGATGAGTGTAATCACATTTAGAATTGCCTGAAAAGTAGTGCTGAAGTTTATGGATGTGCTCTCTTGGCAAACAGCACAGGTGACGGGATTGAATGTGCACATGTGGCCCCAGAAGACTTGCACAAAATGGGGCCAAATCCTGGAAGCAGGGGAAAGTATTGAGGGGGGGAGGGGGGTAGAAAAACAAGAGGGAAAGCTAGAGCTGCAGTCTCACTAGAGCTCTTGCCTCCAAAGATTAAAAAAAAACAATTTGCAGGATAACTTGAGAGAGAACTGAATAGCACTTGATAAAAATGCTTAGAAACAACATGGGGAGAGCAATCTTGCAAGAGTGTGAATGTCTCTAACCCATGCTGTGTGGAAGGAAGAGTCTCAAACCGGTGAGAAACTGAGAGACGCCAACAAGATAAATGGGTACTTATTATCTGGCATGATTATTGCAAATATTCGTAGCCCGGTAGGGGAACCAATTACTCTCTCTCTCTCTCTCTCTCTCTCTCTCTCTCTCTCTCTCTCTCTCACACACACACACACACACACACACACACACACACACACACACACACATTCTCTGACAAGTTGAAACAGTGGGGGTTTTTGGCACAAAATCAGCCACAAGAATCCATTCCCAGGGTACAGGCTGAGAAAGCTTGCTATTTAGTTGCCTTGGCTGCACAGTACTGTAAGGCATTGAAACCACCAACATTCTTTGGCAAGACAGAGAGCACTGGAAGGGTTACTAATGCCAGTGTGACACCCTGAAATCTCCTGCTATTACAATTGATCTCTATATGGCCAAGATCAGTTCCCCAGGAAAATATGGCTGCTTTTGAGGGTGGGAGCAGCAGTGGTGTAGGAGGTTAAGAGGTCGTGTATCTAATCTGGAGGAACTGGGTTTGATTCCCAGCTCTGCCGCCTGAGCTGTGGAGGCTTATCTGGGGAATTCAGATTAGCCTGTACATTCCCACACATGCCAGCTGGGTGACCTTGGGCTAGTCACAGCTTCTCGGAGCTCTCTCAGCCTCACCTACCTCACAGGGTGTTTGTTGTGAGGGGGGAAAGGCAAGGAGATTGTCAGCCCCTTTGAGTCTCCTGCAGGAGAGAAAGGGGGGATATAAATCCAAACTCTTCTTCTTCTTCTTCTTCATTGTACCTTCCTGAGATTCCTCTCCTCTCTAAACCTCACCCACCAAATCACACCCTCTCCATCCTCCCTCCCCAAAACCTCCAGGTATTTTTTCACCCAGAGCTGGTCACTCTAAACACCAGCCCAGTTGCCTGACACAGATGCATTCCTACCCCATCCATACCAGATTCAGAGTCAGGGCAATGGGATAGCTTTGCTCGCTGTCTATGATGTCATCCAAATCTGATGTGTTATGTACTGCTGGGGTGTTGTCAAGCTCACCTGACAAATACACGTTTGCAAGTAGCAGCAGCAGATTAAGAAAAGTATGGCTGTTGACAGGAACAAAAAAAGGGCAGAGAAGCAGAAGGCAGAACTTTCCACAGACTTCAATACAAGCCTCATAGTCTAAGTAAAAAAAATGCTTCATGGAGGCCCTTTCCCCACTTACCTCAAGCCCCGCGCTACTCTCTGCAAGTGGCGTAGGGTCCCACTGCACTTCCCATGTCAGGGGCGGCAACAGCGCAGCCGCCCCGACACTGCCGTTCTCGCGTCCCCTCAGCACGCGGCATCCCTGGTGCTCCTCAAAACGGCACCTTTTGATAAGCCTGCACTCTGCGCAGGGTCGTGGGGACGCCCAGACGTGCGCCAGGGATGACCGCCGCTCCAGGGACGCCCAGATGCGCACCAGGGATGCCGCGGGCTGAGAGCAGCGCGCAGCGATGCCGGCAGCAGGAAAAGTGGGAAAAGGCCTGGAAATTCAACCAGTGCAAGGCGATATCAGAAGCTTAATCGGCAGAGTTGTCAGGTGCCCCTGGTGGGGAATGGGAGGGTAGGGTTGCCAGATTGACATTGGGAACACCAAGAAATTTAGGCATGGACTCAAAGGGGTACACAATAACAACATAAGAAGAAGATAAGATGCCATAGAGCACCCGTTTTCTCCAGTTGAACTGACCTCTGTAGTTTTTAATCTGGAGTTGAGCTGTAATTCTGGGGGACCTCCCATTCCCTCCTGAAGTCTGCCATCCCTGCATTTACTAGACCTGGATTGAAGAAACATGAAAATCCCATTAGGGACAATTTTACATCTGCAATTCTGTGTGATCCTAAATCACTCTTAGGGCCCCTAACAGGCCTGGAAAAATGCCCTGTCCTTTTAAGAGAGGCTTGGTGCGTGGAAATTGTCAACTAAAGGTAAATAGCAACCCCTTAATCCTCTTTTTAAAGAACAGTTTTTTCTTTGGGCAGTTGAGAACCCTATAGAATGTATGACTTACTGTTGAGTAAGCATATCTATGACTTTTTGATTTCGAGAGAACAAACATGCATTTGACTATCCCCTTTGAAATTACTTACTGCATAACCCAGGGATCCCCGATATAGTATTGTACCCACCAACTCCTTTTCTGATTAACTATTGGAAATCTGATTGTTTGTACAGATTGTTTTAAATGTTGCTTTGGCGACACCAGTGTAGTCACAAGCCTTTATTGGCATAAAATAAACATACAAAATCAGCATACAAAATTTGCCCATTATTGCTCACAATTATAGACACTGGTACTAAAATACTAAATACTAAAATATATACATGGTCCTTCTGTAACTATAGGACATTCCTTCAGCTAAGTTAACTCACTTAAACGTCATCGGATACTGACAGAAGCTAGCAAAATTACTGCTGGCTATAAGTGGTCATAATACATAGACATTGGTTGGTATTCATCTAGACTTACGTCTATTATTGTTAGCAGAAATTTTGCTACATTCTCACACACTGTGGGATCCATGTTGTTCAAAAGCATAGGTATCTTAAGAGCATCAGTTAGATTGTTATACAGAAATGGGATAAGTGCAGATTGTGACATTCTGATTTTTGCAAACCTTACACAATGAAAGAGGGTATGATCGAGTGTCTCCACCTGACCCATATTGCATGGACATAGCCTCCTCTGTTTATCAATTTGTTGATATCTGCCATAGAGCAGCATAGAAGGCATTAGATTGAATCTGAATTAAAGCTCTTCTTAATTTAGGGTTGGTGATCCACTGTAAATAATTGGCCATGTGTCCTTGTTCAATTGGAATAAGCAGGGTCAGGGGGGGAACACGTTTTCCTCGCAGCTGTTATCATATCCCGATACTCTTGTTCTAATAGCTTAGTTTTCAAGCAGCTATATGCTTCTGATAGGGAAAGAGGGACTAACGACTCTAATGAAAAGCCAAGAGTGTTGATTTTTCCCTCAACTAGTTTCAGCCACCTAGAATTTGCATAGTCGGAAAGCATGAGGTGTAACAAACTGGAGTGATCCTGCAGATAGTGGATACGTAGCCAGTATCTGACAGTTCTCAGCCAGGCCATCGTGGCATATGATATTTGCCCGAGTTCTAAACATAGGGCTGCATATGAAGCACAATTTGGTAAGCCCATAATTTTGTGGAAGAAACGGGACTGGGCTGTGTTTATATTTTTGTTTATAGCTCCGATCCAAATAGGTGCTCCATAGAGGAGCTGAGAGCCGCATTTAGCATTGAACACCTTCAATGCGGATGGTATATACTGGTGGCCCACAGTGAAAAAGAAACGCTGAATTGCTAGGGCACTGTTGTTAGCTGCAGCGAGTGCTAATTTCCTATGTACTGCCCAATTAAGGTTGCTAGTAAGAGTTATGCCCAAATATTTGAACTGGTTAACTTGTTCTATGGGTCTGTTATTGATGGTCCATGTATGACTAGGGGGTCTTCTAGCGAAGACCATTATTTTGGTTTTTTTCATAGTTAATTACCAGTTCGTTCCTCTTACAATATTCAGCACAGCAATTTAAGAGACGAGTGAGACCAACTTAGTGTGGGAAAGAAGAACGGTGTCGTCAGCATACAGTAACACGGGCACGTGTTTAGTGCTTAGTTTGGGAACATGCCCATTGGCCTTCTGGAGGGTTGGCACTAGATCACTAAGGAATATATTGAACAAAGTGGGGCCAATGTACAGCCTTGTTTGACCCCTCTGGTTGTGATGATATTTTCTGTGAGCGGTCCTTTGTTGCGGCTCTTATTCTGCAGCTAGTGCAAGTGTGTAGCTGTTTTATAAGAAACAGTAGTCTGGGGTCCATGTGTAACGCTGTCAATTTTCTCCACAGTAGGGCTCTAGATATGTAGTCAAATGCCCCTTTTAAATCCAGGAAGGCTGCAAACAGTTTTACGGTTATTATGAGTTATACTTTGTTAGCTAAGTGTGCTAAAACTGTTACATGATCCAGTGTTGATTTATTTTTAGTGAATCCAATTTGCTCCCGGGTCCTATTACTACTGCTTGCTTGACCCAATCTTCCACTCTCCTAAGGAGTAGTTTTGCATATAGTTTGCCAATTACAGATAATAGGCTTATAGGACCGATAGTTTGAAGGATTAGTAATATCACCCTTTTTGTAGATTGGGACAACTATAGACGCCAGCCACATCTTCGGGATGCGGCCCGTGTTATTACATGGGTAAATAAGGAAGCCAGAGTTGTAGCCCACCACTCGGGTGAGGATTTAAGTATTTCTGGTATTATTGCATCAGGACCTGGGGCCTTACCGCTTTTCAAACCACTGATTAGTTTAGTCGATTAGTTTAGTCACTTCTTGAGGATTAACCTCAGGCCAATCTGGTAGCTCCTCTGGTATTGAAGTGGAATCAGGGTTATTCAGTTAGGCTAGCATTGAACAGATTAGAAAATAACTGAACCATCGGTCCTAGTGAAATATGGGGCAACTGGATACTGCACGTTTGGGCCCTTCTATTTATTATCTGCCAGAATTGCTTAATGTTATTTGTTAAAGTGGCTTGATATAGTTGTTCCCACTGCTGTTGAATTGATTTTTTAGTTTCCATTGTACCATAATTTGAAAATCCTTTTTTCAGTTGGGTATATATTGCTGAGTAGCTTTTCCTCACCTGTGCTGCGGTAACTTCTATATAGTGATCGTATTAAGTTGTTAAATTCAATACAGTAGCGATCAAACCATTCTCTATGACCGTTTACAGCCTTAGATTTGGTCGAGGAGACGGCTTGAAGTTCCCCTGCTAAATTTGAAACTAGTTGTTCAAAGTGATGTATTCCACGTTCTGGTGTGTCAGCCTGTAATATATTCTCTTTTAATTTATTAAATGTAAAAGAGCTAAGTAGTGTTTCTGTAGTAGCTGCCACCTGAGGTGACCATGTTATTTTCTGTTGCCTAAAGTTGGTGGGGTCCTCTGTATTAGTCTTTACCTCAAATGAAAAAGTTACATTGAGTGGAAGATGATCCCTTAGCAATAAGTCCCTAACAGCTAAAAGATGTGACACACTGGTGTAGATAGGGGGATATTAAGATGTAATCGATCACGCTAGCACCGAGCAAGTTTACCAAGGTAAAGCTATCTGCATTCCTATAGCACTTGAGGCCGTTTAACCATAATTTGTTAAATTTGATGGCAAATTTGATTAACTGAATTCCTGCCGCATTCACGAGAGAGTCCTTTGAGGAGCGAAGAGCTGGGGTTAGAAGAAGCTGTACGAGATCATCCTCCTGATTCAAATGGGCCAAAGTGGTAGAAAGGTCCGTACCCACTCTGGCGTTAAAATCACCTACCAGGATCACCTCCGTAGATGGTTGTTTATTTTCTAAATTTTCTACAAATGATGATATCCTACTCCATGTGTTGATTAAGGAGTCTCGTGTCAATCCAGCAGGTATATACAAGTTCACTATAATCATGTGAAGAGCTTCCCCCTCTACCAAAACAGCCTGTGCAAGAGGGGGACATGAGTCGAGAGGAGTTGCTTTGATGCTGTTGGCTACAAATAGTGAAAGTCCTCCAGAATAACGACCAAACTTGGATACTCTTGTAGCAGGAAGAGAGTATTGTTGGTAGCCATTTAAGGCAAGCTCTGAATTGGACCAAGTTTCTTGTAAGGCTATAAACGTAAATTTTTGTAGATAAGTGAGGAAATCACGATTATCGCATTTCTTGATCCATCCGGCTATATTCCACGAGATGAGGGAAATCACATATCTTCTCTGACTTGGATTTGGAGATGACACCAGTGTAAGCGCAGAAGGAAAAGAGTGAAAGAAAGAAAGAAACAGCAAGTGATAGAAAGTGAGAGCAATAAAGAAAATATAAGAAAGAGAAAGGGAAAAGGATTTTAGATTCATAAAGGAAAGATAAACTCTTCTTTCCCTCCATTATTTTTCCTTATAATGGAGAGATGGCAACCATAAAAGCTGCTGACTAAAGAAATCATGCAGGCCTCAAACCTATTCTTTCACTAATAATGCTAACTCAGCCAAATAACTCCAAAGATGCCTCTTTGTTTACAGTTATACAAAATGTGCACACTAAACTGTTTTTGAGATCCTGTTGTACCCGGAAGATACTTTAAAGTTGCCCTCTTCCTAAAACAATAGAAAGGCCTATGGGAATGTTCAAACTCCTTGTTTAAGGAACAGGGCAACAAGAAACATTAATGATACGAGGAAACAAGGGTTTCTAGTTTACTTTACGTCAAAGGGTGAAATACTGACATCTTCCAATGGGGACTTTGGACAACCCCAAAATACTGTGGGAACAGGGAAAATCTCCACCTTTTTTATGATTGATTGATGATGTAGGTACTTTGGGGTGTATTCTTTGCTGCCATTTTGATGTAACCTGTCATTAATACTATAAAAGTGAGAACATACTGCCATTTTGTGTGGCTCCCCTGATCCTGTCTCTGCCCAGAGTTGGCTAAATAAAGTATTTCAGATCTTTATTTCATTTCGACTTGAGCTTCTTTGAGCTTTTATTATTTAAACCATTGCCCCGTATTAACACCAGCAGCCACCATAACGCAGCGATCGATACTTACCTGAAGTTAAAGTGTGTCAATCATACTGTGGTTGGTTCTGCTTCCTGTGGCTGCCATTTTATAGCTGCCATTTTGTTGCTGTGCCTACCGTGCCGTGTCAGAATTCAAAAATGTGTCCACGGGTCCACAAAGTTGGAAATCCCTGGTATAATCCTTCATGGTGTTGCTTCAGTCTATTAGCTTCAATGGCTTAAACGGCAGTTACGCTGCATAGGATGATACTGGTAAAAATGCGTAAACTGGCACAGAGAATAACTGTAGCTTATTTGTATGCATGCGCAACTTTTAAAATTCAAGATAAGTTTTTTAAAAAAATACTTAACTACTCCCCCCCCCCCATTTGTCTCTTGGCAGATGCCTCTCCCATTGTCAGAGTATCAATTGAGAGGCTGTTCCACACGTCTAAAATCAAGATTCAAGAGCTGTCATATGACATTCCAAAAGCCCAGAAGACTTGCATGATACTGCAGGCATAGATAATTTGGGCTGGTTTTCGAACACATTCAATTGAGCTTTGTCCAAACGCAAATGTCACCCGTGTCTGGACTCACAACCACCACATGCTAAACAAACAACCCTTAAAAATGGGAATTTAATTCGTGGCAGCATTTCGTTGTCATAATTTAACCCCACATGATCAAGTGTTAATGTTTCTGTTGCACAGAATGAAATTAAAAACACTGCATCATCAAAATGGAGGGGGGGAGTCTAATTGTTATCCACTTAGAGCCAACTGTTCAGAGCAGATGGGGATAACTTTTTCTAAACATCAACTTTTGAATGAGCAAAGGGTTTTCTGAAGTTCCACTGGTGCATATTATTGTTTTTGAAACTATGATGGCTTCCACGCAGCAAATATACAGTGGGTTGCAATTGTTACAAAAGAGCCCGTTTTCCTTTTTTCCTGTTCACATGTATGCCTTTCACGCAGCGATTGGAGCCCATGGAAACCATCTGGATTGCTGGTTGTTGTGGGTTTTCTGGGTTGTGTGGCTGTGGTCTGGTAGATCTTGTTCCTACCATTCCACCTGCATCTGTGGCTGGCATCTTCAGAGGTGTATCACAGAGGGAAGTCTGTTACACACTGTGTCTAGTGAGAAGGGAGTGTTTTGCTGGGGTATATATTGTCCATGTTCCAGGGTGGGGAACCAATCAGTAAGTGTTTCGGTGGAACTTGCTATGCAAATCTGGATTGCTTTCATGCCTTTGCAAGAGATGCGTCTCTCTCTCTTTAACGTCCTGCAACACATGCCTAGCTGAGCAGGCATACAGAAATGAACTCCTGCAGCCATGCTGATCATCCCACAATATGATCAGCTGCTCCTGTGTAGCTGCACAGGTGCAGCATCCAAAAATAAAAGAAAAAGGGACCTTCCTGCAACAGCTGGGCAATAATGAATGTGTAGCTGTAGATCGGTCATACTTGCTGTCATGGGGAGAAAACATGCTTGGGGGACTTTGGATGCTCTCAGGCACTCAGAGAATCTGCTACAACCCGCTGGACAACCTGCACAGGGTGGAAGGCGGGCGGATTCTCCCCGATGGTGGTTTAGTGATTTTTGAAAATCCCAGATTGAGATAAAATAGGGCAAGTGGGGTGCTGTATGGTTTCTGGGCTGTATGGCCGTGTTCTAGCAGCATTCTCTCCTGACGTTTCGCCTGCATCTGTGGCTGGCATCTTCAGAGGATCTGAATAGGATAAACTTGTTTTCGGGATGGGACCTGTGCAAAATCCCTCTCTCTCCCCCCCCCCCAACAGTTTGTATTGCACCCTACACCTGTCATATTTGCCCTGTGTGGAATCCACCTAATTTCAGGGGAAACCTGGGGGGGGGGGTCTTTGCAAGCCACTTAGGTTGAGAAGATAAGCAGTGGTGGCTAGACTTCTTACAGAAACCGCTCACATGAGCTGGACCAATCCTGCATTGTGCAGTGGGTTGGACTAGATGGCCTGTAGGACCCCTTACAACTCTTATGATCCTACAATTTAATGATTCTGTGAACAGCTCGTTATCCTTTACCAGGCTCTCTCTGCAGTGTGCATCCAACAGGAAGTTGAGCACGCAAATAAGGTTGGTATTGATATAAAACTTACATGGTCTTCTGAATTAATGCTAGACCAAAGATGGCACCAAAAGAGAGAGAGAGAAAAAAAAGAATAAGGACAAGGATAAGAAAGTCAAGGGCAGGTAAAATTTGTTTATTTATCCATTTTTACCCCACCTCAAGCAAAAGGTTTCTAGCGGACTCACAATAAAAACATCGTAATAAAACAGAAAAATAAATACATCATAAAACAGTAACGATGAAACATAACTTTAAAAACAACATCAGAAAGTTGAACTCAACCCCCACTCCTTCTCTTTCCCATCCAGTGGGCTCTAATCTGTCCAACCAGGTTTGATTCCCCACTTCTCCACATGACTGGCAGACTCTTGGTTGATGAACTGGGTTTGTTACCCTGCTTCACCATATGGTAGTAGACCAGTGGTGGTGAACCTATGGCACTCCAGATGTTCATGAACTACAATTCCCATCAGAATTGTAGTCCATGAACATCTGGAGTGCCATAGGTTCGCCACCATGGTAGTAGACCTTGCTGGGTGACTTTGGGCTATCCACAGTTCACTCAGAACTCTCTCAGCCCTACCTACCTTACATAGGGTCTACTGTGGGGAGAGGAAGGGAAAGGAGCTTGTCAGCCACCTTGAGTCTCCTTACAGGAGATAAAAATGGGGTATAAATCCAAACTATTCTTCTTCTTCATTCCCACCTCCCAGTCCAGAAGCTGTAGGGGGCTTCCAGGGAGGCTAGCCACACACCCGGATAAAGAGGAAAGTCACTGTGAAGCAAACAGCCACAGGGTAAGTAGTACAAGCATAAATGGTTTCAGAAAGAAGTTTGGCAATAGCCCTGGAATGATGTCAGACATACTGCCAGGTGTTTGGATCAACCCACTATGTAATTTTACATGTGTTTTTGGTGGTAATCTTTGCAACATTGAAGCTATGCTGAGTGGGGGGAAATAGTCATAGATTAGAATACTATGCTGTGGAAATGAAGTTATGCGAATGGAATGGGTTGAAACAGAAAAAAAGAAAGGAACGTTTCAGATTAACATAGTACCCATAACGATATTCCCCAACTAGAAGGCAGAAAAATCAGCGGCCAAAATTAATCCTAACCATGTTGTCTCTTGGAGAAGCACACTTTCACCACTGGAAAACAGAAAATGATTTTAATTGATTCCTCTCCCCATAACATAATCCTGTCCCCATCCTTTTTTGGGAGGGGGCTGACTCTGAGCACACCATGTAGATGGTCACAGCAGTGTGCTGCAGGATGGGAAAAGTTAACTTTTCTGCTTGCATCCAATAGGATCCAATAGGATCTCACAATACTAGAACCAGGGGGCATTCATTGAAAATGCTGGGGGGGAGAATTAGGACTAATAAAAGGAAACACTTCTTCACACAACGTGTGATTGGTATTTGGAATATGCTGCCATGGGAGGTGGTGATGGCCCCTAACCTGGATAGCTTTAAAAGGGGCTTGGACAGATTTGTGGAGGAGAAATCGATCTATGGCTACCAATCTTGATCCTCCTTGATCTCAGATTGCAAATGCCTTAGCAGACCAGGTGCTCAGGAGCAGCAGCAGCAGCAGGCCATTGCTTTCACATCCTGCATGTGAGCTCCCGAAGGCACCTGGTGGGCCACTGCGAGTAGCAGAGTGCTGGACTAGATGGACTCTGGTCTGATCCAGCAGGCTAGTTCTTATGTTCTTATGATCCACCACTCATCATAGCAGCAGAGTTGTTTGAGGAGAAGAAAGCCCCTTCTTACTATGGAGAGAAAAGAGTGGAGGCAGCTGATATCATGCCACAGCATGTATCAAATAGTTGCAGACTGGTTAGTGGTCCTTGGTACATGTACAAAGTGTGTATGCCACATGTGGCTAGTGCTTAGTCATCTTCTGGACCACTGCTGTCTCCCAACACTTGCCAGTAAAGGCAAGCCACCTTCTCCCACAGTGACAGCTGGTATTCACGATCAGGGAACATCTTTACTGTCCTCCACGGCTACATGTCGTGTTCTTGGATGAAACAATTATGGGTTAGAGTAAAATGTTTTTATATTTTTCTTCTTCTTCTTCAGTAGGTGTCAGAAAACCAGAAAGACATCTTGTATCCACAATGACAAGAGGACAGCGGGCACGCAATGCTATCTTGTTCTTGCTATCAATGTCACACAAAATCATCTCCTTGTTCTACTCCCTGGGTTTGATAGGAAGTGCCTAACCAAAACAAGCAAGCAAACAACAAACAAACCTCCCCTTGCTTGCCTCAGAACCTACGTGGTAGTTCCACACGATAGAAAATGAGAGAAAAAGAGAGAATCCTTCTGTCTTGGCAATCGATGCATTGCATCAGAATAAATCATCCTCTTCCCTAGCATGAGGAGGAAGACCCACTTAAGTTGAAGGAATCCTTCTTAGGCTGGAGGTAGCCTTCCAACTTTGCTTGGGCAAGTGATAAGATCAGGCTTAACATTAGTGAATTGTGTACAGAACATATATAACCGTTTGCAGTTATTATGAAGGAACCCATTTTCCTTTTTCCCTTTCACAGGTGTGTTCTTTACCTGTTCAGGCAGCAATTGCAGACCATGGAAACAATCCAGATTGCTTTTGCACCTTTGCATGGAGACACTTCTTTCTCTTTTTTTAAAAAAAAATGTCCTGCAACGTATACATAGTCGAGAAGGCATCCAGAAATTGACTCCCGCAGTTATGCCCACAATTCGATTGACTGCACATGTGTAGCTGCACATGTTCAACACACAAAATTTAAAAAAAAAGAGAGAGAAAGTAACTTTCCTGCAATGGCCAGGCAAATAATGAATGGGTTTCTGTGGATCGACAAATGCAACGGTGGTCATACTTGCTGCCACAGGGAGAAAATGCGTTCAGGGGACTTTGTCGGGGGACTTTGTACATTGTCAGGCGCTCAGAGAATCTTCCCACAATATGCTGGGCAGCCTGCACAGAATGGTCAACAGGCAGATTCTCCCTGACATTGGAGGGCATAGAACCAAAAGTGAACAGGTAGAAGGGAGGGACATAAAGCATCTCCTGACTGTTGTGTCAGCATGGGAGCACCTCCAACCTGGGATTGTTCACAAGGATTGCTGGTCTAGCAATTTTTGAAAATCCCAGGTTGAGGGGAATAAAAAAGGCCAAACTCATTTTGGGAATGGGAGCTGTGTGAAGTTCCCCTCTCAAAAAAAAAAAGTATCTACCATCCTACACTCATTGGCTTTTGAGGGTGGGAACCACCTGGGTGAATCCTCTCCAATAACCACACTGGACTCTTTGCTGGGATAAACATTTTTGGCCATAGCCATTTTATTAGCCAACCAAAAACAGAAGCATGAGGCGTAGCATGGGTCTTGATCTGGCCTGTCTGCTTCATAGCGAAGCTCCAATGAGCGGATGCCCTGTATTGGACATTGCTCCACTGAAGGGCTCTGCCGGGCGGACGCTCCTGGCAAGAGGTGATCCCCATTTGCCAGTTCGGCAGGGCGGTTGCCTCTTGCCGCCATCGGCACTTCCAGATCATTACCCATGTGCCACCGCCGAACGGCTATGACAGAAACATGCAACAACCGAATGAACCCAGGGAGAGGTGGGTGGGCAAATCGCTGGCTGGCCAAAGCACATGGCCAGAACAAAGGAGGGCTTTCCCCTTTAAAGGGTCAATCCGCCCTCCCTTCCTAGTGACGTCAGCCCTTGCCCAACATGGCCCGGGCTTTGCTTCCGCCCTCATTTACGTGGAAGCGGTCACCTTGGCTCCACCCATGCCACCCCCAGAGGCAACCGCAGCCGGTGGGTGATTCACAGCAGTCTTTATATCTGGCCTGTGCAGGATCCCCCATCCACATTTCTAAAATTTCAAAAAAGAAAATTAAATCTAAGGCAGAAGCACATCTATTAGGTATTTTAGATCTGTAGATAAAGAAGACAGAATATTATTTAGATACTTATCAGCAGCAGTGATAATCACATGGGTCACGAAATGGAAATCTGAAAAGTATCCAGAATGTATGAATGACAGTATGAAGTTACAGAATTAGACAAGTCTGCAAAATTAACCAGTTACATTGACAATAACAGGATAATAGGCTTGAAGAACGAATGGATGTTGTGGATGGATTATATTAAACAAAAGTTAAAAAAAACAGTAATATCGCTTTAGAGTATCAGATTTGGCAAGGATGATTAGAGAATAAAAATACAAAATATGAGTAAAATACCCTGAGTATATAAAATTCTTCTTTTTCTCTTGCTTTGTTCTTACTATTATCTTTTACAAGTAGAGGAAAGATCTATAGTAAGAGTATGACAGTTAAACATAAGTTTTCTGTAAGAAAAGCTGGGTGTTTTCTATTTTATGGATGTGCTTAAAGTTATAAAAACATTTTTATATTGTAAAACCTATGTAATAAATAAATCAAGATTTAATTTGAATCAAGATTTAATTTTTTTGCGGGGGGAAAAGATCTTACAGTCCTACTGTGCATAGGATTGGTCCTCCCATCCCTAGAGGGCAGTGTGGAGGCCTCATTTCAAAAAGGACATGGGTGGAATGGAACAGATGCAGAGGAGAGCAATGATGGTGATCAGGGGCCTGCAAACCAAACCATATAATGAAAAATGGAAGGACTTGGGAATGTTCAGTCTGGAAAAGAGAAGGCACATGATTGCTCTCTCTGTCTCTCTCTCTCTCTCTCTCTTATTTATTTATTTAAAAACTTTACTTCACTTTTCCAGGAGGAAATGGATGCTTTGGAAAGTGGGCTGCACAACATTATACCCTACCAAGGTCCCTCCTCTTTGAAACCTCTCCCTTCCAGGTTTCACCCTCAAATCTCTAGTTATTTCCACAAGGGGAGTTGGCAACTCTAGGGAGAAAGGATACCAGTTCCTATGACATTTTGTGAAAACTGCCATGACAGTCCCCAGATACTTTTTTTTGTTTTCTGTGAATCCCTGTGAAGGTACCTTGCAGCCTGCCAGAGACCCCTCCTATGCACTTTCCGCGGCCCTTTCCACACAAACATTTAAAAATGTTTTGAGACAGGAAAGAAAATGTTTCTTCCATGGAGTTGCGCATGTTTCCCCCTTTACATTCTGAAAACTTTTTTTTCCAGTCTCAAAACATTTCACATGAAACCCCTTTTAGAACAGTTTTTTCCCCTGCAACATTTTCAAAACAATTTCCCCTTGCTGTGCGGTCCCATTTACAATGGTCGTTTCCCCACTTTTAAAATGATGTCCGTTTCATCTGGTCCAGGACCTTTTTAGCGCGGGGATTGTGTTCCCCGGGCTTCCCCACTGCCCCGCACTCTGCGTGGGGTCATCAAAAGGCGCTGTTTTGAGCAGGGCCAGAATGACCCGCGCTGAGGGGGTGCAAGAGCAGCAGAGTCGGGGCAGCTGCATTTTCGCCCCCCCCTGTAGTGGGGAGTGCAGTTGGACCCTGCGCTACTGGGCGAGAGTAGTGCTCAGCAAACGGTGAGTGGGGAAAGGGCCAATGTTTGCGGTTCAGTTGATTTTGTACCTTGCTAGGGAGAAGCAGCGTTGAGAGCTGTCTCCTTGTTCTGAGCCTCTTTGCTCTTTTGTTTCTAAAACCTCCCTCTAACCCCAAAACAAAACAAAAACCCCTTTTCCTTCTTTCCTCTCCTCAGCTTTCTTGCCTTCTTGCTTTTTAAACTCAGCCGCTCCTCTCCTCTCTTGCCATTGTTCTTTTTTGGGGGTGGGGGATGCAAATGAAGGAAGAACGATGACAGACGCTGAGCTGAGTTCACAGAAACCAGATGTGTCCTTGGGCCAGCAAACATTAGGAGGGGGTGAAGAAGAGCCAGCAACAGTTAAAATGCTGACCAGGCAAAAGTGAAAGCAGAAACTCGCAACCCAACATCCCCCTCAACTCATTTCCTTGTTCGTTTGTTTCAAAGATGAATACAGATGAATATCGTGGTAAAGGTGTGTGTGTTGAAATTGTTTTCGAAATGTTTTAAGAAACTGGTGCGGACAAGTGCCAGTGAATGAGTAAGCCAGTAAAGAAGCCTGAAAGCAGTGACTGGTACTCCAGAGGCTGCTCAGTTGGTCCTCAAACGTTGCCCTCAAACAGAAGATCCTGGCTAGAATCACCTGAAGCCCCATTGGCCCTTTCAGTCAGCTGATCTCTGTGCAATTGCCATCTGCAGTCATGCCTCTCCAGCACAGTGACCTCAAGACATCTGCCTCAGCAAATAAGATTTATGTTTTCCCTCCTCAATGACTGTAAGAGCTGTTGTCTGGGTATTCGTCTCACACCCTGTTAAAAATCTTACTTGCACCTCACGGTCCAAACTGAAAATAAGCAATAAATTAATAGGCTTTTGGTAATCCTGCAAAGGTGCCTGAATTATAATTTCCAAATGGCTTGGGGGCTACCCAGCTCATGAATGCAGAGGTGTTCCTCCCATTGGGCAAAGTGGGCAGTTGCCCAGGGCGCCCGCTCTTGTGGGGGGCACAAAAACTGCAGGTTCGTTTGTGGGATTTTTTGTATTTTCAGTGTTTTTGGGTTTTGGCCTGTGGAGGGCGCAGTTTTTTGGCTAGCAGCACCAAAATTTCCGGAATTTTTTGGGAGACTCTCCTGATGATATCACCCAGGTTTGGTGAGGTTTGGTTAAGGGAGTCCAAAGGGAGTGCCCCCCATTGTTTCAAATGGGAGCTAATGGGAGATGAAGGCTACACTTTTGAGGGTCCATAACTTTGGACCCCCTGAACCAAAGTTCACCAAACTTCACCAAACCTGGGTGGTATCATCAGTAGGGTCTCACGAAGATACTCTGAAATTTTGGTGCTGGTATCTTAATAATTGCACCCCTGACAACAGGCACCCCCTAAATTTCCCCAGATTTTCCTTTTAAATCCACCCCCTTCCTGCCAATGCTTGTTTCCTTTCTTTCTTTTATTCTCTCATTACCTAATAAAGATTGTTATTATTATTATTAAATCCACCCCCTTCGGCATGGATTTAAAGGGAGAATCTGAGGTCCCCAGTTTAAACATTGAAAGGGATGCTGTTTCAGGGTGGGGGAGAATCCATCCCAAAACAGCATCACTTTCAATGTTGTTTAAACTGGGGACTCCAGATTCTCCCTTTAAGATGGATTTAAAAGGAGAATCTGGGCTCCCTAGTTTAAACGCCATTGAAAATAATGCTGTTTGGGGGTGGATACCAGCATCACTTGTTTAAACTATAATGTGATGGTGACTTTGAAACAACCTGGTGGGGAAAAAAATAATTGTTTGGTCACGGGGGGAGAGGGTGGCCGCCCATAAGGGGGGCATCAATCTCAGGTTTTGCCCAGGGCTCCAGTTTGCCTAGGTACGCCACTGCCCGAATGGCAGACTTTACCCCCCCCCATCCTTTCCAAATGGTGTCTCGCTCTCCAATACATTTGCTCTATATCTAAATCCCAGGTTGGAGCTGCTCCAGCACAAACGACCAGGCAGGTGGTGCTTTATTTCCCTCCCTGCTCACTGTAAGTTCCCCACTGTCCAACATCATGGAGGATCTACCCGACTGCCATTCTATGCAGGTCTGCCAGCAGGTTGTGGGCACCTTCTCTGAGTGTCCCTCGGGGTACAAAGTCTCCCAAGCACATTTTCTCCCCATGGCAGCAAGTATGGACAATCTTTGGCATCACATTCATTATTGCCCGGCCATTTCCGGGAGGTCCCTTTCCGTTTTTCTTTTGGGTGTTGCACCTGTGCAACTATGAAGGTGCAGCTGATCTGCAGGGGTTCATTTCCGTATGTCTGCGCAGCTATGCATGTGTGGCAGGACATTAAAAAAAGAGAGAAGCATCTCCATATGAAAGCGCAAAAGCAACCCAGATTGGGCTCCAATCACTGTCTGAACGGCACACATGTGAATGGGGAGAAAGGAAAACAGATTCCTTTATAATGACTGCAACCCATTATACATTTGTTGTGCAGTATCCACCATTTGGCTTATACCATAGCACTCATCTTGCCTCTATAATTCTTTGCATATATAATCTACAGTCTTCCCCTTGCTGTCTTCTTACTAATTAATTATAAATTAGCCTCTTGCCCTTTCCCAAATATTGAGAACTGTTTCTGAATTTCTGCTAAAGTATCTTTGCAATCTGGTTTCCTTTGTGGTCACTTTTCCATCGGACGAGATTTTTTTTTTTTTTGCTGTAATTGCGGAAGGATCTGTAGCATACGTGCAAAATGTACAACCAACAAACAAACAGGAAAAAAAAGATGGCCAATTGTGTCTTTCCACAGGAGGCAACGTAATTTAGATTCTTTCCTCCGTCGGAGAAGACTTCCAAAGGAAAGCACACCAAAGACCTCCTGGCATGGGAAAGAAAATCCTTGATCAAATATTTCTTCTAAGAAAGAAAACACCTTAGAATATTCATTACCCATGATCCTCCTGACTTTGATATACCATCTCTGTTTTCTTCAGGAGATTAAACAGGTGACTGGGGCTTACATGCAGCTGGGTAAACAAGATCAGCAAGTGTTTGAAATTTACAAAATCATCTATTTCCGTGAGTCACATCCACGTAGCGATGCTTTCATAATGACTCCATTCTGAGACAGGGCTTGCATGTCTCGGTGTTGCCATTGCTATGGGTTGAGAACAACATGAGGCTTGGCTGGGCAGACAGCTTTGGGGATCAGATCTCCAGATAATTGACAGATACTGTTGTCCTGCCTAACTTGTGGTATGAGACCACCCGGTATGTTTTGTTTCATCTGGGTGTTGGTTGCTCCCATCTTTCTTGGAAGACTTCTGCTTTGGAAGGTAGACAGTTAGAGGTGGGATCCAGCAGGTTCTCACAGGTTCCCGAGAGTAGGTGACTAATTATTTGTGTGTGCCGAGAGGGGGTTACTAATTGGTGATTTTGCCACGTGATTTTTGCCTTTGTTACGCCCCTCCTCTCAGCAGTAGCGCGCAGAACTTGAAGCAGTCTAGCAGGAGGGGCACCGGCGTGCGTGGCAGCCTGCGCCTGCGTGCATTCATTTCCCGCCCAAGGACCGGCGCAGTGGCTGCGTCCTTGCCACAGCCCCGCCCAGGAATGCCCCGCCCCTGGAATGCCCGGCCATGCCCCTGTCGTGCCCTGCCCAGTCCCATTGGCGCTACGCCACAGTTTGAATCCCTCCACCATGGGAACCTGCTACTAAAATTTTGGATCCCACCACTGTAGACAGTTAACAGAAAGGGAAGCAAAAAGCTGTCACTTCAAATTAACTCACGTATATATTCTTGGGAGTTGGCTCTAGCTAGCTCTTTTCATTCAGTATTACTTAATTCCATTCCATTCTTTACAACTGCCCGATCTGACCTGGCTTTTCTCCATTGCAATAATATCTAATGCTATAACATGCTTCTTAAATAATATATTATTACAATACCCATAAAAATAAATAGACATATGCAGTCTCCTTAAAGTTGCATAATTCATTGCCAAATGGGCAATTTTCAGAAGTTTTGCTTCTCTCGTTTGTTGACATAGTTGTCCTCTAGTCAATTTCTAAACTGCTTGATTGACTCAGCCGTTAATATTTGTTTCCACTTTTGCTTCCTCAGAAGTCAACCCAATTCTAAATTATAATAATACATATAAGTATATATCTTATAGAATTTATGACATTAACTTGCAGGTTCCATGATCCCCAGCATAGTATTTTAGGTAGTCAAAGGGGACCAGTGGAAAAGCTGGTTGGGTTCAACCTTTGATTTCTCTGTACTGGCAGAAGGATGTGTGAAACCCCTGTTTGGTATGAATTTTCTGTCTCTGATACATCTGTAATGGTCTATGCACACATGTGATTCATCACTGTCTCATGGTGATGAAGTGATGAATGTGTGGGTTTGGTATCGGAAAGCAGAGATTTTAGGCTACTTGAACTATTAATGGTTTGTTGGTTTGTTGTTGATGGTTACAGTGGATTTTTTAAAAGCAGAAATACAGTAAACTTTGCAAAAAATTGGATCCATGTTTTCATTTACTTCATTGAAAAGTTTATTTGCTGTTTGTTGAAGAGGAGGGTCCCTTTTGATTGCCTGGAAAATTTTCTCTGAGACAGTATTGCAAACAGATTTGAGTCTTTACGGGGGTGACAGCCAGGTAGCTGTTAGTCTTGCCTGCTTGATATCTCTGCCTAGGGTGACCATGTGATGCCTCTTTTAAAATCAGCTAAATTAGTCTTGCTTGCTTGATATCTCTGCCTAGGGTGACCATGTGATGCCTCTTTTAAAATCAGCTAAATTAGGCTACATCTGTGGCTTCTTCGTCAGCTGAGAACATATGCAAATATGCGAATACAAATGACCCTTTGGTCAAAAGTTTGATTATGCCGATTGAAACTTACAGAAAAGTACAAACCAAACCACAGGTGACAGACCATCTCTGCTTTCTAGTTGTGCTTCAATTGATTTCGTTCCTTCGTTCCTTCCTTCCTTCGTTTGTTCGTTCATTCGTTCGTTCCTTCCTTCGTTCCTTCGTTCCTTCGTTCCTTCGTTCCTTCGTTCCTTCCTTCCTTCCTTCCTTCCTTCCTTCCTTCCTTCCTTCCTTCCTTCCTTCCTTCCTTCCTTCCTTCCTTCCTTCCTTCCTTCCTTCCTTCCTTCGTTCCTTCCTTCCTTCCTTCCTTCCTTCCTTCCTTCCTTCCTTCCTTCCTTCCTTCCTTCCTTCCTTCCTTCCTTCCTTCCTTCCTTCCTTCCTTCCTTCCTTCCTTCCTTCCTTCCTTCCTTCCTTCCTTCCTTCCTTCCTTCTCTTTTTTTGTGTGTAATTTTTCAGCTTATTTCTTTTCACGGTTCAGATTACAGAGGCAGCTTGGGCTTTTTTGGATTCAGGCCTCTTAATGGAGCTCGCTGACAGAACTTGCTAGTCATTTTTGGTGCTGGAAATGAAACCCCTGAGCGACTGCAGCCATTGTGAAATCTGCATGTTAGCAGCAAAATTCTCAGGGATGTTGCTTCTCTCAGCTCTGACTATCTTGTAAGTCTGAAGATCCATCAAGGGCTGTTATCCAGTGAGCCATGTGTATTAAGAAGAACATAAGAACATAAGAACAAGCCAGCTGGATCAGACCAGAGTCCATCTAGTCCAGCTCTCTGCTACTCACAGTGGCCCACCAGGTGCCTTTGGGAGCTCACCTGCAGGATGTGAAAGCAATGGCCTTCTGCTGCTGCTGCTCCCGATCACCTGGTCTGTTAAGGCATTTGCAATCTCAGATCAAAGAGGATCAAGATTGGTAGCCATAAATTGACTTCTCCTCCATAAATCTGTCCAAGCCCCTTTTAAAGCTATCCAGGTTAGTGGCCATCACCACCTTTGTAAGTATTTCTGATTTCACTATTCAGGAACCCCAGTTCTTTTTGCTGATGAATGATGGGGTAGCAAACTCCTTGCCCAACCATGTGGACTTTCCAGTCAAAGTACTGTACCTTTTGATAATGCAGGGTTCTAGTTGAAATCAAGTGCTTCAGTCAATCTTTGAGAAAGGTTTCTGCAAACTTTCCCACTTGACCCCATTTTGTTTTATGAATAGGAAAAGCGGACTCCTCTGAACCCCTCGTCCTTTTTCCCCCTGGCAACAGGTTGTCCCTTTTATTCTTATAATTGATGAGCAACAGACATCTTTGTGTATTTTCCACTGAAGTGCATCTTTGAATTTTTAGCACCACAGACTATCATTTTATTTCAGTCAGTTCGTCCAACATGAAAAAAAAATATGTAGGGCATTTGGTAAGGGGGAAAAAAAATAGGTTCCAGACATGAGGAGTGTACAGTCAAATTGTGACAAAAGTTAAAAAGAACCAGAGGTGAAAGAATTCAGTCTCTCAGGTTAGGAATTAAAATCCGTCAGTTTATTGGCAGGACTGTCAGTCACATTAAATGTAGAAGTTATGTTTACAGTTCAATGAAGTAGCAAAAATATAAAACCGACACAATCATTTGGTAAGAAATGTGCCCCATCTGTCCATATGGGGAGGGGCCATGTGTCTGTGGTAGAGCCTCTACTCAGCATGTGGAAGGTCCCACGTTCAAATCCTGCATCTTCAGTTAATGGACTGGAGAGTAGGTGATGTGAGAGACCTCAGCATTAGACCCTGGGATGCCACAATCCGTCTGAGTAGACAATACTGACCTTGGTTGATTCTGATTCAGTATAAGGCATCTTTACATGTTCATCTGTCTCTTCACCTATCCGTCAGAATGCTACCATCTTGTCATAGGCCCATTCCACACATGCAGAATAATGCACTTTCAAACTGCTTTCAGTGCTCTTTAAAGCTGTGCAGAATAGCAAAATCCACTTGCAAACAGTTGTGAAAGTGGTTTGAAAACACATTATTTTGTGTGTGCGGAAGGGGCCATAGATAAGCAGGCCTGCTTTGGCTTATTGCTCAAAAGGGAGCTCACCTCAGAGATTTACACATGTTTACTTTAGGTTCCATGCCAGAAAGGCAAGAAATAAGTGTCAACTTAACCAAGGGGTTGCAAGGATACAGGAATTAGGCCAAGCATTTCATGGAAAAGGTAGGTTTTAAGGAAGCATTTTTAATAACAGGATACCAACTAGGGTTGGTCAATACTAAAAAAATTCGGTAAAATTCGGATTTGGGTATTTTGGGGCATAAAATTATTTGTATGCCCGAATCCGAATCGTAGCCAATTCGGATATACCCGAAAATTCGGGTAAATCCGAAAAATTCGGGTCCGTTTTATTATTTTTTTGAATTTTTGGTGTTTTTACACGTTTTGGCCTGCAGGGGACGCAATTTTAAAGCTAGCGGCACCAAAATTTCGGGATATCATCTGGAGACTGTCCTGATGATTCTCCCCAAGTTTAGTGCAGTTTGGTCCAGGGGGGGCAAAGTTATTGACCTTCAAAAGGGGTGCCCCATCCCCCATTGTTTCCAATGGAAGCTACCAGGAGATGGGGGCTACACTTTTGAAGGTCCATAACGTTGGACCCCTGAACCAAACTTCACCAAACAAGGGGAGGTATCATCAGGAGACAGTACATTTATGATACCCCAAAATTTTTTGGTGACAGTAACTCTAAAACTGCATCCCTCACGAGTCATGAAATTTCCCCAGATTCTATGCTCTGTAGTGGCTGGCTGGCTCCATTGCAGCCAATAGGAAATTTCTGTGGGAGGGCTGTGGAGTGCACATTTCTCATGGTAAACCCACAAAGCTTTCAGGGTGTCTTCAGGAGAGTCTCTTCATGACATACCATCATCGGGTTTCCGGTGACCCGTTGCTTCAAAGGGGTTTCCAATGTTATAAAGGGTAGGATCCATCTCCCACTGCCCCATAAGCAAAGTTCTCAAACCTGGATGGTGTCATCAAAGACTCTCCTGAAGATACCCCTAATTGACCCATTAATGACTGTACCTTGATAAATGTGCGCTACAACAACCCTCCACCAGAAAATTCCACATTGACAGCAATGCAGAAGTCACTACTGAAAAAAGAGACGCCCAGGCAAATTTTTTGGGGGGGGGTGCCTACAGGGGCACATTTTTTAGACATATCAGCACACCCAAAATATCAGGGGGTATCATCAGGAGACTGTCACAGATGACACCCCCACGCTTAGTGCAGTTTGGTTCCAGGGAGGCCAAAGAGTTATGGACCCTCAAGAGATGGTAGCCACCATCTCCTTGGCTGTCATTTGGAAACAATGGGGATAGAAATTTGCTGCCGGGGTCCATAGCGGCACAGCTGAACCAAACTGCACGCAAACATGGGGGGTGTCATCAGGACAGTCTCCTGATAATACCCTGAAATTCAGTGCCACTTGCTTTAAAAATTCCGGTTTTCATGTTTCACGGCTCCTGCACATGAAGCCTGCTGGAGTGAAATTGGCCGGTGAAACTGCACTAGGCTCAACATTTTAAAGCTAGTGACACAAACTTTCAGGGGTAACATCAGGAGACTGTCCTGATGATACCCCCAAAGTTTGGTTTCCCAGTTTGGTTCAGGGGAGCCAAAGTTATGGACTCTCAAAGGAGTGTAGCCCCCATCCCCCTATCAGCTCCCATTGGAAACAATGGGGGGATAGTTGCACTGCCCTTTTGAGGGTCCATACCTGAACCAAACTGCACCAGACTTGGTACTTGGGCAACATCAGGACAGTCACCTGATGATACCCTGATAATTTGGTGCCAATACATCTCAAAATGCGTCCCCTGCAGGCACCCCCAGAAATTTGCCCAAAGATTCTTTGTTCTGCAGTGAAACTTAGCAGCTGTATTACTGTCAATGGGGGAATTTCTGGTAGAGAGGAAACTGTAATGAGGGTGCACATTTCTGAAGGTATGGTCCTGGAAACTTTCAGGGGTATATCTTCAGGAGAGTCTCTGGATGACTTTCACCATCATCAGGTTTGGGGAATTTTGCTTCAGGGGTTTTAATTCTATGGGACCCAAAAAGGGTGGGGCCCATCTCCCCACTTCCCCCTGAAGTAAAGTTCCCCAAACCTGGATGGTGTCATCCAGAGACTCTCCTGAAGATACCCTGAAAGTTTGTGGGTTTACCATGAAAAATGTTGCACTCCACAGCCCCCCTCAGAAATTCCCTATTGACAGCAATGCAGCTAAGTCACTGCAGAACAAAGAATCTTGTGCTGAGAATTTCTGGGGGTGCCTGCAGGGGAGTGCATTTGTAGATGTATTGGTACCAATATTTCAGTGTATCATCAGGAGACTGTCCTGATGATACCCTCCAAGTTTGGTGCAGTTTGGTTCAGGGGGGCCAAAGTTATGGACCCTCAAAAGGGTAGCCCTCATCTCCTTAGTTCCCATTGGAAAGAATGGGGGATAGGGACACCACTTCTGGGGGTCCATAACTTTGGCCCCCCTAAACCAAAATGCACCAAACTTGGAGGGTATCATCAGGACAGTCTCCTGATGATACCCTGGAAATTTGGTGCTGATATGTTTAAAAATGTATCCCCTGCAGGCCGAAATGTGAAAAAAACACCAAAAAATAAAAACGCAATTCGGCTGGTAATCCGAATCCCATGGATTCGGATCTGTTAGGATTCAGACAGCTCAGATTCGGCCCCTGCTCGTCCGAATCCGTCCGAATCCGTGAAGATTCGGTAAAAATTCGGATTTGGACTGTCCGAATCTCCAACCCTAATACCAACTCTATTTTGTGTCATTTCAGTGGGCCCCAGTAAAAGGCATTATATGGTTTGTGTTTTGTTTAGATCAGGGGTCTTCAAACTATGGCCCTCCAGATGTTCATAGACTACAATTCCCATGAGCTCTACCACTTGGCCATGCTGGCAGGGGTTGATGGGAATTGTAGTCCATGAACATCTGGAGGGCCATAGTTTGAAGACTCCTGGTTTAGATCTACTGTGGGTTGGATTCAGCCAGCTTGTTCAGTCAATCTGACCTAACTTTTCTCCCTAGCATCACTCACATCGCACATGGTTTTTGTACATTCAGGTCCCATCGTCCCCAGCAAAACATTTTCAGGTGATCCCAAGGGACTCCTTTCTATTTTCACTAGCAGAAAAGCTTGGCTCCAACCCATAGAGAGCCTAGGACTGGTGGTTCTAACTGGCTGCCCCTTGTGTATTTCTTTTTTGTATAAATTGCTTTTGAACACATGCAGTATCTTGCCCTTGGAGGGACAGGGCATGCCTCCTTTGATCATGCAGCACAGAAGTAATAACTGTTTGTGCTGACACATCAGTGGGGGACAATGCCTCTTTGCTGATAGGTCTACCCTGGGGGCGCCCCTAAGCCTTGTCACGTCAGATGACAGCCCCTTTGTTTGTTGAACATTAATAGCAAGATGATTGTTGCAGACAGATCTAGTTAACAGAGCCTCTTCTCTCTCTCAAACAAATATTGACCTGCAAGGCTGCCAACTAAGGAGTTCTGAACTGATGGCAGGGACTCCTGCAGACAATGATTTTTCTAAAAAAAAAATCCCATCTCTTTTTAAACACATATGCTGCAGCTTTGCCTGTAACGAAGAACTGCGTACTTCCTGTTTTTGCAATTTGGGGGGCAAACGTCTAGATTGACCTTGAAAGTTACACTCTTCTCATACCTAGAGCAGCAGTGGTGTAATGATTAAGAGCAGGAGCACTCTGGAAAACTGGGTTTGATTCCCCAATCTGCCACTTGAGTTGTGGAGGTCTATCTGGGGAACTACATTAGCCTGTGCACTTTAACACATGCCAGTTGGGTGACCTTGTGCTAGTCACAGCTCTACAGAGCACTCTCAGTCCCACCCACCTCACAGGATGCTTGTGGGGGGGGGGAAGGGAAAGGATATTGCTTACACACTCAGAAATTCCCCATTGGCTACAATGGAGCCAAGGCACTGCAGAGCAGAGAATCTTTGGCAATTTCCTAGGGTGTCTGTCAGGGGTGCATTTTTAAAGCTAGTGACACCAGAATTTCATGGTATCATTCAGAGACAGTCCTAATGATAACACCCAAGTTTGGTAAAGTTAGGTTTAGGGGGGGCAGAGTTATGGACCCTCAAAGGGGTAGCCCCATCTCCTGTTAGTACCCATCAGAAACAATGGGGATGGGACATGCCCTTTGGAGGTCCATAACTTGTTCCCCCTGAACCTAACTTCACCAAACTTGGGCAGTATCATTAGAACTGTCTCTGAATGATAGCCTGAAATTTCAGTGCTGCTACCTTTACAAGTGCACTCCCTGTAGACCAAAACACAAAAAACACCAAAAATACCAAAAAAAAAAAATCAGATGGACCCAAATTTTTCATGTATACCCGAATATTCAGGTATATCCGAATATATTATTTGTCTTATTCAGACATACAGATAATTTTATGCCCAAATAAATCCAAATCTGAATTTTACTGATTTTTTGTGGTATTGACCAAGCCTAGCATTCACCTCCATTGAAAATAGACAGGCTATTTCTATCCAGTATGGTATATTCGGGATGAGCAGTTTCTCTACTTCACAAAGTAATATTTTATGCAGCTATGTTGTATCTAACAGCAGAGATCTAAGCACATTGAAGAATGACAATAATGTAGAATGGGGTACTTAGGAATAGATATGTGTTACCCTGTACTTAAAGGATATCTGAGCTCTAGTTTACAATTTATAGATAGGATAGCATGGGCACACATGGGAATTTGCATGCACAAATGAGTTTATCATCCAAATGTATCTCAGTCTATGAAATTTCTAATGTTTTGGTCTGGAACTTTGTATCATATTTTGTATAACATTTATAGCATTGCGATTCTGGGAGATTACGGAGATGATAATTAAAGGCAACTATATATGTGTGTGTGTGTGTGTGTGTGTGTGTGTGTGTGTGTGTGTGTGTGTGTGTGTGTGTGTGTGTGTGTATACTACAGATGTGTGTATATATACTATACTAGTGGGGCCTGACCACGCGTTGCTGTGGCAATTGTCCTTCTCATCACAGTCCGCAACCCACTCAGATGTCCATGCAAGTCCAATGATCCGCAGCATAGCCTTTTGGGGTGGTCAAATGGAATCCCTCTTTCCCTTTTCAATGCACATTGTTATATGGTGGTGGCATGAGCATGCCAGTCTGCTGAAACTGCTGTTTTCTAGGTTCCTTCCCCACTACACTTCTCTCCAGAGCAAAGATTTATCTCATAATCAGAAGGGGTTTTTTCTTTCCCTCCTGCCCTTTCTTCCTCTGTTCATTTCCTTCCCTCAAGTGGCCACCTTTTTTCACACCCCTCCTTACCCTGCCTGTGGTGAACGTGCCTCAAAAGAAGAGGAGGAGGGGGGAGCCATCAGGGTAGTAAGAGCCAGAGAGGGGGACAGCCAGCAAAGGGTGGAGCCAGCAGAGTGCCTGTGAAGGTGGGGAGAGTTCTCCCCATGTTCATAGGCACCCCTCATCCCCCCATTTTCATAGGCCCCCTGCTGTCCCCCTTTGCAAAGCCTGGATCCTGGCTTTGCAAAGAGGGGGAAGCCAGCAGGGCCAAGAGGGGATGGAGGGCAAGAGTTGCCCCCCTCAGAGGGTGCCGTTCCCACCACAACTTTCTAGAGCCCATTGTATATGTCCGTACAGCAGGCTTTCCTGCTTTTGTGTGTGTGTGTGTGTGTGTGTTCCAATAACGTTTTCTTTTTGTAAAAGAGAAAGAGATGGGTTATTACATTTTGAATTTTGCTCAGAAACAATATTGTATGCACAGAGACAAGGTCGTTTCAAGTGGTCCATCAGCCAAATTTACTTCATGAAGTTGTTGTCAGGGGGAAATGGGAGAGAGGACACCACCATCAACTCCTCGACAGAAGGGAGGGATAAAAAAACAAGGCAGAATCTATGAGCCTAGGCTATTCTCTTGTCTCTACACTTCACATATTATGTACCATTTAAAAATTAATAGCCAGAAAGAGGTAAAAAAAACCCCTATATTGCATTGAATGCATACTTTTGAGTTTATTTTCCAGAAAACAGCCCTCATAATTCTTGATTGACGCAACACAATTTTAGCTTATTACCCTCAAAGTCTATTTGGTTTGGAATGAGACTTGATTGCTCTTCAAATCCACTTTCTCCAGAGGTTTGCTATTTCCAGTAATGGTTGATATATGTAGCATATTTCACCAATAGCTGTAATACCATGTCTAGCAAGCAAGTAATCTAATCTTGCTGAAGGAAAAAAATATTTTTTATATTCCTATTAAACCTGCCAAGATCTGCAAACGCCATTATATTACTTTGAAGGCAGTAATGCATTGGCTTGCTACATTTTTATTTATCTTTGCAACAAAACCTTAAATTGCTCAGGGTGAAAACAAGAGCCCATCTTGGCACATGGCACACTTCAAGCAGCTTAAATTTCTCACCTATCAGCCTGAGCTCTCTTCTCCTTTTCCTTTCTAGTCAATTTGTAACCTTCATTGTGAAATATCAGCTCTCCCCTGCCACACGGCCATTTCTCTGCAGTGACAGCGCTGAGATGTGAGCAAAGGGGTAGCCAGCGAGGGAGATCCTTGACACAAGTCAACTGGCGAAATAGAGTCCCACTTGCCATCCGTAAGGGAAAAGATGAATTGATTCTGCAGGCTGAATAGACAGAGAAGGTCAGAGAAGCTGCTCAAAATCTAGACTTTGTCCTCTGAGGGTGGGAGAGCCAACAGCTCTGCAGATCTTTGCAGACGTAAATCTATAAGATATCAACTGCAATTGCTGTGAGACTCAGGCCAAGCCTTACATTTTATGGGGTCCTCGTATATCAGGTGTTAGAAAAAGAAGAAAAAGTGAGGGGGGACCCCAAAGTACTGCCTGTCGTAGCCATGGGATCAAACTCAAATGGGTCGCTGTGCCAAATTTCTTACTCAGAAGATGTCTTTGAGCCTTACCCTGTGTCAGGCCCAGGCCTGTCAGTGCCCAGATGTCGTGCTGTGTGGGAATTGCAAATGTTTCCCTGTAACTGCTTTTCTGTTTCCCTCTTCCCTTCCTGGCAACTCCCTGGCGCCAGCTCTCCTGCAAGAAGGTGCAAACGGTTCCCAGGTTCTTTGAAGCTCTGTAGTGCAAATGTTGTAGAATTTGTAAGGCACATTTAGTGTGGGACAAATGGGGGGAGGGGGTTGAAGGATATAATCTCTGGATCTAAGCGGGAGAGCTTAGATTCAGCTTTCTTTTGTTACTCTACACGTTGTTAGAAATAAACTGCTTGAAAGAGTGATCCACCAGGCTGGGGCCAGAGTCAAAAAGTCCCTGGTCTCGGCTGAGGCCAACTGGACAGCTTTCAGGCCAGGGACCACCAGCAAATTGTTATTTGCTGAGCTTAATGCTTTTTGGGGAATGTTACACATTTCAGACCCCTAACATTATACAGAGTCACAGACAATATGCTTCGCCAGATCAAAGGTTTTCCAAAACCAAAGGTCTGTCATGTGGTTATGATGTAATGTCAGAGAACATGTTTCGTCGAACAAGAAAATATTGCCAGTTCAGAAACCAACAGGGATTTTTTTAAATCACTGCAGTTTGCCATATTTTGTTAGGAGAGGCAGCCAGAACTGTAACAGAAAGCCTTGTTTCTGGCTCCACTGAGCCAGTGCCGTAGGAAGGGCAAATGATGCCCATGGCAAAATGGCGCCTAACCCACTCATTTATTTTAAAGAAATGCTAATACAGGTGGTGAGAGACAGTGGGATGGGCTAAGTCCCCCACCCCATTCCAAGCAGGTATCAGAACTTTGGAGGCTCCAAAGGCTCAAGAAGAGACTCCAGGAAATGGTTCTTTTGCCCAGGTAGACCTGGTCAGTGGAGGAAGAGACTGATGGTCTCAGCCAGAAGAGCCTTACTCCATGATCCCACAAGTGTTATTCAAAGAGGACACAGCTCTTGCTGGTAATCTGGGGGGGGGGCAGCTATGTGCTGTCCCAGGGACCTGACACAGTCTTCCAGGTAGTGGGGAACTCTGTGAGATCTGTAATATCCTAAGCTTAATGACCTGCCTATATTCTAATAACTGATAGGGCATGCATAGAAAGAGGGACAGAATGCTTGCATTTATCTCTTGTTTGTTTTGAATCCCTTGATCAATCTGGTTTCTATACTAAAATTATGATGGGAAACATTTCCTTTTTAGTAAATACTTTTAATGTTCTCTGTACCTCATAGTCCCCCACTGACTTGGGAATGTTATGAAAGGGGCACCAGGATGGGGGAAGACTGGCAGTTTGCAAGCAGCTATTCCTCCAGGGATGAACCAGACTGTAAATCGTCCTCGTGGTGCCAAGGCCTGGAGAAACAGGAGACAAAGGTCGTTTCCCCACTTACCTCGACCACCCTATGCTGCGCTCTACTCTCAGCGCTCGTCATCTGTGCCATGCTCATGGGCTTCCCCACGACCCCACGCTCTGCATGGGGTGATCAAAAGGTGCCGTTTTGAGGAGCGCCAGGAATGACTCGTGCTGAGGGGGTGCGACAGCGGCAGCGTCGGGGTGGCTGCATTGTCGCTGCCCCTGTAGTGGGGAGTTCCGGGGGACCCCGCACTATTTGGCGACAGTAGCGCGCAGCAGATGGTAAGTGGGAAAACAACCAAAGAAACAAAGCTTCAGAATTGAAAAGGAAGCTGGGGACCCCTGACTCTTTCCTGTGTGAAATTACTATGACAGTCAAGCGGTGGCAGCAGTTCCATAGAGAGAGACACAAACTTCTCCAGAAGTTGAGAACTCCTGGGAGAGGGCTGTGTGGAATAGAACCAGTAGGTCAAAGCAGGTCTGATCCACCACATGCCCCACTGTGGTCCCTTCCCAGGCCCTATCTCCAAATTTCCAAGGCCCTTTCCGCACGGGCCATAAACGGCGCCCTGGGGAGGGCAACAACACCGTCCCCAGGGAGCCGTTGGCACAGGCGGCACTGCGAAAATGCAGCAGCGCTGACCTGGCTCCCCTCCCCCTCCCCCAGGGCAGCGTCAGGCTGCCTCCAAAAACCTCCCTCCTGGAGGGAGATTTTTGGCACAACAGCGCATTTCCGGCGGTGCAGTGCGATGAGCACTGGCGGGAATGTGCTGTTTTCCCCGTCCCTCTCCCACTCACCTCATCGCCTTCCTCGCCCTGCTGGCCTCCGAAGACCCTCCCTCGCTGTCCTCCGACACCTGGAGGTCAGAAGAAGGCGGCGATGAAGCCCGAGGTAGTCTCTGCGGAGAAACCAGCAGGTGAGCAGCGATGAAATGAGTGAAGGCGAAAACCTACTCCTGCGCCAGCCTCTGTGGGGGCCGCTCGCACGCTCTTGTGCGAATGGCCCCCACCCCCTCCACCAGCAGAATTCCTGCCGGTGGGGAAGTGCCTGAAGGCCCGTGCGGAAAGGGCCCAAGACTTTCCCAACCTGAATTCAGCCCCCTGTTCCCCTGCTCGTGCCCAAGGGAAACCTGGCAACCCTATCACAAAGTGAGAACTGAAAACTTCCTCTTTTTTTCATAAACCGAGCTTGTAGTTTTGCTTTGTTTTTTCTATTCAGAGCCTCGTTTTTTTAGAAGGCTTTTTTTTTTGCAAATGCAGCAGTTGCATCTGGCTATAAATGAGGGCAGTCGTTATTTTAAGAGTTCAAAAGACAAGAAACAAGAGTTCATGGGTGTTTATGCAACCAAAGTGATTGTACGCAACTCACACAATTCTGGAGTGGAAAAGTTGAGGCAGAATGAAAGGCTGCAGCTGGAGCTCAAAAGTGACGGTGAAAAAAAAGAGGCAGAAAAGGTTCAAGACAGAACAATTTGTGAGAGAAAATTCATAAAATCCAGGTATTGTAACCCTGGTGCAGCTAATTTTCTGCTGTAATACCACTAGTCTAAATTTCTCCCCAGGCCCTTCTTCTTCACTGTGAACTGCAAAATGAAGCACTCTTCCATTTGGAAGTAGGCATGCTAATTCTGACTGAATCTATTCCTGATTACCCCCCTCCCCCCTCAATTTAATGTCACTTTGGTGTTACCTGAAATTGTGGGTGTCTGCCCAGTGGTGAGATCCAAAAAATTTAGTAACAGGTTCCCATGGTGGTGGGATTCAAACTGTGGCGTAGCGCCAATGGGGCTGGGTGGGGCATGATGGGGGCGTGGTCGGGCATGATGGGGGCGGGGCATTCCTGGGTGGGGCTGCGGCAAGGATGCAGCCGATATGCCGGTCCTTGGGAAGGAAACGAATGCATGCAGGAGCAGGCTGCCACGCACGCCGGTGCACCTCCTGCTAGACTGCTTCAAGTTCTGCGTGCAACTGCTGAGGAGTGGAGGAGGGGCATAACTAAGGCAAAAATCACGTGGCAAAATCACCAATTAGTAACCCCCTCTCGGCACACACAAATAATTAGTAACCTACTCTCGGGAACCTGTGAGAACCTGCTGGATCCCACCTCTGGTTACAACATAACATGCAGTTATAACCAATGAGTAGGATTTGTGACTGATTAAACTGTCTATTTAAACAACTGATTGACAAGAAGAGCAGCAGGACAACCAGGACTGGGGTGAGTGGAACTCAGACAGTCAAACTGTGTGAGAACAGAGACATGTGATAAGCCAATTTTGCTGTTCTACACTAGTAGGAAGGATTACAGTGACCTAAATGGCCTGTTCCAAATGGCTGAGGATAGCTCAATCTCATATTTTGGAAGTTAAGCAGAGTCAGTCCTGGTTGGGACTTGTATGGGAGACCAATCAAGAAAGTCCAGGGTTATTATTCAGAGGCAGGCCCTGGCAAAATTCCCCTCTGCTTATATGTTGCCTTGACAACCCTACAGGATCACCATCAGTGGACTGTGACATTTCAGAAGTTCCCACCATAGTGACTCAACCCGCTGAGTGAACAGGTTGACAAAAAGCTGGAGAGCTGTCTTTCTGTTTGTGACTGGGGAATAGGGACAATGGCCAAACCAGCGGGTGTTCAAGCATCATTGATAAGAACTTGGCAGTGATGCCTGTAAACAAAGAACTATTTCTAATTTGAACACAGGTAAGCCTGACTAAAGACAGAAAGACTTGCCAAGCTTTGTTTGGCAGGCTAATGTGCTAGACTAGAGAAACTTTCTGAACTGATAACGCTCACAGGTTTTTGTAAAGTCATGGGAGAGGATTATAAATGATATGGGGTTAGATCCATTGAGAAGAAGAAGAAGAAGAAGAAGAGTTTGGATTTATATCCCCCCTTTCTCTCCTGCAGGAGACTCAAAGGGGCTTACAATCTCCTTGCCCTTCCCCCCTCACAACAAACACCCTGTGAGGTAGCTGGGGCTGAGAGAGCTCCGAGAAGCTGTGACTAGCCCAAGGTCACCCAGCTGGCATGTGTGGGAGTGCCCAGGCTAATCTGAATTCCCCAGATTAGCCTCCACAGCTCAGGCAGCAGAGCTGGGAATCAACCCCGGTTCCTTCAGATTAGATACACAAGCTCTTAACCTCCTACGCCACTGCTGCTCCTCCATTGTATCTGAGCTCTTCCATTCTATCATCCCCAAGCTGCCTCTCTCCTACATCCCTTATTTCACATCCCCTTTGTCCGTACAAGTCCCTAAATCCCAGCACAGTATTTCTTGGTTGTCAAAGGGTACCGGATCTTCCCCTTTTCCCCACTGGAAAAGGTGGCTGGATCCAGCCCATGGATTGAAGTATGCTAGCAACTGAAAACCCACTGGTAGGCATCAACCATTTTGAATCACATGGTATGTGCTTATACTTGATTGTTACAGTCATTCATAATTGATCATGGGTCCACTCTGCTTGGGCTCCCACAACGGCTGCACACTGGCACATATGATGCCGGTGTGGCCCTGGGGCCATTTGCACGCTGAGGTGTGAACGGCCTCGGAGCGGTTTTGTTTCCCCACACCTCCCTTCTCTCCCTGTGGAGCTCAGCTGCCCTCCAACCCCTGGGAGTCAAAGGGCAATGTGATCCTCAGGGACCACAGGGACAGAAGGTAAGTGGGTGGAAAGCAGGAAGTGCCTACAAGTGACCCCTCCAACCCAGTGCTGTTTGCATGGCGCCAGCTGGGAAATGCTGTTTCCCAAACGCCTCATTCATTGAGTCAGGAAAACAGCGTTTCCCCACTGGTTTCTGAGGAAAAGCATGAATAGAGCCCCTGGAACTGTGTTTTTACCATTCCAGGGGTGCTGTTTGGGGCCTGTGCGGAGTGGGCCATGGTCCCTCTGACTGAAGAAGCACCCTGATAAAGAAAGCTGGGATGCCATGTCAATATCACAGTGGTGGCGAACCTATGGCACGGGTGCCAGAGGTGGCACTCGGAGCCCTTTCTGTGGGCACGCACAGAGTTGCCCCCCCCACACACACACATACATCTAGGCTGGCCTGGGCCTCTGGGCTGGATTATTAGCATTAAACCTAAGTCCTAGGTTTGGGGAAGCAGTATAGGTAACCCTGTCAAGCGCTGTTAAACCCCACTGATTTTCATGCGAAGAACTAAAGCGCGATCCTTTACTTGGTAGTAAGCTCGGTTGCTGGCAATTGGGGCTTACTTCTGAGTAAACCCTCTTAGGGTCATGATTCACCAGTTGGAAGAGTTGCATGGTTGCTTCAAAGAAAAGCCACTGACTACCACCAAGCTTACTCCCGAGTAACGCACGCCTCGGAGCCAACTGTTTTTTTCTAAACTAAAACCTCAGTATTCAGGTTAAATTGCCGTGTTGGCCCTTTGCGATAAATAAGTGGGTTTTGGGTTGCAATTTGGGCACTCGGTCTCGAAAAGTTTCGCCATCACTGCAATATCATGTTCTGTTCATATCAGAGTATCCGACTGAGGGTAGAAAAGGCTTTCTTAAGCACACTAACAACTTTGCAAGGCTTGCATCCTTTTTAAGACCTGGAAGCAGAATGTGTGAAACAAACATTAAGATATTTATAGCTGCAACACTGGGGGTGGAAAAACTGTTCAGAATCACATGAGAAAAAAATAATAATGAAGTACTATACCAAATAAATTTGGCCTGGCAGATTTGACAGCTGGTCTGGACATGTAGAAGCATAACGAAAACTAAGTTGTGCAGACAGATAGCCAAGATCTACAAGTCCTTCCTTAATTGATACATGTGGAGTATCCTAGAGGATTTCTAGTTAATTACATTAACGCGCTGGACTGTTGCCTTGCCAACAGTTCTGCGGCATTCATTGCAAATTCGATGGCTGCCTAGTGAATTCTGGTTTTGGCAATTGGCATTTGCAATTCTTTCCATCAGTACCCTTTTAATACCACATGATAATTAGACAATTAAAGGTCAGCTGTTATTGGTGCACTTTCTTTAGATATACCTGGTCCCAAGTTACCTGTTTGTGTGCACTTTTTGCAAGCTGTATTCCTCTGTCCTTCCAAGCATACCACCATCTTTATAGACTGTTGCAACATTCATCCCACAATCCCCTGATATCATCAACAGACAGTGTGTGTTCTTGGTGGATTCCATGTCTATGTACAACAGACTGATCTGGTAGATTTGAAGTAGATCCCTCTCTATGCCAGAGCTCCAGCCCTAGAATTCATATGTGTGTATGTGTTTTAAAGAGGAAAACACTCCCAATTTTCTTCTCTGCTTATTGTGTGTTTCAAGTTTTCATTTGCGGGCCCGGGGAAAGGGGGGCACGCGGTTCTGTGGTGGCTCTCTGGATATTGACAGAATTTCAATCTTAAGTGAATTTTAGCCAATTCATATCCTGCCATAGCAAAATACTACGAAATTACAAATTAATAATGTCTGTAAATAGAAACCGAGGTCAGCAGCATTTCCTGCACTGTTTTCTTTCCTCTTTTGCAAGGCAGTGATGACCTTCCTTGAAGGCTGTCAGCATTGGAGTAGTAAGTAAGTATGTCACTTCCTTTAGTCACAGGTTTCTTGTGTACACCACCGCTTTGCTGTGGTTAAATTGTTAGGCTAAGATCTCAGGAAACATCGGTCTGATTCCCCCACACTGGAAGCTGAATGGATGACTATGGGCCAGTTGCAAATTGTCACCCTAACCAACCTCACGGGTTTGTTACAACAATAAAATGGGGGAGAGGAGAAAGATTTAAATGGATTTGAATTCCCTTTGGGGAGAAAGGGGGATATATATGAAATAAACAGACACGCTTTCATACTGGGCTACTTAAAAAATAGCTCCCCCACAATAACTGTAAGGTGTAACTAGGGTTGCTGGGTTCCTTCCTGGCCACTGGTGGGGGATGGGGGGTAAGGCAGCCATCTTTAGGCTGAGAAACTCATGAAGATTCAGGGGTGGAGCCTGAGGAAAAAGGGACCTCAATGGGGCACAAAGCTCAGTGGGGCACAATGCCACCCTCCAAAACTGTCATTTTATCCAGGGGAACTGATATCTAGTGATAAGCTGTAATTCCAGGGGATACACCAGGTCCCACCTTTTCTGCTTCTTTGCCACACACAGCTAGCAGGTCTTAAATGGGTGGCAGTTTGGTAAACCACTGCCACCACTATTGATAATTGGGAGTTATTTATCCAGAAAAAATAGGGAGTGGTTATTCCAGAAGAATGACAACCCTTTCCCCCACCGGTGTCCAGGAACGACTTAGCAACCCTACACTGCTAAGTTCTTAGAAACACTTGAATTCCCACTGGTTTGGCTCATGTCCCTCTTTCACCAGTAATGAACAGACATTCTTGATCCTCCTCTGGATCAGACTGGAATGGCCCAGTATTCTGCATCATGAGGGCACGCGTTCCACTCTCCTGACCAGTTCCAGGAAAAGGGACACATAACTTCCTGGAGAAGTAAGCAGGAGAAACTAGGAGCAGCAGTGGCGTAGGAGGTTAAGAGCTCGTATATCTAATCTGGAGGAACTGGGTTTGATTCCCAGCTCTGCCGCCTGAGCTGTGGAGACTTATCTGGGGAATTCAGATTAGCCTGTACACTCCCACACATGCCAGCTGGGTGACCTTGGGCTAGTCACAGCTTCTCGGAGCTCTCTCAGCCCCACCTACCTCACAGAGTGTTTGTTGTGAGGGGGGAAGGGCAAGGAGATTGTCAGCCCCTTTGAGTCTCCTTGCAGGAGAGAAAGGGGGGATATAAATCCAAACTCCTCTTCTTTTTCTTCTAGGTGCTCCTGGTCTGGTGAAGAGCCAATCCTAAGGGTAAATTTTGCCCAGGGGGGCAAGGACAGGAAGAGGAATATTAGCTTCCCCCTTTAAAAATGGACGTTTGATGGAATCTCAAATGCCAAAGAGGGATGTTTTGAGTCTCTGAGAAGGTCATTCTGTCAAGAAAAGGTCACATGGGCCTAGGAAAAAATGATTCCCTCCTATTCCATTTCAATGGGAAAAAAAGGATGTGATGATATTAATAGTGCCCGCCCCAAACAGTACTGCTGATGAAGGTCTCACTCAACGCATCCAACAGCAGCCCTTTTAAAAATAAAGAAATAAAATAATTCAGTAATATCATTCGGGGGGGGGGGGGGGGGGGCCCAAACCAGGAACAATGGCAGCCGCTACACACCTCTTGATCGCAACTGTTTATTAATTCAGCACCGTGCTTGTTTGAAGTGAGACACTTTCCCTTCGATTCTTATCTCGGTATTGTTCCCGTTCTCACTGACACATGCTTTTAGGCTAGCGAATAATATAACCAGATAAGGAATCAAGAGGCCAGAAAAGATGTATTACATTTGCATATATGAGGTGGATTCTCCCCCCCCCCCCAGAAAAAAGCAATTTGCACAGATGATACAGTTAATATATGGGGAAGGGAAATATCACTCCGTTCTAGAGAGTTATAATGATGTTTCGCATCTTAAATATTTGCGGTTCCGTGCCCGATGGAATGCTGATTGCCGTGCAATGTCTTTCTTCTTCGTTTCACCCTTGCTAGATTTTATTAGGCAACAGTAATTCTTTAAGATTAAGGGGAAAAAACTTAATGGGACACTAAATATGTTTACAGTAACAATACTATCAAAACGGAATTGGAGGCAGGGAGCATTTAAATTGCAATGAACTGAAGACAGTCAAGCCGCTGAGCTACTCTGCTAAAAGGGGTTTGAATAACCAGAGCAGTGATAGATCATTTCTGCGATAACGTCAGCCCATTCACAGGTAGCAGGTAGAATTTTCATTGTCATCTGATTGATCCAACACGAAGCAGGTTCACAAAGAAATCGAGAAGCTAAAATGGTATAGGCACTGCACACTGTGAGCCAGCATGGTATAGTGCAGTGGTGGCGAACCTATGGCACTCCAGATGTTCATGGACTACAATTCCCATCACCCCCTGCCAGCATGGCCAATTGTAGTCCATGAACATCTGGAGTGCCATAGGTTCACCACCACGGGTATAGCAGTTAACAGTGGTGAGCACTAATCTGGAGAACTGGGTTTGATTCTCCACTCCTCCATATGAGCAGTGGACTGTCTTTCTTCTATTGGGTAATAAAAGTGTCCAGTGAAGGGACCCACCTCAAACTTTCAGATGCAGCTCACCTTGGCTGAGTATCCCAGACAGACAGGGTGGGCTGCAGACATTGGGCTAAGCAATTGCGTTTGTCATCCAGGTGGAGCCTATCGCATCAAGCCTAGCTGAGGAAACAACCTAGGAGGGGTTTGCAGGTGAGACTAGGTTGCCCGACCCCCACAGGAGATGGGGTATCCCCTACTTTGTGTTTTCATTCCTGGTATCATCCAGCTGATTGGTGGGGATTTTGCCAGGCATAAAATGACACCTAGGCCTCGATGTCGCAGGCGTGATGATGTCATTTCTGAAAGTGACATCATGTAGCCAGTGATGAAGGAGACACTCTGGTATTTGAGCAAAACTATATGGTGAAAACAGCTTCCACTATACAGGCTTCCCCCCCCCTTAAAAACCAGAGTTTCTCCCTTGTCATCAGTGGAAATGACATCACACAGACAGCATCAAGGCCCCCCCTACCAGTTACCTGGCAACCCTAGCTGAGACAGAGCTCCTGGTTGAGTGACAGAGGGGAAAGGAGGAGCCATCCCTGCGGGAGGATTGGATGGGTGGCCTATTTAAAGAGAATTGGTAGCAGGCTAGGAAGGATGAAACATCCCTTTTAAGGCAGCACATAAGCGTGGAGGGTATCGAGAGCAGGAGGAATCATGTGATATAACCCCCTCTCTTCTGCAATCAGAGGCCTTACACATTCTGTGCTGCTGGGGAAGTCATGGCAGGACTAAAGACAATGTGGCCTTAATGAGGAGGCACATCACAGAATACAATGGAGCAACTTGGGGAAAGAACAAAGAGTTTGATGTGGCCTTGGTAATTTAGGCTCACATTCAAAAATTCCCTCTGCTGCACTACAGTCATATGCCATCCCACTCTCTCTCGTGGCAAAACGCCATCCAGTTGTATCAGCAACCATGGATACGTTGCCTTCCCTCTCCTCAGTTCCCTTTGTGCCTGTTAAGATATGCGCTAGATGGCCTACAAGGCCTCCTTCAAGTCTAGGACTCCGAATCAACTGGGCTCACATTCCAGAAGGGCACGTTGCTGTGGAACATTAAGAGAAACTTCCTAGTGATAAAAGCAATTTGACAGGGAAACCAATTATCTGGAAGTAATTGCTGGAGATCTTTAGCAGGGGCTAGAAAGCCAATTTCAAGGGATGCTCTTGTTTTGAATTTGCTGCATTGAGCAGGAGGCTAGACTAGATGGCCTACAAGCCGCTTCCAGGTCTAAGAGTAGTGATGGCAGCCTCCATAATGGATAGGGTCCTCATGGACATTTCCTGCTTTTACAACCAATCTTCAGACAACAAATGGCTCCTTTGGAGGGTGGACTGTATGGCATTGTACCATGCTGAGGTCCGTCCTCGAACCTTGTCTTCTCCAGGTTCCACCCCCAAAGTCTCAGGGTGTTTCCCTATCCAGAGCTGGCAACCCTAAGATGGAATCTGGGGATCCCCCAGAATCACATCTGCAGACTACAGACATCAGATCCCCTGGAGAAAATGGCTGGTTTGGACGGTGGATTCTGTGGCACTGTATTCCACTGAGGACTCTGGATTTGGCAATCCCTCCCCTCAGGGGCAGAGTGAGGGGGAACTGCGTGTGCCCTGCACCCCTGCCACACCCCCATCCACTTCATCCCGGAACGCTTCTGCCATACCCCCTCTATGCGCTTGCCATGCCCTTGCAGGGGTACATGCCCGGGGCCTTGCACACACACCCTGTCCCCTTGGCGCTACACCACTGCGTCCCCCGAATTCCCAGCTGGTGACCAGTGGCAATCTTGCAACATTACCAGGGACTCTGCCAATAATTCCTAAATGCAAGTGTTTTTTTTAATCTGTAAACCAAGCCATCAAAAAAATAATAAAGGGGTGATTCAAGGTCAGTTCTAAAGTGTACCCCTCATAAGAAAACTATATTACTTTTTCTCGTATCTACTTTTTGAAATATATTATTCATGTTCTCAGTAGGGCAATGGCATCTATATTACTTAGAAAAGTATGATTAGCATGAACAGGTATTTCATGCAATTAATGCTCAGAATAGGTCTAAAAATCTCTCAGCAAGGGGAAAAAAAGCTTGAAAAATCACGTTCTGGAGGAAATAGTACTACTATTAGTGTGGTAAGGAGGGTGCCGCTTTGAAAGGTGAGTGGTACAATATTTCAAGCTAATAGCCAGAATGTGAAAATGAGGTTTTAAAGAGTTCGACGAAAAAGCAAGGCTGTTTCAACTTGGCATTTTAAAAAATAAGCCTTGTGAAGCAGATAGAAGGAGTGAGGGTTTTCTGCATAACTACAGTAAAAAAAATTTTGATTGATTGAGAAGGTTTTGCATATTTCCACAAGTAGGAGAGAAATAGGCAAGGAACATAGAACAACCCAGCTTGGAAGGAAATGAACATTAAACCCTTGGGGGAGATGTAATATACTCAAAGGTGACTTCACGGTATATGCATGCCATTTTTATTTCATTTTGATATTTCATGTCCTTTTAAAGTGAACTTTCTGACCAGTGGTAATCTCACCTTCCTTGTGATATCCCTCAAATAGGAATAGATAAATGGTTACCCTTTTCTTTCTTTTTATATGAATCTATATTTTTTATGTGTGATTTTGGATCACCAACATTTTCTCATGGTTCTGTAGAAAAGTTTGGTTTGTGTGCTCATGTGACATAGTTTTATATGGCATTTTTAGGATACTTATGCACAAGGCATGGGTAATTTATTACACCTATAATGTATCATATTTATTGATATACAAATAATGTTGAGAAATGTATACTTTTTTTATGGGGAAACGTTTTATGGGGGAAAAGGGCACGGAAATAAATAATTGCAGGTTCCACACTCAGTAACAATGTCGTGATGAGACAGCTGGACTACGATTCAGGAAACCAAGATCTGAATCCTCGCTCTGCTTTGGAAGCTTGCTTAGTGACATTGGGCCAGTCACACATTCTTAGCCTAACCCACATTGCATTTTTTTTCATTGCTGATAGTAGTTAAGCACGGTGAACTTTAATCTGGAGAACCTGGCTTGATTCCCTATTCCTCCACCTGACCAGTTGACTTTTATCAGGTGGACTGGATTTGCATTGTCGAAGGCTTTCACAGCCGGAATCACTGGGGTGCTGTGTGGTTTCCGGGCTGTATGGCCATGTTCTAGCAGCATTCTCTCCTGACGTTTCGCCTGCATCTGTGGCTGGCATCTTCAGAGGATCTGATGGTAGGAATGGAAAGCAAGGAGAGTATATATACTGTGAGGGGCAAAAGGTGAGGCCATCTGAATAGAGTAGCCTGGCATGTGAGTCACAGAGAAGTCTGTAGCATGGGAGTAACAATGAAGATAGCAAGGTCAATAGTTGAATGGATCTGAATAGAAGTATCCTGGTCTTTGTTCCCTTTGAGTGCTATAGTCTATAGTTGTCCTGTGTTTGTGTGGAGCTGATCAGTCACTGTCTTGATTCTAGAGTTTTTCAACACCGGCAATCAAATTCTGTTCATTTTCATGGTTTCTTCCTTCCTGTTGAAATTGTCCATGTGCTTGTGAATTTCAATGGCTTCTCTGTGTAGTCTGACGTAGTGGTTGTCAGAGTGGTCCAGAGTAGACTGGATTTGTTTCTCCGCTCTTGCCCATGAAATCTTCTGGGTGGCCTTGGGCTAGTCACAGGTCTCTTGGAATTCTCTCAACCCCACCTCCTTACAAGGTGTCTGTTGTGGGGAGAGGAAGGGGAAGGAGTTTGTAAGCTGCCTTGAGTCTCCTTACAACTATTCTAAACTCTTCTTCTTTGTGACAATAAAAAGGAGGAAAAGAGAGTGAAATTAGCCATTTTTGGTTCCCATTGGGAGAAAAGGTTGGGGTATAAATGAAGTAAATAAATCAATTCACACAAGGGACAAGTTAAATCAAAATGAAGGTTTTTGAAGGAAACATCAGGGATGAGAAACACAAAATTGTTGAACAGACGTTCGTTAGTAACATCACCTCTTTTCTAAGAGTTACTTGGTTCTTTCCCTCTGCCTAGCCCCACAGATTTTCATTCATAACAGTATTTGGCTGCATGTCCCTTTCATCCACAGTTAAAGCAAATTACTTAACTTGCACTATCCAGTCTAAGCACAGACAAGCCTTTCATTGCATTAGATGCTTTCCTTACCTTTCTGCACCTGTATCTCTTAGGTGCACTCCGCATGGGACAGAAACAGCACCCCTGGAACAGTAAAAACATCATTCTGGGGGGTGCTTTCTGGGGGGGTGCTTTGTATGGCTGCCATCTCTGCAACAAGGCAGCACCATGTTTAGGTGCTGCAACAAGGCAGCACCCCCCCCCCCACACACACACACACAAAACCAGCAGGGAAATGCTGTTTTTTCCCCAAAAACAGTGTTCTTAGCCCAGTGCTGAGCGAATGGCACTGGGTCTGAGATGCTGCTTTTGGGCACCTCCATTTTGTTTGTAAACGTACCTTCTCATCCCTGTGCAGCTCTGCAGGGATGAGGGGATGCACCTCCTTCCCTCTGACTCCTGAGGTGTTGCCATGTCCACGGGAGTGTGTCCCCTCATCCCTGTGGAGCTGTGCAGGGAAGAGGATAGTTTACAAACAGAATGGAGGCACCTCCATGGGAAGGTGCCTCCGCAGGTTGCAGCAGCTCCAAGACCACCTGCATGGGAGAGTGCAAAGTGCAATCAGTCCCAGGGCTCCACCGGTATCATATATGCTGGTGTACTGCCACTTCGGAGGCCCATGCAGAACAGGCCTCCGATAATTCAGAGCATCATTCAGGTCCAATGACTCTCTGGTGTCAAGCACAGACACTTGGTTTAAACAACTTTCAGGCAAAGACCCCATGATTAGAGCAATCACATCTTCATCCTCCAAACCCCTGATTTGCATAACCACATCAAGCATTCATTTTAAATGCTATTTCAAATTGCCCACTTCTTTCATTCTTGCACTGCAGAGCTTTCTTTTTAGAAGTCTTATTTTCTTAACTGATTTTTCACAGTATTTTTTCTTCCCAGCCTTTCCAAAGATCATGAGCAGATTTGCAGCTTATAATAAGGACATTCTTCTCATGATGCGGCTGGCCTCTACCCGGGCCAGGGCTTTTACAGCCTGGTGGAACACTCTTTCATCAGATGTGCGGGCCCTGCGGGATCTTAGTGAATTCCACAGGGCCTGTAAAACGGTTTTGTTCCACCAGGCTTTTGGTGAGGCCAGCCGTGGACTCCCCCTCTCGGATGCCCCTGTGTTGCGTGCCACTCCATCATTGGCACGCCCAATATAACACCCAAGCTACACTGCTGCCCCCGCTTGGCCTTGGGACCGGACGCCATACTCTTATAATTTTGTTCTATTGCTTTATTGTTCTAATGCTGCTAGGTTTTATGAATTCTGTAAACTGTTTTTAGCTTAATTTAAGTTATTTTATGATGTGTAATGCTGTTTTCGGCCACTGTGTGTAATATTGTTTGGCCTGGTGTACACCGCCCAGTGCCCTTCGGGGGTGGGCAGTTAAAAAAATTAATTAATAAATAAATGAATGAATGAATAAATACCCTATTGTTGAAGCCATGAGATAGCATGATTCGAAATCAGCCATTTTAAACAGTACCAACTAATGGAGAGTTGGGGGCATTTCTTGCTCAGTCACATGGGAGAGACTCTGAATAGCAAGGACATGCTTCATACCAAATTGCCAGATCAAAAAAAAAAGCTCATCCAACCAAGCAGGTACAGGAGAACTGCTTGCCAAGGTATTTTAGTTTGGGGTTTGTATTACACTCACATTTGCTGAAACAGCAGGGGTGTACCTAGGCAAACTGGTGCCCGGGGAAAAACCTGAGTTTGGCGCCCCCCCCCCCCCCGCCCAGCGTATGGCCGGCCACCCTCCCCCACCATGACCAAACAATGATTTTTGTACCAGCTCACAAAACACCTCCCACTCCCAGCAAAACATATATGGCTCTCTCCCCACCAACTCTTTTCCTAATTTCCTAATCACAACAACCCTATGAGGTAGGTTGTTAGCCTGAGAAACAACTCCAACCCAGTGCAAGTCGGTATTAAGCATGTAAATCTCTCACAAATCACCCCCAGCAAAACATTTACCAAACAAATGTCAGCATCATCTCTCACAAAACACCTCCAGTGGAATCCACCCCCAAACACCATCACTTTCAATGGTGTTTAAACTAGGGAGCTCAGATTCTTCTTTTAAATCCACCTTAAAGGAAAAACCAGGGTCCCTGGTTAAATCAAAATTGAAAGTGATGCTGTTTGGGGGTGGATTCTCCCCCACCCTGAAACAGCATAACCTTTGAGGGAGATTCAGATGAAACAAATACCATATTCGGCTGGAATCTGGGCAAATTTGAGCACATTCGGACAAAAATTGTCCAATTATGTCCTCCCAAATATGAACAAATGCGAATGCAAGGTATTTGGGCTTTTGGAGGGTATTTTTAGTGTTTTTTGGCCTGCAGGGAGCACATTTTTAAAGCTAGCAGCACCATGATTTCAGGGCATCATCCAGAGACTGCCCTGATGAACAGTTGTTATTGGGTTAGGGGAACAAACGGGGACTTCTTCATCCAACATCCTGCTTCTTTAGGAGCTTGCTTTATTTAAGCAACTCACTTTGCATCAAAGAAAAAAATATGTGCAATGGAAACTCCTGTGCCCTTGACCTTTTGTTGTATTGCAATGAATTAGCAGAGTAAATAATAGGGCAGAAATGTGAGTTGTTTTGTACAATTTTACCAGATAACAAATGAATTTACAATAAAAACAAAAACAGCAAACTCTATAGAAGTGCTCAGTCTGGGGGTCAGTGCAGTCTATCTGTGCCTGTGTGTCTGCCTCTTCTCTTTTGCTGGAAAAAGAAAGGAGAAATCTTTCCAGAGGCTCATGTGACTTCAGTATTCTACCTACATACTCAACAGTTAACTCATGCTTGACTGCATGAAGCAGGCACTTCATTGCACACAAAGAGATAGTGAATACTTTCATGACTGGCTGTGACAGACACTTGCAAAGCCCAACAAAATGATCTCTTTTCCTGAATTCAAATAAAATGGAAATGAGCTCTCAAGAAAGAGTTGAAGACCACTGGCCAACATCTATCCTGTTTTGTATACTCTCCTCTCACCTCTCCTCTCACTTGGAGCAGCAGTGGCGTAGGAGGTTAAGAGCTCGTGTATCTAATCTGGAGGAACCGAGTTTGATTCCCAGCTCTGCCGCCTGAGCTGTGGAGGCTTATCTGGGGAATTCAGATTAGCCTGTGCACTCCCACACACGCCAGCTGGGTGACCTTGGGCTAGTCATAGCTTCTCGGAGCTCTCTCAGCCCCATCCACCTCACAGGGTGTTTGTTGTGAGGGGGGAAGGGCAAGGAGATTGTAAGCCCCTTTGAGTCTCCTACAGGAGGGAAAGGGGGGATATAAATCTAAACTCTTCTTCTTCTTCTTTCAGTAACTTTCAGAGGTCTAATTACGAATCTACTGAGGAGGAATAGATTAAAAAATAACAACCCAAAGCCGCATGGGGAATTAGAAACCTGATAGATTTATCCACATGAGAGTTCACTAAAAATCACCGCATGACATGGCTTTTTTAAAATGTCTGCTTGCTGAGAAGGTTTCCCAGCAGTACAAAGAGCCAGTCAGATTAGACATGAGAGACCGGCAGTGCAAAACTATGCAGAGCTACTCCATCAGTGGAAATGAGTAGGTTTATTCAGGAGAAACTTTGTTTCTCGTTGCCGTATGGAAGAAACTCTGCCAGCAATAAAGCTCACCAGTGTTCCTTTCTCAGACAGCAGCAGAAATACTAGGGATGCCAGCAGTGTGGGATCCAAAAATTTTAGTAACAGGTTCCCATGGTGGTGGGATTCAAACTGTAGCGTAGTGCCAATGGTGCTGGGCAGGGCATGACGGGGGCGTGACCGGGCATTCCGGGGGGCATTCCTGGGCAGGGCTGTGGCAAGGACGCAGCCGCTGCACTGGTCCTTGGGCAGGAAACGAATGCACGAAGGCGCAGGCTGCCACGCACGCCGGTGCACCTCCTGCTAGACTGCTTCAAGTTCTGCACGCTACTGCTGAGAGGAGGGGCATAACTAAGGCAAAAATCACATGGCCAAATCATGAATTAGTAACCCCCTCTCGGCACACACAAATAATTAGTAATCTACTCTCGGGAACCTGTGAGAACCTGCTGGATCCCACCTCTGGATGCCAGCCTTCAGGTGGGATCTGGGGTTCCCCCAGAATTACAGCTCATCTCAGACTACAGAGATCAGTTCCCTTGAAGAACACTGATGTTTTGAAGGGTGGACTCTATGGCATCGTATCCCACTGAGGTCTTGTCCTCTCCAGGCTCCATCCGCAAATCTCCAGGAATTTCTCAACCTGAAGCTGGCAACCCAGCCCCCACACCACCACCCTACTCCCTGCAGGTGACCAGATGGGAGCTGGCAACCCTAAGGAAAGGATTCTGAAAGTCTTTTTTTCAGTTAAGTTGGAATGAGTGTGTTCTTTTCATTGTGGTCATTGAAGAATGAGAATCGCAACGGAGCTGGCCTGTTTGGGGAGGATAGACTACTGCCCCAAATGACAACCCCAGCTTAATTATCTTTCTCTATTGTGTTAAGCAGCTTACTTCAACTGTTGACATATTCCGTTTTCCAATCCCTATCACTGTGGTGCAGAGTGGTAAGCTGCAGTACTGCAGTTCAAGCTCTGGTCATGACTTGAGTTCAATCCTGATAGAAGTTGGTTTCAGGTAACTGACTCAAGGTTGACTTAGCCTTCCATCATTCTGAGTTTGGTAAAATGAGTACCCAGTGTGGGACTAGAATCTCTATTTTTTAAAAATATTTTTATTGTATTAAATAAATCATCAATAAATCATACATAAACATTACAGTGTAATTCATTCCACACTTATCTCTGACTTAATTTACATTTCGTATAAGATAGATAAATGTATTAAATGTGGTCCTACCATCACCATCAAAAGAAAAGAGAAAAAAATCCAATAATAATGGGGGGGGGGAGGAAGAAAAGAGAAAAGAGGAAGTGAAGGGAAAAGAAAAAAGAAAAGGAAGGAGAAAAAGAGAGAAAAAAAATAAGGAAGGAGACTTCCAACTAAGGTTTTTATGCTTATTAATTACATTTTTGAAAGTTTTTAACTGTATAAGTTTTCTAACATTAAGTAAATGGTATTCAGCATTGAAGATAAGTCAACATTTTTTTGGTTTCAGTTTCTGTTTGAAGAAAGTCGTTAAATGGTTTCCAAGTCTTCAAAATAGTTCCTATATTCTTCTGTCTTAGGGACTAGAATCTCTATTTAGCCCCACTCCGTTACGTTTGGAAAGACTGATGAAAAAAAAAGCATCAAAGACTCAGGCTTTAAGAAAGAAAACATATTTTTACTGTGTGGCTCACAGGGTGGTCTGTTTAAGCAAGAGTTACACCCAGCCAAACAAAGACCTTCATCCTTTATAGATACAAAGAATACATCTGTCACAATTCAAATCCCTCCTCTTATATACACACCCAGTATTATCATATTTCTCCAAGATGAGAAATACCTTATGAGGTAAGCTAAAATCAAAATGACTCTTCTGCCTTTCTGAACAAAGACAGCAAGGTGCCCCTCCCTTCAGAGTGAGCTAAAGGGTGTCTGGCTTTTATCAATATGGACACCTGAATTCCTGATGGATGAATATACTAAGAGTGAGACATCTCCAGTGTAAAAAGATTTAACAAACATATATCTTATTCATTTAAAAGGTTAAAAATGATTATAACAATATCTGTAATATGTGATTCTGTTAGACTACATCTATGCATACTTTTCATATATCTTACTATCATTTCAGTGTTCATTAAAATATTAAAAAATACAATTTCACTGTTCCTACAAGTTTCATGTCTCCTTTGACTTCTGATGTCTGAATCATGTGTCACGCTATACCACATTCTTTAGTGATGCACATTTGCCAGCATCTAACTGCTAAGCACTTGGCCTAGAGAGAAAACCTTCTTGAATCTTTGGTCACTTTGGTTGTATAAATCCATTATATATATTTTAATATCAAATACAATTTTCAGGTTTAATCTCCTGTTCCACACCACCTTGCAGAGGATTGGAAAACCACCCCATAAAACAGAGTCTGTATAGAAAACGTTGTGATGTGACATCACCCCATGGGTCAGTATTAACCCAGGGTTTGCACAGGGAACTACTTTTTCCTTTATCTTGCACTCACATCAGTGTCTGAAGTGGAGGACCGGCAGAGGTGTATGGGGGTCAAATGGCGCCCAGATGCAAAACACCCTCTGGGAGCCCCCCCAAGAGGAGCACCATTTACTCACAAGTAAGCACTGCTTACTCACAGCTCCTCTTCCCAGCCCAGCAACTAGGGCACCAGTTTCTCTCTTCTCTTCCTAGGGAGCTTGGTATTAGATTGCTATATACTGACACATAAGAGACACGCACACCGCTCGGCGTGCACTCATGCCACAACGTCCAGGAGCTGCAAACAGGAGACAGGGAGGGAAAGGAAGCAATCAAAACCCTGCAGGGTCCATGGCAGCAGCTGTGCGCAGTGCGGAATAGATCTTTTGCAGGTGAGGAGGTAAACAATAAATGCTTCACATTCAACCAGTATATCCCGCTGCAACCAAGGTCGTTTCCCCACATACCTCGACCACCCTTTGCTGCGCACTACTCCCAGCGCACATCATTTCTGGTGCGCTCCCAGGCTTCCCCACGCCGCGGGGTCATCAAAAGGCGCTGTTTTGAGGAGCGCCAGGAATGACGCGCACTGAGGGAGCGCGATAGCGGCAGTGTCAGGGCGGCTGTGTTGTCGCCGCCCCTGTAGTGGGGAGTGCCGGGGGACTCTGCACTACTTGGGGAGAGTAGCGCGCAGCAGCAGGTAAGTGGGGAAACGACCCCAATCTGGGTGGAAAAAGTCCTTTCTTCCTGCCCTTCCTACGCTCCAACTATAGCCCGCAAGCACACATACACACAAAAACCCACTCGGGAGGTGGGGGGGTCCCTACCCTGCCTTCTTCCACTGCCCCAAATTCTTGCTGTGGCTCCCACCAGAATTAAACATCCCCCCCCAACAGTCCTTTAGAAGAGTCAAGAATTTGCTCGCCAGCTCCTCGGGCGGTTGCAAAATCCACTCCCTCCCCATGAGAGTCAATGTGGAGTCCTCCCCACATTTCCCTTCCTCCACCCCTGCCACTCTCCTGAAGAAAAGGGATACACAGGCACCTCTCTCTTTTTTGTTCCTCTTGCACACACTTATGATTTAGGAAAGCTCCCCTGTGACCCACCCGCCGGCCAGCAACTTCAGAGTCATTTCCCCAGATTAGTTTCCGTCCCGTGGGCTGGAGGTCAGGATGGATCTGCTCCCACTATTTCCCCTATTTTCCCCAACATCTTTTTTTCTTATTCACCCCCCTCCATTTCATCAGGGAGGGTGAGGGAAAGGTGCTCTCGCTTCTCTTTATCTGTCTTTCTAACTTTTCTCCTCAGCTACGAGAGGAAACCCAAGCCTCCCCCTCCCCCACATTTGGCCTGGGGTTCTCCTAATGAGTTAACAAATAGATCCAGCTGCTTCCTTGCCCCCCCCCCCATAAATTCTCTCTTTATTTTTTTCTCCATCTTTTGAGGACAAATATGGTCCAGGGCTGTGGGCACAAGTGAGCATACGCCCATAGAGTCATGACTGGGGAAAGGGGAAACTGCTGCCGCTGCAGCCGCCACCCGGGCGGCTGTTCTTCCTCTGGCCCTACTGTGCCTTGCTGAATTGCGGGGGCCTCTCTGGTCCCTCTGCAGACACCAGAGCAGTATCCTCAAGGTGCATCAGGATCCTCGCTGATTTAATGGCAGTGCTGAAGAAATAATAAATGGCAACCTGCAAGGAGGCTGGGGAGTGGGGCTTGGTGGGGGGCAGTCCAGGCAGGCACTGAGACTGCCTGACGCTGAGCTCCACCCCCACCTCCCTGCAGGCTAAGGGAGCCGCTCTGCACCGTGCAGCCTGGGGCGCATGCAGTTTGGTCACCTACACATTAGCAGTGGCATACCCCCACATGACCAAACAGCGTGCACCCGGGGGCATGGATTACCCCATGTCCCCATTAGCGGTATGCCACTGGGGACAGGAAAGTGTATAATGTAATGACATGAAGGGACAAGATACATTGCATGACGTACTGCTGAGGAGAGAGAAAAAGAAACAATACTGCCATTTGTCGGGGAGAAGAGATGGGAGCAGCAGTGGCATAGGAGGTTAAGAGCTCATGTATCTAATCTGGAGGAACCGGGTTTGATTCCCCACTCTGCCACCAGAGCTGTGGAGGCTTATCTGGGGAATTCAGATTGGCCTGCACACTCCCACACACACCAGCTGGGTGACCTTGGGCTTCTCGGGGCTCTCTCAGCCCCACCTACCTCACAGGGTGTTTGTTGTGAGGGGGAAAGGGGGGATATAAATCCAAACTACTCTCCTTCTCCTTCTCCTTCTCCTTCTCCTTCTCCTTCTCCTTCTCCTTCTCCTCCTCCTCCTCCTCCTCCTCCTCCTCCTCCTCCTCCTCCTCCTCCTCCTTCTTCTTCTTCTTCTTCTTCTTCTTCTTCTTCTTCTTCTTCTTCTTCTTCTTCTTCTTCTATGAGGATGGAAAACCATACTTGCCAGTAATTAGATGGGTCTGGGTGACTTATTGAGCTCTCAGTTTTTATACATCAAGTTGCCACCATCTTGCTGTGTTCCATGTCACAGAACAACTGCATCCCTGATCTAGGTTTCTGGATCTGTGCAAGATACGTGTTTCTCGAGCTGAGCGTGACACTGCTATGATGCTGCCAAGCTTCCTCGGCTAACAACAAACCAAGATTTGAGCTTTTGTTCATTTTTTTTTATCACCAGCCCGTGCTTCGGTTGCTATGTGTTCTAAGAGATAAACAACAACAGTATAAAATAGCCTTCTACCATCAGACATCTATTTTATTTTTTCAGGCACATATTCATTTGTTTTTTTTGTCTGAGAAAGTTTCACATTCTTCTGTTGGGAGGGAAAGGTAAATACTCACCTGATAAATTAGAGCCTTAATGCTTTCGGGGACGTTAATGGCACCGGTGAGCGGAAATGAAACTGGCCATAAGAGAACAGATTGATTGGTATCATTAACCGCAGCAGCATTTTATGCGAACAAAATGTACAGATTGAAGATAATAAGGAAAATGCTGTATATGGAAAGCAACATCTGTTATTTTTCTGGACGTGTTAGGTTCTCATGCCTTGAATCGGCCCAGTAAGACTGACCTTTCTTTAAAATAAGAAAGAACTGTATCTCATGCAGATTTGTGAATATCTGAAAAGGTAAAGGTGTCTGAAAAGGTAAAGGTGCAAGCACCGTGTCATTACTGACATCACAATGTTTACTAGGAAGACTTTGTTTACAGGATGGTTTGCCTTTGCCTTCCCCAACCATCTACACTTTACTCCCAGCAAACTGCGTTCCCATTTGACTTCAAAAGTTTGGAAGGCTGAGCCAATTTTGAGCCGGCTGCCTGAAACTGACTTCTGTTGGGATCGAACTCAGATCACAAGCAAAGCTGTGACTGCAGTACTGCAGCTTACCACTCTGCACCAAGGGGCTCCTACTGAGTTGAAATGCCCCCCTTTTCAGTGATGGGGAGTTGTTGCACAAGGGATGTACTGTTAACCATACTTACCTCTGACAGTGATTTTCCTTGTGAGTGCTGTGTGGTTTCCGGGCTGTATGGCCGTGTTCTAGCAGCATTCTCTCCTGATGTTTCACCTGCATCTGTGGCTGGCATCTGTGGCTGGCATCTTCAGAGGATCCTCTGAAGATGCCAGCCACAGATGCAGGCGAAACGTCAGGAGAGAATGCTGCTAGAACACGGCCATACAGCCCGGAAACCACACAGCACCCAAGTGATTCCGGCCGTGAAAGCCTTCGACAATACATTTTCCTTGTGAGTTCTTCTGGATGCCCATGTACCCTTTAACCAGTGGTGGGATCCAAAAATTTTAGTAACAGGTTCCCATGGTGGTGGGATTCAAACTGTGGCAGTCCTTGGGCGGGAAATGAATGCACACAGGTGCAGGCTGCCACACACGCCGGTGCACCTCCTGCTAGACTGCTTCAAGTTCTGCACGCTACTGCTGAGAGGAGGGGCATCACTAAGGCAAAAATCATGTGGCAAAATCACCCATTAGTAATCCCCTCTCGGTACACACAAATAATTAGTAACCTACTCTCGGGAACCTGTGCGAACCTGCTGGATCCCACCTCTGGATGCCAGCCCTTATGAGATGGTTTTCTGCTGGAGAATCAGGAAGTCTGGAAAGGCCCCGATCTTCCCTTAGTCAGTGTGGTTTCATTCTTCCATCAGACTTTCCTCCTTCCCATCAGGGATATTGACCAGCTGGAGCGGGTTCAGAGGGGGTCAACCAAAATGGTAAAGGGTCTGGAGTCCATGCCCTATGAAGAGAGGCTTAGGGAGCTGAGGATGTTTAGTCTGGAGAAGCGGAGGTTAAGGGGTGACATGATAGCCATGTTTAAATATTTGAAGGGATGTCATGTCAAAGAGGAAGCAAGTTTGTTTTCTGCTGCCTCAGAGACTAGGACACGGAGTAATGGATTCAAGGTGCAGGAAAAGAGATTCCACCTAAACATTAGGAAGAACTTCCTGACCGTCAGGGCTGTTCGACAGTGGAATTCACTACCTCTGAGAGTGGCGGAGTCTCCTTCTTTGGAGGTTTTTAAACAAAGGCTGGATGAGTATATGTCGGGAGTGCTTTGATTGTGTGTTCCTGCATTTCAGGGGGTTGGACCTGATGGCCCTTGTGGTCTCTTCCAACTCTATGATTCTATGATTCTATGAGATGCAAAGGGGGATGTATTCCACATGCCTCCGCCACCTGCAAAAGTCTACTGGGGTTGAACACTGCCTCCATTTTTGGGGTAGAGCTCACCACCCCTTATCAAAATGCTAAATGTTCCTGAAGACTCAAAAGAATTGGAGATCCCTCGCCTGGCATCAAATCCCTTCAGACCTTCCACCCTTCCCCATATTCCACATCTCCAGGAATTTTCCAAGATGGAGTTATCAGCCTTACATTCAGCTCAGACCTTACAAAATCCCTCTGTGTGATTTGTAAATGAGAGCATGGGCTGGGAAGTTGGAATACTTTTAATTTGTGAGCGTTTCTGTCCCATTGTTACACACACAATGTGGGTGAGAGAGGGAGAGAGACAGGGAGAATTAAAATGGCATGCATTATCACAGAAACAATTGAAGAACATGCAGATTTTAATGGGAGGAATTGGTGAGAGGAATGACATTCAAATGATGGCATTTTAAAAAAAAAGACTCGCAGGTTTGGCTTGCATGAGGGAAATGAGAAATTGAATAGGTCTTTTCAAACATAACCGGCAGGTGATGCGAAATTTCATATCTCCCCTACCCTGAATGGCGGGATGAGGGCGTACAATAAACTTGCTTAAACTTTACTTATTCATTCTGAAGTGGATCTAAGACCAAGGTCAACATAGTGAGAGATCAGGTGCTGGAAATTATGCATATATGTTTAGCTTGTCTCAAAAGATCGTACTTCAGAATTTGGTATCATCCCTATGCTGTAGAAAACCAGCAGGGTGAAAATATATCCTTTTGTAATTTTTTTTTAAAAGCATACTTCAGTACAATAGGAACTGCATAATTAAAATATGCCTGACCTTTGTCAGACGCTTCTTTCTTCTCCTAGCCAAGTTATTTTAATTTGCGTGTACAAAACGTTTGTTTTTGAGCAACGGAACACTCAGATGTGTAAATGGCATCTCTTTTTTTCCCCTCTTGTATTATGTCACAGACATCATGCTATGACGTTACCAGGGTTATTTTGAAGAGGCTGTGCTGTTGAGTATAGTCAAGAAGAACCTTGAGAGTTTCTGAACACAAATTTCTCCCACCAGTTTGGGCAGCCAATGAAATCGGTGTCTTTTTTTGTAGAGAAAACTGCCAACCGCTCTACGAAACCCACCCTTTGTTCTGTCCTCTCTAATCTGAGGGCTAAAATGCTGGATTGTTCTGGAGCGGTAGGGCAGCCTTGAAATACTTGTGGGTTTTTTTTATTGCAGTTGGAATGGCTGACATTATACCAGTGAAAATACTGATAACAGGATACACTGTGTTTATTTCTCGAAGCTCTTCTTTGTTCTTTCAATGGCCTTGGGAACTGTCTCTTGCTTGTATCTCTTCCCACCTGTCAGGACTACAACAAATCAATACAGTTCTTTTTTTTAAAGTTAACTTCGTTGGAGTGTGTTCCGCCTTACATTGTGCTGGAACTCACACTTACTGTTCTACCACGTGCCCAGACCTCGTATAGGACAGTGGTGGTGAACCTTTGGCACTCCAGATGTTATGGACTACAATTCCCATCAGCCCCTGCCAGCATGGCATGGCTGGGTCAGGAGAACAAATCTATGCCCACTATCCCGGACTCTCCCCAGTAGGACGAGGGACCCCGGTGAGGCAGCCTACACCTGAGCGGGCAAGGCACCCCCCCATTTGTCCTGGATGGGGGTCGGCACCCTCTGTGAAGATGTAGATGGGGAATGAGTGTGTCTGGTGACATTTCTAGTCAAATCCCAAGCACTGGGGAGTAGATTGAATCATGAGGCGGACAAGCACCTGTGCGCTTATGAGGCACTGTAAATCCGGACAGAGGAGGTCACTCAGGAGTGGGACCAGCTACAATCTGATCTTTCAGATCTTCAGCAGCAAGTGGCGTTCCTGATGGCCGAATGGGAAAGGGAGAAAAAAGCTTTCGAGCTCCCCACAGCTGAGGAGGGGGTCGAGGGGGTGACACGGAAGGTGAACTGAGAGCCGAGCTGCACTCCCTATAGGGGCATCTGGCCAACCTTACACTGAACTGCAGTCCCTACCACCAGGGTGGCGGGTCAGTTGCAGTAGGGAGGAGCGCTCCAACCTACCAACGAGGCCCTGGGGAGGGCCTCGGAAAAGTTTTAAGGTGGATTTTGATGGGAACCAAGACCAAGGTGCCTTTTTCTTGATCCAAGTGGGTTCGTACATGGAGGTCCACGTTAACAGCTTCTACTCAGACCGGGAGAGAGTGTTTGAGATTGGGACCCGGCTCCAGGGAGAGGCTGCTAATTGGCCCGTGGGACTAGTAGATGAAGATGTGCTGGAAATCTCCAACCTAGAATGATCCCTACTGGCCCTGCGACAGAGGTTTGAGGACCCTTTGGTGGAAGAGAAGGCTCGGGGCAAACTACAATGCCTACGGCAAGGGAACCACTCAGTCAGCGAGTTCGCCACTGACTTCCGCAAGCTTGTGTGGGTGGCCTGAATTGGCCCTGGTCCAGCTCTTCAAGGACACTCTTCACCCCAAGATACTATAATTGATCCTGAGATGTTTATGGAATGGATCAGATGGGCAGGGGACGCCAAGTTGTGGATCCGGCAAGTGGAGCAGTCAGAACACCGATGGAACTGCACCCAATGCCAACTGCTCCGGATACCAGAGAAGGCCGTGGACAACAAGAAGACACAAGCGGGGAGCTCCAAATATGCTCGTGCCTGCCAACACCACTTGGGCCTGTGCCTGCACTGTGGAGAAGGTGGCCACTTCATCGCGCCTTGCCCTGGTTGTCGCAACTCAGCAGCAGCTTCTGGAACCAAGGGCCCACAGCACTCAGGAACCCCCACAAAAGGTTCCAAATGACCCCACCCCACCACAGCCAGTGCCACTCTTAACCTGGCTGTCCAAGCTGGGGATTTGAGCAACTCCGTGGCATCGGACGCCCAGGACTATGGTGCACTGGTGGGAAATGACAACGACCTGGCTTAAGGAGCGCCAGTGGCCAGGTCATCCCTGCAGGCGCCAAGGAGTGGGTGAGTGCTTTCTCCACCAAGCCCATAGTCATATCAGTCACTCTTTCCCTCCTGGGGTCTCAGACCCATACCCTTTCCGAGGCCCTCATTGACTCGGGTTGCTTGAGGTGCCTGACCCACCCTGATTTGGTGGCGGCATTTGGACTTGGACTTATTAAACTGAAATGGCCACTCCAGCTCAAGCAGATGGACGGTACTGCACTGTAAGGGGTTTTCCACCCACAAGTCGGAGCCGGTGGCCACATCATTTGCGGGGCACAATGAACAATGGCAGTTCATAGTGGCCAAGTTGGGCATCTACCCCCTAAGGCTAGGCATGCCCTGGTTAGCTCACCACCACCCGGACATCAGGTGGTCGTAACATGTCATTCGCCTACCCACCCCTCCTGGCAGGGCCCCGCCAGATTCTGCGGCTCCTCCCTCGGCCCATTCCAGTGACAGCAAGTGGCTTTTGGTGGGTTCCCTGATGGTGCCACCGCCTTGTGCCTTTGCCCTCCCAGGGCCCTACTGTGATCTGGCTAAGGCCGTCAATGAGGGAGAGTGTGACCACATGCTACCCCACCGCAGAACCAACTGCTCGATCGAGCTGGTCCCGGGGGCCCAACTTCCCAATGGGAAACTGTATCAGATGAGGTACAACTGCCACTTAGCTTTTCCTGTTTTGTGGCTTTTGACTTTTCTCAGCTATAGAAGAGTTGGTTTTTTATACCCCACTTTTCTCTACCTTTATGGAGTCTCAAAGCATCTTACAATCACCTCCCCTTCTCCTTAACAGACACCTTTTGAGATAAGTAGGGCTGAGAGAGTTCTCAGAGAAGATTAGCCCAAGGTCACCCAGCACGCTTCATGTGGAGGGGTGGGGAATCAAACCTGGTTCTCCAGATTAGAGTCTGCCAGTCTTGACTGCTCCACCATGGTAGCTCTGTCAACTTCATTTATTCTTACGCATGTACTTGCTTACTTCACAGTCCCCCTTTCTCATGGAGACCCAAGATGGATTATGCAATCAGAGGACAATGCAATGAAGATGAGTATAATCCTACAGGGAAATAAAACTGGGTAACAAAACTGAAACAAAACAGTATAATACTTCCAATAAACAATACAAGAGGGCAGGGACCTTATAATGTTTTTCTGAGATTCAATCTGCAATCATATTTCTTCGATAAAAAGAGCCTTCTTGAACAATTCCATTTTAATGCAACTTTATAGAAAGGTCCTCCTGAACTACTATTTTGAAGAATGATAAAATAGTAGAAGCCTTCCTAAAATGCAGTTCTGTTGCTTGAATAAAAAGAATCCTCTTGAACATGGAAATGTTCTGCGGATCTTCATGTTATAGCATGCCACAACTGGTCACCTCTTTCCAGAGAGACTTGTATCATACAGTCTCAAGTGGAAGAACCCCATCCAGATAACTCACCCAATCAAGCCGAGCAGTGTGTTGCACAGGGAAAGGAGAAACCCTACTAAATCATTTCAATGACATTTCAATTTTCAATCTCTGCATTGCAGATCATGTGCTTATAAATTCTGTGTAAAGTCCTGCTGCCATCAGAAAAAATCTTTACATGTTTATTAATACTAAGCTGTAAATCACAGACATCTCATTGCCATCTTGACAAACTCTCTCTGTTGAAGGGTTTGAGAACAAAGTAGATTGTAGCAGCTGCTTGGCTGTGAGTCTTAATCTCCCAGTCACCCACCCCTCAACCTTCAGTGATTTATTTTTGAAGTTTTATTTCTGAAAGCTTCCAGTTAATTGCTGTGTGCTTTAATTGGACTCGGATATGATGTTCTTTTGATCACAGTACAAACATTGCTTAGATAAATCTTTAGGGTGTTCTCTAAAACTCAGTGGAGTGTTTGGGGGCCCTCCTTGTACTTCTGAGCTGCAGAGCAAGAAGACTCAGTTTCAAACACAAGTTGTGTTACACAATGTGGCAATGTCAAAAGATGCTCTTGGAGAGTCGCTACATTGCCAGAACCCAAGTTTGTTGACCTCAGAAGGATAGCTAACATGAGCACAATTTATTCCAGCTATCTATTGTCGAAGGCTTTCATGGCCAGAATCACTTGGGTGTTGTGTGGTTTCCAGGCTGCATGGCCATATTATAGTAGCATTTTCTCCTGACGTTTCACTTGCATCTGTGGCTGGCATGTTCAGAAGGTCCAGCTATTCCAGCTATAGCTGGTACTTTGCCCCCTGGCCAAAACAGGAGATTGGAACAGTACAACTGACTGATCCAGGGTGGGAAACTCCTCGAAATATGAGAATGGAGACTGGAGAGATTATGAACTAAGTTGTTTCCGAGGTCTTCTTGTCCCCGTTGGCACCATAAGTCTGCCCTTTTCTGATACAAACCGGAACATGGCTAAATGTTTAGGCTCTTTGCCTAGAAAAGTAGGGCAACTGAGAACAATACTGATAAAGGTGAGGCTGGGCCTTAGTTCACAGGACGTCAAAAGAGTGAAATACTGACATCTTCCAATAAGGGCACTTGCCTGTCCTAAATGTTTTGGGTAAAGGGGGTGATCTCCTCCCTTTTGAATGATTGATTGATGATGGTTGTACTTTGGGGTGTATTCTTTCTAATGCTATTCTGATGTAACCTATACAAATAAGGGACCGCAGCCATTTTGGTGTGGCTCCTCTGATACTAGCTTGCCCGTGGTTGGCCTGAATAAAAATTATTTCTTTAATGTTATTCCTTGTCGGCTTGAGCTTTTTGGGCTTAATTTTCCGAACAAGTTACCCCATGGTAACACCACCACGCCTAATCACATGTAACTAAAACACCTAAAACTAGCAGCATTTTTTAAAGGTAAACTTTTTAAAAAAATTAAAAGTGGTTCATGTAGAAGTGAGAACAAGGGGTATTCATCAAGGCTGTTACTGATCTGGTTAGCAACAGGGCGTAGGAGGTTAAGAGCTCGTGTATCTAATCTGGAGGAACCGGGTTTGATTCCCAGCTCTGCCGCCTGAGCTGTGGAGTCTTCTCTGGGGAATTCAGATTAGCCTGTGCACTCCCACACACGCCAGCTGGATGACCTTGGGCGAGTCACAGCCTCTCGGAGCTCTCTCAGCCCCATCTACCTCACAGGGTGTTTGTTGTGAGGGGGGAAGGGCAAGGAGATTGTCAGCCCCTTTGAGTCTCCTGCAGGAGAGAAAGGGGGGATATAAATCCAAACTCTTCTTCTTCTTCTATATTTGATTTGATTGGTTATGATTAAAGCACAACATTATAAATGCAATACAATTAAAGAAAATCAATGTTATATGGATGTGAAGAACCCTCAAAGTCCACCCTGTGCCTACAGTGGTGGGGAGGGGGAGGCTGAGGGCCCAGGCTAGACCTACAGGCCTGGTTTGACCTGGTTATTTAAAAATTTCCAAAAGAAAAAAAAAGCACCTTGTTTTTCCTTGTTCTTCCCCTTCTTTGGTTCGGAGCAAGTTATATAATTGACTGTTTGGGTTCTGAGTTATATAACTGACTGTTTATGATTTACAATTGTTGCTCTTGTTATCAGGCTAGTGAGAACTTTAAGCTTCATAGTTAAATTTGGGGTTCCCTCCACCCCATCCCCCACCCCCCTACTCCTGTTGCTTCCTCGCTGCTGTTTCTGTGCTTGCTTGCCAGTTTTTGGTTGCATTTTTTTTGCACATTTCCTGCTATTTGCAGACTTTTGATTGAGGTTTGTTATTGCTGACTGTTACCGGATCCTACAGTTTAATAGTTGAACCTCCCCCCTTTGTTTTTCCACCCAATGGGTATTTCTGCATTTGCTTGTGGGTGATTGGCTCCTTCCACACAGCACCGGGAGAGCGGGTCGCAGGAGGGATAAAGTAAACCACTCTCCTGCTGTCCCGTTCACATGTCTCCATATAGGCAATGAACTGAACCTGTGGAGGCAATGCGGGCTGCCATCACACCTTCACATGGAGGTGCACCTTTTTTTTAAAAAAAAAAGTCACCTCCCATGCTGCATAGTGTTAGATTTAGTTTAGTTTAGAGTCATGGATCTGCCCAGTAGTGTGCGTGAGTGCAGTTTATAGAAACTTCCCAAGAGATTAGTGTAAAAGGTAAAACTTACATTTATTCAAGCATCTCCAGTTCACAGCTTTGTTTCAGGAAAAAGGTAGATAGAAAGAAACCCTAGTCTAAAGAGATTATTTTCCCTACGACAAGTGGGCACAACTAACACGCCATCACGTGTGTGCAGGTGAGAGGATGCTACAGTGGGAAAGGCCCCACTGTGGCAGGCTGCCATTGACCATGCGCTCAGGTCAAAGGCTAGAACAAAAGTGAAACCAGCATGGGGAAGAAAGGACGTTAGTGGGTGGTCTCCTGGCCCAGACAAGGAGGGCAAACAAGAGAGGCAACATCACAGTTAGAGTGAGATACACAGCCCCCCTCAGTGTCCAGGCATGCAGAAGTCACTTATTCCAACACATAGCTGTGCAGGGAGGATCCCGCGAGTGGCTGCACTTCACACTAAAATGAGAGAATCGTGGCTAGCACAATTATTGAATAACCCATTTTTTTGGGCGGGGGGAAATGTGGGGCAGCCTTGCTTTAGAGGTGAGAGCCGTGGGAAGTTTCCCCCTGAAATGGGTTTTTCCCCATCCCCATCCTGGGTTTATTGGCCCGTGCCGACGGGGCCTTGGTTGGTTTTCCTGCTAGTGTTATTGTGGGCTGGGTGGGCCTCCCTATGTTAGTTTATTGGGGTTTGCAGGGTGGAGGTTGTTTCTCTACTGAGAAAGATGGAGATGTTAGCTGTAGGGTTGTGGAAGGCATTGGAAAGGAAAAAAAACATGCTTCTTTAGTGTTCTCTTGGAGGAAAAAATGCCTTTCCCCTCCCCTCCATTTTAAACACCGGGAGGTTTGTGGGTTGCTGTTCTGTTTCAATGGCACTGTTATTGGAATTTTATTGGAAGATCACCCCACAGCTACTGGTGACTCTCCTCTGAGATAATTGGACCTCTCACCCAAACTGCTTATGTAATTGGACCCCAAACTGCAACAACCTCAGTGTTTCCTCTGAAGAAAGTCATCAGTAGCAGTAAGGAAAATTTGGTGCCTCTACCTGGAACAACAGCCTCACCAGAGCCCACAATAAAACCTCCTGCACAGTGCAATGGAAGTTGAACAGGAAGTCCCGTGTAAGCCTATGATGTGTGTTTTCCCCACGCATAGATTGCTGCCGAAGCCTGCCTGATTCTCCTGCTAGAGCTGAGTGTGTTTCATTGTAGCCTATCATAAATTTCTGGGGGTGTCTGTAGAGGCACCAAACATGCAGGGTGGCTTCAGGAGAGTGTCTTCATAAGAACATAAGAACTGCTGGATCAGACCAGAGTCCATCTAGTCCAGCTCTCTGCTACTCACAGTGGCCCACCAGGTGCCTTTGGGAGCTCACATGCAGGATGTGAAAGCAATGGCCTGCTTCTGCTGCTGCTGCTCCCGAGCACCTGGACTGTTAAGGCATTTGCAATCTCAGATCAAAGAGGATCAAGATTGGTAGCCATAAATTGACTTCTCCTCCATAAATCTATCCAAGCCCCTTTTAAAGCTATCCAGGTTAGTGGCCATCACCACCTCCTGTGGCAGCATATTCCAAACACCAATCACATGTTGCATAAAGAAATGTTTCCTTTTATTAGTCCTAATTCTTCCCCCCAGCATTTTCAATGAATGCCCCCTGGTTCTAGTATTGTGAGAAAGAGAGAAAAATTTCTCTCTGTCAACATTTTCTACCCCATGCATAATTTTATAGTCTTCAATCATATCCCCGCTCAGACGTCTCCTCTCCAAACTAAAGAGTCCCAAACGCTGCAGCCTCTCTTCATATGACCACACAAGTTTGTTGAAGTTTGTTTCTGGGGGTCCAATGCTATGGTTTCTCTACCTTGAAACATGCATCCCCTAGAGAAAGAAAAACACAATCCCACCCCCCCAAATTGTAATAGGCTCAAATGGAGCTATGGGGGGGGGGGCAGGGGGGAATCTGAATATTTTCAGGTTTCCTAAACCTGATCTTGGAGGTTTTTAGGCTTATCAATAATTTTAAAGCCTGATAAACCCAAAGCCAACTGTTACCGTTTGTTTTATATGCTCAAGCTCAACTTCTAAGTTGCATCAGAAGTTATACCATCATGCCAGGGTTGCTGATTGCTCACTGCATAAATCCCTGCCTGCCCCATCTCCATGGCAATCTTAATTAAAATCCAAATTAATTCACTTGCCTATGTCTCTTAGGGGAAAAAAACCCTCAATTGAATGCTTTAAGAATAAAAATACAGGGTTGAAACTGGAAGATAACTGTGTGGAATTAGATATGAATGCAGCATGGCAGGTCTATGAGCTAGCAACATCACCGCTGTTTCACAGCCCTGAAGGCCGGTATATAGATGCAACAGGATCAAGTAAAAAAAGCTTTGGGGGACTGTTCATTGCAGACTATTGGTGGTGGCAGTGTTTATGTTTGAATGCTCTCAATCTGAAAAAACTCACTGATCATAGAAAAATAACGTTAGGAACTAGTGCAGGTCTCTATCCTCCTCCTTAATATGCTAGCTTTTTTATGTGTATTTTTTCACTTCCGATTTAGAGATTATTAAAACATTCACTTCCCAACTTGCAGCCTATGATCGTACAGTTGAGGAAACAACCTTCATACAGCCCGGAAACCACACAGCACTTCAACCTTCATTTTATTTAAAAAACAAACAAAACCAAAACAAAACTGAGTTTAAAGCCTGTTTCACAAGCACAGGCCCCTTCCACACACACAAAATAATGCGTTTTCAAACCAATTTCACAACTGTTTGCAAGTGGATTTTGCTATTCCGCACAGCTTTAAAGAGCACTGAAAGCAGTTTGAAAGTGCATTATTCTGCATGTGCGGAATGAGCCACAATTTACCCAAAAATTTCGAAGTGGTCAAACCTTGTGTCTTGGAAATATTTTTCAGTGAATTCATTCCACATAGTCCCTTGTCCCCTCCTCCTGACTGTCATTTGGGGTTTTCCCCCTTGTATCTTCAGTTAAATTTATTCCACATATTGCTGTTGAAATCATATTATTCCTTATGATGGTTGGACATTATGTATGATGTCAAAGAACAACTCTACCCTAATTTTGCACAGGCTCTCTAGGGTTACTGCACAGTTACATTTTGAAGCAGTGACAAAACATATCTCAGCCTGCATTTTTACTGTTGAGAACTACCAACCCAAAATGAAAGCCAACTCCTGAAGTAGGCACCATTACCTGAAGAAGTCCATAGGCTGCCTACCCCCTCACACAAAGAACCACATTTTCCAGTCATGCCAAATTATGTACCGTGTGCGGCCCTCTGTTTAGAACTGGGGCAAAATTCATTAGTTTATAGGGCTGGGTTGAGAGCCTTTAAATTTTGGCTTCGCCTGCATTTCTCGCACGATGATCACTTGCTGACTCACCTACTTTTGCCTGATACTCAGGCTAATCCATGGTTCTCTCTGATAGAAAGAAAGATTGAATCACTTGGTATATCTCTCGACTCGCTTTTCCTGCTATCTAGCTCAGAATCCTACAACTTGTTAAAACAAAATTTTTTGGAAAGCGAATGGATTAATTTAATTAGGGCTGCTATGAAAACTTGTTCACCCTTACATCTTTCAATACCCCTATATCAAAACAGGACGGGCTCCTCTATTTGTATTTTTTTGACTAATCCTATATGCAGAGAAAGAGCCCTCACACTTGTTCTCAGCTTTCAATGTTGTTTCCCCTCCGCTTTTATTGGTAGGTGGTAGGATTTAACAACTTGGAAATGAGCCGTTTAAAGGGTATGCTCTTAGTGGTGAACAAATAAATTGAAACACATTGGCACATCAACTGTTTTGCTGCCCTAAATCTGCTAATATCAGATCAAAATATTCCAATATTCTTTCTAGGATACCTAGTGAAATGGGGGAATCAGGTAGACTTCCTTTCCTTCTGGAGAATTCTGACAATGAAACTTGTGAATTGGTAGCACGATTCTTACTGGAGGTGATGCACAATCAATAATTTATATTCTATCTTAAAGCCTTTGTGCATTTGTAAAGTACCTTTTTATCCTTCAGGCTTTTTTTATTGTGTATATGGATTATTGGTTATGCCAAAATGCTTCTAGGAAGGCTTATTATTATTATTATTATTATTATTATTATTATTATTATTATTATTATTATTATTATTATTATTATTATTATTATTATTATTATTATTATTATTATTATTTTCCAGTCTTTGATCTTCAATCATTCAAAAAAAAATTACTGCAGCAATTCTAAATTACATGCAGTGATTACTCCTGGTACTATTTCATTGCCCCTAGCTTCAAAATCACGCTCTGCCCAAAGGCTGCATCAGTAACTGGATATGAAATGACAAAACTGATCCAAACAACTATGCTAGTTTGTATCTCTGCCAGAATGTTAAGATCACATATTTTATGTGAAATTGACAAAGCTGGTCCAATTAACCATGCTAATTTGCTAGTTCAATATGACAAAGAGAAAAAAAACCTTTTGAAAACAGAGGAGGAGGAGAAGGAAGAGGGAGAGGAGAAATGGCTGACTAGTTGGGCAACTACATAGGACATGGATAAGGGCCAGATGTTTGTAGAACATGGAAGCAAATAAAAAGCCTACAGGAGCAGGCACTATTGCTGGAAGGAACAGAAACACATAGTCTGCCTGCTGCTCACAAAGAACCCCCTTTTAGCCAAATTAGAGATGCAGTAAAACATTGCAACATTACGTTGTTGATTTCCTCCTTCTAAAGCAACTTCTCTAGTCAATTTCATTCTCTCCTTACTGCAGACACACTGTAGCTCTTTCTACACATATCCCCTGAAATATTTCTGAAATATTTTCAATCCCTCCTTTGCAATGATGTATGACTGCGCTGAAAAAATCTCTGGCTGCCATTCTGAGTTTTTCCCCTCTTTTGTTTTTCCTTCAGTATTGAATCAGTGCTTCAATTGCCCTTTCCCCACTTACCGTTTGTGGTGCGCTACTCTCAGCGCGAGTCATTTCTGGTGCAGGGTCGTGTTCCCCACTGCCCCGTGCTCTGCGCGGGGTCATCAAAAGGTGCCATTTTTTCAGCGCCAGAAATGATGCACGCTGAGGGGACGCGAGAGCAGCAGAGTTGGGGCGGCTGTGTTTTGCTGCCCAGACTTGTGGGGAGCGCTGCTGGACCCCGCGCTATTTGGGGATAGTAGCGTGCAGCAAACGGTAAGTGGGGAAAGGGCCAATGTTTCACAGCCTTGTGTTTCATTCTATACTCCTCGTATACTTAGTGCTTGAAAGATTGGCCCATGAAAAATAGAAGAACAGAGAAATGCTGCAAATAAACAGGAGAGGAGGAACTGAGTGAGCTCAGAAAAGGGCACTGAGGAGGAAGTTCAAGAAAGAAGAGAAGCAGTGGAGACATATTAAATATATTGTACAGTAACTGAAGATGTTTTCAAAATGTTTCTGCCAGAGAATCATTTCAAAAGGGAATTCAGTTAAAACATTTGAGGCTGGAAATAAAATGTTTGGGAGTAAAACCAATACAGAACTCCGTGGAGGAAATATTTTGCTTCCCGCCTTGTAAGGTTTGTATTGAAAGGACCATGTATCTTCACTTAAACATAACAGCAGTCATTTGGGATGGAAATTGACAAAGCTGGTCCAATCAACCTTGTTTGTGTCTGTGCCTTCATGTTGCATCGCTAGTTCAATATGACCTAAATAAACAACAACAAGCAATTTTAAAAACTTCTTTCAAAAATGGTGGATGAAGTTTTTTGGCACTCTTTCACACACCCTGCATGACTAAGGACTGGCCATAATCCAAATTGCAAGGCTGAAAATAAAACATCAACATCTCCCAAACTTGCAGTTGGAGTTATGTTGGTATGAGCGCCAGAGCTGGCATGGTATAGTGGTTAAGAGTGGTGGACTCTAATCTGGAAAACTGGGTTTGATTCCCCTCTCCTCCTCAGGAGCAGCAGACTCTTATTTGGTGAACTGGATTTGTTTCTTTGTTCCTACACATGTAGCCTGCTGTGTTATTTGGGCTAGTCAGAGTTCATCAGAACTCTCTTAGCCCAACCTACCTCACAAGATGTCTATTATGGGGAGAGAGGGAGGTTGTATGCCCCTTTGAGGCTCCTTACAGGAGAGAAAGGGATGGTATAAATTCAAACTCTTCGGCCCTTTCCAAGACGTAAGTATTTTATGACGCTTCCCCTGGGGACGCGCAAAACGCTTTATACCCAGGGAGCTATTCGGCATAGGGCGAAGCTGCCGCGCAGTCACGCCGCCCTCGGGTGTTCCGCCTCGACCGGGTGCTGCTTTCAGTATATTTTCCAGAGGCGCTTTGGAAGCCAGCACTTTCCCTGGAACGCCGCTGGGAGCCACTGCCGCGGCGAACAGCAGCCGCTTCCTGGTGCCCCACTTCACTTCCTTTCACTTACCTTTGTCCCCGCTCCCTCTGGGGTGTCGCCGAGGCCTGGGGACACGCCCCCTGCCCTGCGACGCTGCAACAGGCGCTCAGGATTGGGGGGGCTTGCTCTCCAGGTCCTCGCAACGCTGGAGGGCCGGGAATAAACCGGGTCGGGTTACGCCAAGGGCGCTTCTGCAGCAATTCATCAGTCTCCAGTTGCCGGTAGGGACCGCCCATTATGGACGGTCCCAGCGTCTTCGGGTTGGCGTGAGTTACGCCGACCCAACCCCTTCCACCTCCGTGCGGAAGGGGCCTTCTTCTTTTACCATCGCTGCTATACATGAATAGAAGATCAAAGTGTTAGAATAAGAATAAATTGAATGAGTAATCCCGTAAAATTGGCTGCACAAAGACCATTACACAAAACGGACATTATTCCAAATAATCTCACAACCACAGGACATGAAAAATTGTCTCTCCAACGTAACCTGCAAGTTGTTGTCTGACGAAGAGTGCCAGAGTTCATTCTTTCTCTCTCCTTAGCATAAATTTGTGGCAGATCACTTGGCAGATGAGAAACACATCATCTGGTTTTCTGAAGGCTCATTCTGTCCTTGATATGTGCTGAGAAACCGCATCTGAACGCAGATGAGCTTAATGCACATTGTGGATGAGACCAGTCACTGTCCTCAAAGTGCCCTTCCTGCAGCCAATAGAAACATGTGTGAAGAACTTTATTGTTCTAGCCACTGGCCATAAAAAAAAATGGAGACAATAATACATACAGAATCAATACTAATAAATACAGAATTTGCCATACTATAAAAGTCTGACATTTCTAAAATGCAATCATTAGAAAAAAGCAAAACAGCCTAGATTAATGAAACACAGATAAACCTCTAAACATTCTTCCTGATATTAACAGGTAAGAAAATAAAGGAGGCAACAGAATAAATAAGAACATAAGATCATAAGAAAGAACCTGCTGGATCAGACCAGAGTCCATCTAGTCTAGCACTTTGCTACTCACAGTGGCCCACCAGATACCTTTGGGAACTCACATGCAGGATGTGAAAGCAATGACCTGCTGCTGCTGCTGCTGCTGCTGCTGCTGCTGCTGCTGCTGCTGCTGCTGCTGCTCCCAAGCACCTGGTCTGCTAAGGCATTTGCAATCTCAGATCAAGGAGGATCAAGATTGGTAGCCATAGATCGACTTCTCCTTCATAAATCTGTCCAGGCCCCTTTTAAAGCTATCCAGGTTAATGGCCATCACCACCTCCCGTGGCAGCATATTCCAAAGTAACAAAAGGAAAGACATTAGTCAACAGCATTTGGATTTGGTCCTCATCTGAGCCTGTATAATTTGGGGCCACGGAGCTCAAATTGGAACAAACATCAGCATACAATGGACCTTAAGTCCTCAACCTGATTATTTGCACATAGGCACAAGCGAGAAACTAACAGGGTCTTACTGAAACATGTATTTACTCTCTCAGGCAAGCCCTTTAAAACAAACCACACATATGGTAATGTAAGTGAACATTATGGACAGTTTGATCAAGGGAAAGGTTAGTGTACATCCCACTTCATTTGTGCTGAGAATTCCCAGCCCTGCTGACACCCCAAAAGTCACTTAACACTTTTTCCCCACTCCGTGTCCCCAGTATTTTTAAATATTAACACTTTTTTTTAAAAAAATGATGTAGATAAATGCAAAAAATAAAATAAAATCCCGTCCGAGTCTCAAAACCAAAAGACTGTTTGACCAGAAAAAGACAGCAATATTCCAGAATGTATTGCTGTTCATTGTTTATTTGAAAACAAACAACGTTTAATAACAGCAGTTACATATTTACAAACATCTGTTGTTATGATTAAATTCAAATCAGAAATGTCCATATAAAACTTCAAGTGAGAGTTGATTCATTCTGGCAAGAAAAAGACATCGCTGATAACACGGTATTGTGATGGTATAGAACTAATATGGGAACTGGGATTGATGGAAATAAGAATATCCAGAGTAGATAGGTGAACAAATGTGCCGCTTCCCTTCCCGAAGGTCATGCCATATATATAGTATTGATATGCCACCTGAAGAGGTTCGCCAAATTGGAAAGGAAGAACCAAAGCAGATGACAGATCTAATGTTTGACGTCCTGCAATTTCACAGAATTGCAGCTGACCTCAACATTACAGAGATCAGTCCCTTCGGTGACTACGACCGCTTCAGAGGCTATGTGATCACATCTAGAGTTGCCATGCATCTGCCCATATTCCAGCAGCCAGGAGAATGGGGGAAAATCCATGACATTGATGGCTCACTTCTCTAGGAGTTGCCCAAACCTGAAACACTCGCCCAAGACCGGAACTGCTGGGCAGCACTTCTTGCCCAATAGCATGGGAGGATCTAACTAACGATTGCAGGGAGGTCCCTCTTTCTTTTTTCTTTAATTTTGTGTGTTGCACCTGTGTGGCCACACAGGTGCAGCCAATCATATTGTGGGATGATCAGCAAGGCTGGGGAGGTTCATTTCTGCATGCCTGCGCAACTACTTGTGTGTTGCAGGAAATTAAAAAAGAAAGAGAAGTCTCTCCAAGTGAAGGCACAAAAGCAACCTGGATTGTTTTCGTTGGCTCCAGTCACTGCCTGAATAGCTTGTATGTGAATGGGAAAGGGGAAACAGGTTCCTTTATAATGACTGCAACCCATTGTTGTCTGAGGGTGGATCTCTTTTTTGTGCGAGTCCCTTTACCAATAATACACACTACTCCATTGCTGGGGTAATAAATTGGCCATCGCCATTTTATGGAGCAGAAGCGTGAGGCTAAGCATGGGTCTGGGTCTGGGTCTGGTCATACGGGTGACATGCGACAGCTCAGCAGGGCGGACGCTCCTGGCCAGAGATGTTCCCCTTCGGCCCGGTTTGACAGGGGCGGTCGCCTCTTGCCGCTGTTGCCGTTCCCAAGGGGAAGGCGTAGCTCCCTAGCTCCCTTCCCCTTCCCTTCCAGAGCCACACCCATGCGCCAAACCACCAATCATCAGGGCTATGACAGAATAAGCATGTATTAACATAAAAAAATGTAGGGAGAGGTGGGTGGGCAAATCGTAAGCCGACGAGCACATGGCCTGGGACAAAGGAGGGGAAGCTGCTTTAAAGTCTTGCTCGCCCCGCCTTTCCTCCGGTGACACTAGCCCTTCTCTAGCACGGCTCCTTCTCCCTTCCGCCCCTCCTTTAATGGGGGGGGGGCGTCACTGGCCTCACTCTTCCCCATCCCCAGCAGCAATCGTGCCTCGTGGTGATTCGCAAGTGTCTTTTATACATTTGCTGTGCAGAATCCACCTTTTTTGCGAATGTTATTGTCTCACAATTCTGCTTTAGCAATGGATGGGGGTTGGGGGAGAGACTTCTTTCCTGTTGCCTTGTTTTGTTGTTTTGCAACTACTCTGGGAGTCTGGGAGTCTTCCTCTCTCTCACACACACACAGAGGCACAAATATACAATGAGGCGGAGAGAGAAGGTATATAGTGTGATTTGAAAATGCAAGATAATTTAAGCAACAGGGTATCAGCCGAGCAAGGGTAATCATGTCTGCTTAGTGAGGTAAAACATCCCCTGTTTGTATTCCAGATGGAGGATTTCAATTATGCTTCTTTAAGATCAAAAGATTAAACCGCATAAAGATTCATTTGTTAAGAGCCCTGTCTCAGAGAGTGCTTAGTAATAATTTTTTTAAAATGAATGTTTTCTGGGATTTGGTGTTTTTACTACTAAGCAGTCTAGAGGTTTGCACTGATTTATTGTGCTGATGTTGACAAGATTATGATAGACGCAAAATGTCAGCAATTAACCATTCAGCACAAAGAGACCAAAAATATTTTTGAAAGAACAGTTAGCCGAATACACACTGCACTATGCGTGTCCCCCTCCCCTCCCCACCCCAGTACATGGTTTATTTAAAAAATCCTACTGTGGAGGTACCTGTTGGTGTCCTCGTTGCAATAGTGTTTGAGTTTCATCATGTAATTATGCATTTTCACAGAATTTAGGGTGATAGTTTCTTGTATTTTTAGAAGAATCTAAAGATTGGTATGAATGGGGTGGAGGTGGAAGAAGAGAACAATTTGCCATTACTGAATTACACCAAAAGGCAGGCAGGCAGGCAGGCAGGCAGGCAGGCAGGCAGGCAGGCAGGCAGGCAGGCAGGCAGGCAGGCAGGCAGGCACGCACGCACGCACGCACGCACGCACGCACACAGGCACGCACGCACGCACGCACACACAAACAATTCCAATACAATATTCTGCCTTAAAAGATAGTTACCTCAAAACCTCTGGTGCTCAAAAGCAAGAAGGTAAGTTTATAGAACTTCTCTTATGGCTTTGCCCCAGTATGTAGTATTCAATGCTAGACTGACCCTTTTATCCCCTGCCATAGATAATAGCTAAGTATGCAATTTTGCTTATAATTCCACAGTGCTTGTGTGCATTGAGGTCAGAATCTAAATCATTAGTAATAGTGTTAGCACTGAACCCTCAGAACGTGAACCCGACATAATAGCACCCAGGCCATGTTTACTTCCTTGTAGAAAGCTAGGTGATATTATTTTGGACTAGGGTTGTCAGCTTCTGGGTGGGACCAAAAGCGAGATCCTCTGGAATTGCACCTCACCTCCAACTGCAGAGATCAGTCCCCCTGCAGAGAATAGATGCTTTGGAGGATTGAATCTGTGGCATTGTACCCCAATGAGGTCATTGTCTTCCCCCAGCTCCACCTACAAATATCCAGGAGTTTCCCAACCTGTACCTGGTCACCCTGATCTCCCCCCACCCCACAATCGTCTGGCCACCAACATGACAATTTTATTTTTGAATTATGGATGGCAAAATGAAAAAAAGTAGTGAGGGGAGGATGTCTGTCTGTCTGTCTGTCTGTCTGTCTGTCTGTCTGTCTGTCGGTCGGTCGGTCGGTCGGTCGGTCGGTCGGTCGGTCGGTCGGTCGGTCGGTCGGTCGGTCGGTCTCCAGGTCCACCCACTGCTTAGGATTGCACAGTTAGAAGAAGAAGAAAATAAAGAAGAAGAAGAGTTTAGATTTATATCCCATCTTTCTCTCCTGCAAAGAATCTTAATGCGTCTTACAAACTCCTTCTCTTCCTCTCTTCTGTACAAATGCACCAATCTCATGGAGGGTGAAGGTGGGGTAGCTGAGAGAGGTTATTCAGGAGATGCCAACTCGTGAGTCAGCTTCTGAGGTCAAATGCTTTGCAATGTTGTCATGTGTAGGAGTGGGGAAACAAATCCAATGCACCAGATAAGAGTCTGCCACTCATGTTGGAGGAGTGAAGAATCAAACCCAGTTCTGCAGATTAGAGTCCACCGTTCTTAACCACCACACCACACTGGCTTTCATGGCTGACACATCAGGTGAGCTACTAAATGCTGTTGTGTTGAATAAATCACAAAAAAGACCTCAGATTTTCCATTTCTTCTAGAATCTAGCTGTCCAGTTTGACTCGTACTCAGAACAAGCATGCAAGTGGATGCATCAGAATTCTGCATCCATTCAGCTCCTGAAGTGTGGGCAAAAAAATGGGACAAGATTCATGCCAGTGGATGCTCTGTGTGCAGTATGAGCTTTCCACTGGCATTTTATAGACGGGTTGAGATAAATGTTTTTTTCTCATCTGTTTGAGTTTTTTGTTTTCTCTTCACACAGGGATGCCAGTCTCTAGGTGGGACCTGGGGATCTCTTAGAACTACACCTCATCTCCAGAGGTTAGTACTTAGGGAGTAACAGGATGCCTTGGAGGGTGAACTCTGTGGCATTGTACACCACTGAGTCCCCTGTCTACCTCAGACCTTGTTCCCAAATCTCTAGGAGTTCCCCAAACTGAAACCAGCTCCCTTCCCCCTGCCAATGGCTAGGAAGAACCTGGAAACCCGATATCTGTGACTTCGCTTATTTACTTCATTTACACTCCAGCTTTCTCCCAACTGGTGACCCAAAATGGCTGACATGGTTCCTCTCCTCTATTTTATTTTCACAACAACCCTGGGAGAGATAAGTCAGGCTTAGAATGTGTGACTGGCACAAAGTTAACACACCAGCTTCCATGGCAAAGTGGGTGTTCAAACCTCGGCCCGCCCAGATCTTAGCCCAGCACGTTAGCCATTACAGCACAGTATACAAATGTCTGCTATGAAATCAGGGTGGTGGAGGTAGTGGGGGGGGAGAATCAAGTTCAGTAGTCTAGGGGGCTTTCCCCACTGACAGAGTTGAACTGGTTTCTACCTAGGTTCGCCTCAGTGAATCTCCACTGCCACCAAGCTCAACATTGTTTTGTCTCAGTTCCCTGCCCCCTCAGAACTGTGACATCCTTGTCGCAGTCATGAACTACACTTTTCTGCCGGAACAAAGTCGATACCGCTTCGAAGTAGGGAAGCATCGAAATGACACCTCATCCGTTCAACCAATCACGAGCCGCTTTTGTGGCATGCACAGAACAGAAGAGTTGTGGTGGGCAGAAAGCGCATGAAACTGTAAACTGTAAAAACTGTAAAAAAAAAAGAACGCTCCCGTTTCCTGCCATAACACAAGCGCCAAACACGATCGAGGAGTGAAACAGGCACCAAAATGATCCCGCCCACTTAGCTCGGTTCCAGGGGGCCAACTCAGTTGCTGTGGGGACAGCCTGGAATCATCCTCTACTGAAGGGAACCGAGTCAACCTTAGCTCCCTTCTGTAGTGAAGAAAGCCTGTAGGTTACTCTTCTACACACAGCAGCTGGTGTATGTTGGATGAGGAGAATATGTCCATTGAAACCCTGTTGGGAGAAAAGTTGCTAGGGGAGACCAATGTGGAGACCAAGTGTAGTGTAGTGATGAGAGTGTCATACATGGAAATGGCAGCCCCAGATTTGAAGCTCACTCTGCCACGGAACCTTGCTGGGTCTTGTGAGCCAGCATGGTGTAATGGTTGAGCACAGCAGACTCTAATCTGGAGAGCTGGGTTTGATTCCTTGCTCGTCCACAAGAGGGGCAGACTCTAATCTGGAGAACCAGATCAAATTTCCCACTCCTCCACATGAAGCCTGCAATGTGACCTTGGGCCAGTCACAGTTCTCTCAAAACTCTTTCAGCCCCATCTGCCTCACAAAGTGTTGAGTTGAGGGGAAGCAAAGGTGATTGTAAGATACAGACCCATTCTGCACAAGCAATTGAAAACATTATGAAAATATTTGCAAAATGTTTTCAATCTCCTCCCACATTTGTTGGCAGAGATGAAGTGAGGGGAAACTGTGCCCGGGACATGCACCCTGTGCCCCTGCTGCAGCGTCGCCCACACTCGCTGTACCCCAGAACCCCTCCCCCCGCCATGCCCCCTCAATGGCCCAGCCATGCCTCCACCTCTGCTACGCCCAGGGTGTTGCACACCCCCTTCCACACACACACACACACTGTGGGTGCTACACCACTGTTTGTTGGCACTCACCTTCTTGAAACAATTCCTGGCCACCATTTTGTAGTCATTTCATTTTTTAAAGAGCTGTTGATCCAATTCTATGAAGCTTCAGAGCCTTGTGTTGCAATTCTCTAGGGGGCCTGTCTACAAAGCTGTGGAGACATGACTCTCTCTCTCTCTCTCTCTCTCTCTCTCTCTCTAGATAGATAGATAGATAGATAGATAGATAGATAGATAGAGAGAGAGAGAGAGAGAGAGAGAGAGAGAGAGAGAGAACTGTTGAAAATACAGCACCAAGAGCTCAGAAAATGGCACTGAGGAGGAAGTCTGGGAGTCATGGGACATGTCTTAAAGAGACCACACAGCAAGTGAAAGTGTTTTCAAAACATTTTCAGAAAAAGAATTGCTGCGGAGCAGGATGCAAATAACACATTTTGCGGCTGGAAATAAAAAGTTTTGAGCTAAAAATGTTGTGGAACCCCATGGAGAAAATGTTTTATTTCCTGCCTCCCAACATTTTATTTGAGTAGTGCAGAAGGGACCAGAGAAAAGCAAGGTATAGCAACAAACCTTCCTTGAATCACTCATTCTCTTTGTCAGACTAACTTACTTCATAGGGTTGTTTTCGGGAAAATAAAATGAAGGAGGCGAGAACATTTGGGTCCCCATTGAGGGAGAAAAGCCATTTATAAATATCCCAAATGAACAAATGAATAATAGGTGTGAAAACCAATATAGTGTAGCATCCATACTTTATACGCTCTTTCATTTGTGTTGTTCATTGATCCAAACCTAGCTAACATGAGAGATGAAGCAGAATACAAAGGGGTATTGCTAAAGCGAGGAACAAGGATGAGAAAAGAAAAATATAAAGTTCAGTACTTTTCCTTGTAGTTAATCACATTGCCTTTCCTAGAACTGGGAAACATGTATTCTGGGAGGGAAAATAATTAAAAGAAGCATGGGAAAGATGGCATGATGGCGACACACTCGTCATCTGAGCTGAAATTTTAGAGCTTCTGAAGGCTTCCCAACCTTGACTCATCAATAATTTTCAAATGTCCTCCTCAATAAAAGATGTATGCCTGATGGATGTGGGAGGATGCCATTTTTTTAACCTTGGATTGGTCAGTGGCATTGATATGGAATTAAAAAACACACCCAAACAAACATGAAAGCCCTCCCCCCACCCGCCGGTTGGAAAAACAATAAGTATTCCGCCTTGTCGCCTCTAAATATTTTATGCTTAGAGTGCCTTTTTCATTAAGAATACACTCTTATTTCCTAACATGGGGGAAATTGATCAGTGTCATCATCCTCAAAAATTCTGTTCAAATGTAGATTTTGAGCGGCTGCCAAGTCTGGGGGAAAAAAAACCTTGCAAAACAATCACCATAAAAATCAATACAACTCTTTCCAGGGAAGTATATTTCTCATGTCATGTCTGCTCAGCTTGCTTTCCAGTGTGGTGCTTCTTCCACTGGTTTCTTCCGTCCTCTCCTTTGTCATGCCAAAGACCCAAGCCCACATGATGTAAGCAATTTTGGACCATTAATATTAGTGGGGTGCTGTGTGGTTTCCGGGCTGTATGGCCGTGTTCTAGCAGCATTCTCTCCTAACATTTCGCCTGCATCTATGGCTGGCATCTTCAGAGGATCTGATCCTCTGACGTTTCGCCTGCATCTGTGGCTGTCATCTTCAGAGGATCTGATCCTCTGACATTTCGCCTGCATCTGCGGCTGGCATCTTCAGGAGAGAATGCTGCTAGAACATGGCCATACAGCCCGGAAACCATACAGCACCCCAGTGATTCTGGCCGCGAAAGCCTTCGACAATACATTAATATTAGAATTGCATACATTTCTTTAGTCTGTAACAGAGAAGGGGGGGAGGATAAAGTGTATATTCCAGGGTTGTTAAACCAATGCAAATGTTCAGTTCGTTAAGCAACACAATTTTACCAGTTGGTTAGTCAACTAAATTTGGATAAATCTGGGTCATTACTAATTTTCAGTGTAAATACCAAAACAAAGACCGCAACCAGGAAGTCAGGAGGCCAGCAGCCCTATCCAAATGGCCGTGTGCCCTGATGCAGCACCACAACTGCTCCAGCCTGCCGTTTCCAGAGACGTGGAGAGGCAAAAGGCACAAAAAACCCCACCCCGCCACTTATTGGGGTTAATGAACTTACGCTTTGGGTGCCAGCATGGCAGCAACAATAGTTAGGCGGAAGCCGACTAGCTGGCTCCTCCCCCAACCACGTCTCTGATCAGCCACTGCTAGGCCAGGGAGGGCGGCATGGTCCCAAGCTGCCTCCACTGGCAGATTCTCACCCCCCCCCCTTGGGATGGGGCTCTGAGACTGGGAAGGGCAGGCAAGAAGGAACTAGAACTAGAAGAGATCCTCAGTAGTGTAGCACCAAGGGGGCGGGGTGAGGCGTGATCCACTAAGCACGTGCTGGTGTAGGGGCATGGCGGGAACATTCTAAGGCATTCTGGGGCGGGGACAGGCAGGGGCGTGGCAGGGGCAGAGGACACAGGCATGCCCCAGGCGCAGTTCCCCTTCACTCCGCCCCTGAAGATCTTTAAGCGTAACGCAGAGTCACTGGTCACTAAAATCAAGATAATTAATTCCTCATGTGAGCACAGTTCTGTTAAGCCACAGCCGACGTCTAATAACCCAGTAGCATTTTCAAGGCAAGAGTCTAACAGAGTTGTTTTGCAATTACTTTCCTTTGCATAATGACCCTGGGATTCCTTGGTGGTCTCTCATCCAAATGCTGACCAGGGCCAACTCTGCTTTGCTTCTGAGATCTCACAAGGTCAGACTAGCCTGGACCATCCAGGTCAGGGCAATTCATGCCACAGTGTACCCTGTTACTTGTATGAATGTGAAAGTAGGACAATGAAGAATGCTGACAGAAAGAAAGTAGATTCCTTTGAAAAGTGATGAAGAAGAGTTTCATGGATGCCATGGATGGTCAAAAGGACAGATCGGTGGATTCTAGATCGAATGAAACCTGACCTCTCACATAGCTAAATTGATCAGGGTGAGGCTATTGCACTTTGGTCACATTATAAGAAGACAAGAGTCCCTAGAAAAGGCAATAATGCTCAGAAAAATTGAAGGCAGAAAAACAGAAGGAAGACGCAACATGAGCTGGATTGACACCATCAAGAAAGCCACAGTCCTCAGCCTGCAAGACCCGAGCAAGGCTGTTAACTTTAGGACATTTGGGAGGTTATTCATTCATAGTTCACCATGAGTCTGAGAAGCCTTGATGGCACACAGGTGTTTTTTTTCAGATATGGGAATGAGTGGACTCCCCACTGAGAAATTAAAGCTGGATACAACCAGGTTTCAAAAGAAACAGCACCTTTTCATTGCAGTTTCTCCCTCCCCACTGCAGTTTGTGTCTAGTGAAGATCTCAATGTCTATTGTTGATTCAAGCAATGTAACACTCCCCACGAACACACGATCTGCTCAGCAGGTCTATTCTTCCTCGTCCTGATTGGCTGTTGTGTTGTGTTGGGGCGGGAACTTTTTAAAACTTTTTTTCGTGCAGCTATGTCATTATGTAGAGAGCCCTCTGGGGGTGGGCGGTTTCTAAATCTAATTAACAACAGCAACAACAATAATAGCAGCAACAATATTAATAACAATAATAATAAAAACAGATGTGTAGGCAGAATTTCCCCACCTTCTGATTGGCTATTGTGCTGGAGCAGGAACACTGCTCCGCCCCTGATTCAAAATTCATGTTATTCTTTTCATTTTTACATTCAAACTGAGCCATGCATAAACAATTTATCAAAATCATTATACCATAGCTTCCTATTTACATTCCTTTTTAGCCATTTCCAGTGCGGCACAAAGAAAAAGACTATGCGCACTCTGTGCACAGCCCACTGCGCTCTGTTTGGCTGGAAAGCTTGATGGGCGGGAAGAATAAACTGTCTGTCCCCTGTTTCTCCCCACCGATCCGGCTTCAGAGCGTGATTGGGGGGAAAAGGTGCACTTCAATGCAGGTTCCGAAAAAATGTGGGATAACGGGGGGAGCACGTGGCCAAACTGGGATGAATCTGTGTTCGCCACTTAAGCAGTGGGGAGTTCTTGCTTAAACTGTGTTTTTTCGTGTATTATGTGATAAATTAACCGTGGGGAATCGGAGAATATCTTGTGAGCAAAAGATTCAGATTTTTTTGTCTTCAGTACGTACATACATCCAGAAGGCCATAAAAGTAGACAAGCAGGTGCTTATATCACAGCCCTACCACCTGAAAACAGCCCTTGCAAAAGTGGCAGCAAATACGTTTGACAGTTGAACTTGTCATGTTTGACTGTGATGATTAGACATCAGCCCATCACTGTGGCTGTTTGATTTGGCACCCTCTAAAATGCTTGCCAAACAGATCTGCATGAAGTTTTTGCAAACCTGTTCATGTGCAGATTGGTGATCATTAACACAGCATTTATTTAGGACTGAGGAACAGTTGTCTACAAAGCAGAGCAAGTGCAGAGTAAGGACTGAGGAAATTAGCTATGTGAGAATGCATGCCAGCCTCCAGGTGGGTCCACCATCCTCAGTAAGTGGAGTTAGGTGTACCTGAAGCGCATTAAAGAACCACTCTGCACCCAATGGCTACAAGCATTTAAATAGTATCCAAAAACAAATATTTAAATCAAGCCATAAATGGTGGTTGATTAGCCTGAAAGAGTGAAGATGCACTATTAGATGCAGACCCATATATCTGCCACGGGAGTTTAGTGTGGTTATCATGATTGCGGTATACATTCCACCTGATGCTAATGCTGCCATAGCTTTGAGCTCTCTGTATAACATTGTTGAAAACCAGCAGAAAAAGCATCCTGATGCTGTGCTCATTATAGGAGGAGACTTTAATCATACTAATTTAAAAACAGTGCTCCCTAAACTCTACCAGCATGTCAGGTGCCCCACTTAGAGGAGCTCAATACATTGGATAAAGCTGTATACCAACATCAAAGGATGCCTACAAGGTGATAAGCAATAATACCACACTTGGGCTCAGTCAGACCATTTGTCACTGTTTCTGGCACCATTGCATATATTCCACTTGGGAGGCGTGGTGTTGCTCTGGTAATAAAAGACTGTAAAAATCTCTGGCCTTGATAGATGCCTCTAAACTACTTCCAAGATTGTTTTGAGAACCCAACAAATTGGGATGTTTTCTTTACCACCCAGATCTGGAGTGAGTATACCACTGCTGTTCTGAGATTATATCACTCTACTGCACAGACACTCTTACTGGTGGATAAAGCTGCATCCGGATTTCTACTCTCAACCATAAACCCTGGATGACAAAGGGAGGTTCAGAGACTTTTTGCATGACAGGAGAATATTGCTTTCAGCGGATCTGGGTGATGAGGCAAAGTATAGTGCGGGCGTAGAGCCAGTCTCAAAGAGAGGCATCTCGGACAAAGCCAGCATGAGAGTTATAAGAGAAAAAATTGAAAGATTATTTTAATAATAACAACATGAGGCGAGGTGTGGCAGGAATTCCAACAAATTAACAATGCCAATCATAAACCAAACAATGACCATTATTTCTGTGGATGGGGATTCTTCTCTGGCAGAGTGAGAGCCTTAAATCACTTTTTTTTGCCCAGCTTTGGAAACAGGTCTATCACAGAAGGAGATGACACTACCAGCCACTAGGTGATTGCTCAGGTGCCTCACACCTCACTGTGGAGGAACATGAGGTGAGGCAAGTTTTGAGGGCTGTGAATCCAAGGAAGGCTGCTGGACCGGATGAGGCCATTCCCGGCTCGGGTGTTAAAGGAATCGCAGCTAACCAACTTGGCTGGTGTTTTTTACTGGGATCTTTTAATGCGATCTTTATCCCAGTCCACCATCTCCATCTTGTTTGAAAGCTTCCACCATTGTTCCACTACCAAAGAGATTTCCTAAGCTGACAAATCTTTCGAGGATTATAGACCAGTGGCACTCACCCCCCATCATCATGAAGTGTTTTTTGAAAAAAACTGGTCCCATAGGCATATTAGTTCTTTGCCTTCCAGATACATTTGATAAAACATCAGTTCGCGATATCGGACGTACTAATAATAATAGATCTACGGAGGACGCCATTGCCATTAGCCTCCTACACAGCTTTGACGCATCTGGGAACAGCAGGGGAATTTATGTGCTTGAGGAGAATCGCTCTTTGGCGGACTCTTTAGTTCCGCGATTTAATAACAATCTGCTCCTACTAAAGACTTCTCGGTGACCAAAACTTTGTGGATCCTGGACTCCGACATTCAATCTGTTTGTGGATTAGGGACTTCTTGTCTGCACGTGCTCCTAGAGGGTTGGGAGCTGGGAAATCGGGTTTCCTCAGTTCTTACTTCTAAATAATGGGAACGCCACAGAGCTGTGTGTTGAGCTCCCTTTACTGTTCACCCTTTATACATATGATTGTACTCCTGTCTATCACTTAGTAACAATTCTATTATCAAATTTGCTGGATGACACAAGCGGTGGTGGGGCTCATACTCTGGAGGGATAAAGAGTCTCCGCCTATCGGAATGACAAGTGGACCGCCTGCTCTCATGGTGCAGGGAAAAAAACCTGGTTCTTAACACTAACAAGACAAAGGAGCTATTCTTTATAGTGGACTATAGAAGGAATAGCTCAGGAAATCTCAGCCCTTGACTATAAAATGGAGAGATCAAGTTACGGAGCGGGTGGCTAGATTTTAAATTTCTGGTAGTTATGCTATGATTAAAAGAGGATTTGGACTCTGCAGAGTTACAGGACTGCGGCTGGTTGGTTAAGAAAGCTCCAGCAAAGACTGTACTTTCTGAGACTTTTAAAGGAAGCAACAACTAGATGGGAAAACTTCTCTGGTGTCCTTTTACCGCTGTGCTATAGAGAGTGTCCTAACCTTACTGCATCTGTGTATGGTTCTATCCAGTTGCACAGTATGGCGTAATAGGAAGGCGCCTCCAAAGGAGTGATCAATACTGCACAAAGGATTATCGGCTGCCCTCTCCCCTCCTTGGAAAGAAATTCATATAATGCCCGAAGCCTCCAAATAAAGCCCAAAAAATATTCCTAAGGGATCCGATCTCTATCCAGCACTGACTCTTTTAAACTGTTACCATCTGGCAGACGCATACAGGGCCCTCATGAACTAGGGACAAAGAGGCTTAGAGACAGCTTCTACTCTAGAGCTGTGGCTATGCTAAACTCCACTGCTTCATATTGATGTATTTGGGGCTGTGTAGGGATGGGTGGAGGATGATGATGTATGAGTCTGAAATTGTGTGCATCGAGGAATGCTGCTGTAAATTTCATTGTGCGTGCACAATGACAATAAAAATGCTTATGCTTATGCTTATTAGTGTGAAGTTGGTGACATTTTTTGAGCCATTTGGCCTCTGGTTTTGAGGAGTAGAGAATCTGTATGTTTTGTTTGAAGATTTTGTATATGCTGTATTTGAAACAGAGAATCTGTTCTTTGGTGATGCGCACAAAAGGATGATAATCGAAATCTTATAAGTGACTTTGTGATAGTGGGAAAATTTGTGTTGGTAGATAAGGAATCACACTTAGAGATGCTTTGGATTGAAACATTTGCTTATTGGGATAGTATTTGGTTAGTTATAGCCATTGGGTGTAGAATGGTTTTTTAATTTGACCGGAGACATAGCTGGGTCAAACTGCGCCTGATGCGAAGTCTATATTTTCCTCCCCCCATGTCCTCCATGGCGCCCCCCTTCACCCTTCCCACACTTACCTTAGTTCCTTTCCTTTTCCTAGAACTTTTTCAGGCTGAAAAAAAGGCCTATTCACAGTTCAGGCTTAAAAACAGCCTGATGGGCTTGTGAGCCCCAAGGTCTCCTGGGAACTGTAGTTCCTCAGGCCGTTTTTAGCCTGTACTGTGAACAGGCCTTTTCAGCCTGAAAAAGTTCTAGGAAAAGGAAAAGAACTAAGTGTGGGAAGGGGGGTGGAGTGGCGATGTGGGGGGTGGCATGGGGGTGCCTTGGGAGAAGGGGAAGGGGCCTGGGTGATTTTCTGCCCCCCAGGCATGCACCCAGTGCACAGCGTGCCCCCTGTCCCCTTGTAGCTACACCACTGAATTAAACTTCAGGTGAGGCCAGGGAATCTTCCAGAATTACAGCTGATCTCCAGCTGTAGATGTACTGAGATGTACTGTTTGGGAGAAAGTCATTAAAACAACCTGCCAAATGACCACGAGAAATTGACCAGCAGACAATCAGTGGATTTTGAAAGACTCAAGGTCAAGATTGAATTGGAAAATTCTTTTATATTACTTTAATGGGATGTATATCCTGCCCTACTTCAGCCAAAGACTGGGCTCAGGGCACCTTTCATGTAGTCAACATAGAGCACAGACAACCAACACATAATTCTCACAATCTATAAATAATGGATAGTACAATAAGCAATGTATATAATTTAAATCAGAACAGTAAATAGTTAAAATTTACAAGATACATAAACTTAGGCACCTTTCTAGTTCCATTTCCAGAGGTGGACAGAATTATAAATAAATACACCAGAAACTATAAAATTAGATTTCCCACTAAAACCTGCTAAGCCGCCCACCAACACCCCTTCTTCAAATATACCAGGTCAGACCAAAAATGAAAAGGAGGTGGTTCACCCTGCCTCCAAACAAGCCCACACCGGGCAGCAGCCTTATGTTACTGCCTTTCAGCCGCTGCCTTTGGATGCCGTTGCTTCTTAAGGGGCTTCCCCAGCCCTGCCTTCTCTAAGTGTTGCAAATGTGGTGGGATGGACCTCTGGCTTCAGGCCTTCACAAGGCCTCTGGCTTCAGGCCATAGTTCCACAGGTCCTGCAAGCAGACCTTTCATGCAGGCAGCAAGATGAACCAATCTGGTAGGCAGGCATTACTGCAACAGGGATGGAAAGCTAGTTCCTTGCTGAGTTGACACTGAAGGCATTTGGCAACCTCTGAAGACAGGCAAAAGGTCATCTCATTGCATGCGAAGACATTTGGCACTCCCCAAAGGCATGAACTGCAGCATCCTAAGAAAGGCAGGTAGAATTGTTCAAGAAAGGGGCAATTCTACAGAGCAGGCAAAAAAAATGCATTCGGAAGGGAAGGATTGGGAGATTTTTGGCTCCCAACCTATGGGTGTCAGTATTATAGAATTCCTCAAAAGCACACTCTTAAAAACAACAGTTACACAATAGCAATTTCAATAAAACAGCAGGTCAGAGAAGAATCTTTAAGCATCGCTTCGCATTATAACGAATCTTTAAAAAGATTATAGGACATAATGAGTGGAAACACTATTCTTTTAAAAAAAAAACTTTCATTGTAGTCCTCTTTGTGGGATGAATCAATATACTCTCTTCTGGTTGGACAATGAGCCTGTCACTTACATATGTTGACTCATTCTCTCTCCCCTCTTCTTCCTGGAGAGATCAATACATATTCTGCTGGTTGGACAATGTGCCTGCCAAATTAAATGTTCACCCATTCTCATTCTCGCCCTCTCTCTCCTGTACTACCGGTATGATGTGTTGGAGAAATCATTGTTCATGCCTGTCACTGCCACTATGTGCTGTATAGTGTTTACATCCTCAACTTGCTATGCAATGTGTTTACCGTTTACCTAATATAGAAGACAGCTTCTCAGGGTAGCCATGTTGGTATGCAGTAGGATATCTGCATTTCAGCCCAGTAGCATCTTAGAGACTGACAAGGTTTGGAGGTAAATCCCAAATTCTTTAATGTGGATGATAAACTATAGTCTCTGTGTTTTAATTTATTGAGCAAGTGGCAAGTGGCTGAACTCTTAAATTAAAGGGTTTCTCTTAACATTCTAACAGCCCCATCCAAACTTGGTGGCAGCGAGCCAAGGCACCAATGTGGTGCTGTCCTGCTGGCATGAAGAGGTTTGAACAGTTTTTTTTAAAACGCCTCTTCGCTACTGATAAGCCTCCATTGGACTGAATGGATTTACACCAGCAAAGGCCAGGAGAGAGCTGACTAATGTCAGATCCTCCCCGTGCCCCGCCCCTGGCCCTCCCCTACTATGCTGGTGGCAGTGTTAGTGTGTCAGGAGACCTGTGTTTGGGTGTTTGCTTCTGCTGCTGTTTCTTTTCATTGCGGGGAGGTTGGTAAGGGTTAACTGTATTTCCAACTGATTTCTTCTTTTGCATTTGTAGAATGTGTAGTGATACCAGGTGGCGTCAAGGTCACTGCTTTCTCATCTCCTGTTATCTTTTTGCACTTACTTCTGGCGGGCTTTCCCAGGCCGTGGGGGGGCTGCCAATTCTTTTATTATTGCAGTTTGCGTGGGGAATCTCCAGTCTTGGCTTTGCCAAGGTAGACCCTGAACCAATAAAGCTGCTGTTCTACAACAAGAGTTTTTGTGGATTTTTTGGGGGTTCTGATATTAAGCCAAGACTGGAGATGCTACGTACATCCAGTGCTGAATCCCAGCAGCAGGGAGGGTTGCAATGGCTGCATGCTGGCAGAATCGCCCCTCTGCAGGGGCAAGTGCGACAGGGTGGACAAATCCTCTGATACGACCACATGCCAGTCCCTCATGCAGATTTACCCCTTTGGATGAAGATGTAAAATAGCTAAACCTTAAGGCATTGGGCCAAATTTGCATAAATGGGCCAAATGTTGCCCGACATGTTGAAACTCTTTGTATTGCTCTCAAAAATACACTTGTTTTGCATTGTGTCTAAAGCCGACGGTACCCCTTAGCAACCAGTTGGGGATGGGGTGGGATGAGCAGGAATTTACTGGCAGCACCCTGAGGCTGAAGCTTCTGCTGCTGACTACATACTGACATCCCTTCTGGCATTCAGCAGAAGTGATGTCATTGCATCAATAGCAACATGGGGACACTCTGGTATACGGGCAAAAACTCTAAGGTAGAAGCTGTTTTTACCATAGAGTTTTTTGCTCAGATTCCAGAGAGTCCTCACATTACTGTTGACATAATGGCACCAGAAGTGACATCAACAGAGACAGAGCCCTAGTGCTCACTTTGCTGGCTGAACAGTGCCAGGGGGCAGCCCCTCAAAAGGAGGGGGTTCCCTGTCCCCCCCCAAGATTTGATAACCCTACTGAAGCAACAATAGCTGGTCGAACAGTGCCGGGGGGGAGGGGCTCCAAGGGAGAAGTTCTCTGTCCCTGCCAAGGATCTGATAACCCTACTAAAGAAACCAGCAGTGGAAAATCTCCTGGTCATAAAAAGTTGCTTAGTAATGGGCCACACATTTTTTTAAAAAAAGAAAATGAATGTGGGTCTCAGCTCTGGAGGATTCTGAAATAAAACTTACTCTGTCCTTTTTGCTACCATAGGTTTCAGGTAAACTCAGTAAATTCTTCTCATTGTCTTTTGTGGTAATATTTATTTTATTTATTTTTATTTATTATTAGCTTTATATACCGCCCTCCCTCTGAGGACTCAGGGCGGTTCACAACAGGTTAAAACAAACATTAAAACATAATTTAAATATCAATTATATAAAAACAAAACCCATTTTAAATGTGGATGGCGTCTGACTACTCCCCTCCCCCCCTTGTGCCCACGGGAGGCCAGATGACATGGTAGATGTATTTTTTTTTAACCAGGCTGGCCAAACGCCTGGCGGAACAGGTCTGTCTTGCAGGCCCTGCGGAAACTCTGTAAGTCCCACAGGGCCCTAATCTCCCTAGGGCCGTGGTGGTGAACCTTTGGCACTCCAGATGTTATGGACTACAATTCCCATCAGCCTCTGCCAGCATGGCCAATTGTAGGGGCTGATGGGAATTGTAGTCCATAACATCTGGAGTGCCAAAGGTTCACCACCACTGCCCTAGGGAGCCTGTTCCACCAGGTAGGGGCCAGGGCTGAAAAGGCCCTGCCCCTCGTCAAGGCCAGCCTGATCATTTTTGGGCCAGGGATCACGAGTAGGTCCTCCTCCGAGGAGCGGAGGGGCCTACCGGGGCAGTACCGGGGCCCTTGTCATGGGCCATCCCATGGAGAACAATGAGTCCTCAGGGGATGAGCAGACCCCAGGAAGCCCCAATCACGTTGGGAGCCAACAAGGGGTTGGACCAGCCAGGGCCCCTGCAGGCTCTACAGGGTGAACAGAAGGTAGGTAAGGGCTCAGAGCCAGAAGTGCCTGCAGAAGCAGGCCATGCTCCAGCCCTGCTCCAGCCGAAGACACTCATGCATGCAGCTCACCTGAACCCACACATCAACAGAGACAGTGATGTAGGGACCTTTTGCAAGTGAAATGGAAAAGTGTGTGCAATATCCCTGTGCATCCAAGAATTCTGAAAGGTTCCTGGTGCTAACACGGTGCTGCCCTGGTGTTGCCCCACAATGGTCGAATCCCCACTACCGTCTTAGCCAGGTTTCAGAACACAAACTAACCAGGTTTGAGGGACGATCTCTCCGGTCGAATCCCCACTACCGTCTTAGCCAGGTCTCAGAACACAAACTAACTAGGTTTGAGGGACGACCTCCCCGGTCGAATCCCCACTACTGTCTTAGCCAGGTTTCAGAACACAAATGACCGTTAGTTCATTCAAACCCTTGCCCCAAGTTTTTCAAAAATCACCATCTATTAAGCATGTTCGCAGAGCGTACTGGCCTGGACACAACAAAGCCCGTGACTGCTGCAACACTTCTTATGACCCATTGACTCTGCGTAGTCAGACCCACAAACCAGACCTCTGATGGTGAAATTGCTTGACGGACTCTGACTAGATTTATCTCCATGCTGTAACTCAGTATCTCTGCCTGGCAACCTAACTCAGGACAGTCTGAATTTCCAGGTCACACAGGACATTTTTTTATATTGCCTTGCTGCTTATAGATACCAATTCTGATACAACAGTGTTGCCAGGTTTTGTGTAGCAGAGCTTGAAGTACATCACAGGGTGGCCAATGCTATAAAACAGTTTGCCTTGCTTGGTCATACTGTGATCTAACAGTTAGTCATTTATCTGCCAATATTATTGTTCCCTTATGCCTTGTTTCATCTTAAGATTTACGCTCTTATCTCTTCCCCTTTATGTTCCCAATTTTCTTCAGCCAGTAAACCTTTTTGATATATATATTTATAGTTTTAATATATTTTATCTTTTTAATTGTGGGTATCTTACCTGCCTTATACTGGACTATGCTGGTTTATGACATAATAAAGATTGATTGGTTGGTTGGTTGATCATAGGTCTGAAGAGTTAAAAAACTGAGGCTCATTCCGCACATGCAGAATAATGCACTTTCACAACTGTTTGCAAGTGGATTTTGCCATTCCGCACAGCTTCAAAGAGCACTGAAAGCCATTTGAAAGTGCATTATTCTGCATGTGCGGAATGAGCCTTACTGACAAAAAGTACTAAAGGAAAAGATAATCAAATATGTGCAATCAAATGAGGAAAGACAATGGTTGCCAGCATTGAAAATGGTGCCCCAAAAAAGACCTGGCACCCATAATAAGGGATGCGAACAAGGCACTGATGACAATTGAAACAACTTCCATCAAACAAACCAATCAACTCATGTGCTCTACGGCACTAGTGGTCACAAGAGAACTGGGCATTTGAAACACCGAAACCCAAACAAATCAAACATCAAAACCAAAGTGGAAAATTCGACTGGAACAGAAGATAAAAAAAACTAAGATCAGATGCCAGTAACCTGAAAAAATGTGAAAGAACAAAGATTAAAGAATGGCAAGATCATGAAATAACTAATTAGAAGGTAGTAGCTAGACACAAGAACAATTGAAAAAGCGCTGGAGATTACCAAACAAATAACAGCCACAGCAAGAAGAACTGGAAGACGTGAAGCAAGAAACATCCAGTACAGACAAAATCAGCAATTTCGTTCAGACCAAAGGCATTTCTATCAAAGCCTCAACACAAAGATCAATGTTGGAAGCAAAAAAACCCAGAGAAAAATGCAACACTTCAGTTTGGAAAGATCTGTGGGAAAATGAGAACGATTGCAACAGGAAGGCACAGTGGATGGAAGATTTTGAGAAAGAGGCTGGCCAAAAACAAATGCAAGAGCTGGAAAGAACAACTGATATGATAAAACATCGAAGCAAGAAAGTGAAAAACTGGATGACACCAGGTCATAATCAATTGCATGGCTTCTGGCTCAAAACCTAACCAGTTTGCACCCGACAATGCCAAGAAGAAGAAGAAGAGTTTGGATTTATATCCCCCCTTTCTCTCCTGTAGGAGACTCAAAGGGGCTTACAATCTCCTTGCCCTTCCCCCCTCACAACAAACACCCTGTGAGGTGGGTGGGGCTGAGAGAGCTCTGCAGAGCTGTGACTAGCCCAAGGTCACCCAGCTGGCATGTGTGGGAATGTACAGGCTAATCTGAGTTCCCCAGATAAGCCTCCACAACTCAAGCGGCAGAGCTGGGAATCAAACCCGGTTCCTCCAGATCAGAGTGCACCTGCTCTTAGCCACTGCTCTTAGCCACTATGCCACTGCTGCTCCCTCAATGAAACTCTTAGCCACTACACCACTGCTGCTCCCTCAATGAAACCATCCAAAATGGTGAAATGGATGATTGGCTAACAACTGGGAAGACATACTTGATTCAGAAAGATCCAGCCAAAAGATCACACCTGGAAACTGCAGGCCAATAACATGTCTGCCCACAATGCTCAAACTACTCACCAACATAATAGCAGATAACATCATGGACTACTTGGAAGCAAATAATATCCTGCCAATGGAGCAAAAAGGAAACAAAAAGAGGAGCAGGGGTACAAAATGTCAATTCCTGTTAGACAAAATAATAATGGAGAACTTCAAGCATTGAAGAACAAATTTGCATATGGTCTGGATCAATTACAAGAAGGCATTTGACTCACTACCCCATAGCTGGATCATGAAATGCTTGGAAACAATTGGTGTCAGCAGAAACATTTGCGTATTCACTGGAAAAGCAATGAGACTGTGGAAAACTGAACTGATAGTTGGGAACGAAAACTATGGAATAGTCGACATCAAGCAATTAATTTTCCAAGGTGATTCATCATCGTCGTTACTGTTTATTATCATCATGATCCCACTAACAGTCATTTTAAAGAAAACATTAGTGAACGCAGTCTGAATATTCAACAAAGACATTTTGAGGGAGTTTGACCTGGAATAGTGTGCCACTGTGGCAATAAAGAGGGGCAAGATCACTGAGAGTGATGGGATAGAAATGCCTGATGGCCAACTCATCTAGTGCTACCAAAAGCCTATAAATACCTGAGTAGTTTGCTGCTGGATAACATCAAGTACACTGCCGGGGTCATCAACTGGACACAGGCTGGTTTTGATGAATTGGACAGAAAAACATGGAAGCTTCTGACAATGCACTATGCCTTACACCCATGTGGTGATACTGATAGATTATACCTTTCCCGGAGAGCCAGCGGCAGAGGGTTACTGCAAGTGAAGCAAACCGGGGAGGAGGAAAAACTTGTGCTGGTCAATAATGTGAATGAAAGTCAAGAACAGGCATTGACTGAAGTGAAGAACAGAAATTTACTGAAAGTCTAAAGAACCAAACAAGAGTGCAGAAAAATATGTGATTAAAATGAGGACTGAAAGCTGGCACAACAATGCAGTGCATGGCCAGTTTCTGGAGAAGATCAAAGACAAGGTGGACAATGAAAAGGCAATGAAAAAGACCTGGCTATGGTTAGCAACTGGAACTCTGATAAAGGAAACCAAATCACTGATTTTAGCTGCTCAAGAACAGGTTATTAGGACAAATGAGATCAAGGCCAGAATCGAAAATCCTCAGATGATGCAAAGTGCAGATTGTGCAAATAAGCTGATGGAACTGTAGATCATGTACTCAGCTGCTGCAAAAAGATCATCCAGACTGAGTACAAACAGAGGCAGAACTCAGTGGTGATCCACTGGAATTTATGCAAGAATTACAACATAACAACTGCTAAAAACTGGTGGGAACATTGTCCAGAGAAAGACACAGAAAATGAGAAAGTCAAGATCTTGTGAGACTTTCGAATCCAAACAAAGTTTTGGTACATAATACACAAGACATCACGGTGATCACGGACAAGAAAGTGATCATTGTCGGCATAGCAGTACCTGTTGACAGCAGGATCATTGAAAAGGAACATGAGAAAGTCACTAAATATCTTGATTTGAAAAATAGAGATACAGCAACAATGGCACAGACCAGCTGAGGTTGTCCCAGTGGTAATCGGCACCCTGGGCACCATTCCCAAACCACCAGGGCAGCACTTGAAACATCTCCAAATTGACAAAATCAACATCAGTCAGATTCAGAAGGCAGGCCTGCTGGGATCTGCATGAATACTATGCCAATGTATTACAATGTCCTAAGCCTCTGGATGAGGCTCGAATTGTAACGAAAGGCCAACAACCAGCTAAAGGATTGGCAGCTGTGATATTAAACGAAATAATCATAATTTATTAGAACAGCCATTGACCAATATAATAACATTGTTTGAAACTGATGAATGTTTGTCTGGAAAAAAAATGACCCCTTTTTCACCTTACCATCTCTAACAATCAATGTCACTGTTCCGCAATGCTTCCAGACTGCTTTTAAGTTGTCAACAGATGTTAAAAAGCAAACGGTAGCCCCCTCTGCATTCTGTCGCTGACTTCACAGGTGATGTTTACAGTTAATGTGGAATAACATCACACAGCAAACTGACAAGAGGTAGCATACTGTGCTTCCATATGGCATAATGTTCTCAATTGGAAAGTGCTTGTGCTTGTTTTCAGATCTGATCGTTTTTCTGTTTCCCTACTCTGAAAAGTGTTTATGCCCACTGGCAACTGTGTGCAATCTGATACACTGATCATTTACCCCCAAAAAACATCCAAACAAATAGTTTTGAAGTCCAATCCCTGTTGTATTGGAGTGATACGTGAATCCTTTCCCTATGGTCCAATTGCCACGTGCTGGTATAGCTGTGCATCCTAATTGTTAGACTAGTGGGGTTTACTGCCATATCGTTTCACAAAGATTTTGCAGAGGGAAGGGAAAAAAATGTGTGCTTGACCCCTCCCCACCTGCGCCCCATTGTGCAGAAACTATCAGAACACTGTAATGTCTTACCAAAAAGAAATACAATTAATTGGTATTAATCTTATTTGCCAGCCATTTCAAGTGTATCTTTGGAGAGGCCGCATATCAAAGTAACAAACAGTTTAGAACCACCCATGTATCAATAGCAATCACCTACGTCTTCCTAAAACTTGGGCCACATTCCCATGCCAAAGATAGCTCCCTGAGTCCCTGTCACCATATTGCTGGGTGGATCCAGCCAGCTTTTTCACTGTGATCACCTAATTACCCTCATTGTCGTAATCCCCATCTGATAAGAACATAAGAACTAGCCTGCTGGATCAGACCAGAGTCCATCTAGTCCAGCACTCTGCTACTCGCAGTGGCCCAGCAGGTGCCTTTCGGAGCTCACTTGCAGGATGTGAAAGCAATGGCCTACTGCTGCTGCTGCTGCTCCCAAGCACCTGGTCTGCTAAGGCATTTGCAATCTGAGATCCAGGAGGATCAAAATTGGTAGCCATAGATCGACTTCTCCTCCATAAATCTGTCCAAGCCCTTTTTAAAGCTATCCAGGTTAGTGGCCATCACCACCTCCTGTGGCAGCATATTCCAAACACCAATCTCACATGGCTTTTGTACATGCAGGTAGATACATGTTCAAAAAAGTCCTTACATGAAGTTCCAATTAAACGAAGGTATAGCCTTTTTTTTTGGAGGGAGGGTGGTCAAAAGGGGACACCCCCTTCTGCCTTTTTCTACAATATAAACACTGGTTAGATCCAATTCATCACAGAGTCCCGTCTCAGTGATAAACTTTTTTTCTAGTAATTTAAGGAATTAGCCCATATGAACGATGAATTCAACATATGACAGTCTATCAGTGAATCGAGTCTTCCCCTCAAAATGTGTTTAAATTTAACTGTCTGAGGGTTTCTTTAATTTTAAGTTTTACCTCTTGTTTAGAGTTTGAGTTTCGCAAGGATTACTTGACAATCGGTGCCAGTTCAAAGTGACTCAGCAATTATAGCCTGTGTGCTATTCCAAATGTAAATCTGAAATCGGGCAAAGGATGTGAGATGTGGGACTTCAGTACCGTTTAAGTTGTGCTGCAGAATACCACCACTTTGGGAATAAGAAATTGGTTGACAACTGGTGTCTAATTTATTGATTTCCAAATACAGGATAGTTTTCACACTGGCCCATCCCAACATTCTTTCTTCTGATGTACTAAAAGGTAGATGTTGGAAAGCGCCTCTTCATGAGCATGAAATGGCTGGACATGGGCTATTCCATTACTCTTTTATAATGACCTTAGCAATATACACTGGTCTGCTGCAAAATCTTGGGATGGTCAGAGGAACAGTATACTTCCTTTCTTTTTGAAGATCTTGAATCTAAATATCTTTTCGTGGAAGATTGTATATATATATTATTATAACCGCACATAGCCAATGATTTTTATTCTGCTGGTTCATGGCTGTAATAAATGATTAACTGACTGACTGGTTGATTTACTGATTGCTGTCGCATGTGTGACAGAATGAGTCCCATGGACTTTTTTGGGGGGTATGGTGCTGTTGAGTTTGTTGTTGGTCTTCCATGGGAGACATTTGACCTGTGATTGCTGCTTGCAGACATGGCTTTTGCCCTTGAATTAGCTTGGTGGGGGGTGGGGTTGTCCTGCCTTCATAGGAAATAATGGAACATGGCTGGAGGCATTCTGTTCAGGAGCTCAAAGGAACCGCTTGGTTCAATCTACTTGATTGGGGGGGGGGGTGTTATTTAAAGGACAGGGAATAACTGCTCCCTTGCAATCTTGATGCCTGTGCCTTCAAAACAAAACAAGACAAGACAAGACAAGACAAGACAAGACAAGACAAGACAAGACAAGACAAGACAAGACAAGACAAGACAAGACAAGACAAGACAAGACAAGACAAAACAAAACAAAACAAAACAAAACAAAACAAAACAAAACAAAACAAAAACAGTCATCTGGAAAGATTTCTCATTAAGAATAATGGTTCCAAAAACTTCAGAAATCCCCCCCCCCTCCAAAAAAACACACACCCCTGAATCCAAATACTATATTTTAGTAATTGATATTTAGGAATACTGACATTGTTTTTTTGCACACTCCTACTTGTATGCGCTGTTCCAGAAGCATTTCTTATGAAGGTAGTTGGACGAAATGTGCTGTGATATGGGCTACCATGGTCAGCTCCAGGCTTTGAGTGTCCCTGAGCAGAGATACCTCTGGGGGTCCCCCCTTCTTTTACCCTGTTCACATCACCCTTTCTGCCCACGCTTACAAGCTACTTTTCTGCCCTTTCATCAACATCCCTGGGTGGTGTGTATAGTTGGGAGTGCTGCTGCTGTGACCTCAGAAGAACTGTTTGCATCACCTGTTCACTTTTCTGTGGTTGTCCTAGACCAGGGGTAGGGAACCTGCGGCTCTCCAGATGTTCAGGAACTGCAATTCCCATCAGCCTCTGTCAGCATGGCCAATTGGCCATGCTGGTAGGGGCTGATGGGAATTGTAGTTCCTGAACATCTGGAGAGCCGCAGGTTCCCTACCCCTGTCCTAGACAAGCCAGGCAGCCAGGAGCACTGGAGGTAGAGCACCGGCAAGCTAGCAGATGTAGAAAGTGTGCACAGGCAAGTGGTAGAGTAGGCAAGGGGTGAGCATCAATGTTAATAGGCCCCACTGAAAGTTCTGGCCCCTGACAGTGCCACATCTCATGGGGTGTTGACACCACCCTTGTGGGGGTACATTGATGAGATGGAGGAATATAGTAGTATGGGATGCATTCGAGAGAAGGAGAAATTGGATGGATGAATCACACATGTTATATCCAATCCTTTGAAGCCCACCTAATGCTGTAGCAGCTCTTTCTAATGATGAAGTCAGGTTAAAGCCCTGTGTCAAACTTAGGGCGTTTCCCCACTCACCACGATCCCCCTATGCCGCATGCCACTCTCAGCGTGTGGCATCCCTGGCGTGCGCCTGGGCGTCCCCGCAACCCCGCGCTCTGCCCCCGTGCTCTGCCCCCACTCTGCACGGGGTCATCAAAAGAGCGCCAGGGATGCCGCGTGCTGAGGGGGCGCGACAGCAGCAGCGTCGGGGCGGCTGCGCTGTCGCCGCCCCTGTCGTGGGGAGTGCCGGGGGACCCCGCGCTACTTGAGGAGAGTAGCGCAGGTTATAAGGTAAGTGGGGAAAGGCCCTTAGTCTTAGGAGAAATTATTCCCACGTGGGGAGTGCGAAATGTGAATGTGCTGATTAAAACACAGGGTTCAAAATGCAGTGCCTGTACCACAAGGATTAGTTTTCCTGTTATACCAACAGTGAGATCATTGCCATAACACTACAGGACATCAGACATATCTCTTACAACCCCGTCCAAAAGAGCAGGGGTGATTCTGTCTGTATGCAGCCATTGCAGCCCTCTCTAATTGTGAGACACAGCTCTGAATGCCGTACTCGAGTCAACTTCCACAAAACCTGCCCTGTTGCACTGGTGACTGGAACTTCAGACAACGTCCATCTAGCCCAATGGGGGCTCTCCAGTGGCAAGGAAGCTTATTTGCATTTTTAGCCTCCCCATGCTTCCAGAAAGCCCCCTTGGGAGTGGGGGAGCCAGTATGGCCACAATGCCGCATTCCGGTGCCCTTCATCTTATACCATTCCTCTAAACCAGGGGTCTTCAAACTATGCCCCCCCAGATGTTCATGAACTACAATTCCCATCAGCCATGCTGGCAGGGGCTGATGGGAATTGTAGTCCATGGACATCTGGAGGGCCATAGTTTGAAGACCCCTGCACTAAACAATAGGCAAGGTCGAAGCCCCAAATCAAGAACCTTTGAAAATCAAGAGATTATTTTCAATTTCTTACCCCTGCTACATGCATCTGAAAATCCATTTTTTTAAGCTTTGCTTCTCCTTTTACGAGTAAACCCATGAATCTATTTTATGCCATTTTCTGTTTCTTCGCACTGAATTTTGGCCGCACAATGTACACATTTAACAATTTCTGCCTCAATAAATCAGGTTTACACATTATGTTTATGCATTGCTCATATAAATACAGTATCAGTTGCATATAAATAAACCACACGAGCACACAAGGCAAACAAATGTACAACACCAACATTGAAAAGCAGGGAATCTAAAGAAACATATAAAACGATATGTGGAAATGCATCCATCCCTATAAAGGATTGTAATCCTTTAACTCAGCTGGGAAACTTCTCATAAAGCATCCTCACTACCTTTAAGAAAATAGCTTTCTCATGATACTTTGAAGGAAGGCATAACAGTCAGCCTAGATTCAAATTGTGGAATGTAGATGCTCTCTGGAAGAGTGATGGCTCTGCGGAACATTTTGTTTTATTGGCGTTGTTCTGGAGATGTATAATTGCATTACAGCTAATAGTGCAGAGTTTGGCAAATTAGATTTGCGATATCTTAGTTTTCATTTCAGGGGAAGTTAAGTGACAGCATGTAAAACAGATGAATCGCATTAAACTGCGATGAATCCAAATGCAATGAGGTACAAACCCAGGTATTTGGGAAAATCGTTTGAAAACTGGAAATGGCTTGGGTACAGTCAGTTTCCCATCCCCAACCATTATTGCTGCAGGTGAAGTGGATGACATTGAGTTGCATGGGGATGTGTGGAGACTCCTTCCGTCAAAGACGCTAACACATACTTCCCCCCACCCCTTTCATGGCCCTCTACATCTGGGCCGTTTGTCATTCAACGAGACCTGCCATTCCTCCCTCTTGGGGAGAGGATTTTGAATATGGAGCTGCTGGACACCATTTATTTTTATGCTAGTATTTTTGTATTGTATTTATGAGATCTAGCTTTTACTGTTTTATTGCTGCTTTTAAAGATTTAGCCATTTTATGTTATATTATGTTTATTGTTGTACACCGCCCGGAGCCCCTCGGGGATAGGGCGGTATAAAAATCAAATAAATAAATAAATAAATAAATAAATAAATACATACATACATACATACATACATACATACATACATACATACATACATACATACATACATACATACATACATACATACATACTTGTTGGAAAAGAAATCGGCCGCAGCCCAATTTATTTTAACATATAACCAAAACCTTGAAGCTGGGCGAGCATGCCAGAGCACATCCTGGCCCCCAGGCAGCAAACCGCTAAACCTGGTTATAGGGCAGCTCCAGCTGACCCCTTAGGCCCTTCGGACAGAACCCCTGTCCAGCACATCCCCCAAGGGAACTGGAACAGGAAGTTACTAGGTGCCACATGGACGCAAACCCAATTTGTGACACCCCTCCCTGCTGGGCAGCGAGCTCTCAGCGTGGCCCCAAGGACTTGCCTTCAAGAGCTCTATCGCCACCGCAGACCTCATATGGAGGCCCCCGAGGTGGGAAGGTCCGGCATGCAAGCTACTGCCATCCCAGAATAGGATGTGCTCTTATGCCCTAACCGCCCAGTGAACTGTAACAAAGCATAACAAATATAATACAACCCCAAATAATCCTTCAAATTGGGAAGGGAGGGAGGGCCTTTGAAGCAGCCGGCCTCGAAAGAGGCCGGTCCTCGCCGACACAGCCTTTCATAGGCTGGTTGTGCCTGTGTCACGTGCCGGTACCCAGCCACGTGACGGCCTCGGTTGGCCGGCAGGGAGGAGGCTTCCACTCCGTTCCTCCCCCCCTGCAACGGCGCCTTCAGGCTGAAGCCTGGGGCGCGATTTCTGGTGTAAATGTTGGCAAAATGTATCTTGGAAATTACCCTGCAGGGGGGGTTGGATAGCAGCATATTCAAGTCTGCTGGGCTGCACGGTTCCAATTGAATCAACCTTTTTCAACTTACGTGAAGATCTTCACGCTCTACTATTTCTGCCTCCTGGTCAATATGCAACAATTTGTGACGGTGGCTGATGATGATCCTAGATCCAGTCAACCACGGGTGCATGGGCCAAAGCCAGCTATTTCTCTTTTAGCCCAAGGAAAGTGGAGCAGTCAAAGTGGCATATGCTACAAGAATGATTCCGGTGACAGCATCGTGGCACAGAACCAGGTCTCTCATATCACTAATTAGAACATCATTTGAGTGTGTTAGTCTTATTTCTTTGCGCCCAAGTAATAGCTATCAAGCATAATTCACTGACAGTGGGAGGGGAAAAAAAATAAAACTAGGTCCATTTCTCCTCTTAATTTGTCAGACTGCTGCCAGTTTTTGGTGAACTAGTTACTGGGGGAAAGATCATTGTCATGACCTCATTATGATCAGGAAATATAGATTATTACCCTTTAATGTCCCTGTGGAAGATCAGTTAAGTTGGAAATTTGCTGCATCAACTGAATTTCAGGATTCTATGGGAGTTATTGGCATGTGAGTCACAGAGAAGTCTGTAGCATGGGAGTAACATTGAAGATAGTAAGGTCAATAGGTGAATGGATCTGAATAGAAGTATCCTGGTCTTTGTTCCCTTTGATTGCTATAGTCCCGTGGTGGTGAACCTTTGGCACTCCAGATGTTATGGACTACAATTCCCATCAGCCTCTGCCAGCGTGGCCAATTGTAGGGGCTGATGGGAATTGTAGTCCGTAACATCTGGAGTGCCAAAGGTTCGCCACCACTGCTATAGTCTATAGTTGTCTTGTTATCTTCATTGTTACGCCCATGCTACAGACTTCTCTGTGACTCACATGCCAGGCTACTCTATTCAGATGGCCTCACCTTTTGACCTCACAGTATATATACTCCACTTGCTTTCCATTCCTACCATCAGATCCTCTGAAGATGGCAGCCACAGATGCAGGCGAAACGTCAGGAGAGAATGCTTCTAGAACACGGCCATACAGCCCGGAAACCACACAGCACCCCAACTTTGTTCATGTTTCTAAAAACCAAAAAGTATTATAACTAATACTCGATGCAGACAAAGTTGGAAGTTCCTATGATAAATGTACTTATTTCTATTTATAATCTCTCTAAGTTTTTTTTTCTGTTGTTGTAAAAGGTGCTTTTAGGATTGAATAAAAAAAATAAAACGGAAGAATCGGTTATAAATCCCCACCTACTCCCTCTCCACATGCGCATCACACCCTTTGAATTGAACATAGTGCAATAAAACATATTTTTTCCCCCTGCGGTAACATGTATCAAGGACAGCCAGAGCTCCGTAGAAATGTTTTTGTCATAGTACTCCGGGTTCTCAATACAGATTGTGCCTCCGTTTTGCCATTGCCACAGCAGCCCTGACCCCGGTCAAGGGGAATATCTAAGCACTTGTATTTTAATCCCTGATGCTGCCTACCTGATGTCCTACACTATTGAGGAACTGAGTCATCTGAGTCCAGGGAAACTGGTAGAGGTAAGCAAAACATCTCACCACTGACGTCATTGCTAGAACAGTGCAAAAGGGTGTTTGTGTTTATCCTTGAGCTACAAGAACGCATTCTGAAGAGTCTTATTCATAACAGCGACCTTAATTGTTACCATCCTTTTACCCCCGTAATACGAATAAAAAAGCAGCCATTCGTGTGTTTTGCTTCAGGTTTGCCCTTGTTGAGTTTCCCCATTTGATCTTCAGAGTAAATCTAAAGTGTGGGGGTAATTGAAGGGTAGAGTAAGAATGAGGCAGAATTCCTCCCCTGCAGGAATATAGGCTTGAATCAGAGCTTTGGATAGGGGCCGAAGCACTTTTAGAGCAGGAATTGGACTCATTTTGGGGGCAGGGTCTTGAGTCTCACTAGAATCGGGAAATTTTATCGCTGCTTTTAAATGTTTATTTAATTATATTGCGTTTTAAATGTTGTACACCGCCCAGAGCCCTTCGGGGATAGGGCGGTATAAAAATCTAATAAATAATAATAATAATAATAATAATAATAATAATAATAGAAGTAAAAATAGGTTTCCAGTGCACACAGGGATAAGAAAGTTTGGTTTTCTTCTTGGACTTTGGATGGGCAAGGGATCTGGCCCTAACTGAAGATATCTTGTTAGGATTTGCAAGTGTCTGTCACAATCCTGACAACAAGGGGTTAACTGTGTGCATGTTAATTAGCTAGTGAGGTCAGTGTCTTGCTATCTATTCATTGATTAGTCATTGGGCAGTTAATCCGACATTGCTTATGTGAGGCAAAGCACGTAGGTCAGAGGTTATAAAGTTAACTATGTTCCTTTATCTCACACTCACTGTTCTTTTTTCCTTGTACCTGTAAGATGGATTCGCCTTAAGAGGTGAATGCCTTAGGCCACACGTGGGCTCACATGTGCCTAAGTTCTGCAACGAAGTTTGTACTAGAATAGTAAGGATTTGTTATGTTTATTCCATGTATACCCTACCCTGATTTAGTTAAGTAAAGTTTCTTTTTATAATCACAGCAAAAGTCTCCCGGTCTTTCCTCTCACTCTGCTTATTACCCAAATAGGGAAACAATACCCCAACATATCTGAAGCAATGTCATAGTCCACCATGCATGCCTATGGGATTTGGTGTGGAATGAGGTGGTGAAGCCACCATCCATGTGTGTGACATCTGCTGTCAGAGGCGATGGAGTCTTATTGCAGGGATCTTCAACTTTCCCAGGCCCAGGGTCCACTGAGCTATTAGCATGAGACAAGAAGTCAGGTGAGATTAGACAAGAAGAGGAACAACCAGGGTTATAGCCTCCCACAGGGACAAGACCAAGACCATGAGTAGCAGTCTAAAAGTAACACGAGCCAAGCTCTGGATTGACCATCATGAGAACAGGCCTTTTTGTTAGGCCCAGAGCCTGACAGAAGATTCCCAGGTTGAAAAGAACACAAGAACAAGCCAGCTGGATCAGACCAGAGTCCATCCAGTCCAGCTCTCTGCTACTTGCAGTGGCCCACCAGGTGCCATTGGGAGCTCACATGCAGGATGTGAAAGCAACGGCCTTCTGCGGCTGTTGCTCCCGATCACCTGGTCTGTTAAGGCATTTGCAATCTCAGATCAAAGAGGATCAAGATTGGGAGCCATAGATCGACTTCTCCTCCACAAATCTGTCCAAGCCCTTTTAAAGCTATCCAGGTTAGTGGCCATCACCACCTCCTGTGGCAGCATCTTCCAAACACCAATCACACGTTGCGTGAAGAAGTGTCTCCTTTTATTAGTCCTGATTCTTACCCCCAGCATTTTCAATGCATGCCCCCTGGTTCTAGTATTGTGAGAAAGAGAGAAAAATTTCTCTCTGTCAACATTTTCTACCCCAGCATGGAACATGGGTGGAAGGGAGGGAGGGAATTAAAGATTGTCCCTGACAATGGGCAGCGTGGGACATGGGTGGAAGGGAGGGAGGGAATTAAAGATTGTCCCTGACAATGGGCAGCGTGGGACATGGGTGGAAGGGAGGGAGGGAATTAAAGATTGTCCCTGACAATGGGCAGCGTGGAACATGGGTGGAAGGGAGGGAGGGAATTAAAGATTGTCCCTGACAATGGGCAGCGTGGAACATGGGTGGAAGGGAGGGAGGGAATTAAAGATTGTCCCTGACAATGGGCAGCGTGGAACATGGGTGGAAGGGGGAGAATTAAAGATTGTCCCTGACAATGGGCAGCTGATGGGACATGGGTGGGAGGGAGGGAATTAAGATTGTGTCCCCTGACAATGGGCAGCGTGGGACATGGGTGGAAGGGAGGAGGGGTAGGGTGTCCCCTGACAATGGGCAATGGAACATGGAGTGGAAGAGGGAGGGAGAGTGAAGATTGTCCCCTGACAATGGGCAGCGTGGGTGGAAGGGAGGGAGGAATTAAAAGGTGTCCCCTGACAATGGGCAGCGTGGAACATGGAGTGCAGAAGGGAGGGAGGTAAAAGTTGTGTCCCCTGACAATGGGCAGCTGATGGAACATGGGTGGAAGGAGGGTAAAGGTGTCCCTGACAATGGGCAAAGCGTGGAACATGGGTGCAGAGGGAGAGGGAGGGAGTGAGGTGTCCCTGACAATGGGCAGCGTGGAACATGGGTGCCAGAAGGGAGGGGAGGGAATTAAGGTGTCCCTGACAATGGGCAAAGCGTGGAACATGGGTGGAAGGGAGGAGAATTAAGGTGTCCCTGACAATGGGCAGCGTGGAACATGGGTGGAAGGGAGGGAGGGAATTAAAGATTGTCCCTGACAATGGGCAGCGTGGAACATGGGTGGAAGGGAGGGAGGGAATTAAAGATTGTCCCTGACAATGGGCAGCGTGGAACATGGGTGGAAGGGAGGGAGGGAATTAAAGATTGTCCCTGACAATGGGCAGCGTGGAACATGGGTGGAAGGGAGGGAATTAAAGATTGTCCCTGACAATGGGCAGCGTGGAACATGGGTGGAAGGGAGGGAGGGAATTAAAGATTGTCCCTGACAATGGGCAGCGTGGAACATGGGTGGAAGGGAGGGAGGGAATTAAAGATTGTCCCTGACAATGGGCAGCATGGAACATGGGTGGAAGGGAGGGAGGGAGTGGGTGTCCCCTGACAATGGGCCAGTGGAACATGGGTGGAAGGGAGGGAGGGAGTAAAGATTGTCCCTGACAATGGGCAGTGGAACATGGGTGGAAGGGAGGAGGGGTAAAGATTGTCCCTGATAATGGGCAGCTGATGGAACATGGGTGGAAGGGAGGGAGGGAATTAAAATTGTCCCCAAGCAATGGGCAGCTGATGGAACATGGGTGGAAAGGAGGGTAAGATTGTCCCTGACAATGGAGCTGGCTGATGGAACATGGGGTGGAAGGGAGGAGGGGTAAAGATTGTCCCCTGACAATGGGCAGCGTGGAACATGGGTGGAAGGGGGAGGGAGGGGTAAAGGTGTCCCCTGACAATGGGCAGCATGGAACATGGGTGGAAGGAGGAGGGAGTAAGGTGTCTGACAATGGGCAGCATGGAACATGGGTGGGAAGGGAGGGAGAATTAAAGATTGGCCCCTGACAATGGGCAGCATGGAACATGGGTGGAAGAGGGAGGGAGGGATTAAAGATTGTCCCTGACAATGGGCAGCGTGGAACATGGGTGGAAGGGAGGGAGGGAATTAAAGATTGTCCCTGACAATGGGCAGCATGGAACATGGGTGGAAGGGAGGGAGGGAATTAAAGATTGTCCCTGACAATGGGCAGCATGGAACATGGGTGGAAGGGAGGGAGGGAATTAAAGATTGTCCCTGACAATGGGCAGCATGGAACGTGGGTGGGAAGGGAGGAGGGTAAAAGATTGTGTCCCTGACAATGGGCAGCATGGAACATGGGTGGGAGGGAGGGGGGAGTGAATTGTCCCTGACAATGGGCAGCGATGGAACATGGGTGGAAGGGGAGGGAGGGATTAAAGATTGTCCCTGACAATGGGCAGCATGGAACATGGGTGGAAGGGAGGGAATTAAAGATTGTCCCTGACAATGGGCAGCATGGAACATGGGTGGAAGGGAGGGAGGGAATTAAAGATTGTCCCTGACAATGGGCAGCATGGAACATGGGTGGAAGGGAGGGAGGGAATTAAAGATTGTCCCTGACAATGGGCAGCATGGAACATGGGTGGAAAGGAGGGAGGGAATTAAAGATTGTCCCTGACAATGGGCAGCATGGAGCATGGGTGGAAGGGAGGGAATTAAAGCACAAGAGTGCCTTCAACCCGGGATTGTGCACAGTATTGCTGGTTTAGCAATCTTTGAAAATCCCAGATTGAAAGGAATAAAACAGGCCAAACTGGTAGTTTTTAAATGTGATTAGTTCCTCTACACTTCTATTCATACTTTCTTAGAATACAATAATGAAATGAAATATTCTGGTTTTACAAATGATTGATTGTAGGGATGCATCAGCAGGACCCAGTAGAGCCTCAGAAAGTGCACAGGAATGCCTGCGCCATCTGTGCCCTCCTGGGCTTCCACGTATGCATGTCACAAGACCCCCATGACTCACAGGTCACAAGATGCCTGAGTCATGGGTCACAAGACCCCCAGATGTGGAATTGACCCAGACGGAGACGTTTCTTCCTGCACGTACACTGCCCCCGCAGGCCATGAATTGCGCAACATTCTCCCGCTATCCCGCCTCCCAAAAACCCTAATAAAAGTTTCCAGGGACCAGAGTACGGCAGATTAGCCGCTGGCTTCTCTCCACCGGACCCTGATATCGCAGCATCACGCCTATTCCCACCCTCAAGTGGCTTATATAATGTTCTACCCCTGTTATATTTGGCGTCTGCAGAATCCACCCCTGCCATAAAGCCAAAAGCTCGAATCTGGATATACAGACGCCACAAACTGATTCCGCAGGGGAACCTGCCGCCTTTGACAGCTGCTATTCTTTATGAGCCAAGGCCTCCAATCTTGTCAGTTCGTGACCACAGTGACATAGCCATGGCGGTGGAGTTGGCACCTGCAGGAAAGGTGAAACCAATTTTTTCCCTCAGGGTCAGGAACAGCTAGCCAATTAAATGACTTGGGAGGGGAAGTGACACCTCTCACAAGGCTGCGTGGAAATGTACATGCATGAAATAACCTCAACAACACAGGCCAAACAGCCCATTTGTAAAGAGGTGTGTGCGTGTAATTACTGAATAACTGATCAATTTGCTCATTACTTGCTCATACTAATTAGCTGCCAAGGGGGTGTGCAGAGATGACAGGCCTGTGGGAAAGAGCAAGCTCGAAATCTCACTGGACTCCGCGCGAGTGTGAAAGGCTGCCAATCGCACCGTGCTGTTCTGTATTGTTTGAATATGCATAAAGTAATCTGACATAGGGTGACCATTACCAATGAATTACCAAACTGTTCCTTATTCACAACTGGCAAACAGCATGTAAGCTGCTCCAATGAGTTTTTGGGGCGTTCCACCCCCTCCCCTTGTAAAGGTACAGTTTCCTGACCTGCTCTGGCAACAGTAAAATGCCCGAGTCAAGATACTACAGATACAGATGTGGGCTCTCTGCCCCTGGTTGCCGAGAGAAACTCCGCTCAGCTAATGAGTACCTTTAATTTTCTTAGTTTGGTACAGAATAAATGAAACACAAGGAGGGGGTAGCCACTCCCCAATATAAACTTGCCAACAACTCAAGGAAGTATTGTATAAGAATACTCTATAGTAATCAGTGCTTAATACACATACACATATAATACAATAATCAGCAACATATAATACAATAATCAGCAATTATGCTTATCATCCAATCCATGCCCTAAGAATTTCATCCACTTGTGACTCTATACGGTTTGACTTGGATCTGTTCGGCTATTCCTGGATGGGGAAGTCATTCATGAGGTTTTTACACATGAATGGACTCATTTTGCAATAGCACGGATTGGATGATAAGTATAATTGCTGATTATTGTATTATATGTTGCTGATTATTGTATTATATGTGTATGTGTATTAAGCACTGATTACTATAAATAGAGTATTCTTATACAATACTTCCTTGAGTTGTTGGCAAGTTTATATTGGGGAGTGGCTACCCCCTCCTTGTGTTTTGCTTCTGACTAATTTACTTGCCTTGTTTTGTTTTCACAGAATAAATGAAGACAGGTAACAGCTTGGTGAACTTCAGGCTGTTCCCATTTCTGTTGAGGTGCAGTACCTCAGCTAGTGTTGTCAGATACCCCCCCCCCCCCCCCGGCTTTGATGTGCCACTAGAGACAGAAGCCTAGGCCTTAGTTTCCTGCCAGTAAACCCCCCCTCCACATCCCATCCCCTTTGGAAGTATCCCCTGACTTTGGAGGTATCCCCTGACATAGTACTTGGAGTACTGTGTCCAGTTCTGGTCGCCTCTTCTCAAAAAGGATATTGAAGAGATAGAAAAAGAGCAGAGAAGGGCAACGAGGATGATTGAGGGACTGGAGCACCTTCCCTATGAGGAGAGGCTGCAGCATTTGGGACTCTTTAGTTTGGAGAGGAGACGGCTGAGGGGGATATTCGAAGTCTATAAAATTATGCATGGGGTAGAATATGTTGACAGAGAGAAATTTTTCTCTCTTTCTCACAATACTGGAACCAGGGGGCATCCATTGAAAATGCTGGGGGGAAGGACTAATAAAAGGAAACACTTCTTCACGCAACGTGTGATTGGTGTTTGGAATATGCTGCCACAGGAGGTGGTGATGGCCACTAACCTGGATAGCTTTAAAAGTGGCTTGGACAGATTTATGGAGGAGAAGTCAATTTATGGCTACCAATCTTGATCCTCTTTGATCTGAGATTGCAAATGCCTTAACAGACCAGGTGATCAGAGCAACAGCCGCAGAAGGCCATTGCTTTCACATCCTGCATGTGAGCTCCCAAAGGCACCTGGTGGGCCACTGCAAGTAGCAGAGAGCTGGACTAGATGGACTCTGGTCTGATCCAGCTGGCTTGTTCTTATGCTCTTTCTTATGTTCTTATAGATCTTTCACTGGTGACAGAGGCTTAGGATTCAGTTTGTTGCTGGTATGTGTCCCCACACACATCCCATTCTCTGCCAGTTTCCAGATACTCCCACCTCCCGGCAACTGGCAGGGGATGGGGGGGCATGCAGGGATCTTAATGGCAGCAAACTGAGACCAGCAAGATTACTTCGGGCACATACCCACTGATCCCCTTTACTAGCAAGTAATCAGTTTGACAAGCAACAGGCCGTTCTCATCGTCATTAGAATTTATACAAGAAGAAAAGATCTGCATTAGGAAAGAGTGAATGTTCCTAATATCATTTCTCTCTGTGTACAGTGTGCCCATTTTCCAACAACAGGCGTCTATTTGGGGAGGGGAAGATCCATGGAAGAAAACTGACCACAGAACAAAAGCACAGAATCACAAGTTCAATTTGCATAAGGGAAAATGGTATAGAACTCCCAAACAACTTGCATATATGGTAAAGGGATTATCTCCAAAATGTTGGCACTGTGGAGACCAAGATGCACATTATAGCTATATGTGGATTGAATGCAAAGAAGTAAAAAGATTCTGGGAAAAGGCATTGCTATGGATAGAGAAATTGGTGAAAAATAAAGTGGAATTAAGAAATGACCTATTATTTATGGGAATAATTGATGATGAAAAAATAGATATACAATATAGAAATATGTATAAAACGTTGATTAGAGCAATACATGCAGTGATAGCGTTTGGATGGAAAGATAAGAACAAATGGACGATTCAGAAACGGTTGGAATATATATGGGAACAAGTGACATTAGACATTTTTGAAATATTATCAAAGAATAAAACATGGCAAGAAAAACAGAATGTAATGATGAAGATATGGACAAGTTATGAGAATTGGATGAAGGAGACGGGAGTCAAAAAAGACATATGGACAAGAAGACAACAACGAATGAACTTACTGCTGTTTGGTTGAAGAAAAGTAAAACATAATATTAGGGGTGGGAGGGAAAAAAAGAGAAAATGTATTGTTTGGGAATTATATCAGAAAGATGTAAATAGAATGATTATTTCAAACTATACAATAAAAATATTTTTTAAAAAAATTGCACAAGGGAAAAGCAACAGCGAAACAAGGATTTTCCGTAGAAACAACAAGCATGAGAAATTAAAAATGATTCCTCATCTGGATCTGAACAACCCACATTAGCAAACCCTTATTGGACACAGTTGGAGTTGTTTATTGCAGTCTTCGATGCTTTTGGGTATTCAGACTGAAAGGAAAATCAATAAGCAAGTTAAACAGAACAACTTTAATCTTCTTTCCTGGGGTTTTATTACCTTTGTCTCCTTACTATTGGCCATAAAGAGAATGATAACAAATGGAAAACCTGGGAGTTGTAATACTGGCTGTGGCTTGACGCCTCATAAAAATGCTTTACAAAAGGAACTTATTAAATGATGATGACCTAGGATGGAATTTTAAAAATTCCATTAGTTAATTGGTTCAGCAGTTGTAAACATTAAATGTTAATGGAAAGGTTTGGTAATTGTAACACATATAAATCTTTAGATTAGGGCATGTATCCAATCCATACGGGCCATGCTGCCTGCCATGACTTCCCTGTGTCATTGGGAGAAGGACTCCTCATTGGTACAAACATTGCAATCCTATGCAGAGTTGTGCGTGTATAAAGTGCCAATAAGTCACGACTGACCTTTGGCAGTCACATAGGGTTTTCACGGCCAGAAATGAACAGAGGTGGTTTGCCATTGCTGCCTTTCGGTAGCAACCCTCAACTTCCTTGGTGGTCTCCCATCAGAGTACAAACCAGGGTCGAATCCCCACTTGAAATTTGAATGCAGATCCAAACCTGTTCGTTGTGAAACCGTGTCCTCTTCATCGGAGTTTCTCCCTCCCCACCGCAGTGAGCACACAGCAGACACACCCATTTGCAGAACTCTTAGTAATCCCCACTACCAGGCGAGCTCGCTTCTCCAGTCTCCCCTGATTGGCTGGCATGTCTTGATGGGGCGGGACCTTTTCCCACTGCGGAAACGTACACTGTAGGGGTGTGATCAAAAAAACCAGCGTGTAAAAGTTTAACGTTTAACTGTTTAACTGTGCAAACAGTCAATCGTTACCGGTGTAAACCATGAACGATTCAAAGTTAGCGTTTGTTTAATGTTTGCATCCCCTTCTGCTGGCCGATTGCAAAAGCGGAAATGAAACCAAGGAAAGGCTGCGTGTGCATCGCAGTGCTGACTGGTTGCCCGAATTCCGCATCACACTCCAGGGTGGGAAACGAGTCAGGGTTTCAACCCTCATCCCTCCCCTCGGATCAGCTCTGAACCATGTTAATGGGGTCTATGCCACTTGCAACCAGGTCCTGCCGGAATGCAGATTAATGGGGAGAACAAGCGCCAGAAACGGAATCTGCCACACAAGCAATGGGGAGGTCATCCCTGAAACCTGGTTAGTTTGTGTTCTGAAACCTGGCTAAGACAGTAGTGGGGATTCGACCCAGGACTGGCCCTGATTAGTTTCCAAAATCAGATGAGCTCAACCTAGTCTGGGTTATCCAGGTAAGGGATACGCAGAGTTAATCCAGCCATACTCAATGGATGTAGACTGGAGTAACTCTGCAAAGGATTGTACCCAAACTATCCTGTGACTCCTGACAGTACAATCCAGAAAAAAAAGGTCATAGCCTTCTTAAATCCACCGAAGTCAAATCTGCTCTGAGGCAGGCAATGGCAAAACCACCTCTGAACATCACTTGCTTTGAAAACTCTGTGGGGTTGCCGTAAATCAGATGAGACTTGACAGCTAAAACACCCAGCCCCATTTATGGAAACAAAATTAGCTAGCACTGTTCCCAGTACAGATACTTGGAGGAACCCATAATTACTTCTCTCCAATATTCAACCACTTTGGTTCTGGTTTTTAACCAGTCTTCCGCTTACAAATATCTCACAATTGCTATATTTTCTTAGGCATATGAAATGCAGGGAATGTTGATTTCCCACCCCCTTCTTCTAGAATTCTGTGAACAGTCAGCATGCATGTAAATATTTACTGACTATTATTTAATGTTTATGACTAAAAAAGTAGGGCAGGGGGGGTGTTCCTAATCTGTAGTTTTGCTGGGCCGTCATTTCTTTATTACATTGATGATTTGGTATGTGTTATGAAGAGTTATTAAGAGATAATTAAGAGATAGTGGAAAGATAATTTACTCCTAACATTTGAGAGAGTTGATTCCATTTTCACATTAGGAGGCTTTACAATCAGTTGGATTGTAATTGTTATTGATATTTGAACTGTGATTTTATTGTGTGGCTCAAGACCTCTGGTCAAAAGAGCTTATTATTAATACAGAAAAGGAAACATGTTAAACACTAAAAAAATGATATAAGCAATTCACTAAAAATGTCAAAGTAGCCTGACTTGGCTTTTTAACAACGAGCTCAGAGGGAGAAGAATTTTGACTCTGGCCCCTTCCGCACATGCAGAATAATGCACTTTAGAACATAAGAACATAAGAACAAGCCAGCTGGATCAGACCAGAGTCCATCTAGTACAGCTCTCTGCTACTCGCAGTGGCCCACCAGGTGCCATTGGGAGCTCACCTGCAGGATGTGAAAGCAATGGCCTTCTGTGGCTGTTGCTCCTGAGCACTGGACTCTTAAAGCATTTGCAATCTCAGATCAAAGAGGATCAAGATTGGTAGCCATAAATCGACTTCTCCTCTGTCCAAGCCCCCTTTAAAGCTATCCAGGTTAGTGGCCATCACCACCTCCTGTGGCAGCATATTCCATATTCCAAACAGCATCCATATTCCAAACACCAATGCGTGAATCACACTTTCAATCCACTTTCAATGCACTTTGCTGCTGGATTTTGCTGTGTGGAATACCCAAATCCACTTGCAAACAATTGTTAAAGTGGATTGAAAGTACGTTATTCTGCATGTGCAGAAGGGGCCTTTGTGGATGTAAGCAAATCATGATTTCAAAAACATGCAGGTTTCGGGATCCCAAAGACGGGATCAATGTATGACTCTGCATTTTGCACTGATTAAATCACTGCAGAAAAAAAAAGAAAATCCGGCCCCGGTAGAATCCAGAATCCTGCATGCAGGGTGTTTTCCTCAGTGTATTAAATGCACTCATGCCTATTGGTAAGCCTAAAAGGGGAAAAATCAAATGCTAAAAATGGTAGCAAATTTCTAACATACTAATTAATGTTGGACAGTTTTCCAATTAATACCAGAAGGCAGAGTGAAACACAGAACAGCGCCAACCTAAAGCACGGTAGCAAAACGGAAAAGGGGCACTACTCATCCTTATTTCAAATTTTCATATGTTAGGAATCTCACTGTTCATATGGGGAGCAGTGCTTGTGTTGGTAAACAACATCCTGTTTGTTGTCAATGCCATGCAGACCTCTCTGAAAAAGCTGAATAGTGCATATGTTAGTCTTGGCTGTTGTTGACTGTTGTGAGTATTCTGAGAGCCATTTTGGTCACCAAAGGGCATTTGTAATATATCTATGAATATGCTACAAGCATATGGAGAATGAGCAAGGAACCTATTAAAACTACAATGTGCACTAAGCCCATAATTCATAACCAACCAAAGTTCAAAATATATTCCCTGTCTAATAATATGATTCTCATGCTATGCAAAGCCTGAATCCTGTGTATTGCATTTCACTTTTTCATTAAAACGTTACTTTCAATATTTTCCTCAAATGCGGGATAAATGTAGGTGGTAAAAGTAATTAGGTTGCAAATGAAAATGACCCTCTTGGCAAGAAGATAATAGTAAGATTATTAATAATTTCAGTTTTTAAAACATAAGACAATGTGTGAAATACCCTGCAGGAAAAAACTAATTATTAAAATTGACAGTGGCTAAAAGTAGGGTTTGGTTCAATCATTCTCAAGCTTTAGACCTGGCCATTTGTGGGAATAAATCTTGGACTTGTGCAGGATAATATACATAAGATATCTCACCTTTTCGAGCATATATGTATAGATTTGCCTAATAAAGGTTTTGGATATGGATATGTATAGATTTGTACTTTATATAACTTTTTATATTTTTGTTATATTTTATCTATTTAGACCTGTTGTAGCAGCCTGTAGCAGGACTTGCTTGATTGTTTAGAAGGCAAGCCCTAGTTCTACACTATAATTAAAGCAAACTATACTGGGGTGTCATGAGTAGGTTGAAGAAGAAGCTTAACCAAAGCAAGACAGGCAGGCCACCAAAGAAAGTTTGGTTCACTTGCCTGCTTAGCACTGCAGAAACAGAGCAAGCAATTGTCCACCTCTGGACAGTCTCTGGTGGCTTGCATTCAGCTTGGTGGGTCACTAGCTGTGCAGGTCTGCCCAAAACATTTTTATGCTTGTAAGATCACTCCAAACAAGACAATTGCAAATGAGAGATGAAAGGTAATGATTAATTCCTGATTTAACTCCCTGTCTGAGTGAGGACAGCTGAGTCAGCTCTGTCTTCTTTAATTACTCCAGTAGCAGTTCAGTGGTTCTGCAAATGGAAATGGCATTTTTTTGTCTTGCTAATCTTCCTTGAGATGGCATATCCTCTTCCTCTGTTTACTTCTGACAAGCAGATGGATGTAGGAGACCCCATGCGCTGACTAGACGACACTTCTGCTTGAATCCAAAGTTCAAATCGAGGAAATGAAGTGTTCCAATTGCAAGGAGCTCTAACACCATTGTAGAGAAATATTAGGGGAATAGGAAAATTAACAGGCATTTGCATTTCATTTTCACCCTTCTCCTTTGTTGCTAGAATCTGGTTGATCTTGCAAATATACATTAACCGGACACTGCTTTGATTGTGGTCTTTGGTTGGAGCAGCTGGCCCATTCTGTCATGTTTCCAAATCCTGTGCTAAGGAAAGAAAGTTGGACAGATGAATGACAACCCTTCAGGGAGGCAGGGGAGGGCTGGAATTACCCAGGTGGTGTCAGTCAATGCCACAATCTTATTGCTAACTGCATACCCAGAAGTGAAATCACCATGTCAAGGAATGGTGTAGGATTCACTGAAAAGTCTATGGTAAAAATCATAGAGTTTGTCCCCCAGTTTCCTCTCTATAGCTGAATGGAGAGGAAGAGGTGGACTTTGATAATGGGTAACAAGCCTACAAGAAGCTCAATCTGGCCTGCATCATGTGCCTGTCACATGGACTCTCTTTATAATTCACATCTCAGCTGTTTGATTTCATATAAGCTGATAAAGAAAGATGATTTTGGATTTATATTCTGCTTTTCTCAACTGTAAGGAGTCTCAAAGCAACTTACAAATTCCTTCCCTTCCTCTCCCACATCAGCCACCTTATGAGGTAGGTGAGGCTGAGAGAGTTCTGAAGAACTGTGACCATCCCGAGGACACTTGGGTCAATGCTCCCACCTTTCATTGACCATCAGCCAAGGATTTTATCAACATGCTGTTCATCTATATCTATAAATGCGAAATACCACTGACTGACTCACTGACTGACTCATCAAAAGAACTCAAAAACCACCAAACCTACAAAGTTGAAATTTGGCGCGCAGGTTCATTATGTGTTTTAAGTGCTCACTAAGAAAGGATTTCCCAAAATATTCAGTTTTACTCGAGTTATTACAAATTTACAATTTTAACTGCTCATCTCTGGCCATCTACGTGAACATTCTAAGGGCAAACCAGCCCCTCAGTTCACAGACATGCTGCATGAACATTCTAAATGTGACAGTTAAACATCACCAGCTTCGTGTCCTTTACCTTGGTGCGCCACTCTAACACAGCCTTCCACAACACATGTGAACCTATTTGAAAACAAACCCATCAGTCCACAGCAGGCGGTGAGGAAATATGCTACATGTCACCCACCCCAAAGTTCAGAAACAGACTGCAAAAAAGGAGGCTGAATGTCATCCCTAACAAATAGGCTGTGAAAAAGTACTCCTTCACCCACCCTCATGTTAACACCACTACAGCAAAATACTATCAAAATAGATTACAAACCACACTATCACCTTGGACTACTAAACATTTGTCGGATTTTGCATATGGACATCAGATTGGTTACTGTGGAGACAAGTTTACTGCTCTCGGCCTCCAATCACCCTGTGCTTGGTGTCGTGCTCTGAAGTGGCGGGATGAGTCCCCAGGAATGTGCTGCAGTGGTGGTACAGTCCAGCTCCCTGCCCTTCAACCCTACCCTGAACCTCTCCACAGCCTTCTCACTCATCAGCATCCAATTGCAGAACACTTCCTTTCTGCATCCCAAAAATACAATGGCTGCTTCCACATGATGTCTTTTGGAGCCCACCAGGTGAAAGAGAGCAATAACACATTGCATTAGAAAAGGACAACTACAGGAAGCTGCTGCAAAATATACGAAAACAAGCCCATCAGTCCACAGACAGGCTTTGAGGAAATATGCTGCATGTCACCCCAAAGTTCACAAACAGGCTGTAAAGAAGTATGTTGAATGTCACCCCAAAAATCATAGAGAGCCTGTGATGAAGTATGCATAGCGAAGCACGGGTGCCCTGCATAGAGAGCCTGTGATGAAGTATGCATAGCGAAGCACGGGTGCCCTGCTATGGCACTCTAGATGTTCATGGATGACAATTCCCATCAACCCCTGCCAGCATGGCCAATTGGCCATGCTGGCAGTGGCTGATCGAAATTGTAGTCCATGAACATCTGGAGTGCCATAGGTTAGCCACCACAGCTCTATATGATTGGGGGAGAGCCAGCAGTGGGAGGATTCCAAATTTCCCCTGCCTCCATTTCCAGTGTGGTTGCTGTCCATACAGATGCTTATCAGCAGCCAGCTCATCAAAGTCCATAGAAGAAAGGTATTTGGGGTTCTGTAAATCCATTACAGTTGTGTGTCGAATTACAATGAAGGATCCACATGGTGATACTTATGCAGGGGATTCCATCTCATTATGATCATGAATCAACTTCCCTCCATTTTTTGTTGATTAGTTCTATTACATCATGGGGCCAGGAATATTTGTTTATTTGTTTATTTATTAGATTTTTATACCACCCTATCCCCGAGGGGCTCAGGGTGGTGTACAACAATAAACATAATATAACATAAAATGGCTAAATCTTTAAAAGCAGCGATAAAACAATAAAAGCTAAATCTCATAAATACAATACAAAAATACTAGCTTAAATATAAATGGCATCCAGCAGCTCCGTATTCAAAATCCTCTCCCCAAGAGGGAGGAATGGCAGGTCCCATTGAATGACAAACGGCCCAGATGTAGAGGGCCAGGAAAGGGGGGAAGGGGGCACCATCAGCGGCCGGTTCCTCCAAAGGCCCAGCGGAACAGCTCCGTCTTACAGGTGATATTAGGTAATGGTAGAAACAAACACAGTGCCATTTAAAAAAAATAATAATTGCAACAAGCAGTTCAGAGGTTTACAACTGGAAGTAGATTTCTTAATACAAATCTAGGCAGCATATTTTGAAAAAAAAACAAGAATTCAGGTTAAAAATGGTTATAGAATTTAAGATATTGTGTAACAGTCCTTCGCTTCTGGCATTCTATCTCTCCTTTGTCCTCCCCGTCCTGTATGTTGCTAAAAAGCACTAAATTGCCACGTGGGAAGGAAAAGCCCTTGACCTCTTCTGCTGCAAGGACATATTTCTGTTTGTAAAGCATAGGGAACAGGAAAGGTTAGGATGGCATTAATTTCTGACAGGCCAATGAAATAAAACAGTCACCTCTTTTTCTTACATTTCTAACAATCAACATAACTGGGGGGGGGGGCAGGATGTGGTCAAAAATGATTCTCCAGGCCCCAGCCATGAACTTAGGGTTATAATTTATTCAAAAGACATCATTTTCTTTAGCTAATTTAATGGACGTGGATTGCTTTTTGCAGGGATGGAAAGTTTAGCCCTTTTCTCCCCTGCCGTCTTGTCACTAGGGGACAAAAGCAAGCCTTCAGCTGCTTTTATGGTCATTGGGTGGAAATGTATGGAGACCTGTACCTCAAGCAGGAGTAAAAGGAGCTCTGGCCCCTTCCGCACATGCGAAATAATGCGTTTTCAAACCACTTTCACAACTGCAAGTGGATTTTGCTATTCCGCACAGCTTTAAAGAGCACTGAAAGCAGTTTGAAAGTGCATTATTCTGAATGTGCGGAATGAGCCCCAGTGAGGCTGTGAATCAGTGGTAGAGTCTCTGCTTGGCATGCAGAAGGTCCCAGGATCAGCCCTCAGGATCAGGGAACTGGTGATGTGGAAGGCCTCAACCTGAGACTCTGGAGAGTTGCGTCCACTCGGAGTTGACAGTGGCCGTTTATGCCCTTCTGGTCCCCTTCACATTGGTTGATTCTGCACTTGCGTTATCGACCTAAGTTCGAGCTGCATTCGACCTAAGTGCTCCGCACAACTACTGGGATCGACGTGGTTTTGTACCAGCTTCACCCTGTGTAACGGTCAAATTTCCGACTCCAGTTGGGAACTACTACTTTTTCAGGGAACCATGCTCGAACTCAGCTTGATTCCAATAAAGTGCGGGATCTCTGGTGCCAGGAGTCCCCCATTCAGCCAATCACAGCTGAGTGTTTTGGGCATGCGTATAGCTGGCCAATCAAAAAATGCCACTTTCATCCCACTCTCCATTTCCCCTGTGGCAGTTTTATAGCGATATTAATTGGGGATAGACGGAAAATGGCTGTAGAACAGTAGCCGATGGGAATGGAGCAGCGAAGAGGCACAGGATGATTCCACCCTCCGAGCTGGGATCAAGCTGGTTGCAGTGGGGAACAACAATGGCTTCGACCTAGGTTAGTACCCTTCTCAGGGAACTGGGTCGAACCTATTTTACTCACGTGCGGAATCGCCCATTGAGTGTCTATTCCCTTCAGGTTTGATCCACAATTACCCACACATTTCCATTTGGCAGTGACCCCCACCTTCACATCAAAGAATCCCCATCGTTTCCAGAATGGTGACTTTTTCCTCCCTTTGCTGGGAAAGCCAAGGAAATCAGCCTGTGGGTGCTGTGTGGTTTCCGGGCTGTATGGCCGTGTTCTAGCAGCATTCTCTCCTGACGTTTCGCCTGCATCTGTGGCTGGCATCTTCAGAGGATCTGATGTTGGGAAAGCAAGTGGGGTATATATATATGTCATCCTGTGTTTGTGTGGAGCTGGTTGACCATAGACAAAAGAAACAAAGGCCAGGATACTTCTATTCAGATGCTCCCACCAGTGACCTTGCTATCTCCAGTGTTACTCCCATGCTATAGTCTTCATTGTTACTCATACTTCTATTCAGATGCCCTCAACAATTGACCTGGTTGCCTTCTTTGTTACTCACAGACAATGTTTCTCCACCCACCCTGGACACTCCAACAGATATATATACTCCACTTGCTTTCCCCACATCAGATCCTCTGAAGATGCCAGCCACAGATGCAGGCGAAACGCCAGGAGAGAATGCTGCTAGAACATGGCCATACAGCCCGGAAACCACACAGCACCCCAGTGATTCCGGCGTGAAAGCCTTCGACAATACAGATCAGCCTGTGTTTAGCTTTCTGTGGGTTTTCTTGCCCCTCACTGTCTTTCCCCATTCACACCACAGCAGTTCCTCCTACTGTTTAGGCCACTAAAAGAAGCAGAGGGGCAGAGGGGACATATGGCCCCTGTAACTGAACTCCCCCTTGCCGCTGCCACCACACCACCATTCCTTCAAAAACAACAACAAAGAAGAAGAAGAAGAAGATTTTGGATTTATATCCCCACTCTCTCCTGCAGGAGACTAAAAGGGGCTGACAATCTCCTTGCCCTTCCCCCCTCACAACAAACACCCTGTGAGGTAGGTGGGGCTGAGAGAGCTCTGAGAAGCTGTGACTAGCCCAAGGTCACCCAGCTGGCGTGTGTGGGAGTGCCCAGGCTAATCTGAATTCCCCAGATAAGCCTCCACAGCTCAGGCGGCAGAGCTGCGAATCAAACCCGGTTCCTCCAGATTAGATGCACGAGCTCTTACCCTCCTACGCCTTTGCTGCTCAACCTTTTCCTCCTCTGAGTGGCACCAGCTAGCAACACACTGGGGGTTGAAGGAGTGTTGAATGAGTGTGCCCTCTTTGGCCTTAACCCTGCTCCAATGTGTTTGTTGGGGTTTTTTTGCAACAGCAGCAGGTGGGGAGGGGGGAATTTGGCGGTGGCATGCAATGGGGGAGTTCTGTGACCAGGGGATGAGGGGAATTCAGCCATGGGCTCGGCACGGCAACCAAGACGGGTCCTGGGTGCTATTTTGTGGCAGTAAACCACTGCTTTGGGTCACCATTTTAGAAGGATCAGAAGGAGTTTCTTTTTCTTTTCACACTGATGGTCTACCACAGAAGCAATAAACACAGTGAAACTGATAAGAGATTGACATGGCTTAGCAAACTAACACTAGATCAAAGGCAGCCGGGGGTGGGGGGTGGGGGGGGAAGTGTCAGGCAACCTCCTCAATTGGAGGATGCATGGAAACAATGAGGGAGCAGGGGTGGTCAAAATGGTGGGTCAGCTCTTCTAGGAACACTTCACAGGATGGGAATCCCTGTGCAAACAAACAAAGGCCCTTTCCCCACTCACCGTTTGCTGCGCGCTACTCTCGCCGAGTAGCGCGGGGTCCGACTGCACTCCCCACTACAGGGGCGGCTACAACGCAGCCGCCCCGATTCTGCTGCTCTTGCGCCTCCTCAGCGCGGGTCATTCTGGCGCTGCTCAAAACGGCACCTTTTGATGGCAGTGGGGAAGCCCGGGGAACACGACCCTCGCGCTAAAAAGGTCCTGGACCAGATGAACCGTACGTCATTTTAAAAGTGGGGAAACGGCCAAAAACCACAGGAAAACCCTGCTGAGAAGCAAACTGCAATGGGACAAATTGAGCATGGGTGCATGGCCAATATGGGCCAAGGGTCTGATTCTGCGTTAAGACAGCTTCATGTGTTTATGAGAGCTCAGTTGTGCCTTCAGCAAGCAAATGGCAGGGAAGGAAAGGGTGGAAGTTACCACATTGCCATCCTCCCCTTTGGATAAAGTGAACCTGGGCGGCTTGTTTTGCAAAAGAAAATAATCCAGTTCAAAATAAACATGGGGAAAATCAGAATGTAGGATTGAGAACTCATGGCGTTTCCCCACTTGCAACGACCCCCCGTATGCCCCGCACTGCTCTCAGCGTGCATCATTTCTGGCATGCGCCCGGGCTTCCCCACAGAGCGCGGAGCCATCAAACGGTGCTGTTTGGAAGAACGCCAGGAATGACGTGCGCTGAGGGGGCGCGAGAGCGGCAGCGTCTGGGCGGCTGCGTTGTCACCGCCCCTGTAGTAGGGAGCGCTGGGGGACCCCGCACTACTTGCCTACAGTAGCGCGGGGCAGAAGCTAAGTGGGAAAACGCCCTCAAACACCAGCTCTTGAGAAAGAAAGAAACAGAGCTGTCTAGTGAGAAACCCATCAAAGATCAACATGGTTCCTTACTAGTGAAATGGAGCCCGCTGATCATAATTTGTGCTGTTTGTTTTTGTGTTGCTGTGAGTCCAGTACTCCCTGGGTATGGGCTTGAGTAGAAGAGTTAGCTTTACAGATAAAGTGCTGATATAATTCCCCCAGTGGCTTCCAGTAGCATCAGTAAATCCAGCGTCTGTCGGTTTTCTACAAACACTTGAGGAATGAAACTGGATGTGAGAGTTCTGCAATTTTCCAAACTTGCGAGAGCTACAGTGTGGGTTTTAGTCAACATTTTTGGGAACAACTCATGGGACCTTCACCTGTGCTGTGCTTAAAACGATGATTCAACACAGAATTGATTACTTCTCCATACATCCAGACTCCACTGAAGCACATCTTGAATATGTGCAGAAGCTCTGAAAGTTGCAATTGGTCCAGCATGCAATAACAAGAGTTCTCACTGTGACTCCAGTGAGAGTGTACATTGCATCTGTGCTTTGCCACCTGCACTGGTTACCTGTTGAATTCTGGATCAGATTCAACGTTTTAGTATTAACCTTTAAGGCCTTGAGCAATCTGGGACCTTCATGTCTTCAAGACTGCTCATCCCCATACTGCCAATGGAGGACACTTGGTTCCTTCAAGGAGAAGCAGTGGCGTAGGAGGTTAAGAGCTCGTGTATCTAATCTGGAGGAACCGGGTTTGTTTCTCCGCTCTGCCACCTGAGCAGTGGAGGCTTATCTGGGAAATTCAGATTAGCCTATACACTCCCACACATGCCAGCTGAGTGACCTTGGGCTAGTCACAGCTTCTCAGAGCTCTCTCAGCCCCACCTACCTCACAGGATGTTGGTTGTGAGGGGGGAAGGGCAAGGATATTGTAAACCCCTTTGAGTCTCCTTACAGGAGAGAAAGGGGGGATATAAATCCAAACTACTCCTCCTCCTCCTCCTCCTCCTCCTCTCCTCCTCCTCCTCCTCCTCCTCCTCCTCTTCTTCTTCTTCTTCTTCTTCTTCTTCTTCTTCTTCTTCTTCTTCTTCTTCTTCTTCTTCTTCTTCTTCTTCTTCTTCTTCAATAGGAATCTTTTGGTGATCCTTGACCCCAAAGACATTTGGTTGGTCTCAGTAGGGTCAGTTACATTTGGGCCCTGCCTCTAGTCTGGTGGAACTCCTTGCCATCTGATACTAGTGCCCTGCAGGATCTTAATCAGTTCCGCAGGGCCTGCAAACCAGAAATGTTTCATCTTGTTGCCCCCCCAATCTTTAATCCCCCTCTTTTCCCTGACCAACCAGTGACTTGATTTCTTATGGAATGGGGATGGATAGTCTTTAACCAGTTTGGGGACCATCGTGAATACCTAATTAGTCATTATTGGATAATTTATATTTGTACTTTAATGTTAGAAGAAGAAGAAGAAGAAGAAGAAGAAGAAGAAGAAGAAGAAGAAGAAGAAGAAGAAGAAGAAGAAGAAGAAGAAGAAGAAGAGGGAGGAGAGAGGAGGAAGGAGAGGAGAGAAGGAGGAGGAGGAGGAAGGAGGAAAGGGAGGAAGAGGAGGAGGAAGGAGGAAGGAGAAGGAAGAGGAAGAGAAGAGAGGGAGAGGAAAGGAAGAAGAAGAAGAAGGAGGGAGGGAGGAGGGAGGGAGGAGGAGGAGGAGTTTGGATTCATACCCCCCTTTCTCTCCTGCAGGATACTCAAAGGAGCTTACAATCTCCTTGCCCTTCCCCCCTCACAACAGACACTCTGTGAGGTAGGTGGGGCTGAGAGAGCTCCGAGAAGCTGTGACTAGCCCCAGGTCACCCAGCTGGCGTGTGTGGGAGTGCACAGGCTAATCTGAATTCCCCAGATAACCCTCCACAGCTCAGGTGGCAGAGCGGAGAATCAAACCCGGTTAATGCTTTAATATAGTTATTGTGAAATAGTTTTATGACTAATTGTTGTATTTTGAATTGTGCGTGTAAGCCACCCTAAGCCCAGATTTGGTCAAGAAAGGGTGGGGTAATAAATCTAATAAATAAATAAAATAAACCATTGGATAATTGTGGTCCCAATCACAACATGGATTGAAACAAGACAACCTGATTCCTATTGCATTGTTTACTGAATGTCCCGTCCTTTTGATTGTCTTGGCTCATTCTGTGTAATCTGCCTTGAGTCCCAGTGAGAAAAGTGTAAATGAAAAGGTAAAGATAGTTCCTTGTGCAAGTCCCATAGGGTGATGTCACGTCACCACATTTTCTAGGTAAACTATGCTTTCAAGGTGGTTTGCCATTGACTTCCCCAGTCACCTGCACTTTACCCCCAGCAAGCTGGGTACTCTTTTTACTGTCCTCAGAGGGATGAAAGGCTGAGTCATCCTTGAGCCAGCTACCTGAAACTGAGGCTCATTCCGCACATGCAGAATAATGCACTTTCAAACTGCTTTCAGTGCTCTTTGAAGCTGTGCGGAATAGCAAAATCCACTTGCAAACAGTTGTGAAAGTGGTTTGAAAACGCATTATTTTGCGTGTGCGGAAGGGGCCTGACTTCCGTCAGGATTGAACTCAGGTTGTGGACAGAGCGTTGACTGCAGTACTACAGCTTACCACACTGAGCCATGGGGCTCCTTAATGTAGACAAACAAGCATATAAAGTGGGGTCTAGGTTTGCCAGGATCAGCTTGCGAAATTCGCAAAGACTTGAGGCGGTACTTGGGGAATGCGATGCCACAGGATTTGCCCTCCAAAGCTGTCATTTTTCCCCCCAGAGCAACTGATGCCTATAGTCTGAAGCTCAGAATGGACGTTGGCAATGGTGGTAGAGCCTATGGGCATTTTCCCACTTACCTTAAGCACGGCTCTACTTGAGGAGAGTAGCGCGGGGTCCCCCGGCACTCCCCACTACAGGGGCGGTGACAACGCAGCCGCCCCAATGCTGATGCTGTTGCGCCCCCTCGGCGCGTGTCATTCCTGGCGCTCTTCCAAACGGCGCAGAGCGCGGGGTCATGGGAAAGCCCGGGCGCATGCCAGAAACGATGCGTGCTGAGAGCAGTACGTGGCAGAGGGGGGTCGTGGCACGTGGGGAAACGCCCCAAAATTCTCCTGAAATTACAAATGTGCTCCAGACTACAGACCTTAGTCCCGCTGTGTCTTATGTTGGCAGAGTTGTCGTCTTAAACAGGAAAAGGAGTCTGGTCGCATCTCACTTTTGAATAAACAGGATTAAGATCGGCTTTTTAAAACTCAGACATTAGCATCTTAGATTGATTTGAGGAAGGTGCTGGGCATAGCATAAATGAAATATGAACTACGTCACTGGGCTGTCGTTGCCCTTCTGGAAACCTATTTAGAAATAAAATAATTCAAAGAGAACCTTTCAGTGTTTGAGTGTGATTTCTTAATCATTTTGAAGAGATCAAAATGAGCTGAAGGTCACTGATCACTTCCTGATGATTAGCAGTGTTTATGGGGGGGGGGGTCGTAAAACCAGTGGCTATGCACGGCTGTTAAAATGGTCTCTGCATTAACCCCTTTTCTGTGGTCAGAGGATAACACGTGGCACCATTAACACTCAGAGTCCTTCAAGCCACAGCCCTCGTTCTTCTACAGGAAAGACATTGAAAACATCTAATTACCA